>NC_089593.1:51306246-52506246 GCF_019320115.1 Miscanthus floridulus
TCAACTTGCCCGATCAAGATCAAACTAGATTGGCATCATATCCTTTTAGTTCATCGTTTGCTTTATGACAATATGATATTTCTTACTTTGAGCGACGGGTTACGTTTTATTAGCTGTTCTACCTCAATCTTGATCCTGCATAGTACGCTATTAAGGCATGTATGATCTTGAAGAGGTTTGCTGGCTAGTTAAATCTGGTCTACAGTTCATTATTATGGCTGCAATAATTCGGTTGATCCCCACTGATGGCACTTTAGATTGGAGGATGCTAGTTGATATATTTGTCCCTGATCAGGCATGACCTTAGCTATTTGCTATGCCTGCATTGGCTAAATAGCCGATCGTCTGCACTTTAATGCTCATAGTATGTCTTCATGATCCTGTTAAATATGAGTAGATTTGTTTTCTTTAAAGATTTAATCTGTTATCTTTCTTATGGCTGCCATCGATCCGGTCGAACCCCACTGTTAAAGATGATAGGTTAGGGTTGAGGAGTTGATAGGTCTGCTCATATTGAATAGTCGATTGTTCACATGTTGTGACCCTTTTTCTATCGGAATCGGCTCTTTTAGCCGATTCTCCTGCGCCTTCACAGATATAGCATGTCTTTCATAAACCTGTCAAGGTATGGATGGTTTTGTGAATTCTTTGGCTTTAGTTTGTTGTTATCATTATAGCTGCATCGATCCGGTCGAACCTCACTGTTGATGATAGCGGATTAGATTTGGAGCCGATTTTCTTCATTATAAAAATAATCACAACCTACGAGTGTTACAGTCCTTAACCGCCGATTTTCTTCTCGTGTCGGCTATTCGATTGATTTTTTCCGTCTGGCTGTTGGCCCACTAGATCACCAGTGTTGTCGACCACTCATCAGCGCTGCCGACCACAACTAACGTTGTGCGACAACACACTATGACTAGAGGGAGGACAACAATAGTTTGTGGTCAGCATCACTAGTGCGTGCTCGGCAACATTAGTGAGTGGTCGGACATCTCCGTGCTGAAGATCTAGTGGGCTAACACCGGCTGCTACCGAAGCGGCACACTTGAAACTATCTAGGCAAAGACCAGCATGTTCCACCTTAAATTACTGATAAACTTTCTCTCCTTGTCAATTGTAGGTCAAATTGACTGGCACGCCCTCGGGAGGAATTCGTAGGGTCGACTGGTCCTGTGTTGAAGCCAAGCGGATCTCTAGCCTTGCTCCGTCAAGCAGATCCTTTTGGTTTGCTGTGTGCTCGGTGCATCGACACATTTTTACGCCGATAGAAATGAGAGACCAGAAGGCATCGTGCGAAGACTCGTAAATCTAGCAGCTCGCGCAACCCGACTAAGGCCACATTGAGGTTGTATGCATCCTCCACTTGGTGTCGTACAACCTCCATAGGGCATTGAATGACCACAACCCGACAGCAAATAGCCAGTGTCAAAGGTTGTGGGAGGGTATCAAACAAAGGCTCATAACATCCCCCGCAACTGAAGACACCATCTAGCGCACCCTGGCATCAACCATGTTCGACGGGAGCGTAGCTGCTCTAGCATAGCCGAAGGCAAAAACAAAACAATATAGGCACAAGCGGACATAATGTCAAAGAAATGCTTCTTCGACCTTCGTTGCTTGCTCATATTCCTCTGTGGCCTCTAGAGAAGCATCAAGAATAAAAACTAGCACCTCCGATGAATGCTCAAATTGTGCCAAAGCCTTCGCAACATCAACAAGATCAAATAGGAACACTTCAATTTCTCCGATGTGACGTGCTAGAGCTTCCCTATCAACTTCAAGCAAGCACAAAGACGGAGCCCAAAGCAACAAGACAAACACCGAAGCCTCCGCAAGGCGCGCAAGGTCAAAGACCAACAACTCAGCTTCTCCGCGCAAGAACACAGACTCGTACTCAACGTCGACCAAAGAAGAGAGAAGTGAAGGCAAGAGAGAGAGAGAGAGAGAGAGAGAGAGAGTAAGGCATAGAAAATGTAACCCTTCGGGCTAGCCAAAACTCATAGTAAGAATCCTTTGCAAAAAACCGCACAGATAGACAATCAAGAAAAAGTTCATTACAAAAGCAGATAAGATTACAACAACAACGCATTAGAAGCGAAATAGTACAAAAGCCTAAAGGCAATAACAGGGCAAAGAAAAAAAGGTGTTAAGACCCTCCAAGTAACAGCTACAAAGGCGCGAAGGCTGGTCAAACAAATTAGTATAAAACTAAGGTTGAGGCCCTCACCAAGCTAGCGACCTAGTAAACCCCGCACGTTCATTGTCAATATTATACTTCACAAAAGCAAACATGTCATTAATAGAACACCGGGAAAAAGCTTCCCGTCAATATTGCTATAGTTCACCACTAACATAAATTCCATCTTGGTGCATAGTAACAGGGGGGCGTCCTACATAGTCCCAGAGAAGGAGACTTGCATAGGATAAGTTCGCAATTTAGACCTATATATATACAAAAGGACGGATGTTTGTAGCACATCGCCTTCGACCAAGCGTAGAAAACTAACTAAAACCTAGACACTACACCTCCGGGTCAGTAGGTGCAGGTGTAGGCTCCTGGGACTTTGGGACCTCAGTAGCAGGAGATGGAGCCTTTGGAGCCGGCAAAGATCATGCCCCAGCAGCACCAAGCGTAGCCTCCTACTTCTGCAACTCCTACAAAAACAATATAGTTATAAAAATAGCAAACAAGCAGCAAAAAACTTAAGCAAAAACCAATAAGCTATGAGGGAAAAACTAACCTCAGCTCAGCACGCCTCCGCCATCGAGCGAGCCTCCACCCAGCCAAACTTCACCCAGAACAACTTCATAAAGTGTCGCACCGACCTTTTGATATCATGCGAAGTCGCTCCAAGATTGGCTAGGCCCTCAAGATCTTTTTCCTTCATGTCTTTGGCATGCGGGCAGCCATCCTACGCTAGCATCTTCAAAAGGTTGGTGGCAGAGGCCAAGGCTCCAAAGTCGATAGCACCACCAACAAAGTCAGGGAGCTTCAAGAAGTTGGCCTTCATCCAAGAGAAGATGTTGAACGCCGAAGGCTCAGACGGCAGCGGCGACGTAGAGCCTCCAAATTTCTCAAGGGCACCCACATAAAGCTCAGTTGTCGCTAGTCCAATAGATTTGGCATCTTCAAGATGCTTAGACATCATGTCCACTTGCACCTTCAAGGCAGCACCAGACTCCCTCTCGGCGTCCACCTCCTTGTGAAGGTTATCGGCCGTCTCAATAGCCTATAGGGCACGCTCAACATCTAATTTCTTAGCAGCCTTCGCGCCATCAGCCTCCTTGTTCAGCAAATCAACCTTCTTCTGCAGCTCCTCTAGCTCAGCATGGGCGGTGCAGAGGCCACCAACCTCCCCTACAAGCCAAGTCTTCTCGGCCTCAAGAGTTTCCACTTCTTTCTTCAAGGCCTTGATGGCTAGGTTGCAGTCGACCACCTCCCACGTGCCACGTTTGTTGATGGCCTCCAAAAGATAGTGGCTCTATCAAGACGAACGTCAGCCACAAGCACAATAGAGTAATAAAGAAGAAAATAAAAAAAAGAAGCATACCACGCATTGCTGCTACAAGTTCATCTGCAGCAACTTGAAGTAGTCAACATTCTTCAAGTGGTGGCGAAGGCGGCCTAACAACAAATCAAGCGTAAGAAACGTTAGACAAAATGTAAGAAAACAAAAGATATAGGAAACACAACCTCCTATATCATTGTAAACAGCTTCAAGGACATCTGCTCACCCACTTATTGTGCTGTCGGAGGCACTTGGAATAGCAACCAAAAATAAGCAAGACCAAAATAAAATATAGTGCAGAAATGGAAAACAAGAAGCAAAAAGCAACCTTCTCCACCATCCAACCCCAGACCAGATGGGCAAGGAGTCGTGTCCCCAAGTGGAAACCTCGGAGGTGCTCGCAAGCCAGTTCGGGCGAGGTCCACACCCAAAGGATCGTCAGGGTTCTCATTAGTGTTCCCAAGGGCTTTCATCAAACCCCCTGAAAAAATCAAAATAAGTCCCAATAAAACAAAAAAACACAAACAACAAGGAAAAACAAAGCTAAGAGGCAACTTACCCAGATGCAAAGGGCTTGGGGCAGTATTCGAGCCACCAGCATCCTTGATGTGATGACCTGTGGCCTGAAACCTCATGCTTTGGAGTGGAGCAACTGGAGAACTCGCCTCCGCCTCGTCCTCGGACACCTCTACGAGACCGGCCGCAGGACGACGAAGGTCAGTATTAGCGGCCTCCCCTTTTCTCAGTGGAGAAGCATCACCACTACCAGCACCTTTGCCCTCGGAGCCGAAAGACTCATCACCCAAAACGCCGGGCATAGGCACCACGACGGAGGGTTCAGTAGCAAGGCCACCGCCCATTCCTTGGAGGGCGGTGTCCACTAAGTCATCGCCACCAAGATCCAAAGAGGCAGCAGAGCATTCGCCCCCTGTTCAGGTAGCAATGGAGCCAGAGCCTCCGCCAATATTTTCAGCAACCTCCTCATCATCATTGGCGGAGGCGACCATGGATGCATCGGCAGAGGCGACAACAGAAGTAGCCACAATCTTCCTCCTTTTAGTGATGACCTTGAGTGCTGCAACCCCTTTTCTATTCTTCGCCTCCGCCGCAGCAGTCACATTCTTGGCGGCAACCTTCCTTGCCTTGTCCTCTATGGACTTGTGCACCTTCGCAGTAACGTCATGTTCCTCGTGGTGGGCCCCAAACTCCTCAAAAACTCTATTGAGCCACGGCATTGTACCAGTGATGGCTCGACGCGGCAGAAACTCCCTGTTAGACATTTCACCAAGTATCTCACATGCCCCCGCCTCGGTGGACTTCATCAATTTCTCAACAGCCTGACCCTCCTTTTTCTCAAAACCAAAGCGGGCAAACGGAACCCCAACACCTTCGCCAAAAACAGGCAGATTGACCATCTCAATGGTCATGGTAGGTCTGTTCTTACCAAGGGGCCAACAGTTAGCCACTACCATCTGCTCAACCAAATCACAGCCTTCACAGTACTGGCAGGCTAGAGCAAAAGCCTTGTCACAGGCTTCGCGACCCTCATCAGTCCCTAGACCCAGGATCCCTTGAGTCAGAGGCCTCATTGGAGTCATCACTGAAGCCAACGGATAGCGGGTATTCTTCTTCCCATCTGAGCCGGTAGATGGCATGCCAATGGTCCTCACGTAGAACCAGTATTGCATCCAATCCTTCGACCACTTGTTCTTCTGACCGAAGGAGATCTCTAACTTCTTGCCTTTCTAGTTCCTCCGAGGCATAAAAGCACAGCTTCCTGCGCCACCATCTGGCCTTCGTCAACTCATTTAGGCAGGCGCTGGTGCTCATAGTACTCACAAAAAGTACCAACGTTGGGCTCCGTGCCATAAGACAAGCAGGCCCAACAGAACTTACTCAGAGTAACAATACCATTGGGGGTAAGATGATGCAGTTGTACCTCGAATGCTTCAAAGACTTGGCGAAGGAAGCGTGCCGCCAGGAAGCGAAGGCCGCAAAGGAAAAAATCCCTAAAAACCACGGCATCAGCGGCCTTCGGTTTAGGAATCGTCTCCCCCTCCAGAGATTTCACCTTAGCATCACCAAAGCAGCCCAACTGCCGCAACTCCTCGATCATGTCCTTCATCATAAGCGAAGGTCCAAAATCCCACGTCCTCGATGAGCCAGCCATGTCTCCTGCCTCCTCAGCAGTTATCAAATCAGCAACGGAGACCTCAACTCTAGAAAGATCCTCCACAAGCCCTAATGCCTCCGCGCTGACAATCATACACTCCTCAAACCGCGCAAACCACCCACTAGACCTAACACCGAGAAGGAGACAGTACGGCCCAAAGAAGGAAGCCCGGCACGGAGGAGGACTGACAGACATAGCCACTTCTAAGACTCAGCAACAGCCCAAAGGGAGCGAAGGCAAACACCAACTAAGCGAAAACTAGGCGCAAAGGAACAGTGTAGAAAGCAACAGCAGCGAAGACGATGGCTCAGATAGGGACGGGGGGAGCCTTCATCTACCAACCCTTATATAGCCCCCGCCACGTCGCTTCGACTTCTAGGGCCAACGGTCACGTCCATTCAAAAACATGTCGGTTCCATGGCCACCGCGGCGAATCAAATAGCGACACGTCACCAACGCAGCGGTCTGATCCAGGCGTCCCAGGGGGAAAAGCCTCCGCGTGCGCAAGAGCCTCCGTGCCTCAGAGCCTAAGGGCTAGGTTTCGAGGGCAAGGACCACCAGGGGAAGCCTCCGCACCTTAGAGCCTGAGGACTATGTTTTGAGGACAAGGCCCGCCAGCATCAGACCAAGCCTTCAAGGGGGAACTGTTGGGACACGGGTATGAGTCGCGGAGAACAAGGTTCGCAACAGCAATAAGAACTAACGGCTAATGAGTTTTACGAACAGTGTGCAGGGAAAGGAAGTAGAGGCCTCCGCTCGGGCGATCGCGTGAGGCAAAGGCCGGGAAGCTGCGGCGAAGGCACCAGGACTAATGATGCGTAATATGTAACATAAGCAACAAAGATTAAGTCAAGAAGGTTAGTAAAAAGACGACTAATGATGCGTAATATGTAACCACATTTGATTACGTCTGCTTTAGTCTATAAACATAGTCAATTTGCTGACCAAATAGTAGAGTTCCCTTATTAAACTATAGAGGCATGATAACATTAACAAAGCAATTATCTGAGAAAGACATGCAATTATCATATTTGCAATATCTCATTTGTCACCATCCCGGTTCTACAAATGTTTCTCATAGTAATCTGAAATCGGTTCCATATCAACTTTGTCCATCTTGTTTTGAGTGGAAACCATAGCTATCTTGCTGTATTCCGATGATACTGAAGAATAAAAAATATTCACCATTAGTATTTTGGTAAAATTGTCTCCGTACATATTCTGTTGCTGGTGAGTGCCAAAAAACCATCCAAAGTTAGGAAATTGCCAAAATAGCATCTGCTGTGTCTGACATGTGGCCTCATGGCCTCAACTTTGGATGGTATTATGGCAACTAAGTTTCAACATAATGCTATGCATGGTGGCAACTTCCCTGTAATATTTCATCATTCCTGATAATATCCAATGCCAATTTCTATGTAACATTCTCCCACAAGACCAATATTGTAAAGATTACTTATAGACCACCAAGTTATGCACAATGGAGACCATGGTTTTGGAACATAGAACGACATGCAGTATATTTTTTCACAGAAACATGTCACTAAGGCAAGAGCATCAAACCTTAAGGTTGGAACCTGACTATAAACATAAGAGTGATGCAAATACTACTTAAAAATAATAACAAAGAGACAGCTAAACGCAAGAGTTTTCAAACTGAATCTAACTGCAGCCTAATCACAAGGGTTTGAACACAAAACCCTGATCCTTCTACAATGCATTACTAGGAAAGGTCATCACCAACTCACCAGAGTTTCAACTTGCCTGCATAGTACAGGTCAAAGCAGTTAGCAAATGAATGGCTAACAATGGAAAATAAGTAGATCCGTCTAAATATTAATTGATATATCACATGCAGGACCAATTATTTAACCAAACGTATCCAATACATGCTCCCTTATTAAACAACAGTCTGACTAACAAGAGTAACATCAACAGACTATTTTGCAGAGAAAGACATGCAGAATGTTAGGAAACGATAATACCACAGAGGATTTCTTCTAAAATGTTTCATTTACCAATGTTAAATCAGTTCCATGTCAACTAAGCTATTTCCTTTTCAAGGAACCACAATTATCTTCTCATGTTATTACTTGAAACCAAACATGGAATCAAGCATTGATAAGATCCACCCAACGGCAAATTCCACACTACATTCTTATCCAGAATGAAGATTGTACAAAATTGAGGACCCACCATGTTAAAGCACACTAACATGTAACAATGACCATTTCATCTTCGGTCAACTTCATGAACTGAAGTTTTGGGCGTCTGAACAAACCCGTAGGCATCGTGGATAGCAGAGTGTTTTTTTTTAAAAAAAAGTGGATGGCAGAGTTTCTGGCATACAAACGGCTGCTTTTGACTTCAAGTATTTCACACTACAAGCATGTCGAGCCTCAGGGTCAGGGGTCACCCTCCATCCATAGAATATACTGTAGAGCACTATTCCATATAACAAAAAGATGTGGTCAGGCTGCACGCCCAGCTGCAACCAAAATCACTTTGGCTGAAATTAGATAACTATCTAGTATTAATAGCACATGAACTCACTTGCATACAAAATATCAGATCAATGGTTATGAGTAGTAAATAATAACAATTCTTCGCGGGAGAGCTGGACAAAAGTGCAAGTTATAAAATTTAACGTGACATATTCCTAGAAAAGAAAGCCAAACGCAACGTATCAATCCAAAAGTCCAACTTGATCCTGATCAAAGGCTAAGTATCAAGACAAGAAAAATCCATTAGCTAAGCACTACCAGAAAAGATGGCTGCGCATATTTTCAACTAGCCTACATAGGCAACAAAGATTAAGTGAAGGAGGTTAGTAAAAAGACGACTAATGATGCAAAATATGTAACCGCCTTTTGATTAGTCTGCTTTAGCCAATAAACACATGACAACATGCAGAATCAATTTGCTGACCAAATAGTAAAGTTCCCTTATTAAACAATAGATCTGAGAGGCATGATAACATCAACAAAGCACTTTCAGAGAAAGACATGCATAATATTTGCAATCTCTCTTTTGTCACCGTTCCTTTTCTATAAATGTTTCTCATAGTAATCTGAAATTGGTTCCGTATCAACTTGAGCCGTCTTGTTATGAGTGGAAACCATAGCTATCTTGCTGTGTTCTGACGGAACTGGAAAAAAGAATTGGCCATTAGTATTTTGGTAAAATTGCCTCATACATATTATGTTGCTGGTCAGTGCCAAAAGACCATCCAAAGTTAGGACATGCCAATTTTTATTTTTTATTTTTTTAGAACATGTCTGTTTGATACGTTTTTCATTATAAGAGAGGACATGCCAAAATAGCATCGGCTGTGACTGACATGTGGCCTCATTGACTCAACTTTGGACGGTATTATGGCAACTAAGTTTCAATATTGTGCTATGCATGGTGGCAACTTCCCTGTAAAATTTCATCATTCCAGATACTATCAAATGCAATTTCTATGTAACATTCCCCCACAAGACCCATATCGTAAAGATTACTTATAGACCACCAAGTTATGCACATTGGAGACAATGGTTTTGGAACAAAGAACCATATGCAGTATCTTATTCAGAGAAACATGTCGCTAAGGTAAATGCATCAAACCTTAAGGTTGGAATGCGACCACAAACATCAGAGTGTGATGCAAACACTATTTAAAAATAATAATGAAGAAACAGCTAAAGGCAAGAGTTTTCTAACTGAATACAACCGCAGCCTAATCACAAGAGTTTGAACTTTGAACACAGAACCCTGATCCTTCTTCAATGCATTACAAGAAAAGGTCATCACCAACTCACCAGATTTTTAACTTGCCTGCATAGTACAGGTCAAAGCAGTTATCGAATGAATAACTAACAGTGTAAAATAAGTATTCTTGGTCAGTCTAAATTTTTCAATAGATATATCACATACAGGACCAATTCATTAACCAAACGTATCAAATACATGCTCCCTTATTAAACAACAGTCTGACTACCAAGAGTAACATCAACAGACTTTTAGCAGAGAAAGACATGCAGAATGTTTATGAATCGATACCAGAGGGTTTCTTCTATAATATTTCATTTTCCAATGTTAAATCAGTTCCATGTCAACTAAGTTATTCCCTTTTCAAGGAACCACAACTGTCTTCCAATATTCTTACTACAGAACCAAGCATGGAATCAGCCATTAATTTTTCAGCAACCTGATAAGACCCATCCAACGACAAATTCCGCACTACACTCTCACCAAGAAAAAAAAAGGGCGTACCTAGTGCAGAGAGCTCCTAGTCTGTGCGGGGTCTGGGGAATGGTGCCAGTGGCAAGCCTTACCCTCGCCTATGCAATGCAAGGAGACCACGACTCGAACCCGGGACCTTCCGGTGACAAGCGGGAAGACTCTACCGCTTGCACCAAGCCCACCCTTCTAACACTATCACCAAGAATGATGGTTGTAAAAGATTTTGAGGGCCCACCATGTTATGCACATTAGAGGCCATAATTCCATACCAAATAACCACATGAAGTATCTTATTCACACAAATGAACAGGAATAAGTGTGCTTTACAATTGTCACTAAGGCGAGAACATGAGGCACCTTAGCACTGCAATCCATGGAGGAAGGCTATTTACAGGGACGCAAACATCCAAAAGCACACTACCATGTAACAATGACCAATTCGTCTTCACCAGAACATTTGGTGAGTGACAACTTGGATACTACCAGTTTTCTTTGACAATCTTTGACTTCTCGAATATGAATTTTCCTTCCTTGTATTTCTGTGTCTCTTCATATGCTCTCTCATACTTCCAGCCCAACACCTCACGGCAATCATTACAGTAGATATCAGCGACTGTGTGTAGTCCTGTCATAAGCTGTCTATCCTCCTTCGCCCCAACAACTACGTTCATGGCATGAGAGAATAGAAATGCACGGCCATTCCTCCCCTAAAACAGAAAAAGGAAGAAGGCATTATCCTCCAGGCGCCAGCAGAAGTCTCAACTAATATGGTGCTTACAAAGAATTTTCTGATCCCTAATGACACAGAGCTTACAAACGGTTTCAGACACAATAATAGGGATCCTTTGGTTGTGCTTCTAGCACCAAGTCACCAAGAACATATCCAGTACTCCCACCTCTTCCCATACTCCCATACTCCCTTTTCAAAAAGAAAAGACATCCAAATGTGCCCCAAAAATTATAACAAAAATATGAATGGATAAATGATGCAAAGTTCTATGTTCATGTAAAACTTGAGATGCAACAAAGATCTATGCAAGGAAATACAAAAAACTAAAAGGGTGAAATCAGCACTTGAATAGTTGCATCAGACATAGACAGTAGTACAACCCATAATTAATATTCTTGTGAAATCTGTTCAAGTGCTTATTTCACTTTTTTTGTATCTCCTTGCACAGATTTTTGTTGCATCTCAAATTTTACGTGAACATAGAACTTTGCATCATCTGTCCACTAATATTTTTGTTGGAATTTTTCGGGAACATTTTGGTGTTATTTTAAAATGGGAACATAGGACCATGGGAAGGGGTTGGAGCACTAGATACATGAATACTGTACTATAGTGTTAAGGCACTGCAGCAAACAAGAGTGCCCTTTTGCTTTTATACTTCATTCAGTATCTAAAGTAAAATCAGAAGTACTACAATGCAATGAGAAGTACAGATATATATATGAACATGAAGCCTGAAGGCATGATTCTGATGAGGTGCAAACATACTTAGGAATACACTAGCACAGACCAGGTGTACCAATTTCATATTAACCCAAGTGGAAGTGGCGTAATCTCTGCCACCCATACAAGACAAGATTATGCAAGCACAACTAGCAACACACTTTTCCCTCTCAAATAACAACAACAATAAACATAAATGTTACATCATCTAAGCTTGCGGTGTCTATTGTGGTATTGCCTATAGACCATTGCTGCAAACAGAACTGCCCCACATGAGAACCACAATCAATCGGGCCATCAAGAATTCAGACAAGTGGATCCACTAAGTGCATCACGTACAGGAGGACTCGATTTCGGAGCAAACAGAGGTCCAAATTCCTAGGATATATAGACGGGCTGGTAAGTGCAGAACCTCGTAAGAACAAACAACTCGCCCGGAAGCGAAGTGGGCGAAGTGAAGGAATGGTGATTCCAGGAGTTCGGACCTGAAAGGCCTTGGAGATGATGTCGTCGTGGAGGCAGACCTGGTTCCGGCAAGTGCAGCAACTGTAGACGCGCGGACCCACAAGCTCCGCCATCGACCGACGCTGCCCCGCGCGACCTCACCAGGCCCGACTAACCAATCCTGCAATTCCAGGATCGGAACACCAATTTACTAAATTCAATTACAGTTTTTCCAGAACCGAAAACCGCATCGATGACTGGAGAAACATGGAGGAGCAGCAACCGCTAGGCCCCCAAATCGGAGCGCGGGAACGGGAGGAGCGGAGGTCGTGAGGGTGAGACGTGTAAGAGCGCGGGAGGTACTCACCGATGCGGCGTAGACCCGGTGGACGCGCGGAGAGCAGCCGAGGAGAGGGAGGTGGAGAAGCGGGTTAGAGAGAGAGAGAGAGGGAGACGGCGGCGGCGCCGGGGTTGAGGTCAGGATCAGAAGTGTGAAGGTGGATTAGGGAAAGCTAGAGGAGGAATGTGTTGAGTTGCGTGAAACGTTTCGAACATCTAGTAAATCATTAGAATAATAACTACCAAACATCAAATTAAATAAGAAATAAAGCCGTACAGCTCATCCTCCCCCGTGAAACTTTTTTTTTCAATTTCACCACTAAAGCTAAAGTTGTTTTTAAAGAATTGGTTGGCTACCAAAATTTGTCATGCCAAAGATATGACAAACTATGATTTTAGCTAGTATTTGGTTGGCTACCAAAATTTACCAATTTCTCACATTTGGCTTGCTAAAAATTTGGTAATTTTTTTACCTAACTTTTGGCTTGTCAAATCCTTAGTATAGCAAATTTTGGTAGCCAACCAATTAGGCTCAAAATACGTTTGGTAAAACAATTTTTGAAAAAGATAGTAGAGAGCAAGTAGGGAGAAACTAATATTTTCAGCTTCACCTCGGTTCTTGTGGTATGAGAGGAGCTTAAAATAGCTTTTAGAGAGAAGTTATTTCATCTAGACTTGTTTGGTAGAAGAAGCTGAAAATGAGCTTTATAAAGCTAAGATAAAAACCCTACCAAACAAGCTCCAGGAGAAGTCAGTTGATTCTATTTGTTTTACTATTCGTAGTTGTTGCACGGCAAGCTGATCACATGCTGGCACCTCCCCAATCTTGTCACTACCCCTGGCCTCGTGTCTTGCCGTCACACGTTGAGCTCGTCACTAGAGCTCACCGCCTCCCGACTAGATGTTGCCCTATCCTTGCCATCGCCATCGCCATCGCCATCCATGCAAAGCTTCACCCTTGCTCATCCCCAATATACCTTCTTTGTTCTCGCGTTTTCTTTACTCGCTGAGGAGTTGCTTGGAGCTTAAGGTTTGGCTATAAGCTTTTTGTGTTTAAGACCTCCTTATGACATACTCCTCTTATGTATGTAGTCAGCTTCAAGGCCTTATTAGGACCCTCCGTATTTGGTATACTTTCAATGCTTATGTCCCTAACTGTTCTTGGGTTTGCTGAAGGAGTTTTTGTCAAGCAAAAGTGTGTCCACTAAGGTTGAAAATGAAAGGGTCAAATCCTAACCCAACCCATCCCGTTTTCCACATTTATCTGTTTGTTTTGTATTATTAGAAAAATCTAAAAATGAGATAGGAACCGAGTCAGATGTGTCCAGGTCTAACATCCAAAATAGCAAAGACTACACCTCAGCTCGTATTTACAGGATCTCATATTTGGACCGAAACATCTATATTTGTGAATTTTAGGATAATCCCAACAGCTAACACCCCTTTGGCCCAACAACCAAAAAGCCCACCTCAGCCACCGCTAGTGAGTCGGTCTCCCCCCGTTGAAAGGTCCAAAATGACTAGAGAGGGATGAACAGCCTATAAAAAATTTCTACAAACTCATTAGAACAAATGGTTAGTACACTAAATGGCGTAATACAATTTTGCTCTAGCTCTATAAGGGTTGCAAGACACCTATACCAATAATTCTAGTTGTTATGATCTCTAAGCACACACAAGCTTAAGTCACTACTCTATAAGTTAGTTAGCTCTCAAAAACTAAATAAAGAGCCTCACTAACCAAACTAACAAGCTCTCAAAGACTAACTACACTAAAGAGCTTGACTAGGCAAGAATGTAAACAATGTAAATACAAGAGAGTATATAGGGTGATTATACCGCCATGGTAAGTGAGATGAACCAATAAATGAAAACCAAGTCAATCACCAGGAGAAGTCCAAAGCACAAGAGAAAATCAATTTTTCTCCCGAGGTTCACGTGCTTGCTGGCATGCTAGTCTCGTTATGTCGACCAACACTTGGTGGTTCAGCGGCTAATTGGCACCACACCAAGCCTTCACTAAGCGCCGCAAGAACCTAGCATAAGTGAGGTAACTCAATGACACGAGTAATCCACTAAAATTATCTTTTGGCCCTCCACCGGGAAAGGTACAAGACCCCCCACAATCACTAGAGATGGCCATGAACAACCACCAACTCATGACAATGCTCCTCTATTGTTCCAAACCGTCTAGGTGGCAGCAACCACCAAGAGTAACAAGAAATCCACAGCCACAACGATCCCTAAATGCCACTAGACACAATCACTCAAGCAAATACACTAGAAATCACTCCTAATCTCATTATGATAATGAATCAATGATGGAGATGAGTGGAAGGTGTTTGCTTAGGCTCATAAGGATGTCAAGTATGTCAAAGTGTCAAGAGTGTGAGCCCCAAGTCGGCCAAGGTGTATTTATAGACCCCCTCAAACAAATGGAGTTGTTGCTTTGCATAGGGCCGATCGAATGCACTGACCGTACGCACCCTAGCGTCCGATCGCCCGATGGCTGCCATGCATCACCCCTTTGAACTACAGCCACCCGATCTTAATGGTAAAAAACGGTTCGCGCCTGAGTTAAAGAGTGACCGAACATGCTGTTAGAAACGACTGGACGCACGATACCATAGAGTCCGGTCAGGGCGATTTTTACACAGAGACCTCGTTGAGCATGTTTTTCACGACCGGACGTGTCCAGTCATCAATGACCTGATGCGCCCCGGCGTCCGGTCTGTACTACGCTCGCGCACAAAGCCTACGTCAACGTACGTCAGCTGCGACCAGACGCACCAGCGTCGCATCCGGTCACGCCTTGCCTCCAGCATCTGATCACCACCACGTGCGACACCTTCTCTGGATCAAGTGACTTGGTGCTAACCTGCGTCCGATCCCTGTGTCCGATCATGCCACCAAGGCAGACTGTAACACCCTCGGTGTTACCGCTTAAACAACTTGTTAAACTATGTCATGAGCATCATGTTTTTGTGATAATGCATGTGAGAAGGTGTAAAAATAAATTTCTTGGCATAAAAAATGATTAACACAAATGATTCATAAAAAGGATTCAATAGTCATATTATATCACTTAAGGTTGAAAACTAATTTTTATTAAGCAAAAATACTATAGAACATGTGTGTGATACTTAAATAAAGTTTGAAGTACAAACTTTGTAGATGACGGATGAAATATTTGCTTTTGAAAAATAGCATTGCTTTGTAATATTTTCAATAGCCTAGAAATCGCAAATTGAAATCAAGTTCAATTCAAAACTTAGAAAATTTCCAAAGTCTGTCAACAGCTAGACGTTGCTATGTTTTGCAATTTATTTGGAAAGATTGGGTTAAGTAGTGGTGTAGGGATATGATTTGATTTAGTAGTTCCATATGCCATCTTGAGCATAGTGCAGCCGGTTTAGGTTTAGGAATAATGGTTTGGTCGTGATCAGCGCTTTAAAATTCATGTGCGTACTTGTCTCAGGTTGGTTGGCACCGTGTGCGCGGTCACCGCGTGGCCTCCCCACACCGCGCAAATGGTCGCGTCTCGTGCGGTCACCCTACGCCGCCATGCTGGGTTGGTCGGGCCGCCTAGGCTTAGACGAGGACAGCCTCACCGAGCCGTTGGCCCCGCGCCCTACTGCCCTGCCTCGTGCTACCACCATTGGTGCCATCGTGACCACGCTGCGACTACCGTCGTGTCACTCCTGTACTCACATCTACTCGCTGCATCACGCTGCCCCCTCCCTGGCCCGGTTGGGTGCCGTCCGCACGTGGCCATGCATGCCATCGTCATGCTATTAATGGCGCTACGGCACGCGAGCCATGGTCAGTCACAGACACTCGTGCTCATCCCCTCATGCTTGGACTTAGGTCCCTCAGTCACAACCGCTCATGTCCCGCCAAGGCGAGGACAAACCGAGCCCACCTGTCACGTCCTGTTTCTCTTTTTCTCCCTCTGCTTTCCTCCGCCATCGAGTCGCGGTCACAGTGAGCCATAGAGCGAGCACCTCTCATCAATTCCTCGTGCCCGTGTCTCCGCCATTACGTCCTCTTGCCGATCACCCCCACCCTGCCTTGATTATGGCCAGGCCGAGCTCCAATTTTGGAGCTTTGCTCCCACCGCCGTGCCATTAAGGCCTAGCCCGCCTCATCGTGGCTAGCTCCAACCTCGCTATCTCACGTCGAATTGATCACACCACTAGCCCTGCCTAGAACCTCTCTTCGTTGTGTGCACTCTAGTCACAACTCTAGTGCCGCCTCGTCGCCGCTGACACGGCTGTGCCTTTGCGGTCTGCCGTTCACCTCGTAGCACGCACGTGGCCAACCTCGCTCAGGTCATCTCCGGTCGAGCTGGCACCTCAGTTAGGTCACTGGTGAGTTGCCATTGCTCACCTACTACCCCTACTGCCTTATTGTTGTTGCAGCTCACCTAAACACTATCGCCAATGCCGCAGGGTGCCCACCGTCGTGGAGAGGATCTTTGTCGATGTTTCACCACCGATAGCCTGCCACGGGGGTACCCGGGGCAATATGTTCGGGCTTCAGCGTATGCAGAACTCGATGGTTAACGCAAGAGACAGTCGATTTATCCTAGTTCGGACCCTCGATCTTTGATCGAGTAATAGCCCTACATCCAGTCGGCGTTAGCCTTTGCGTTGGATTGATTGTAAAGTGTTGTGTTGTACAATTGTTCTCTGAATCCCCGATCCAAGGAGCCCTGCCCTCCTTTATATAGTCAGGAGGCCAGAGTCCTAGTCGGTTTACAATGAGAGTTCCTAGTAGGATTACAGAATAATACTGCTACTAAGAGTACAGGGGAAGAATCCTAATTAGACTAGGTCTTCTCCCTTCCTTGCGAGGTATCCTGTGGGTCCCGCACCGACAAGCCCCCGAGCACTTCATGGTTGAGTTCTGGAAGCCTCGTCTTGTTCCTTCAAGTCTTGTCGAGCAGGAACAAGCGTCGTCCGAGTGCTTTCTTGAGCAAAACCGTGTAGCGCCTCGTGAAATCTTCGTGTGGTGTGTACCTTTTTGAAGAAAAAAGTACTCCCATTTGGATGTAGCCCCCGAGCCTCTTGCTGTTTGGCACAAGGAGCTTGAGGGTCTTTTCTTGAAATCGCCCTGATACTTCGTCGAAAGGCTCCCGAGCATATACCCGGGTTCTTTTTGTCGTGTGGTCTTGAAGTCGTTTGTTTTGAAGAAGTCTTCTGAGTGATTTGTGCTTTTTGAAGGAAAAATTGCACTCACTGAGTGTAGCCCCCGAGCCTCTTGCTATTTGAAACAAAAAGTTGGAGGGTCTTGAATCTGAGTTGTTTGAAAGGACTATTGTCTTGAAGTAGTCATCTTGGTGATGTGCGCTTTTTGAAGAAAAAGGTGCACTCACTGAGTGTAGCCCCCGAGCCTCTTGCTATTTGCAACAAAAAGTTGGAGGGTCTTGAATCTGAGTTGTTTGAAAGGACTAAGAGCTTCTCCTGTTGTAGCCCCCGAGCATATATCCGGGTTGTTTTGTTCAGGAAGAACTCGGATGCAGGGTCTTGGCATATTCTCTAGTAGTCTGGTGTTGTTAGATGTAGTTGTATGATGGTGGTTGAGTGTGAATGTTGTTTGTTCATGAGTTGTACAGTGTTGGTATATCCTTTCGAATATGCTTGTCCTTGAGTACTGTTCCTTCATGCCTGAGTCCTTTTTCATTGAATTATGTCTTTTCACTATGTCCTTTGTTAGGCTTGTTTTGTTTGTGCTCCTGGTCTATGTGCATCGCTCCTTTGGTCTATAAATACCCTCCTGGAGTGCTGTTTTGATTCATTGAGCATTTTGTTGCTTGTTCTGAAGTCTCTGTAGTCATGAATATGGTAGTTTATGAAGTAGAGCAGCCCCCGGGTGTATTTTGCAGTTCTTGTGTGTCTTGCCGTAGCAGGAGGGAGTCTTGTGATAGGGATTAGAGGTAGGCTAATCCCACAGCAGCAATGTACCAGGATGTACGTGGCGGTAGTTGGAGGAAGTCTTGTGATGTGGGCTTGGTTCCTTCATCTGGCAGTTCTGGGTTGATCCTCATCGCCTACCCTGAGACTGTTCGGTGCAGATCAACACCATATTCAGCATCACATTGGTCTTGGGTAGACAGATGCCTGTCGGCCTTCTCTGCTCCATATTGTCCTGCCGTGCTGCTGATTTCTGCCTTGGATGCACTACGTCCGTCCTTTGAAGAAAATAGTGTAGTCGAGGGCGGTTTGTCCTTCCGAGTAGCAATTTGGAACACGTAGTCGTTCTAGAGCCTAGCCGTGTCTGGGTTCCTCTTTGCTACTTTGCTTTTCATGGTACCGAGTTCATTGGGTCTTGTAAGATGTGTAATCTTCTATTTTTGAAACTAGTTATAATGGAAAGAATCTTGTCTTCTGAGTTGTAATTCTTTATTTTCCTGTTGTCCTTGTTGTTGATGAGTTTTCTGAGTTCTTTCTATAAGGACGGGGTTGTTGCGCTCCTTGTGAGATAACCCTTCTTTGCTTTATTGTTGATGAGTTCTTTTTGTGGTGATATGATAATTCTGCCGTGGTGTTGGATGGATAAGTCTAAAATCTGCCCGTTGAACTGTACCGTTGTGTGGATTTGAGCCGTCCATCATTTTAGCTGCGTCGGTAAATGGACCGTTGCGTCCTCATGTCGTGTTAAAACGGGCCTGGTGGGCTGTGTTTTTACCGGTGTAAAATCTATTTAAAGGCCTTTCCCCTCCTTTTCTTTGGTACCCTGCCTTTGCCTTGAAAACCCTAGCCTTTGCAACTCCACCGTCGCCATTGCCGCCACCATCTGAGCGCCGCCGTCTGAGCCTTCTCTTTCCCTAGTGCCTTTTTCCCTCCGTTAGTACATGGGTAGGAAGAAAGCTGTGAGCAAGTCCTAGGCAGCCTTTGTGGATGAGGAATCATCACTTTTCGTGATTGAGAACCAAGAGTTCATGGTCATGAGGGCTGCCCAGAAGGTTTGGCTGGCTCCGACAACGACTGAAGACCAGCTTCGCGAGCTTGTTGGCGATGGCCTAATCCAGAGCAAGGACATTGCTGAATGGAGGGCTCCGGGTGAGCATCGGGTCCCTACTCCAGGTCCTGGTGAGATCATTCTCTTCGTTTCCTTTGTTCGTGCTGGACTTTGCCTCCCAGCTTCTACTTTTCTTCATCAGTTTCTCGGCTATTTTGGGATTAGCCTGAATCACCTTATTCCCAATGCTGTTCTCCATCTTTCTGTCTTTGTTCATCTCTATGAAACCTTCCTTAGAATTCCTCCTTCTCTTCCCCTCTTTCGTTACTTCTTTCGTTTGAAGCCACAACCTCACCGCGATGACACCAGCGTTCTTGGTGGCTGCGGGATTCAGTTTCACTAGGGTTTTAGAAGTAAATTCTTTGACTATGACCTGGTTGATTCTATAAGAGATTGGCATGCTGACTGGTTTTATACTGCCAACTTGATTCCTCCTCTTTCTGTTTACTCCGGGTCTGGTCCCTTGGTTAATGACCGATGGGAAAAGAACCCAGTGACGACTGCTGAGCTCTAGACGATCAAGCCCTTTCTCGAGAAGATTTGCACTCTGAAGCGGCAAGGTTTGACAGGCTTCGGTATTATTTCAAGTTTTCTTCGCCGCCCAGTTCAACCTTTGAAGGAGCGCGAACATTACGGTTTCGAGTACTCTGGGGTGGAGGACCCTTCTCGTATGGTCCCTGCCCTTGAGTTGACCGACAAGGAAGTGCTCGAGCGTCTCTAGAAGATGCTG
This sequence comes from Miscanthus floridulus, assembly GCF_019320115.1. Classification (NCBI taxonomy): domain Eukaryota; kingdom Viridiplantae; phylum Streptophyta; class Magnoliopsida; order Poales; family Poaceae; genus Miscanthus; species Miscanthus floridulus. The sequence continues at coordinate 51,326,148 of NC_089593.1, forward strand.
AAAGGAGTAAGCGTTGTTCCGCTTGCTGTCCTCGAGTACAGCACAAAGAACCTGCCCCCTGCTGTGAGTTGTTCTTTTCTTTATTCGGGTACTTTTGATTCTCTTTCGTTGTATCCACTTTTGCTTAATCTTCTTTGCCTTGTCGTTTTACTCTTTTATAGGAATTGGGGCATAATTTTGCTGATCCAATCCCCCTTGATGATCTTCCTGCAAATGTGGAGGCTAGGGGTAGTCTTACTGGGTTGTCCTTGACCAGTAAGTTTCAAACTACCATTATGTTTCCTAGTGTTTCTTCCGCATTTTCTGACGTTTATGAAGAGTATGTTCCTCGTCTAGTTCCTCGAGCTCCTCATACTTTCGGAAAGAGGGGGCGAGCAGATAGTTCTTCTTCTGCTCCATCTGCTACCAAGAAGTCTCGCCAGTCGAGTACTCATCCAGGTACTCTAGTTGTAGCTAGCATGCTCTTAGGTGAGCATATTAATACGCTCTGTCCTTTTGCTGTTTGTTTTTATCTTTGACCAAGTACTTTTATCCTTTTTCAGCTGGAGCCATGGTGGCCTTGGCCGAGAGTGAGGAGGACGAGGCTAATGATGTGCCTCTTGTCGCGCATCGGTGAGTTCTTTTCTTGTTTTCCTGTTGTTGAAACCCCTCCTTTGTTCTGACTTTGGTCTTGATTTCTTTGTAGTAAGCCGTCATTGGATACCAATTCTTCTAGGGCTCTGGCACTGAGTTCTTCTATAGCTCCGGCGTCGAGTTCTTCTAGGGCTCCGGCGCTGAGTTCTTCTATAGCTCCGGTGCTGAGTTCTTCTAGGGCTCTGGTACTGGCTATGCTGCTCCTGTCGTAGGGAGGTGGTGATGTTTTTGCCGCTATGGTTCCCCCTGCGATGTCTTCTTTTGGCTTTATGAAGAAGAAGATAGCTAGGTGAGTGAATTCTGGTTTTATTTCTTTGCTTCTGTTTTCCTTTTTTCTTATTCTTTTTTGATGAGTTTCCTTATCAACTTTCAGGCCTTCGTCTTCCTCGAGCCTCTAGTCGACTTCTTGTCAAACTTCTGGTGCACCCTTGCGTACTGAGTCTTAGGACTCAGAACGCATGGTCGCCGAGGTGGCTGTGAGGGGGACGGAGTCCACTACTGCTAAATTGCCAGCTCCCGAGGTGACCGTGGCCGTGGCGGCAGGTTCATTTGATGGGTTGGCTGTTCTGGCTCCCGAGGTGACCGTGGCCATGGTGGTGGGTTCATCAGAGGTATTGGCTGTTGCTTCCTAGGAGATTGCCCTGGTCGTGCCTTCTTCGCCTCAGCCGTCTTCTCCCTCTCCTCTTCTTGCTTCTGGTGGTTCACCTTTGGCTGATGATGTGGTGCAGCAGTTTGATGCCACTCATTGATTGTTGGAGCTAACCGCCGCCTAGGGAAGCTTGTCAACCCTTGCGACTTCTTTTGGGGAAAGGCTCCAGGTAAGTTTTTTTGCAATTCTTTCTTTGGGTATTCATTTTTCTCCTGTCCTCATTTCTTATTTTTCTCTCTTTCTTTTTGCTTAGTCTTTTTCTCATGATCATACCGGCTTCTTTTTCTCGTCTGAGAATAAGAAAAAGTTGTCTTCTGAGGTGAGTGCTCTAAAGACCGAGCTTGACCTCTATCGGGCCGAGTTGGAGTCTGAGTGTCAGATGCATCAGAATAAGGAGAAAGCCCTCTGTGCCCGGGTAGTTGAGGTGGAAAAATAGTGGGATGCGGCCACCTAGGAGGCCCTGAAAAATATGGAGGCCATGAAGAAAGAGTGCCATGGTATCGCGAGTTCTTTTTTGCTTCCCTTTGTATTCAAATTTGCTTTTCTGCTGACTTATCTTTTCTTGTTTGGTCTAGCTCTCCGAGTTGAAAAGCAGAAGCTCTCGGAGGGTATCGAGGAGATGAAGACACTCATTCAAACTAGCCACAATAAGGCTGAGGAGGTAATTACTCAAGCTGAAGAAGAACACGCGCTTGCAAAATTGATTAGGCGTGGAGCTGACAGAGATCTTGTGCAGGCCCAAAAGACCATCGAGGACTTGACTGGCAAGTTGGCAACGGCTACTAAAAACTAGAAAGCTTTGTGTAAGTCTTTTTGGTCAGTAGCCGACCTTCTTTGGGCTTCAGCAGATGATGGTCATTCTTGGGCTTAATTCATTCCCCAAGTGACCGCCCGTTTCTAGGAGTTCTTGAAGCGATGTGCCCATCTTTGCACCAGGAACGTTCTAGCCTAGGTCCGGGTTCTTTCTCTGGATTTTCCTTTGTCCAAGGTTGCCGATGAAGCCGAGAGCCAAGAGTACCTAGATGCTGTTGAGAGGTTGGAGCCTGAGGTCGATGACTTAGCCAGGAAGATTGTAGATAATCTTAACATTGATGTTTCTTCCCCTGATGACAATGCCTGATGTAATCAACCTATGCATTCTAGCTTCTGTAACAAAACGCTATACTTGAAAACTGAATGGAGAATCTTTATTTTTCGTTGATGTATCTCTTTCTCTCGTAATCAACTCGGCTTTGGTAAATTATTGTCTTGACAAACTTTCTTGATCTGTCGAGTGTTTGTGTCTTGTAAACAACTCGGTATATGCAGATTGATGTCTTCACAGACTTCCTTGACTTGTCGAGTGCTTGTCTGGCTTTCACCTGTGACTTGTAAACAACTCGGTATAGACCGTTGTTGTGGCAGAACCTCCTAAGTTATAGGGCCCACATGCATCTATCACTGTCCGACGACCTTTGACATCAATGCATATGTTTCCAATAACTTAAAAAGACTGTCGGGTGTCCTCGGGGAACCCCGAATCATCCACAATTTCCGAGCAGGATCACGTTACAGAGTCATTGCAGTATTACAACATTTATTCAAATATATGTACATCAGAGTAAAATAGCGGAAGTCTTACGATAACTTAGTTTACAAACCAGTTGTTTCAAACCTTACAAACTAAGTTCGATAATTATTACAAACCATAGTAGTAGTGGAGTGGCATAATTAATATAGACATATCACACAAAATAAACATCCTGCCCAAGGATCACACATTTACTTCTCGTTGTCAGAACGAATGATAGTCATGCAGCACGATCCAAAATAGATCTGCTTATGAGGCTCACCTGCAACAAGGGGTCAACGAACCCTGAGTACAAAAGTACTCAACAAGACTTATCTGAAATATTAACTGATAAACTCAGTAATGCAGGCTCAAGGATTCAAGGTATAGCTTTAACAATGATCAAAGTTCTTTTGCGTAAAAGCTCTTTTAACAACATTCTTTATATAGAAAACTTCTCAAGAATTATATACAAAGCTGACACGATCCGCACTGAGATCCTAAAACTTCATATCCAACACCTTCACAAGCCTTATTCAAGTTCCGGTTATTAATTCTACGATGATGAACAGTGAGTTGAGTCTCCTTAACCGAGGAGCAACGATGATTCGAACCGATTAAGAACCCAGCTGGGGAATCTAGACCACACGACATATGCAGGTCCCCGACCTACATATACCAACCTACCCTCAGATCCCCTAAAACAAGAACGGGTCCGCGCCACCCGAGAACACAGTACTCCACCATTCCAGCCCAAGGCCACGTGGGTGCACGCTATTCCCGCCATCTCTCCACTCCTAGTGCGCGAGTAGCCATTCTCGTAATAGAATTGCCAAGTTCAGGCTTACCGGAGTATGTGGTTAGTACTACAAATTCTCACCTCATGCAATTCAACAACGGACGTGCCTTAATCGACACAGGCGGAAAGACCCCGCTCACAAGACCTCCATGTCTGGTGGCTCACACTCACCGAATCCGCCCGGTCTAGATTTATTACTCCACATTCCCATATCACATGCTAACATAATTAACCAATGTTCCATTTAAAACTTGTAGGTGGCAGGTAGTCACCCGACTTTCATCGTTCTACGCATAGCTAAGCAAAATTAGGCATATACGAGTTTAAAAACTGGTAATATGGTAAATATGGAATAACAAGGGTGGTAATGCACCAATTAGGCTTTTACTTAACTCCTAATCACTTAATGCAGTAACGGAAAGCAAAAGCGAAATTAATATGTAAAACACAAGGTAGGGTTGTATGCATCCGGGGCTTGCCTTCGTTGACGAAAAAGTCCGGTTCCTACGACGTTACATAAGGATTCGATCCGACCTCAACAGACGGATTAACCTCCTCAACAGCTTGATTAACTACCACGTTTTCACCTTCGTTCACTACACATAATAACAATGCCATGTTTAACCTGATGTGGAATACGAAACATGATGCTCGATGATGGATGCAAAATTAACAATTTGAATACAACTTTCCTTTGCGGTACAGTTGCAAGTCAAACAACTAAATATTTTTCATAACACTTACATCAATTGCCAAGTACCATCATCAACTAAGGACCCAAGGTCATCACTCAATCCAAAATTTCAAACAAAACCTAAATCATTAAAGGTTACTATTTGCTTTTATGAATTAATTATTTAATTCAAAATTATGAAATAAATCAACTTATTCTGATTGAGCTAAAATTTTTTGTAAATGTTCAGTACATGTTAACTAAGTGGCAAAACAAATTTCATAATTTTTGGATAAATAAATAAGCCTAGAAAAATCATAGAAATCCATTTATTAATAAATTGAGCAATTTTTATCACATTCAGAAATTACTGAAAAACATAATTTCATATTTTTCTTAAATAATATACATCATAGAGAAGTCACACAAAAATTTTCATAATTTTGGAGCTCTAAATAAATCTACACAAAAATAACAAAAATAGACACTATTCATTTAATTCTAAAAAATAGAAAATCCACTTAGAACGCTGAGTCACTGACACCCGGGTCCCACTTGTCATCTTCAACCTCCGACGTTGACCATGGCAGCGACAGCTCTGACCGGCGAATTCTCGCCGCCGGTGAGACTAACGGTGATGGTGAAAGCACTACCACGTTCCCTACACCAGTACGCTCCGATTGGTGGCACAAACGAGCCTCGACACTAATTGGACCAAGCACCACGGCGGCCATGGCGGACACGATGGCACGGCCATGCTACGCCGGCGACACCAGTGCGGTAGTGATTAAACAAAGGACACAGTAAGCATCAGGAGCTCACCCCGAACGCGTTGGAGCCAAAGACCGAGCCGGAGGAGCAATAGCAAGGGGGTTCGACGATCAGCGCGGGCACGGCGGAGCAAAACGTCATCGGCGATGGTGTACCGGCGACTGCAGTGGTCAAAATGAACAACCAACTATGGAGTAAGCACCACAGTATCGAGATGAAGCCATAGGTACATAGAGCAAGGATAGCAGCTCACCGGAGGGCGCTAACCACGGAGATGCGCTTGCGACGGGAAGGTCGCCGGCCGCGAAGAAGAAAGACGTGGACAGCGAGTTTCCGGTGGAGATAAACTGAATTGGTGGGGCGGTTGGACGCGTAAGGTTAAGGCAAAGCTGGGACTAGCTTATCAGCGACGGTGGAGCACGACAACAATGGTACGGGCTCGCCGGAGTGGAGCAGCGGCGACGGGAAAAACAGAGGGCGAAGGAAGAACAACGACGACGGTGTCGGAGCTTTATAGGGCGGCCAAGGAAGCAAGGAGAAGCCACGATGACAACTTTCCCACGCCAACGCAAAGCCAAGGCCACCACGCGCGCGCCTGGAAGCAAGCCGAAGCTCACCGGCGGTGTAGCGCAAGCGGTGAACACTGTTCACAGTAATTACAAGTTTGCCATTCACCAAAATTCACAAATTACTCTCAAATTTTCATAACAACTCAAAAATCTCCAAAAACAAAAGTTGTTCAAAATAAAAAGTTCTACAACTTTGCTTCTATAACCATCTCCTAATTCAGTCTAGATTTTGAAATGAACTTTTGAATTTGAATAGGGAAATTTAACGAATTACGCCTTTTTGAATTACTCAAAATTTTTCTAAACAACTTGAAAAACTCCAAAAACAAACTTTGTATAACATGCCAAGCTCTACACTTTTGCTTTTGGGCTCAACCCCAAAATATGCTTAGATTTTGAAATGGATTTTTCAGGGTAGGATTTAAATGTCGAAAAGCGGGGTTTTCTCGAAAAATTCAAAACCCAGACAAACTTTGAACTTGAGTCAAACAATACAATTCAACACTCATTACACAAATGTAAACTTGTTTTAGTAAATGCACATCAAAGTTTTTACCAAATGCCAAATGCTTTCAATGCATATGATGACATGTCGAATTTTAATATTTAAACACCCGAGGTGTTACAATCCTTCCCCCTAAAAGAAATCTCGCCCCGAGATTCAAAGCCATAGGGTAAGTAATGGAAAAGGAAATGTGTCAATCCAAAACATCCAAAACTTGTCCATAAAACAACTGAGGTTCCTTTACAAAACACAACTTGTACCACCGAAGTCAACTAACATTACTCTATTCTATATTGACGCTAGAAACTCTAGAAACTTTTCTAACAAGTAATCTTCTGATTCCCAAGTAGCTTCCTCTTTTGAATGTTGATTCCATTGTACTTTATAGAACTTGATTGTCCGTCTTCGAGTAACACGATCTTTCTAATCTAACACTCGTATAGGATATTCGGAATAAGTTAAATCCGGTTCTAGTTCTCCTCCTTCAACTTCAACATTCTGTTCAGGCGCTCGGAGACACTTCTTCAATTGAGAAACATGGAACACATCATGCACAGCTGCGAGATGTTCATGTAGTTTCAAACGATATGCTACTTTTCCATACCTTTCCAAAATTTGATATGGTCCAATATATCGAGGTGCCAACTTTCCTTTAACACCAAAATGGGTAACTCCCTTCATTGATGATACTTTCAGATATACAAAATCTCCTTTGTTAAATACCAATGGCCTCCGCCTTCTATCCGCATAACTCTTTTGACGGGATTGAGCTATCTTCAAATTATTCTGTATTTGCCTAACCTTGTCTTCTATTTCTTTCACAAGGTCAACCCCAAAGAACCTTCTTTCTCCAGGCTCAGACCAACTTAATGATGTTCTGCACCTACGACCATAGAGTGCTTCAAATGGAGCCATTCTAATGCTTTCCTGATAACTATTGTTGTATGAGAACTCGGCCAAAGGTAAGCATTCATCCCACTTATTGGAATAGTTAAGGACACAACACCTTAACATATCTTCAAGTACTTGATTGACTCTTTCAGTCTGTCCATCAGTCTGCAGATGATAAGCTGTACTATATAGTAGTTTGGTACCTAACAAAGCATGCAAGTGTTTCCAAAAGCTGGAGACAAACTGTGTACCCCTATCTGACACAATAGTCTTGGGTATTCCATGGAGACTCATGATTCTTGCTAAGTACATTTTGGCATATTGGATCGTAGGATATATTGTCTTGACAGGAAGAAAATGTGCTGACTTAGTGAGTCGATCTACAATAACCCATACTGAGTCAAATCCCTTTGATGTCTTGAGTAGACCAACAATAAAATCCATACTTATATCCTTCCACTTCCAAGATGGAATAGGTAATGGTTGTAATTCACCAGCAGACCTCAAATGTATAGCTTTCACCTTTTGATAAGTATCACACTTTGCTATATATCTAGCAATCTCTATTTTCATTTTAGTCCACCAGAATCTTTGCTTCAAGTCATGGTACATCTTGTTACTTCTCGGATGGATTGATAACCTAGTAGCATGTGCCTCATCTAGAATTGACTGCCGCAACTCAGGAACTTTTAGTACCACCAGGCGATCCTTGAACCACAACACATCTTCATTGTCAATACTAAAGCATTCCGCTTTTCCATTCTTGACTCTTTCCTTGATATGGCTATACCCTTGTTTTCCTTCTGAGCAGCAATAACTTGATCTCAAATAGTGGCTTCAACAATTATGTTGGTCAAACTTCCTTGTTGAATTACTTCTACATTCAACTTTTCCATTTCTTGACATAAATTCAAACCCATTGTTCTCACTGTCAGACAATTGCAATAACTTTTACGACTGAGGGCATCTACAACCACATTTGCTTTACCGGGGTGATAATGTACTTGCAAATCATAATCCTTAATCAGTTCTAACCATCTTCTTTGTCGCATGTTCAACTCTGACTGAGTAAAGATATACTTTAAGTTTTTGTGGTCTGTATACATATGGCACGTATTACCAAGCAGGTAATGTCGCCAAATCTTCAGAGCATGAACCACAGCTGCTAACTCCAAGTCATGAGTCGGATAATGTTCTTCATGTTGCTTAAGTTGCCTAGATGCATAGGCAATGACTCGGCCTTCTTGCATCAACACACATCCAATACCAATACCTAAAGCATCACAATAAACATCAAACGGCTTCTCGATGTCAGGTTGGGCTAACACTGGTGCGGTGGTTAACAGTCTCTTCAAAGTCTGGAAAGCCTCCTCACAATCTGATGACCAGACAAACTTAACTTGGTTCTTCAATAATTCAGTTATGGACTTTGATATTTTTGAGAAATCTAGAATAAACCGACGATAATACCCCGCCAGACCCAGAAAACTCCGAACTTGATGAACTGTGGCTAGCGGTTTCCAATCAAGCACATCTTTCACTTTGCTGGGATCAACTGCAACTCCTTCGGCTGACAAGACATGTCCAAGAATTTGCACTTCCTTAAGCCAAAAATCACACTTGCTGAACTTGGCATATAGTTGATGTTCTCTCAAGCGGGTCAGAACAATTCTAAGATGTTCCGCATGTTCTTTCTTATTCTTGGAATATACTAGGATGTCATCAATAAACACCACTACAAACTTATCTAGCTTAGGCATAAATACGGAGTTCATTAGATACATGAAATGAGCTAGAGCATTTTTCAAACCAAAAGACATTACCAAGTATTCATATAATCCATATCTTGTGGTAAATGCCATTTTGGGAATATCTTCAGGCTTTATCTTGATTTGGTGATATCCTGATCTCAAATCTATCTTGGAGAAAACTTTGGCTCCGGCCAATTGATCAAAAAGCAGATCTATCCGAGGTAATGGATACTTATTCTTGATGGTCACTTCATTCAATGGACAATAGTCGACACATAACCTCAAAGTCTCATCTTTCTTTTTCACAAAAATTGTCGGACATCCCCAAGGTGAAGAACTAGGTTGGATAAACCCTTTCTCAATCAATTCTTGTAACTGAGTTTTCAACTCAGCCAATTCCTTAGGTGGCATCCTATAAGCTCTCCGAGAAATCGGAGCTGTTCTAGGTTGTAACTCTATATTGAACTGTACATCCCTATCAGGTGGTAGACCGGGTAAATCTTCAGGAAACACATCCGGAAATTCACACACTACCGGAATATCTCTAATCTCTTTGACAGCAGTTGCACAAATCTTGCCCACTGATCTTCTTAAGGTTGGAAGTTGGATGAGAAGTTGAGAATTACTATCAGGCAAACTCACTCTTAAGGTCATATTCAAAACATCTATAACAGCCTTATGCTGATACATCCAATTCATTCCCAAGATTATATCTATATCCTGATCCTTAAGGATAATCATGGTAGTGGGAAAAATATGCCCACCCAGGTTTACGGGTACCTGGTATACCATTTCCTTAGTACACAGACATCCCTCGGGCGACTGTATAAAGAAACTTTCCTTTGTTGCCCTAATTGAAATTTCATGCTTCACGATAAATGTTCTATTGATGAATGAATGCGATGCGTCAGAATCAAAAAGTATAACTGTAGGGTGATTGGCAATAGGAAACATACCCATCATCACTGGCTCCCCTTCCAGAATTTCTCCAGCTTGAATATAGAACACTCGTTCTGTCTTCCTCTCATCTTTGCCCTTCTGAGCATTCTGATTGTGGTTCTTGTTTGGTGCCTGACCCTGTTGTTGATTGGCAGGAACCTTCTGATAATTTTGATTAGCCTGCCTAGGATATGGACATTTTCTAGAGAAATGACCAGTCCTTCCACAATTGTAACATGGATAGTTGTGACCCTGGGATGTTGGAGCATTGCCACCAGAAGCATTGGTTGACTGTGAACTCGGATAGGTTATAGTAGGACGGACATTTGACTGTTGCTCGGTTTGGAACTGCGGCGGACGATAAGGAGGACGATTATGCTGTACTGGATGATAAATCACCCTCCGCCTCTTCTGATTTCCCCCAAAAGATCCAGACGGCACACTCTTTTTCTTTTTGAGCTCCTTATGCTGCCGATACTTTGACTCTGAAGCAATTGCAATATTTACTGCCTCATGATAAGTAACATTAGTGCAAGTGGTCATCATAGTCTGCAACTTGGTATTCAGGCCTCTCATAAACCACCTCTTCTTCTTGGCATCGGTATTGACATGTTCAGATGCATATTAGGATAGATGATTAAATCTTCCCACATACTGCATCACGCTTTGATCTCCTTGTTTCAAAGCAAGGAATTCATCTAGCTTCATAGCCATCACTCCTTCGGGAATATAATGGGCTCTGAAGGCTGTATGGAACTCAGCCCAAGTTATTGGAATGCCAGCTGGTTGCATAGCCACTAAGTTTGCCCACCAAGCACTTGCTGCTCCTCTAAGTTGTTGGGCGGCAAACGTAGGTTTCTGATACTCCATGCATGGGATAAGGTCAAATTTCTGTTCCATGGTTCGAAGCCAGTCATCAGCCTCCAATGGTTCATCTACCTTGGTGAACACCGGGGGTCTTGTGTCTATAAAATCAACATATGTAGCCTCCTATCGGTTATGGTGGCGTCCACGGTTTTCGTACATCTGATTCTAATTACTCTGAGCCATCTCATGAAGCAAACGAGAATTTTCAGCCATCACATTGACAAGTGCAGTTATAGCATCAGCTAAATTGGTTGGAACTAGTGGCGGATCTGGAATACCGTCCTCATCTTGTGAAGTTCCCGGAATAAACGAACCCTGTGTACGACGCATCTGCTCATAACAAACCAAACTTTATTCACATGTCTTTATTGAATTGCACCAAAGCTTACTCTAGACACATTACATAGAGTTTACTAATGTACAAACAAACCCACGAGTATGAAAATAGAACTACATAACTTAAACTAGAGCTACTATTATACAACTCTACTCTTTTCCTCAATTTCTTCAAACTTCAGGCTCAGTATCCATTCCTGAATTATTACCGCCTTCATCATCACTTTCATCGATCATTACTAATTCTTCAGGATCTTCTTCTTCTTCCTCTCCCGATTCATCATCATCGGCAAGGATGACACCGGGGTCCATGGCATCAGCTTGAGGCTCATGATTCGGATTTAGTAAATTGCTAAGCCTATGAACTTCCTCATGTAGATATGTATTATGTTCTTCTAAATCTTCTACATAGAATTCTAGCTCATGAGTTCTAGCTCTAGCTACATTTTCCCTGTGCCAAGCTTCATTTCTTCCTTCCACCATACAAACTAACATACTTTCGCAGTTCCTATGCACAGTGGTGAGCTGCCTCAATTGACCCTGTAATTCTCCTATTTGTATAACATCCAAAGCCCTATCTCTAGTAGATTGTGCTAACTCCATAGAAACCCTCAGTATCTCTGCCTGGGGATCAGGCCTAGTACTGCTACTGCTAGCACCATCATTTCTAGGGGCAAGTTGGTGACGAGGAACTCCTTTAGGTCTGGTGGACTTACGGGGCGTCATCTTGGCACGAGCCATACTGTAGGAAGCCAATTTAATCCAAGTAAGATCATTTGATCAAAATCCAAAAAGTAGCTAAGATGGATTACATTCCTCAAACCAGACTCACTACTCAACTCCAGACTAAGAGGTGAAGGAAGTAACGAGTGAATTATTCATGATGCATGCATCATTCTTAGGAACAAAAACATCAAAGTTTATAATGCACATAAACAACATTTATTTTTATATAGGGCATAATATGATTACTACTTCACCACACAAAAACCTTTTAATCAAATAGGGAATGGTGAGAAAGAAATAAGATAAGTCAGAAGCAATTTGGACTAAATTATCAAGTTAAATTTAGTCATCCCAAATCATTTTGAAGTTTTTGTAAAACAATACAACAAAACCCTTGTAACGATGCTCTGATACCATTCTGTGGTAGAACCTCCTAAGTTATAGGGCCCACATGCATCTGTCACTGTCCGACGACCTTTGACATCAATGCATATGTTTCCAATAACTTAAAAAGACTATCGGGTGTCCTAGGGGAACCCCGAATCATCCACAATTTCTGAGCAGGATCACGTTACAGAGTCATTGCAGTATTACAACATTTATTCAAATATATATACATCAGAGTAAAATAGCGAAAGTCTTACGATAACTTAGTTTACAAACCAGTTGTTTCAAACCTTACAAACTAAGTTCGATAATTATTACAAACCATAGTAGTAGTGGAGTGGCATAATTAAAATAGACATATCACACAAAATAAACATCCTGCCCAAAGATCACACATTTACTTCTTATTGTCAGAACGAATGATAGTCATGCAGCACGATCCAAAACAGATCTGCTCATGAGGCTCACCTACAACAAGGGGTCAACGAACCCTGAGTACAAAAGTACTCAACAAGACTTATCCGAAATATTAACTGATAAACTCAGTAATGCAGGCTCAGGGATTCGAGGTATAGCTTTAATAATGATCAAAGTTCTTTTGCGTAAAAGCTCTTTTAACAACATTCTTTATATAGAAAACTTCTCAAGAATTATATACAAAGCTAACACGATCCACACTGAGATCCTGAAACTTCATATCCAACACCTTCACAAGCCTTATTCAAGTTCCGGTTATTAATTCTACGATGATGAACAGTGAGTTGAGTCTCCTTAACCGAGGAGCAACGACGATTCGAACCGATTAAGAACCCAGCTGGGGATTCCAGACCACACGACATATGCAGGTCCCCGACCTACATAAACCAACCTACCCTTGGATCCCCTAAAACAAGAACGGGTCCGCGCCACCCGAGAACACAGTACTCCACCATTCCAGCCCAAGGCCACGTGGGTACACACTATTCCCGCCATCTCTCCACTCCTAGTGCGCGAGTAGCCATTCTTGTAATAGAATTGCCAAGTTCAGGCTTACCGGAGTATGTGGTTAGTACTACAAATTCTCACCTCATGCAATTCAACAACGGACGTGCCTTAATCGACACAGGCGGAAAGACCTCGCTCACAAGACCTCCATGTCTGGTGGCTCACACTCACCGAGTCCGCCCGGTCTAGATTTATTACTCCACATTCTCATATCACATGCTAACATAATTAACCAATGTTCCATTTAAAACTTGCAGGTGGCAGGTAGTCACCCGACTTTCATCGTTCTACGCATAGCTAAGCAAAACTAGGCATATGCGAGTTTAAAAACTGGTAATATGGTAAACATGGAATAACAAGGGTGGTAATGCACCAATTAGGCTTTTACTTAACTCCTAATCACTTAATGCAGTAACAGAAAGCAAAAGCGAAATTAATTTGTAAAACACAAGGTAGGGTTGTATGCATCCGGGGCTTGCCTTCGTTGACGGAAAAGTCCGATTCCTGCGACGTTACACAAGGATTCGATCCGACCTCAACAGACAGATTAACCTCCTCAACAGCTTGATTAACTACCACGTTTTCACCTTCGTTCACTACACGTAATAACAATGCCATGTTTAACCTGATGTGGAATACGAAACATGATGCTCGATGATGGATGCAAAATTAACAATTTGAATACAACTTTCCTTCGTGGTACAGTTGCAAGTCAAACAACTAAATATTTTTCATAACACATACATCAATTGCCAAGGATCATCATCAACTAAGGACCCAAGGTCATCACTCAATCCAAAATTTCAAACAAAACCTAAATCATTAAAGGTTACTATTTGCTTTTATGAATTAATTATTTAATTCAAAATTATGAAATAAATCAACTTATTCTGATTGAGCTAAAAATTTTTGTAAATGTTCAGTACATGTTAACTAAGTGTCAAAACAAATTTCATAATTTTTGGATAAATAAATAAGCCTAGAAAAATCATGGAAATCCATTTATTAATAAATTGAGTAATTTTTATCACATTCAAAAATTACTGAAAAACATTATTTCATATTTTTCTTAAATAATATACATCATAGATAAGTCACACAAAAATTTTCATAATTTTTGGAGCTCTAAATAAATCTACACAAAAATAACAAAAATAGACACTATTCATTTAATTCTGAAAAATAGAAAATCCACTTAGAACGTTGAGTCACTGACACCCGGGTCCCACATGTCATCTTCAACCTCCGACGTTGACCATGGCAGTGACGGCTCTGACCAGCGAATTCTTGTCGCCGGTGAGATTAATGGTGATGGTGAAAGCACTACCACGTTCCCTACACCACTACGCTCCGATTGGTGGCACAAACGAGCCTCGACACTAACTGGACCAAGCACCACGGCGACCATGGCAGACACGACGGCACGGCCATGCTACGTCGGCGACACCAGTGTGGTAGTGATTAAACAAAGGACACAGGAAGCATCAGGAGCTCACCCCGAACACGTTGGAGCCAAAGACCGAGCTGGAGGAGCAACAGCAAGGGGGTTCGACGATCAGCGTGGGCACGGCGGAGCAAAACGTCGTCGGCGATGGTGTACCGGCGACTGCAGTGGTCAAAATGAACAACCAACTATGGAGTAAGCACCACAGTATCGAGACAAAGCCATAGGTACATAGAGCAAGGATAGCAGCTCACCGGAGGGCGCTAACCATGGAGATGCGCTTGCGACGGGAAGGTCGCCGGCCACGAAGAAGAAAGACGTGGATAGCGAGTTTCCAGGTGGAGATAAACTGAATTGGTGGGGCGGTTGGATGCGTAAGGTTAAGGCGAAGCTAGGACTAGCTTATCAGGGACGGTGGAGCACGACAATGACGGTACGGGCTCGCCGGAGTGGAGCAGCGGCGACGGGAAAAACAGAGGGCGAAGGAAGAACAACGACGACGGCGTCGGAGCTTTATAGGGCGGCCAAGGAAGCAAGGAGAAGCCACGACGATGCCTTTCCCACGCCAGCACAAAGCCAAGGCCGCCACGCGCGCACCTGGAAGCAAGCCGAAGGTCGCCGGCGGTGTAGCCTCGGCGATGGACACTGTTCACAGTAATTACAAGTTTGCCATTCGCCAAAATTCTCAAATTACTCTCAAATTTTCATAACAACTCAAAAATCTCCAAAAATAAAAGTTGTTCAAAATCAAAAGTTCTACAACTTTTCTTCTATAACCATCTCCTAATTCGGTCTAGATTTTGAAATGAACTTTTGAATTTGAATAGGGAAATTTAACGAATTATGCCTTTTTGAAATACTCAAAAATTTTCTAAACAACTTGAAAAACTCCAAAAACAAACTTTGTATAACATGCCAAGCTCTACACTTTTTCTTTTGGGCTTAACCCCAAAATATACTTAGATTTTGAAATGGATTTTTCAGGGTAGGATTTAAATGTCGAAAAGCGGGGTTTTCTCGAAAAATTCAAAACCCAGACAAACTTTGAACTTGACTCAAACAATACAATTCAACACTCATTACACAAATGTAAACTTGTTTTAGTAAATGCACATCAAAGTTTTCACCAAATGCCAAATGCTTTGCAATGCATATGATGACATGTCAGATTTTAATATTTAAACACCCGGGGTGTTACAGTTGTCTCGACAAACTTTGTTTTCTTGTTAGTACTGAAAAGACTTAGGATATCTCCAACTTCTTCTTCTTGGCTTAGCTCATAGTGTGGTCAGCATCTGGTCCTATCTCTGGTTGCAAAAATGTCCTAGGACCGGCAAGCCCCCGAGCACTTCATGGTAGAGCTCTAGAAGCCTCGTCTTGTTTTCTTCAAGTCAGGAACAAGCGTCGTCCGAGTGCTTTCTTGAGCGAAACCATGTAGCGCTTCTTGGAATCTTCTGAGTGTAGCCCCCGAGCCTCTTGCTATTTGGAACAAGGAGCTAGAGGGTCTTGTCTTGAAGTTGCTCTGATTTATGTTCAGGCTTAGTTTCTGTCATTTTGCTTTTTAGTTCAGGTGTTAGCTTATTAGCTACCCTCATCGGCGTGCTCAAGCATCTTTTCAGCTCTTTTGCTCTCGGCCGGTATGCTTAGGCGTCTTTTTAGCCATTTTACTTTTTGGTTTGGGTGTTAGCTTGTAAGCTACCCTCATCGGCGGGCTCAAGCATGTTTTTAGCTCTTTAGCTCTCGGCCGATATGCTCAGGCATCTTTTCAGCTATTTTGCTTTTTGGTTCGGGAGTTAGCTTGTTAGCTACCCTCATCGGCGGGCTCAAGCATGTTTTTAGCTCTTTTGCTTTTGGCCGGTATGCTCAGGCGTCTTTTCAGCCATTTTGCTTTTTAGTTCGGGTGTTAGCTTATTAGCTACCCTCATTGGCGAGCTCAAGCATGTTTTCAGCTCTTTTGCTCTCGGCCGGTATGCTCAGGCGTCTTTTCAGCCATTTTGCTTTTTAGTTCGGGTGTTAGCTTATTAGCTACCCTCATCGGCGGGCTCAAGCATGTTTTCAGCTCTTTTGCTCTCGGCCGGTATGCTCAGGCGTCTTTTCAGCCATTTTGCTTTTTGTTCATATTGGAAACAACTTAGGGAAAGCCATAATGAGACATATGTTTGTCGAGAAAGAATCATCTTTATTGATCATGAATATTGATAGGTACAATAGTACATATGTTGTTGATGAGCGCTATCTTTGTTGACCATGAACGTTGATCTCTTGTGTCTTATATACATATTTTCCCTTGAGTTGTTTTCATGCGTAGAATCTTCATAGCTGACTGATGTGCCATGTATTATTGACTTCTTTTCTGTCTTCAGTTATCAACTTGTATGTTCCTGGTTCGATGACCTTTGTGACAATAAAAGGACCTTCCCATGGACTGAGTAGTTTATGGCATCTGTTGGTTTTTTGTATTCTTCTTAGTACTAGGTCTCTGACTTGTAATGATCGAGACTAGGTATTCTTGTTGTAGTGGCATCTTAGTCCTTGGAGGTATCTTGCTGATTGAAGGGTAGCGTTTACTCTGACTTCTTCTGTACTGTCAAGTTCTAATCTTTAGGTGTGTTTTGCTTCTCCTTCATCATATTGTTATATCCTTGGTGACGTCCAGATCTAGTCTGTAGGTAGTATGGCTTCTGATCCGTAAACCAGGAAGAAAGGTGAGTATCCGGTGGCTCTGCTTATTTGAGTCCATAGCCCCCATACGACCTTGGGTAATTCTTCAATCCATTTTGATCCATAGTCTACTAGTTGTTCATACAATCTTGGTTTTAATCCAGCT
This sequence comes from Miscanthus floridulus, assembly GCF_019320115.1. Lineage (NCBI taxonomy): Eukaryota > Viridiplantae > Streptophyta > Magnoliopsida > Poales > Poaceae > Miscanthus > Miscanthus floridulus. The sequence goes on from NC_089593.1 coordinate 51,343,448, forward strand.
AGTATGAGTCCATTTGCCCTTTCGACCTGTCCGTTGGCCTCTAGATGTGCGACTGATGCGTAATCTATTCTAAAGCCACAGTCATGTGCCCAACTTTGGAATTCTGTGGCTGTAAAGGGAGAACCCAAATCCATGATGATTCGATTGGGCATGCCGAAGCGGTGCATAATGTCTTGGATGAACTTGACTGCTTTGGCTACGCTGTATTTTGCGAGTGGTTTGAATTCAATCCACTTGGTGAACTTGTCACTTACTATGAAGATGTACTCGAAGCCGCCTTTTGCTTTCTTGAGGGGTCCTACTTGATCCAGCCCCCAGCAGGAGAAAGGCCAAGCAGGTGGGATGTAGATGAGGTTGTGAGCTGGCACATGAGCCTGTCTTGCGAACATTTGACAACCTTTGCATCTTCTGACGAGTTCTTCTACGTCTTTCAAAGTGGTTGGCCAGTAGTAATCGGTGCGGAATGCTTTTCCGACTAGTGTTCTTGAAGCGGCGTGATTTCCACAGCAACCTGAGTGTATTTCGTCTAGGATCTCTTTGCCCTCTTCTAATGAGACACATTTTTGGAGTACTTCTGATGATGCGACTCTTCTGTAGAGCTTGTCTCCTACTAGGACGTAGTTTTTGCTTCTACAAACAACTCGGGTAGCTTCTTCTTTTTTCGTTGGCAACTTATTTTCTTTGATGTAATCAATAAAAACATGGGTCCATGAAATGGTGATTACCAAGATCTGGGTGTCTTTGGCTGAAATTTTAGGGGTTATCTCATTGGGTTGTTTGATAGAGGGGGCTGATAACTCCTCTATGAATACACCGGGTGGGACCTTCGCCCTGTCTGATCCTAGCTTGGCGAGGATGTCTGAAGCAATATTAGAATCGCGCAAGACGTGTAGAATTTCTAATCCTTGGAAATGTTTTTCGAGTTTTCGTATTTTAGCACAATAAGCGCCCATGTTTTCTTTGGTGCAGTCCCAATCTTTGTTGACTTGATTGATTACTACTGCTGAATCGCCGTAAATGAGTAAACGCTTGATTCCGAGGGTAATTGCCACTCGTAGCCCGTGGATGAGGGTTTCGTATTCTGCTTCATTGTTTGTAGCTTGCCATAATATCTAAAGGACGTACTTGAGTTGCTTTCCGTCTAGAGAAATTAGGAGGATGCCTGCACCGGCTCTGCCTAGCTTGAGTGATCCATCGAAGTACATCTTCCAGTGATCAAGGATGGTATTTGACATAGGTTGTTGAATTTATGTCCATTCGGCCACAAAATCAGCCAGGGCTTGAGATTTAATTGCTTTCTGTGGTGTGAAATCGATATTGAGTGTTCAACTGCCCACTTAGATATGTGCCCTGTTGCGTCTCTATTGTGTAGGATGTCTCCGAGTGGGAAATCTATTACCACGGTAATCTTGTGGCTTTCAAAATAGTGGCAAAGCTTGCGTGAAGTGATCAGGAGGGCGTAGAGTAGTTTTTGCACATGCGAGTATCAGATTTTTGATTCTGATAGTACTTCGCTGATGGGTCATTGTACTTTATATACACGCCCTTCTTCTTCTCTTTCCATGACAATCGTTGTGCTGATCATAGTAGAAGTTGCCGCAATGTACAGCATCATGTCTTCGTATTTCTTTGGAGGTGTGAGAACGGGTGAGGATGTGAGATATTCCTTGAGTTTCTTGAAAGCTTCGTTGGCTTCTTCTGTCCACTTGAACTTGTCTGTCTTTTTTAGCAATTTAAAGAAAGGTAACCCTTTTTCACCTAGTCTTGATATGAAACAATTTAGTGCTGCCATGCAGCCTGTTAGCTTCTGCACATCTTTGACACTTCAAGGAGGGCCCATCTCTGTTATGGCTCGAATTTGCTTGGCGCTTGCTTCGATTCCGCGATGACTAACTATGAATCCAAGTAGTTGTCCTGAAGGAACTCCGAATACACATTTGTTTGGATTCAATTTCCACCTCCATCTTTTTAGGTTTTTGAAGGTTTGCTTTACGTCTTCGATTAGTGTATCTGGGTTCTTTGTCTTTACCACTATGTCATCCACGTATGCTTCTATGTTTTCACCGATCTAATCACCGAGGCATGTTTGGATAGCTCTTTGGTAAGTCGCACCAGCATTTTTGAGTCTAAATGACATGGTTTTGTAGCAGTAGGCACCGAATGGAGTGATAAAAGATGTCTTGCTCTGGTCTTTTTCCTTTAATGCAATCTGGTGATATCCTGTATAGCAATCAAGCAAGGATAATAGGGCAGATCCTGCTATTGAATCAACTATCTGATCAATACATGGTAGTCTAAATGGATCTTTCAGACAGTGTTTGTTGACATCTGTGTAGTCGACACACATGCACCACTCATCCGTATTCTTTTTCTATACCAGAACTGGGTTTGCTAGCCAATCTGGATGGAGGATTTCTCTGATGAATTTGGCTGCCATTAGTTTTGTAATTTCCTTTTTAATTGCTGCCTTCTTGTCTGGTGAGAATCATCGTAGTCGTTGCTTCACAGGCTTGGAGCCTTCATTGATATCAATTCTATGCTCAGCCAACTCTCTTGGGACCCCTGGCATGTCGGCCGGCTTCCAAGCGAAGATATCTTTGTTGTCCCGAAGAAAGTTGGTGAGCGTGAGTTCCTATTTTGCCGATAGGTGGGCGCTGATGGTTGCTGTTTTTGAGGGATCACCGGTGTCCAGGTCAATTTGCTTGACGTCGACTTCTTTTGGTGGTGCTAGGATGCTGGGTTTTTTAGCCGGTATCTCTAGCTCTTCTGGGCTTATTTCTGCTGCAACAGTGGTTATTTCTTTTCTTCCATCATTGGCCTATGCTTTTGCTGCAATTTGGATTGCATGAACATCATAGTCAAATGCGCGCTTCAAATCACTCCAAAGAGAGAGAACACCGTTAGGCCCTGGCATCTTAAGCAACAGGTATGGATAATATGGTATTGCCATGAATTTTGCTAGTGCTGGGCGCTCGAGGATTGTGTGATATGATGAATCGAAGTCCGTGACTTCAAACTTGATGAACTCTGTACGGTAGTTTGAGGGAGTCCCAAAAATAACTGGTAGAGTGATTTGTCCAAGTGGCATTGCTGCCTTGCCAGGTACTTTGCCATAAAATGCGTGCTTGTTGGTGTGATCATCCCAGTGAGTTGTAGTCCCATCTTCCTTAGAGTTTCTGAAAAAATGATGTTGAGTCTAGCTCCTTCGTCGATTAGTACTTTTGTAATAGTCATTCCAGCAATGGTTGGATCTAGAACTAGTGGGTAATGGCCAGTGTTTCCTATGCTGGTCCATTGGTCTTCTCTTGAAAATTGGATTGGATACTCTGACCAATTGAGATATCTTGGTGTAGCAGGTTCTGCTGCCATGATGGTTCGTAACGCTAGCTTTTCTTGATGTTTGCTTCTGGAATCTAGAACCCTGGCAAAGATTACTACCACTATCCCCCTAGATTTTTGGAATCCTTTGTCTTCGTGGTTGTCTTCTTCTTTTTTCTGATTGCCTTCTTTGGTATTCTCCTTACTATCTTTCCTCGTGTAACGATCTTTGAAGGTATAGCAATCTCCGATGGTGTGATTTCCTTTGGGGTGCAAGGGGCAATGCATGTTTTCAACGTCATCATACCTTCTTGGCTTTGAAAACTTCCTTGACTTGTCAGTCACTGCTATGGTGTTGTCTAGACCACGTTTTCTTTCCTGATGTCTGTTGTTTCGAGGATTTTGCCTATCCGGGTTGTCTCTATTATTTCTATCCGGGAATGTTTCTCATGTCTTCTCCTCTGCAGTAATCATCTTTTCCATAGTTCATCTGAATTCTTCATTGTTTCTTGGATTTTCTTTGCAGAAGTCTTGAAATTGCCACCTAGCCATGATTCCGTGAGAGAAAGCTTCGATTACTTCTCGTTGTGTGATGTCATGTACTTGAGCTCATAGTTCACCAAATCATCGATAGTAATTTTTGAGACTTTCACCTCCTTTCTGCTTGTGTCCTTTTAACTCTGCATGGGTGATTGGGTGTGTAATAATACCCATGAAATTTTCATAGAAAGCTCTTTGCAAGTCCTCCCAATTTCTAATTGATCCTAGATTCAATTTGTCAAACCATTGAAGTGGCATGGTTTCTAGGGCCATGGGAAAGAACAAGGTCTTGATGTCATCGTCTCCACTGGCCAATTCAATTGATTGCGAGTAAATCCTGAGCCATTGCTTTGGTTCGGTCTTGTCATCATACTTGGAGTGGTTGGATGGCTTGAACTTGTGAGTTAATCGTATTGAAGCAAGTCTGTTTGCAAAACAGGGGAATCTATCATTTGTTCTGGCTTCTGTGTATTCTGATTCAGCGCCCCCTTCTTGCCAACTGTTGTCTTGATGAGAGTAGTTTTGTGTAGCTGTCCATGTGGGTGCTTTGCTTCTGGCTTTTCTTGTTTGTTCGGCCCGGTCGTTTTGACTATGATTTCTTCTACTTTCTCTGTTGTGACTTCCGCTTGGTCCGAGTCTCTCGAAGGTGGACTTCCCCTGATTTTAATCTTCCTGTTCATGAGATGTTGCCATTCCGTCGTGCGTCCTAAGGACTGTTGATCGGAGGAAGTCCCAGAGCTGTTCTTATTTTTCATTGGGATATGAAGTCGCCCTGAGTTCTTCTAGTGCTTCTCGGATCTTATCGTAGGGTGTATTCGCTGCTCATCCTTCTTCGACCTCTCGCTTTGATCTTCTTCTATTGTACTCGGCTAGGTCTGACTCATATTTGATCCAAGTTTCCTTTCGTTGCTTAGCACGGCGTTGACGTCCTTGCTTCAATTTGTTCTTTCTCTCTCTGGCCTGCCTCTGACTCTTAGTTTCACCATTGTGCCCCTAGATAAATGGTGATATGTTGGATTTGGATTCATCTGAAGATCTGACATCGGGTGCTTTTGGGGGGACCAATGGTGATCGAGGATGGCGAATCATGAGTACTTCTCTAGCGTGAGTTGTTCTATCATCATCATTGATTTCTGTACTGCCAGAGCTATTGATAACTTCAATAGAGGTTTCAAGGTCACAGATCGAGTCTCCTTCTTGGTAGGGCAGAGTTGTTGTTGTCGTATTATTTACTAGTTGGGTGCCATCATCCTCAGGAACGGAACCTGGCCAGTGGACGATGCAGTCTTGAGATGTTATAGTTAAGACGAGACCTTCCTAGGTTCCTTTCAGTGGCATTCTAAGCACGAGATAGGTGGATCCTTCGAGCCATGTTTGATAAGATGTTGTCATGTTGTAGAGTCTGAATGGAAGAGGACCTGACTTCTTTTTAGTACTCTGAGTGTACTCCGAGTTGTATCCTTGATAAGTTGACATCGTGCCTCGGAGCCTTGTCGGAAAAGAACTCGGTTTTTTGAAAGAACTCGGATAAGACTCCATCTTGGAAGCGGAACTTGAGTTTGAATCAGATGCGTGAAGTCATGAAATCTAAGTTGGATTGAACATTACGAGCTGCGTGAACCTTCTGGCAAGCTGATCTGTCATTGTTGCCAAAATGGAAAAGTCCTGATGATGATCTGAATTTTTGAGGAGACGACCTTGGAGCTTGCCATCATCGCCTACCTCGCAGATCCATGAACCTAAGATGAAGGTTGATCCCTTTGAGAAGATCATGTTGTCGAGGTCTATCGAGCTCTCAGATGCAAAGTCGCCAAAAGCCCCTACCTAGTGCGCCAACTGTCGATGTCTCACCACTGATAGCCTGCCATGGGGGGTACCTGGGGTAGTATGTTTGGGCTTCAGCATATGTAGAACTCGATGGTTAACGCAAGAGATAGTCGATTTATCCTAGTTTAGACCCTCGATCTTCGATCGAGTAATAGCCCTACATCCAGTCAGCGTTAGCCTTTGCGTTGGATTGATTGTAAAGTGTTGTGTTGTACAATTGTTCTCTGAATCCCCGATCCAAGGAGCCCTGCCCTCCTTTATATAGTGAGGAGGCTAGAGTCCTAGTTGGTTTACAATGAGAGTTTCTAGTAGGATTACATAATAATACTGCTACTAAGAGTACAGGGGAAGAATCCTAATTAGACTAGGTCTTCTCCCTTCCTTGCGGGGTATCCTGTGGGTCCCACACCGATAATCTTCTATGGCGTCCTGGCTCATGCAATCACCGCCCATCACCTCGCATCGACCCCTTGGTGAGATTCGGCCTCTTAGCTAGGTTAGCATGGGTCTCGGGTGGCCATTATAAATTGGAGAGAGTACAAGGGTCCTTTGTGCATAAATGTTGTCTTTAGGAATAGTAGCATGGATTGCAGGTTGTTTGTCCAAAAGCCAAGGGCTTTTCTACAAAAGCGTCAATGTGCCTGCGGGCTCCCCGCGTAGGCCGTCTTCACGCATGGGCCAAGCCCGAGTTGGGTCGCGTTGGGCCGTTTTGGTCTTTTTCTTTTTCTAGACAAATTAGTAAAGCTTTTCTATTTCAATTTTGAGTTAGATTTGTATATTTAATATAAATTCGTATGAATGTCCAAAAATCGTGAAGCCAATTTCGTTAGGTTCCTAAAAATGTGATCTATCTATTGGTGTGATTAGTTTATGCCTATCTATGGTGATGCTGAGATATATTAAATCAATTGAAAGCATTTAAAATTATTATGATAATATTTGTCGGAATTGTTGTGGCAAATTTGTGATAGCTTTAACCCTAAAATTTTTATAGTAGCTTCATTGTATTATTAGGTGCTCACTGTAATTTTTGTAGCCCTAGAATAAACTACTTAATATGGTAGCTAAATATCCATTAAGGCTAAAGAAATAATGGCATGATATTGGTTTATAAAAGTTAAGCCCTTGTAGGGTGAGCTTGAAATCTATTTGGTAGAGATAATGATTAGCTTAGTATCTTAGTCATTAGAGCTAGCTTAGTAGCTTAGCATGTGTATTCTTATTTTAAGAGTTGTTGTTGCCAAAATATTAAGTGTTGCATCATCATTGCATGCATGTAGAGAATGAGTTGGTGGAGTTCGTGACCGCCGGAGAGCAGGAGTATGAGGAGGTGATCAAGGAGTACGAGGAGGAGGTCCTCATACAAGAGCAAGCCCCATAGGCACCAATGACTGACATAGCTGACAATCCACCTACTCAAGCCAAGCCCCGGTGCATAACCCTTATTTTGAATTATCACTATATATATATGTGATGTGCATTTATATTACAAGATTTATATTGAAACTACATGCATAAATAACCTACCTATGAGTCCTACTAGCATAGGTCAAGTAGCTGCTATGCTTGGGATATCGATAGCATGAGTAACCTGCCATCACTCATAATAGGTGATTATTTTTATTACTCTCATGATAAAATGGTGAAAGGAAATGGTGACTGGGCAGGGATATGGTACGTGTATTGGTGAGTGTAATAGGTTGTGTTCCGTGGCCAATGGGGCATAGTTTGGTTACACTGTTTTCCTTGTCTATGTTGGTTAAGGACCGTCCATTGTGTTGGATTCTAGTTAGATCACAGACTTATTATCCTGAGCATATACTTGCTTATGGGAGTAGGAAGGCTCATTGCTCTCTTGTCATGGGTTTTAGCTCTTTCTGGACTGACTGGTTGGAGGATGGGATGGTGGAGGTCTAAGCACCACACTGAGTCCAGGACTCAGGAGTAGGGGCTTGGAGTCCAAGTTTGGACAGGGACCTAGACCCCTTGACAAGAGAGTGGTGGGTTGGTCTTGCTTGTGCCTAGGGTACAAGCGGGGCGTGTGTTTTAGGGTACCCAGCTAGGATACATTGGTTTGCAAATCGCCATGTGATATGGTACGACTTGGCTATGATCTAGCACCATAGTAAGAACTAAAAGATGAAAGGGGATGAATGGATCTGATTGCTCAACTCTTGCTTGAAAGTAGAACAGGTGCTTACATAGAATGGTTAGCTAATGAACTAATCATGACTGCTAATAAAATACATACATAAGGATTCACTACTAGTAATGCTTTTCGCAAAAAGGAAACCTATCAAACCATGAAGCTTATTATATCCTTTGGAGTCGGGAAATTATTCCACTAGTCAGGTAAGTCTTGCCAGTACATTGTGTACTCAGGGTTTATTTACCCCTATTGCAGGTGCAGCTTGAGGAGTGGCTGTTGTGTGGAGGATTCTTCTGGTGGGCACAGACGGATCCTTTTATCTTATCGTTAGATGTTTATTTCAATTCCGTTGTTTAAATTCTACACTCTGAACTTGGTATTGTAATAATGTATTTCTGAGAACTCTTGTTGTATGAAATGGACTAAGTATTATAAGATCATACTCACTATTGGATCCTGGGTGAAAAACGTGGATTGTTTGACTCCCTTGGGGTGTGCTCGATGGAACTATCCAATGTAGCTAATTTTTGAGGTGCTTAGTGTCTAGTCGAAGACGAGCGCCTCCAAAAGCGTATTATTTTAGGTGGTTCTGCCACACAGACCAAGAGCAGCGCCAACTGACCGAACGCTCCATGGGTGAGTCTGGTCACCCTCGGAGCCAGAGTTCGGTCAGGTATCTTCACCTCCTTTTCTTTTTCTAACTCCTCAACGGCTTCACCCTTGCTTCCAAGATGCTAACCACAAAGTGTAGAACTTGTGTGCATGTGTGTTAGCATTTTACAAGGGTTAATTATTAGCTCACTAGGCCCCTAATGCATATGCAAGAATCATATCACCTAGTGGAACTTGATAACCGCTTAGCCAAAGATTTCCCATCTTTATAGCACGGCTATCGGGGGAGTACCAGCGCTGGGGTAGACTAGGGTGATAATAGTCACGATAAGGACAATGGCAACACCAATGGGGACAGCCATGAGGCCCCACTTCTAGATCCTCCTCCACCACCACCACCTCCTATGACCCATGCGGAGATGATGGTGGAGATACTGGCTGCTCGGCGCGAGTCAGCCCATGCCTTAGAGATGCTTGCCTAGTCTATTGGTGGCTTCGCCCATGGAGGCCCCGGTGGCAACAACGGGAATGGGAGTGGTGCCAGTGCTCCTGTGCAGTCCTATTCCTACTAGGACTTCCTGAAGACACACCCGCCCACATTCACGCCAACTGCTGAGCCTCTGGATATGGAGCATTGGCTTCGTATTCTAGAGCAAAAGTTTTAGCTGCTCACTGTGACTGAAGAGCAGAAGGTGCGCTTTGTTGCATAGCAGCTTCTGGGGTCTGCTAGTGTGTGGTGGGATACTTTCAATGCCATGCAGTCGATGGACCACCGTGTGACTTGGCAGGAGTTTACCACTACTTTGTGTGAGTACTATATTCCTGCTGGTTTGCTGAACAGGAAGTTGACTGAGTTCCTAGATCTGAAGCAAGGGAGTATGACTGTGATGGATTATGTGAACAAGTTCAACCATCTTGCACAGTATGCTAGGATCCATGCAGACACTAATGAGAAGAAGAGGGACTATTTCTACCGTGGCCTCTCTTGCATCTTGCAAAAGGAGCTGTACACTAGGGGATATCAGACTTTTGGTGCATTGATGAATGCAACCATTTCTATGGAGGGACTTCAACGCAATTCTCAGGTGGAGTGGAAGCATAAGTGGGTGATCACTAGATCTTCTAGTCACCCATAGGCTCAGAAGGTGCAGGTTGTTAGGAGGATGTCCTATCACTCTCTAGGTGTATAGCCATTCTTTCAGACTCCGTAGACTCACCAGGCACCACCCACCCAGTATGGTGCACCTACTCAACAGGTGCAATAGCAGCCTTAGGGACAGCAAGTCCCACCTCGTGAGGGACAGGGGAACAAGTAGGGTGTTTTGTTTCAAGTATGGCAAAGAGGCCCACTATGCTTGGGAGTGTCCACAGAACCAGCCTGCATAGTCTTTCTAGCCTTCAGCCAACTCCTATCTGGTTAAGAGGATGATTATCAAGAAGAAGGTGCCCATAAGCCGCTCTGGACAAGTCAACTTCACTGAGGCTGAGGAGATTTTGTAGAATGAACCTATGATGGCTGGTATGTTTACCATTGATTCTCACCTAGCATATGTATTATTTGTTTCTAGTGCATCACATTCATTCATGAGCATGGGGTTTGCACAGAGGCACAATATATCTCTTATGGCTATTCCTATTGCCTATAGAATCAGTACTCTAGGTGTGTAGTTGTGCGTTAATACTCGGATGGACATAGTCAAATTAGTGCTAGCCACTCACACTTACCGCCTCTAGTTCATGGTGCTACCTGGGCAAGGCATAGATGCAATTCTAGGCATGAACTGGTTACGAGTTTATGGGGTAGTCTTAAACCTTAAGTAGAGAGTTGTTGAGTTACAACTTCCTTCTTCCAAGGATAGGATGTCTCTCCTTATGCCCTCAGATCTAGCCTTACTAGTTGTTGCTCATGTTGAAGCTTCTCTTGATCTTGCTTCTATTCCTATGGTCTATGAGTTTCTGGATGTTTTTCCTGAAGATCTACCTGAGTTGCCACCGGATAGGGATGTGGAGTTTACTATTGAGTTAGAACCTAGCATTGCTCCTATTTCATAGCGTCCCTACCACATGGCTCCTAAAGAACTAGAAGAAATGAAGAAGCAATTAGAGGAATTATTGGAGAAGGGCTTTATTCGTCCTAGCTCTTCACCATGGGGTTGCCCAGCTATTTTTGTGAAGAAGAAGGATGGTACTCTACAGATGTGTGTGGATTATTGCCCTCTCAATGCACTAACCATTAAGAACAAATATCCTTTCCCTCGTATTGATACTTTGTTCGATCAGTTGGCTGGTGCAAAGGTGTTTTCTAAGATTGATCTTCGTTCTGGGTATCATCAAATTAAGATCCGGCCACAAGATATACCAAAGATAGCTTTCTCTACTAGGTATGGGCTATATGAATACCTAGTCATGTCTTTTGGTCTCACCAATGCTCCTGCATTCTTCATGTATCTCATGAATTTAGTCTTTATGCCAGAGTTGGATAAGTTTGTAGTGGTGTTCATTGATGACATTTTGATACACTCCAAGAACAATGAAGAGCATGCACAACATCTTTGGATAGTACTAACTTGATTAAGGGAACACAAGTTGTATGACAAATTTAGCAAGTGTGAGTTTTGGTTAGATCGAGTGCAGTTTTTAGGACATGTTCTGACACCTGAGGGTATCTCTGTGGACCTAAGCAAGGTGCAAGATGTCTTAAAACAGAAGTCTCCAAAGTCAGTGCATCAGATCCATCAGTTCATTGGTCTTGCTGGTTATTATTGGTGCTTCATTCCTAACTTCTCCAAAATAGCCCAACCAATGACCAAGTTGCTCCAGAAAGATGTCAAGTTTGTATGGAGTCCAGCTTGTGAAGAAGCTTTCCAAGCCCTGAAGAAGTTTCTTACCTCTGCTCCTATTCTTGCCCAACTAGATATTAACAAGCCATTTGATGTGTATTGTGATTCCTCAAGGACTAGATTGGGATGTGTGCTTATGCAGGATGGACATGTGCTAGCTTATGCTTCACGGCAGCTAAAAATACATGAGATGAATTATCCCACCCATGATTTAGAGCTGGCTGCTGTGGTGCACGCTCTAAAATTTTGGAGGCATTATTTGTTGGGAAATAAAGTGCATATTTATACAGATCACAAGAGCCTCTAATATATTTTCACTCAGTCCGAGTTGAATATGAGGCAACGGAGATGGCTGGAGCTAATCAAGGATTACGATTTAGAAGTTCATTATCACCCTAGAAAAGCTAATGTGGTGGCTGATGCCTTAAGTCGGAAGTCACATCAAGTTGAAGAAGAATCCTTGTCTCTCAACCATGATGAGGTGCTAGCTCACATTGCTCTAGTCTCGAATCTACTTGAGCAAATTATTGTAGAGAAAAGGGAAGATGTTTCAGAAATTCCGCATATCAAGAAGTTAATTACCGAAGGGCGGGGTCCTCATTTTAGTGTTGATGACCAAGGTGTGGTGAAGGTCAAGAACCGATTGGTGGTTCCTTCAAGTGATGAGCTTAGGAGAAAAATTTTGGACGAAGCTCACAACTCCAAGTTATCCATTCATCCAAGAAGTAACAAGATGTATCATGATTTGTGTCACTTGTATTGGTGGCCAAATATGAAATAGGATATTACCAAATACATCGCAGAATGTGACATTTGTGGAAGGGTTAAGGCGAACTATATGCATATGCCTGGATTTCTATAGCCTTTGCCTATCCCTATTTGGAAATGGGAGGATATTTCCATGGACTTTGTTGTGGGTTTGCCCCGCACGGCAAAGGGGTATGACTCTATTTGGGTCATTGTGGATCGCCATACCAAGTCTGCTCATTTCTTCCTGGTGGATACCAGATATTCAGCCAAGAAGTATGTCAAGTTGTATTTTGACCGAATTATGATCCTGCATGGAGTTCCCCTTACCATTGTTTCCAATAGAGGGTCAGTCTTTATCTCTCATTTCTAGGAGCAACTCTAGAAATATCTTGGTACTAGTCTCCTCAGAAGTTCAGTTTATCATCCGTAAACTGATGGTCAGACAGAAAGAGTCAATCAAGTACTTGAGGATATGTTGAGGGCTTGTGTCATCTCTTTTCTAGAAAAGTGGAACGAATGCTTAACTCTAGCAGAGTTTTCTTATAACAGTAGTTATCAAGAAAGCATTCGAATGGCTGTAGGACACCTCTTAATTGGGTTGAGGTGGGAGACCGTGGTTATTTCAGACCTGATTTTATCAAAGAAGCTCGAGAGCAAGTCAGTGTTATTCAAAGTCATTTGAAGACTGCTCAAAGTTGTTAGAAGACTTATGCGGACAAGCGAAGAAGGCCCTTGCAATTTCAAGTTGGTGATCATGTGTATCTCAAAGTGTCACCCATGAGAGGGGTGCATCGCTTTGGTGTCTGGGGAAAGTTAGCCCCTCACTATGTTGGACCTTACAAGATTTTGGCCCGGTGTGGTTCTGTTGCCTACCGTATCTAGCTCCCGAATATTTTGTCAGTAGTACATAATGTATTCCATGTTTCCTAGTTAAAGAAGTGTTTACGGGTCCCCGATGAAGCTATGGAAATTGAAGGACTTCCCCTCTAGCCCAACTTCTCTTATATTGAGCATCCTACCAAGATCTTGGATGAAAAAGAAAGAGTAACTAGAAACAATGTGGTGAAGTTTTATAAAGTTCGGTGGCAAAATCAGTTGGAGGATGAAGCAATGTGGGAGCAAGAAAGCTATATCTTGAAGCAGTATCCTCACCTTCTTTCCAGTTCACCGAGGTAACTATTTAAACTGAAATTTAATTCTTATCTCTTTTCCCACACTAGGCACATGAAATCTCGAGATGAGTTTTTCTATAAGGGGTAGAGCTGTAACACCCTCGGTGTTACTGCTTAAACAACTTGCTAAACAATGCCGAGCTCCAATTTTGGAGCTTTGCTCCCACCGCCGCACCATTAAGGCCCAGCCTGCCTCATCATGGCTAGCTACAACCTCGCCATCTCATGTCGAATTGATAGTACCACTAGCCCTGCCTAGAACCCCTCTTTGTTGTGCGCACGCTAGTCGTAGCTCTAGTGCCGCCGCCTCATCGCTGAAGCGGTCGTGCCTTTGCTGTAACACCCTCGGTGTTACACTATACAATCTTTTGCTAAAACACTGCATGTGCATCATGTTTGTGTGTTAATGTATGAATTATTAGAGTGTAAATCAATTCCTATCACCCAAAACATTTTTTCGGAAACACGAAACGAATGTTATATTTCATGTCGCGTTATATCGCTTAGGGTTCTAAACGAATTTTTATTGAACAAAAATGCTATAGAATGCATACCCAACACTTTAACAAAGTTTGTAGTACAAACTTCGTAGGTGGTGGTGAAATACTTGCGATCGAGATGCGAATCCAAACAAAAACTTAGTCAATTTCTTAAGTTAGAAAATGGTGTGACGAGGCTAAGTTTGGGAATTTTTATAGGAGAATTGGGTTCGGTAGTGGTATAGTCTTAGACTTTGTTTTAGTATTTTGACATACCATCTCGAGCGTTAAATAGTTGGTTTGGCGATTGGATCATCGAGTTGGAATTTTAAGCAGCTTCAAAAAGCTTGCAAGTCATGTTTTTGAACGGTGCCAGCGTTTGGCCACAGACACCAGGCTTCGGTTCGGCTTGGTGCGTTGCACTGGCCTACCCCTGGTGCGCATAGGTGCACCGCCGCGTGGGTCCATACCATCGTTGCCGCGTGCTGGCACACAACTCGCATGTACATGCGCACGCCGGGGTCCAGCGAGCCTGGCTGCTCTGCCCGCCGTCGCGTCCGCCTGAGCCACGTTGCTCGCCGTCGTGTTGAGTTGCACCCTTGGTCACACTGCGCTTTGACCACCATTTACTGGTCACTGTTGCTGTTGACCCTTTGTGGCTGCACGCGCGTAGGCCTACCCGTCTTCCTTCGCCATCACATCCACGCTCGGTGCGTCGCCACGCTCCTGCCTCCCCAGACCAGTGCCAGCCTCTATGAGTTGTCTTGCGAGTGCTGAGCTACTGTCATCTTATGAGTTGTGGTGCTGCGGTCGCACATCGTCGTGCCGGCCTCGTACGCGTAGGGAGCCATCCATAGTCGCGCTGTCATCCTCTCCTGTTTAGTGACTGCGCCACGCCAACCTTCCAGTCATGTCACCTTGAATCGCGCCGGCTGAGCTGCGCCAATGCAAACCCCGCAGAGCCTGGCCCGATCCTTATAATTGTGCACCTCTAGAGGCCAAGTTGGGGTCCAGCTTTGCACCAAGCTTGCCACTGTTATAGCCGTACGGTGTCGGGGCTTCAATTTGAGTTTTCCCCCGCCGTTGACCCCCTTAAGTCTAAACATCGTCGTCCATCTAATTAGACTTGCGTAGTCCACCTCCATCCAATTAACCAAGCACCCAACTAGCTCTGTTAGTTAGCCAGCGATTGGAGTCATCCCGGCGAGCTTCCATCCTATAGTGAGGTAATGTAGGGCATTCTCCTCACGGTAGTCCGCCATGGCCGTCGAGGTGGGTGCTCGGCTAGGGCGTCGCTCCTTGATTCTTTGTCTCAATTGAGTTGTGCAATTATGTCTCCTTGACTTGGTTGTCTCACCCATGCAGCAGTTTTGCCGATGGAGCAGCTGGTCACCGAGAACGCCTTCGCCGCAGTCGGTATGAACCGGAGCCACCCCACGCTCACAACCAACCATCTTGCTAAGCCCCGCGAAGTATTCCAGTCTATCCTACATGTATCTAGTGAGGCCCTCTGGCTCCTAGGGTAGGTGATTGAGCCAATTAGGGCCAAGGCTCATCGGAGCGTGTGGTCGCCTCTGTTGAACACAGTGTAGATGCGGTGTATGTGGCTGGCTCATTTGGGAGTAGAATGGGTATGTCTAGGACCTCTGGGATGTTACCAGTACGCTAGGCAAGGAGTCTAGGTAGTGATGGTAGCATTGGGTTAGGTGATTTTGCCGAAGTCAGTGTTGCCACGACTAGACCCGACCGTGGTGCATGGCCACACCTATGCGTTGCACTGTTTTTAGTGTATGATACCTCGATCGATGGCGCTTCACTCGTATACTGCTAGGGAGGTGATGGTTGAGGACAAGGAGGTCCATGCTCACTGGCGTTTGGTCGGAGATGCCACGGCCTCTGTTTAGTTCTGGCCAAGGACTGTGAGACATGAATTCGAAGCAAGCCAGGGGGTTAGCGAGAATGTCAGTGAGAGAAGGACATAGTTGAAAGGGTTGTGGGTCCATTTGATTTGAATCCGAGGGCTCTTTTGCATAAACGACGGCACGCGCGTGGGTCTCCCCATGCTGGGCCGCTGTCACACTTGGGCCAACCTGTGCGGGCCATGCTGGTGTGCTGCGCATGCACGCGCGTGGGGCGCTAGAGTGGGCCAAGCTGCTCGCTCATGGGCCACGCTGAGGAAATCGGTTTTTCATTTTCCAGTGACTTAACAAATATTTATTCAATTTAGTTTTGAGTTGAATTTGAAAATGATAGTAAATGTTGTAGGCATACAAAAATAGTGAAACAAAATTTGTTAGGATCAGAAAAATGCCATCTATCTATTAGTGTAGTTAGTTTACTGTTAGCTGTGATAATGATAGAGTCATAAATTCAATTTAGAAAGCTTAGTATTATGTAGCTCAATATTTATAGGAATTTTTGTGGCAAATCGGTGATAGCTTTAGCCATAAAATTTTATAGTAGATTCATTAGATTATTATGTACTCACTTTAATTTTTGTAGCCCAAGAGTAGGTTGATAAATAGACTAGCTAGTACTCCCTATTTATCATACATAGAGTAAATCGGTATTAGGAGTAAGAATATCTTAGTTGCTAAGATAATATATGTCATGCTTCATACTTGTTAGTGGTAGCAGTAGGTAACTTAGCACCTTAGTCGATAGAACTCGCTTTGTAGCTTGATAGATGTATTTTATTTTAAGAGTTGTTGTTGCCACATTACTAAGTGTCGCATCATCATTTCATGCATGTAGATCATGAGTTGGTAGAGTTCGTGCTCATGGACAAACAGGACTATGAGGAGGTCATTGAGGAGTACGAGGAGGAGATCCTCATGCAGGAGGGAGCCCCGGAGCCTTTTGGTGCTGACTTTGTTGACCCACCACCTGTCCAAGGCAAGCCCCGGTGCATAACCCCAATTTTTAATGATCAATGAATATATATATGATGTGCATTTATGTTACATGCATTTTAAGGAAACTACATGCATAAATATATCTACCTATGAGTCCTACTAGTACAGGTCAAGTAGCTACTATGCTCAGGATTTTGGTAGCGTGAGTAACCTGCCATTACTCACAATAGGTGATAATTATAATCACTCATGATAAAATGGTGGAAAGGAAAAATGGTGACCGGGCAGGAATATGGTTTGGGTACTGGTGGGTGTAAGAGGTTGTGTCCTACGGCCAACAGGGCATAGCTTGGTTACACTTTTTCCCTGTCTGTGTTGGTTAAGGACCGGCCATTGCATTGGACGCTAGGCAAGTCACAGACTTATTATCTTGAGCACATACTTGGGTATGGGCACAGGGAAGACTTGTTGCTCTCTTTGTTGTGGGTTCTAGCTCTTTTCAGACCAACTGATTAGAGGCGGGGATGGTGGAGGTCCTTGCAATGAAATGAGTCTGGGACTCAGGAGCGAGGGCTTGGAGTCCAAGTTTGGACAGGGAACTAGACCCTAGGACAGGAGGGTGATCGATTGGTCCTGCTTGTGCCTAGGGTACAAGCAGAGCATGTGTTTTCGGGGTACCCAGCTAGGGGCATTGATTCGTGAATCGCCAAAAAATATGGTATGGCTTGTCCAAACTCTAGCACCGTAGTAAGAACTATGAGAGGGAAGGTGATGAAATGGAACTGATTGCTCAACCCTTGCTTGAAAGTAGAACATGTGCTTACATAGAATGGCTAGATAATAAATTACTCATGGCTGCTAATAATAACATAAATAAGGACTAACTATTAGTACTGCTTTCTGCAAAAAGGAAACCGGCAAACCATAAAGCTTATCATATTCCTTGGAGTCGGGAAATTATTCCCACTAGTCGGATAAGTCTTGCGAGTACATTGTGTACTCAGGGTTTTTTTACCCCTGTTGCAAGTAACGCTTGAGGAGTACCATTGTGTGAAGGATTCTTCTGGTGGGCATAGACGGATCCTTGTTCTTTATCGATAGATGTTTATTATCATTCCACTGTTAATCTTCTGCACTTTGAATTTGACAATGTAATAATGAATTTCTAAGAACTCTAGATGTATAAAATGTACTAAGTATTGTAACTCATTCTCATTATTAGATCCTTGGGGAAAAATGTGGATCTTTCGGGCTCTTCCTTGGGGTGTGCCCAATGGATACCGCCCGTTGTAGCATGCTTTCGGGGTGCTTAGTGTCTAGTGGAAGACGAGCGCCTCCGTAAGTACGTTATTTCAAGCGGTTCTACCACAGTTGGTATTAGAGCCAATAATGAGTTTATGAGTTCATCACTCTTTTCCAAAACTTAAAATTTGACCAACAAATGTTTTGCGAAAAGTATGATGTGATAAAATTATCTAAATAAGTATAAGCCCTAGCAATATGGTCTATCTAGGATAGCGGCACTGGTTTTATCTAATCAGTTTTCTACAAGTACACTGACTTACATTGTGTAAGAAATCACTTAGCATATGAAAAGTGAGTGTGCGATGTGCCAAAATGTTACGAATTCTGCTATATTCTGGCTTGAGTGAGCGTACAGGCCGATACATGCATCATGATAGTAGCATCTTGCTTAAACTAAAGTCCCCCCACACGTATAATTGGATTAGTAAATTGATAGGACAACTAAAAGAATGCTTTAATAAATGTCTCGTTGTTTCTCTAATCCCTTGTTCTGATCTAGAAGGTTGTCCTAAGAGGTTGGTTCCTATCTCTTACAGATGAATATGAGGTTCGGATGTCAGAGCACCAGTGCCAGAGCGGGCCACGGTCTTGGTGAGGGCCAAGGTGAGGGTGGCTGAGCCAATGAGCACGGTAACAGGGAGAGACATGAGGCTCCACTATTGGCTCCTCCGCCACCGCCACCACCACCACCAATGACTCACGCGGAGATGATGATGGAAATGATGGCTACTCGTCGTGAGTCAGCCCATGCCATGGAGCTGTTGGCACATGCTATCGGTGGCTTCACCTGCGGAGGCCATGGGGGCAATGGTGGGAATGGGGGTGGTGGTCGCGGTCCTGAGGGACCCTGCTCTTACTAGGATTTCCTCAAGACCCACCCACCCACTTTTACAAGGACAGCTGAGCCCCTGGATGTGGAGCATTGGCTTCGCATTCTGGAGCAAAAGTTTCTATTGCTCAACGTCACTGATGAGCAGAAAGTTGTTGGGATCTGTGAGTGCATGGTGGGATACCTTTAATGCCATGCAATAGCCAGATCACTGGGTGACCTGGTAGGAGTTCACCACAACATTTAGAGAATTTTATATTCCTGCTGGTGTTCTCAACAGGAAGCTGACTGAGTTCCTAGACCTGCAGTAAGGGAGTATGTCCATAATGGACTACGATAATAAATTCAATCACTTGTCGTAGTATGCTGGAACCCATGTTGACATAGACGAGAAGAAGAGGGACCGCTTCTATCGTGGTGTCTCTTGCAGCCTTTAGAAGAAATTGTATACTGGGAACTATCAGACCTTTGGGGCAATGATAAATGTTGCCATCGCCATGGAGGGCTTGCAACGGAATTCCTAGGCAGAATGGAAGCGAAAGGGGGTGGCTACGGGGTCTTCTAGCCACCCCCATACTTAGAAAGTATAGGTTGTCCGACGGGTGCCCTATCAATCATCAGGTGGGCGCTCATTTCGATAGCCCCAGCATACTTCTTAGGCTTCTTCCGCATAGTATCGTGCACCTACTCAGTAGGTGCCACATTAGCAGCCCCAAGGGTAGCAGGTCCCACCTCATCTGGGATAGGGAAACAAGCCAGGTGATTGTTTCAAATATGGCAAGGATGGCCACTATGCCCGAGAGTGTCCCCAAAACCAGTCAGCCTAGTCTGCTCAACCATCGGCTAACTCTAGGCTAGTCAAGCGGACAGTGATCAAGAAGAAAGTGCCAGCTAGCCGATCTGGATAGGTGAATTTCATGGATGCTGAGTAGATATTGCAATAGGAATCGGTGATGGCTGGTATGTTTACCATTGATTCCTATTTAGCTTATGTGTTGTTTGATTCTGGTGCATCACATTCATTCATGAGCATGGGATTTGTAGACTGGCACAATATACCTATTGTGGCTATACCGTTTGTCTATAGAATCCGTACTCTGGGTGTGCAGATGTGCATCAATACTGACAGATACAGTGAACTTAGTATTAGCCACTCACACCTACCATCTCTTGTTCATGGTGCTGCCTGGGCAAGGCATTGATGCAATTCTTGGAATGAACTAGTTGTGGGTATATGGGGTAGTCTTGGATCTAGAGCGGAGAGTTGTGGAGTTATGGCTTCCTTCTTCTAAGGATAGGATGTCTCTTCTTACCTGTTGCTGCTCATGCTGAAGCCTCTCCTGATCTTACGTCCATCCTTGTGGTATATGAGTTCCTAGATGTTTTTCCTAAAGATCTACCTAGGTCGCCACCGGATAGAGAAGTGGAATTCTCCATCGAGCTCGAGCCTGGTACTGCTCCTATCTCTCGATGCCCGTAGCGCATGGCTTCAAAGGAATTGGCTAAAATGAAGAAATAGTTGGAAGAGTTGATGGAAAAGGGCTTTATCCATCCTAGCTCTTCACCATGGGGTTGCCCAGTGAAGAAGAAGGATGGCACTCTTTGGATGTGTGTGGATTACTGTCCTCTTAATGCAGTAACCATTAAGAACAAGTATCCCTTATCCCACATAGATACTTTGTTTGATCAATTAGCTGGTGCCAAGGTGTTCTCCAAGATTATCCTTCGTTCAGCCTATCATCATATCAAGATTAGACCACAAGATATACCAAAGACAGCTTTTTCTACTAGGTATGGGCTATATGAGTACCTAATAATATCTTTTGGTCTCACCAATGCTCATGCATTCTTCATATACTTGATGAATGCAGTCTTTATGCTGGAGCTGGACAAGTTTGTTGTGGTGTTCATTGATAATATCCTGATATATTCTAAGAACGATGAAGAGCATGCCCAACACCTTCAGATAGTACTGGCTCAATTGAGGGAACACAAGCTATATGCTAAATTCAGTAAGTGTGAATTCTGGTTAGATCGAGTGTAGTTTTTGGGGGCATGTTTTGACACCTGATGGTACCTCTATTGACCCTAGCAAGGTGCAAGATATGCTGAATTAGAAGTCTCCCAAGTCTGTGCACCAGATTTGTTAGTTCCTTGGTCTAGCTAGGTACTATCGGCATTTTATTCTGGATTTCTCCAAGATAGCATAGCCGATGACCAAGCTGCTCCAAAAAGAAGCCAAGTTTGATTGGAGAACAACCTGTGAAGAAGCCTTCCAAGCTTTGAAGACATTTCTGACCATTGCTCCTGTGTTGGCCCAACCAGATATTGACAAACCTTTTGATGTATATTGTGATGCCTCGAAGATGGCGTTGGGATGTGTGTTTATGTAGGATGGGTGTGTGATAGCTTATGCTTCGTGTCAACTAAAAAAGCACGAAGTGAATTACCCCACTCATGATTTAGAGCTAGCTATTGTGGTCCATGCTCTAAAAATTTAGAGGCATTATTTGTTGGGCAACAAAGTACACATCTTTACAGATCAAAAGAGCCTCAAGTACATTTTCACTCAATCTGAGCTGAACATGAGGCAAAGAAGATGGTTGGAATTGATCAAGGATTATAACTTGGAGGTACATTACCACCTAGGAAAGGCCAATGTGGTAGCTGATGCCTTGAGCCAAAAGTCATATCAGGTTGAAGAAACACCTTTGTCTCTCAACCATGCAGAGGTGCTGGTTCACATTGCCTTGACCTCTGAATTGCTAGAGCAGATTATTCTGGAGCAAAGGCAATACACTTTAGAAATTCATCCCATCAAGAAACTGATTGCCGAAGGGTGTGGTTCTCACTTCAGTATTGATGAACAAGGAGTAGTGAGATACAAAGATAGATTGGTGGTTCCATCAAATGAGGATCTGAGAAGGAAGATTTTGAATGAAGCCCATCATTCAAAGTTGTCTATCCATCCTGGCAGCAATAAGATGTATCATGATTTGCGCCACTTGTACTAGTGGTCCAACATGAAGCAGGACATCACCTAGTACGTCGCGGAGTGCGATACTTGTGGGAGAGTTAAAGCAAATCATATGCGTACTTCGGGATATTTGCAGCCCTTGCCCATTCTTGTTTAGAAATGGGAAGATATCTCCATAGACTTTGTGGTGGGTTTGCCCCGCACATCTAAGGGCTATGATTCTATTTAGGTCATTGTGGGCCGTCTCACTAAGTCTGCTCATTTTATCCTGGTGGACACTAAATATACAGCTAAGAAGTATGCTGAGATATATTTTGATCGAATTGTGACCCTAAATGGAGTTCCCCTTACTATCATCTCTGATAGAGGGTCAGTTTTTGTCTCTCATTTCTAAGAGCAACTGCAGCACTGTCTTGGTACTCGCCTCCTCAGTAGCTCAACATATCATCCACAAGCTGATGGTCAAACTAAAAGGGTGAACCAGGTGCTCGAGGATATGTTGAGAGCTTGTGCCATTTCTTTTCCTGAGAAATGGGATGGATGCCTGAAGTTAGCTAAATTTTCTTACAATAATAGCTACCAAGAGAGCATTCGTATGGCACCATTTGAAGCTCTATATGGAAAGAAATGTAGGATGCCACTTAACTAGGTTGAAGTGGGAGACCGTGGATATTTTGGGCCTGATTTCATCAAAGAGGCTCGAGAGCAAGTCATCATTATTCAGAGTCATTTGAAGACAGCTCAGAGCCGACAGAAAGCCTATACAGACAAGTGAAGAAGGCCCTTGTAGTTTGCAGTTGAGGATTATGTGTACCTCAAGGTGTCTCCTATGAGAGGGGTGCATCAGTTTGGTATCCATGGCAAGCTAGCTCCCTGATACGTGGGTCCTTACAAAAATTTTGAAGCAGTGTGGCCCAATTGCTTACCGTCTCTAGCTTCCCAATATTTTATCAGCGGTACACGATGTGTTTCATGTCTCACAGTTGAAGAAATGTTTACGGGTCCCAGATGAAGCTGTAGAAATTGAAGAACTTTCACTCCAGCCTGATTTGACTTATATTGAGCATCCTGTCAAAATCCTAGATAAAAAGGAAAGAGTGGCAAGGAACAATGTGGTGACGTTCTACAGGGTGCAGTGGCAAAACCACTCTGAGGATGAGGCCACATGGGAACAAGAGAGCTATATATTGAAGCATTACCCCCACCTTCTCTCTAGTTCTAATCGATAGCTGTTATGTTGAAATGTGTTCCCTATCTCCTTTCCCACACTAGGCACACAAAATCTTAGGTCGAGATTTTATTTTAGGGGGGTAGATTTATAACACCCTTGGTGTTACACTGTATAATCTTTTGCTAAAACACTGCATGTGCATCATGTTTGTGTGATAATGTATGAATTATAGAGTGTAAATCAATTCCTATCACATGAAACGTTTATTAGAAACGCGAAACTAATGTTATATTTCATGTTGCGTTATATCGCTTAGGGTTCTAAATGAATTTTTATTGAACGAAAATGCTATAGAACGCATACCTGACACTTTAATAAAGTTTGTAGTACAAACTTCATAGGTGGCAGTGAAATACTTGCGATCGAGAAATGAATTCCCTAGCTAGCATGGTTGGTAGCTTGAAAATTGAAGTTCACGCGAATCCGAACAAAAACTTAGTCAATTTCTTAAGTTAGAAAACGGTGTGACGAGGCTAAGTTTGGGAATTTTTATAGGAGAATTGGGTTCGGTAGTGGTATAGTCTTAGGCTTTGTTTTAGTAGTTTGACATACCATCTCGAGCATTAAATAGTTGGTTTAGCGATTGGATCATCGAGTTGGATTTTTAAGCAGGTTTAAAAAGCGTGCAAGTCATGTTTTTTAACAGTGCCAGCGTCTAGCCATGGTCACCAGGCTTTGGTTTGGCTTGGCGCGCTGCACTGGCCTACCCCTAGCGCACACAGGCACACCGCCGTGCGGGTATGTACCATCGTTGTCGTGCCCTGGCACACAACTTGCACGTACACACGCACGCCGAGGTCTAGCGAGCCTGGCTACTTTGCCCACCATCGTGTCCGATTGAGCCATGCTGCTCATCGTCACATCGAGCTGTGCCCCCGGTCACGCTGCGCTCTAACCGCCGCTCGCCGGTCACTGCTACCATTGACCCTTTGTGGCTGCACGTGCGTAGGTCTACCCGTCTGCCTTCACCATCACGTCCGCGCTCGGTGCGTCGCCACGCTCCTGCCTCCCCAAATTGGTGCCAGCCTCTACGGCACGTAGTGTCGAGCTACCGTCGTCTTGCGAGTCGTGGTGCTGCGGTCGCACATCATCGTGCTGGCCTCATATGCACAGGGAGCCATCAACCATCGCGCTGCCGTCCTCTCCCATTTAGTGACTGCACCACGCCAACCTTCCCGTCATGTCACCTTGAATTGCGTCGGCCGAGCCACGCCAAGGCAAACCCGTAGAGCCCGGCCCCATCCTTATAATTACGCACTTCTGAAGGTTGAGTTGGGGTCTAGCTTCACGGCAAGCTAGACACTATTGCGGTCATACGGTGTCGGGGCTTCAATTAGAGTTTTCCCACACCGTCGGCCCCCTCAAGTCCAAACACCATCGTCCATCTAATTAGCCTTGCGTAGTCCACCTCCGTCCAATTAACCGAGCACCCAACTAGCTCTATTAGTTAGCCAGCGATTGGAGTCATCCCGGCAAGCTTCCATCCTACAGTGAGGTAATATAGGGCATTCTCCTCATGGTGGTCCACCACGGCTGTCGAGGCGGGTGCTCGGCCAGGGCTTCGCTCCTTGATTCTTTGTCTCAATTAAGCGGTGCAATTGCGTCTCCTTGACTTGGTTGACTCGCCCATGTAGCGGTTTCACTAACGAAGTAGCTGGTCGCCGAGAACGCCTTCGCCACAGTCAGCGTGAACTGGAGCCACCCCACGCTCATGGCCAACCATCTTGCTGAGCCCCGTGACGTCTTCCAGTCTGTCCTACATGTATCTAGTGAGGCCCTCTTGCTCCTAGGGTAGGTGATTGAGCTAGTTAGGGCCGAGGCTCATCGGAGCGTGTGGTTGCCTCCAGCGAACGTAGTGTAGATGCGGTGTACGTGGTCAGCTCGTTTGGGAGTAGAATGGGTATGTCTAGGGCCTCTAGGATGTTACCAGTACGCTAGGCAAGGAGTCTAGGTAGTGATGGTAGCATTGGGTTAGGTGATTTCGCCGGCGTCGGTGTTGCCGTGGCTAGACCCCGTCGTGGTGCATGGCCACACCTACGTGATGCATTGTTTTTAGTGTATGATACCTCAATCGATGGTGCTTCGCTCATAGAATGCTATGGAGGTGATGGTTGAGGCCGAGGAGGTCCGTGCTCACCGGTGTTTGGTCGGAGATGCCACGGCCTCTGTTAAGTTCTAGCCAAGGACTATGAGACATGAATTCGAAGCAAGCCAGGGGGTTAGCGAGAATGTCAGTGAGAGAAGGAAATAGTTGAAAGGGTTGTGGGTACATTTGATTTGAATCCGAGGGCTCTTTTGCATAAATGCCGGTGCGCACGTGGGTCTCCGTGCTGGGCCGCTGTCGCGCTTGGGCCAAGCCGTGTGGGCCATGCTGGTGTGCTGCGCATGCACGCGCGCGGGGCGCTGGAGTGGGACAAGCCGCTCGCTCGTGGGCCATGCTGAGGAAATCAGTTTTTCATTTTCCAGTGACTTAATAAATATTTATTCAATTTAATTTTGACCTGAATTTGAAAATGATAGTAAATGTTGTAGGCATACAAAAATAGTGAAACAAAATTTGTTAGGTTCACAAAAATGCCATCTATCTATTAGTGTAGTTAGTTTACTGTTAGCTGTGATAATGATAGAATCATAAATTCAATTTAGAAAGCTTAGTATTATGTAGCTCAATATTTATAGGAATTTTTGTGGCAAATCGGTGATAGATTTAGCCATGAAAATTTTATAGTAGATTCATTAGATTATTATGTACTCACTGTAATTTTTGTAGCCCTAGAGTAGGTTAATAAATAGACTAGCTAGTACTCCCTGTTTATCATACATAGAGTAAATCGGTATTAGGAGTAAGAATATCTTAGTTGCTAAGATAATATATGTCATGCTTCATACTTGTTAGTGGTAGCAGTAGGTAACTTAGCACCTTAGTCGATAGAACTCGCTTTGTAGCTTGATAGACGTATTTTATTTTAAGAGTTGTTGTTGCCGTATTACTAAGTATCGCATCATCATTTCATGCATGTAGATCATGAGTTGGTAGAGTTCTTGCCTGTGGACAAATAGGACTATGAGGAGGTCATTGAGGAGTACAAGGAGGTGATCCTCATGCAGGAGGGAGCCCTGGAGCCTTTTGGTGCTGACTTTGTTGACCCACCGCCTGCCCAAGGCAAGCCCCGGTGCATAACCCCTATTTTTAATGATCATTGAATATATATATATGATGTGCATTTATGTTACAGGCATTTTATGGAAACTACATGCATAAATATATCTACCTATGAGTCCTACTAGTACAGGTCGAGTAGCTGCTATGCTCAGGATTTTGGTAGCGTGAGTAACCTGCCGTTACTCACAATAGGTGATAATTATGATCACTCATGATAAAATGGTGGAAAGGAAAAATGGTGACCGGACAGGGATATGGTTTGGGTACTGGTGGGTGTAAGAGGTTGTGTCCTATGGCCAACAGGGCATAGCTTGGTTATACTTTTTCCCTGTATGTGTCGATTAAGGACCGGTCGTTGCATTGGACGCTAAGCAAGTCACAGACTTATTATCTCGAGCACATACTTGGGTATGGGTGCAGGGAAGACTTATTGCTCTTTTTGTCATGGGTTCTGGCTCTTTTCGGACCAACTGATTGGAGGCGGGGATGGTGGAGGTCCTTGCACCGCATTGAGTCTAGGACTCAGGAGCGGGGGCTTGGAGTCCAAGTTTGGACGGGGACTTGGACCCTAGGACAGGAGGGTGATGGGTTGGTCTTGCTTGTGCCTGGGGTACAAGTGGGGTGTGTGTTTTCAGGGTACCCAGCTGGGGGCATTGATTCACGAATCGCCAGGAAATCCAGTACGGCTTGTCTAAACTCTAGCACCATAGTAAGAATTGAAAGTGGGAAGGTGATGAAATGGAACTGATTGCTCAACCCTTGCTTGAAAGTAGAACAGGTGCTTACATAGAATGGCTAGATAATAAATTACTCATGGCTACTAATAATAACATAAATAAAGACTCACTATTAGTATTGCTTTCTACAAAAAAGAAACCAACAAACCATAAAGCTTATCATATTCCTTGGAGTCGGGAAATTATTCCCACTAGTCGGATAAGTCTTGCGAGTACATTGTGTACTCAGGGTTTATTTACCCCTGTTGCGGGTAACGCTTGAGGAGTACCATTGTGTGATGGATTCTTCTGGTGGGCATAGACGGATCCTTGTTCTTTATCGATAGATGTTTATTATCATTCCACTGTTAATCTTCCGCACTCTGAATTTGGCAATGTATTAATGAATTTCTAAGGACTCTGGATGTATGAAATGTACTAAGTATTGTAACTCGTTCTAATTATTGGATCCTTGGGGAAAATGTGGATCTTTTGGGCTCTCCCTTGGGGTGTGCCCGATGGATACCGCCCGTTGTAGCTTGCTTTCAGGGTGCTTAGTGTCTGGTGGAAGACGTGCGCCTCCGTAAGTGTGTTATTTTGGGCGGTTCTGCCACATTTGTGGTCCACCGTTCACCTCACAGCGCGCACGTGGCCAACCTCGCTCGGGTTATCTCTAGCCAAGTTGGCATCACGATTAGGTCACTGGTGAGTCATCGTTGCTCACCCACTACCCCTACTGCCTTGTTGTTGCTGCGGCTCACCTGAATGCGATAGCCATTGCCATAGGTGCCCGCAATCATAGAGAGGTCCTTCTACGGTGTCTCGGCTCATGCAACCACCGCCCATCACCTCGCATCGACCCCTTGGTGAGATTTGACCTCTTAGCTAGGTTAGCATGTGTCCTAGGTGGTCGACGATGTCGCCAGTTCCACCGCTCGCCATGCTGATGCGCGCGGGGGAGGCCAGGGACCATGCCGTTGTAAAGAGGAGAGAGTACAAGGGTCCTTTGTGCATAAATGTTGTCTTTAGGAATAGTAGCATGGACCGTGGGTTGTTTGTCTAAAAGCCAAGGGCTTTTCTACAAAAGCATCAGCGCGCCTGCGGGCTCCCCGCGTAGGCCGTCTTCGCACACGGGCCAAGCCCAAGTTGGGCCGTGTTGGGCCGTTTTGGTCTTTTTCTTTTTCTAGCCGAATTAGTAAAGCTTTTCTATTTCAATTTTGAGTTAGATTTGTATATTTAATATAAATTCATACGAATGTCCAAAAATCATGAAGCTAATTTTGTTAGGTTCCTAAAAATGTGATCTATCTGTTGGTGTGATTAGTTTATGCCTATCTGTGATGATGCTGAGATATATTAAATCAATTGAAAGCATTTAAAATTATTATGATAATATTTGTAGGAATTGTTGTGGCAAATTCGTGATAGCTTTAACCCTGAAATTGTTATAGTAGCTTCATTGTATTATTAGGTGCTCACTGTAATTTTTGTATACCTAGAATAGACTACTTAATATGGTAGCTAAATACCTATTAAGGCTAAAGGAATAATGGCATGATATTGGTTTATAAAAGTTAAGAACTTGTACGGTGAGCTTGAAATCTATTTGGTAGAGATAATGATTAGCTTAGTATCTTAGTCATTAGAGTTAGCTTAGTAGCTTAGCATGTGTATTCTTATTTTAAGAGTTGTTGTTGCCAAAATATTAAGTGTTGCATCATCATTGCATGTATGTAGAGAATGAATTGGTGGAGTTCATGACCACCGGAGAGCAGGAGTACGAGGAGGTGATCGAGGATACAAGGAGGTTCTCATATAGGAGGAAGCCCCATAGCCACCGACGACTGACATAGCTAACAATCCGTCTGCCCAAGGTAAGCCCCGGTGCATAACCCTTATTTTGAATGATCACTGGATATATATGTAATGTGCATTTGTGTTATGGGATTTATATTGAAACTACATGCATAGACAACCTACCTATGAGTCCTACTAGCATAGGTCGAGTAGCTGCTATGCTTGGGCTATCGGTAGCACGAGTAACCTACCGTTACTCATAACAGGTGATTATTATTATTACTCTCATGATAAAATGGTGAAAGGAAATGGAGACCGAGCAAGGATATGGTATAGGTATTGGTGGGTGTAATAGGTTGAGTTCCGTGGCCAACGGGGCATAGCTTGTTACACTATTTTCCCTGTCTATGCCGGTTAAGGACTATCCATTGCGTTGGATTCTAGTTAGGTCACAGACTTATTATCTTGTGCATATACTTGCCAATGGGAGCGGGAAGGCTCGTTGCTCTCTTGTCGTGGGTTCCGGCTCTTTTTGGACCGACTGATTGGAGGCTGGGATGATGAAGGTCTAAGCACCACAATGAGTCTGAGACTCAGGAGTGGGGGCCTAGAGTCTAAGTTTGGATGGGGACCTAGACCCCTTGACAGGAGAGTGGTGGGTTGGTCTTACTTGTGCCTAGAGTACAAGAAGGACGTGTGCTTTGGGGTACCTAGCTGGGACATATTGGTTCGCGAATTGCCTTGTGATATGGTACGACTTGGCTATGATTGAGCATCGTAGTAAGAACTGAAAGATGAAAGGGGATGAATGGATCTGATTGCTCAACTCTTGCTTGAAAGTAGAACAAGTGCTTACATAGAATGGTTAGCTAATGAACTAATCATGACTGCTAATAAAATACATACATAAGGATTCACTACTAGTAATGCTTTTCGCAAAAAGAAAACCCAGAAAACCATAAAGCTTATCATATCCTTTGGAGTTGGGAAATTATTCCCACTAGTTGGGTAAGTCATGCGAGTTCATTGTGTACTCAGGGTTTATTTACCCCTGTTGCAGGTACAGCTTGAGGAGTGGCTGTTGTGTGGAGGATTCTTTTGGTGGGCACAGACGGATCCTTGTATCTTATTCTTAGATGTTTATTTTAATTTTGTTGTTTAAATTCCGCACTCTGAACTTGGTATTGTAATAATGTATTTCTGAGAACTCTTGTTGTATGAAATAGACTAAGTATTGTAAGCTCATACTCATTATTGGATCCTGGATGAAAAATGTAGATTGTTCGAGTTCTCCCTTGGGGTGTGCTCGATAGAACTGTCTGATGTAGATAATTTTTGGGTGCTTAGTGTCTAGTGGAAGACGAGCGCCTCCAAAAGCATATTATTTCAGACAGTTCTACCACACAGACCAAGAGCAGCGCCAACTGACCGGACGCTCCATGGGTGAGTCCGAACACCCTCAGAGCCAGAGTTCGGTCAGGTACCTTCACCTCCTTTTCTTTTTCTAACTCCTCAATGGCTTCACCATTGCTTCCAAGATGCTAACCACAAAGTGTAGAACTTATGTGCACGTGTGTTAGCATTTTTCAAAGCATTTTACAAGGGTTAGTTATTAGCTCAATAGGTCCCTAATGCATATGCAAGAATCATGTCACCTAGTGGCATTTGATAACCGCTTAGCCAAAGATTTTCCATCTTTATAGTATGGCTATCGACCCTAAACACACTCACACCCTCTATGGTGTCTTGAGTGCCAAAACAAAAACATATTTGATACCTTTGCCTTGATCTCCTTGGTTAATTTTTCTTTCTTCTTTTTCAAGTTGGAGCTTGATCACCATCATCTCATGTCCTTCTCCACCTCCATGGGCTTCTAACTTGCTCCATCACTTGGTGTGTACCAACCTAGCTCATGATCATACTTGATGATATAGGTTAGTACTTAGGTTTCATCAATTATCCAAAACCAAACTAGGGCTTTCACCCATCCAATGCTACAAGTAGCATAGGCCTTAGGGCATGTACAACCCACATACGGAGGGTTGTCTATAATAGCCTTGAATCTATCAACAGACAGGTCATATAACCCATAGTCTATTTCATTGTTAGCTACAAGCTATTTAATGTTTTGCATGTAGCCAAGATCAATAATAATATTTGTATACTGTTGTGTTTCTATTTGATAGAAAATGTATCAAGCATAAATAAGAGCAACATGATTACAATAACCGATGTTCAATGACAACAAAAATTCATATTACCAGGCATTTAACCAAAAATTCACACTTAACTGAAAATTCTAGGTAGCCCATACATCATCATGACAGGTATCAGTTAACGCTGATGTTTCAAACAGTTAATAGATGAACTGCATATTTAGATAGCTAACAGATAACAGAAGACTTTGATCTTATTCCTTGTCCAAATCTTCATTCCACACAATATTCTTATAGTCCTAGGCTCTCAGCCAAATAACCTACACACACAAAAAATGTTGGATGGAAGCATGTGACAAAATTGAAAAGTTTCCCTTTTGGAGTGAAAACTATAGGCTAGCTTCTACAAAACAGGCTTATACTAGACTATTTGGAAAGAAGTTTGGGAAGCATAGAATGGGAGTTTCATTTCAGTGATGATGATATCATGCCAGCAATAAAGCTTAGCCACAACTACCTCGGTTTTGTACTACAATAGTGCTTCTCATAATGTGCATTGTTTCTTGAAGATTATGAATTTGGTAGTGGAGAGTTAATCCATTTCTAGATAGGTTTTGGGGTAGTAGATACCAGTAAACAAAGCAAGAGAGTATTGGATTGGATTATATAATACATATACTATAACTTGAGCAACTACTTTACATTTTGGGTTTTGATTTGTGTCTCTCAGAATTTCAGTGCAAAAAGATTGTCAAAAGAGCTTGTTGCAAATCTCCCTAAAGTTGGCAATGGAGAAGAGAACAAAATTGAGCAAGAGATCATTTAGGGAATGTTACAGTCCACATCAATGAAGAGGGGGCGGGGGTTAGAGGGGGGCAAGATCCCCCTATGCCCGTGTAGTTTGCATAGAAAATCGAAGGTCTGCCACTGGCAACTGGTTGCAACAAAAGACTATTTAACAAGATAGAAGACTATTTAACAACACTAGAACAGCTAGACAATGAAGACTATATGCATCTCTTCCAATCTTAAGTGTTTAGTGACCAACAATTATGGAACCATCATAGCTATTTGCATAATGCTAGATGGGAGCTTGTGAAGAAATTGAAAGGTTTCCCTCTTGCAATGAAAACTGTGGGCTGGCTTCGAAGAAACAGGCTTATAGTAGACTATTGGAAAAGAATTTTGCAAAGGAAAGAGTGGGAGTTTCATTTCGATGATGATGATATCATGCCAGCATTAAAGCTTAGCTACAACTACCTCTATTTTGTAGTACAATAGTGCTTCTCATAATGCGCACTGTTTCTTGAAGATTATGATCAAATTTGGTAGTGGAGGGTTAATCCATTTCTGGATAGGTTTTGGGGCACTAGGTTAAATAGTCTTTTGTTGCAACTAGTTCTGCCCAGTGGCAGACCTTCAATTTTTGGTGCAAACTATACAGACATAGGGCCATAGGGGGGATCTTCCCCCCCCCTCCCTCTTCTCTAATGTGGAGTGTAACCTTCTCTAAATGATCTCTTGCTCAATTTTGCTCTCTTCTCCATTGACAACTTTAGGAAGATTTGCAACATGCTCTTTTGACAATCTTTTTGGACTGAAATTCTGAGAGACACAAATCAAAACCCTGGATGTATAGTTGCTCAATTCATAGTATATGTATTATATAATCCAATCCAATACTCTCTTGTTTTGTTTACTAGCAAGCCAAAGCTAAAGAAGGGGGAATGTCATTATACGCCTTGGGCTTAATGGGCTGGCACTGGCACATACTATCACACAAGGGCCAAGTAGCCAAGCAAGAACAAGAGCAATAAAACATGGCAGCAGTAGCAGATCAGGGGCAAGAAGGAATTATCTAGAAATCCCAACAAGGTCCTCTCCTTCCCGAGATCTAGCTCTTCCTCGTCGGTCTTCTTCTTCAGCCTACCTTCCTTCTATCTGAAGCTCTCTATAATGTACCTTTGATTGAGCCTCTGATGTACTCTAATTTCCCCTCCTGCTTCCTTCCCTGAACTATTCCCTACTGTATTGGATTACATAGCGCTAGCGCTGATTGTTGTGTGGAGTAATTTGTGTTCCATCGTATAGAGAGCTACTAACATGTAGGTGAAACGCATCGATCCTCTTCTAGCTTTATTTCTTTCATTTTCACAAACAAAGGGGAAAGGGAAACAAAAAAAAGTGTGCCTCTGAATTACTCCATATACTGGTAGCTCCTGTCGCTCTTGATGGAGATACTATGTCCGTCCGTTAGTGTGCACCATCACACAACAGAACGGAATAGGACTACTGCAAGTACTACTTTATATGGAGCAGAGCAGGGGACATGGGCGGTCGGTATTGAAAGGTCCTATATGGCTAGAGGGGGTGAATAGCCTATAAAAATCTCTATAAATACACTAGAGCAAGTGGTTAGAAATTTAAATGGCAAAATACAATTTTGCTCTAGCTCTACAAGGGTTGCAAGCTACCTACACCAACAATTCTAGTTGCTATGATCTCTAGTTTCACACAAAAGCTAAGTCACTACTCTCTAAGCTAGTGAGCTCTCAAAGACTAACTAAAGAGGCTCACTAAACAAATTAACAAGCTCTCAAAGACTAACTACACTAAAGAGCTTGACTAGACAAGAATGTAAACAAGTAAATACAAGAGAAAGTATAGGAAGGTTATACCGCCATGGCAAGTGAGATGAACCAATCACAATGAATATCCAATCAATCGCTAGGAGAATTTCAATCACAATGGACACAAGATTTTTCTCCCGAGGTTCACGTGCTTACCGGCACGCTAGTCCTTATTGTGTCAACCAACACTTAGTGGTTCAGTGGCTAATAGGTATCACACACCTAGCCAACACTTGGCGCCACAAGAACCTACCGACAAGTGAGGTAACTCAATGGCATGAGCAATCCACTAGAGTTAACTTTTGGCTCTCCGCCGGGGAAGGCACAAGACCCCTCACAAATCATCGGGAGATGGCCACAAACAATCACCAACTCATGCTAATCCTCCTCCGCTGCTCCAAGCCATCTAGGTGGCGGCAACCACCAAGAGTAACAAGAACTGCGCAGCCACAACGATCCCCAAGTGCCACTAGATGCAATTACTCAATCAAATGCACTAGGAATCACTCCCAATCTCACTATGATGATGAATCAATGATGGAGATCAGTGGGAGGTGTTTGCTTAGGCTCACAAGGATGTCAAGTATGTCAAAGTGCCAAGAGAGTAAGCCCCAAGCCAGCTAAGAGCCTTAAATAGACGCCCCTAGAAAATAGAGTCGTTGCTCACTCGGGGGCTGACTGGACTCATGTGATCGGATGCACCCCAGCATCCGGTCGCTAGCGTTCAGTCCTCGGATGGCTTCCACGTGGCGTCCCTTTGAATCTTGTGCATTAGATCTCAACGGTCCAAAACGTTTCACTCGCGCAATCAAAGAATGACTGGACGCATAGCTCAAATGACTGGACGCTCAACAACGCAGAGTTCGGTCAGGGCGATTTTTACACGGAGAGCTCACCGGGCATGTTTTTCACGATCAGACGCATTAGGTCACAAGTGACTGGATGCGCCCCGGAGTCTAGTCCTCACTACGCTCATAAATAGGTGATACGTCAACATTTGTCAACCGTGACCTGGCGCACTGCCTGCGTGTCCGGTCGCTCCCCGTCTCCAGGGTCCGATCACAAACCGAGCCACGCCGTCTCTGCTGCATGTGACCTGACTCAGCGCCAGAGTCAAGTCCCTGCATCCAGTCATGCCACTGAGGCAGACCAAGACCCTAGGGTTTAGCAACGAACGCGTCCGGTCATCACCCTTCGCCTCCTTTTCTTTTTCTAACTCCTCAATCTCTTCATCCTTGCTTTCAAGTTGCTAACCACAATGTGTACAATTCATGTGCTCGTGTGTTAGCATTTTTCAAAGCATTTTTCAAGGGTCAATTGTTAGCACACTAGGTCTCTAAATGCATATGCAAAGAATCATGTCACCTAGTGGCACTCGATAACCGCTTAGCAAAAGATTTTTTATCTTTATAGTACGACTATCGATCCTAAATACACTCACACCCTCTATGGTGTCTTGAGTGCCAAAACAAAAACCTATTTAATACATTTGCCTTGATCTCCTTAATTTTTGTTTTTCTATTTCTTCTTTTTCTAGTTGGAGCTTGATCACCATCATCACATGTCCATCTCCATCACCATCTCTATGGACCTCTCACTTGCTCCATCACTTGATATGTATCAACCTACCTCATGATCACACTTGATAACATAGAGGTTAGCACTTAGATTTCATCAATTATCCAAAATCAAAGACTTTCAGGTACGTATGCTCGGCTCTGGACCGGACCTCCCCCGGTGGCCGGATAGCAGGCTAGGCGTCGCACAGCAAATAAGTTTGATCCTCTAGTCACAGATCAAGGGACGGGACGACTAAAATCAAATATAATAATAAGTTTAGTGTCTATTGGCCCTGATTTTTTATATCTTTTGGCTACGAGATCTTTTTTTTAGTGGTCTCTAGCAAATGTCTTGTTTTAAAAGTGTCCTCCGACAAATTTTACCCTAAAAAAGGTGTACAAGTAGTGAGGACGCGGTTGTGAGGCCAATGGCCATTGGACCTAGACAGCTGTAGTGAGCGGTGGTTCATAGTGTGAAAGTCCTCTTGACCTCTCAACTTTCACGTTAGTTTGATTTCCTCCCACATCCATAAAACTATATTTTTTTTATTTTTAAAATCATTTGAATGGTTTGGGACGGTAGTTTTGTGACTTTGTCTGATGCAACACCACGTCAATTACAAGAGGTTAAATCAGACTTCATTGATAGGTTAGGACTTAGTAGGTAAATCAGACTAAATATATATTTTTTTTAAAAAAAACAATTTTTCCTTGAAAGTTTTTATGATTAAAAATCCTATTTTTACTTTAATCTTAAAAATGAGGGAAAAATATTATTCATTTTAAGATCAAACCAGATTTTAGGATTTTAATTACATTAATTGTTTAGGAAAAAATGTTAAAAAATATTTGTTGTCCGATTTATACCTCCATAAACTATGAAACAAGTTTAGTTTATCCTCCTTGTGACCGAGGTGATGTCATGTCAGATAAAAACAATAATAGTCCAAGACTGCTAAGGGTGCAAATATAAATGGTTTTAAAAACTATAAGGAAGATAAAAAAATGGTTTTATAAATGAGGGGATGAGCGAGGGAGCTCAATGTCTTGAGCCGGTGGGTACTTGATGGGCTGAGGTTGTGAGCCACACGGGCCTTTTTGTATTTGATTCTCGTTTCCCTTTCGGGCCATCGTAAGAAACACAGGCACACACCTAAGGCGTGTTTGGACTGTGACTGACAGGTAGATTCTCGTCCAGGCAACGATCGTGACCCCCTACGCCTGGGATTGCTTGCCTGGCCAGGCGTTGCCTGGGAGGCTTGAATCCAAACAAGCCCCTAATCCGAATTCTACAGCCCGCGCGTGCACCAATGACCTGACATGTTAGGTTATACTCAAAAACTTATTCTCTGCTGAATAGAGTAGGAGCTCTGCCAAACAATTTTTCAAAGATAAGTGATTCTCTACTGATTTCGTGAAATGATTCTCTAAATAAATTAAGATGTTGAGAGCTGGAAAAAGTAGTTTCTCTGAATAGAGTAGGAGCTCTGCCATTATAATATCGAGAGTTTATGTTAAAGAACCACAAAGAATCACTTTCGACCACAGAATCATTTCTCTTAGAAAATCAGCTTCCACATAGAATCAAAATCAGTTGGAGCTCTATCAGACCGCCCTTAGGGCCCGTTTGGTTCCACCTCCTAAGGTTTAGTCCATCGAATGTTTGGACACTAAAATACTGTATTAAATATGGACTAATTATAAAACTAATTACATAGATGAAGACTAATTTGTGAGACGAATCTTTAAGCCTAATTAGTCCATGATTTGACAATATGGTGCTACAGTAACATGCGCTAATGATGGACTAATTAGGCTTAATAGATTTATCTCGTAAATTAGTCTCCATATATGCAATTAGTTCTACGGTTAGCTCATATTTATTACTTTCAATTAGCATCCAAACGTTCGATATGATAGGGACTACATTTTAGTCCTAGATAGTTTTTCTAGACAGACCCATAATTAGATTTGTTAGTGACTCATCAAATGCTGTGTGTAGGATGCGAGAGCGAGACTGCCACGAGAAGACGCGGCCACAATAATGTTTCCAAAAAAACAAGGTGACACGGCTGACTAGAAGAGGAACGATGATGATTTTGAGAAGGCCGGCTAGCGACGGCGAGAGACGACAGCGCCGTGCACGGGGGTACAGCTACAGCGAGGGATATATGACGACGATAACGATGGTCTACCTGCCGCACGGGCACGGGATCCGGAGCGCTGGCGCTGGCTCGTCCATCTCCACTTCCACGTAAACCAAAACCGGACACGCCTGGGCAACAACACCTGTACGTACGTCAATTGGTGAATGCATCGATCCTCTTCTAGCTCTAGCTCTAGCTCTAGCTCTATTTCTTTCATTTTCGCAAACAAAGGGGCAAAGAGAAAAAGAAAGCGCACCTCCGAATTAAGTATACCGGTAGCTCCGGCGTCGCTCTCGATGGGGATGCTGTGTCCGTCCGTCAGGGCGCACACAACGGAACGGAACAGGACTACTGCAAGTACTAGCACAGCAGGGGACGGCCTGGACCGGACCTCCGGTACGGTAGCTGGACAGGCTAGGCGTCGCACAGCTGAGCTCGTCGCGTGGCCGATCCTCTCTCTAGTCACGGTCACGGATCGATCAAGGGGCGACTAGCGAGTACGCGCTGTTGCTGGGTCGTCCTCCTCCTGCCGCTGTGCACCCGTGTACGTGCTCGCTGAAATTTGCTTTGCGTTAGGCCAAAGGATTACTAGTAGTGGTTGCTAGATTGTTATTCATCTCGCACTTGTGCCATTCCTGTCCGGTGCAAGGTGAGCAGGGCCGGGGTTGGTGGCTGGCGCCAACGTATGCATGCTGCATGCATAGTTGGCTGCGGGCCATAGCTTCCCGTTGCCGCACGTGTGCTGGATGCCTATTCAATGTTGCACGGACGCTTATACGGTGGAAGTGAATTGAAGAAAAATGCACAATTGGAGTTATACTGTATCTTATGGGTTGTTGAGTACAAATCAAACATCTAAGACTAAAGGATCGGAACTCCACGTACTCTCTATGTTTATTTTCGAAGTATCGCTATGACATTGTCAAATTTCTTGGGTTCGACTAGATTTGTAGAATTTTTTTTTTCAAATACGTAAAAGATTTGCGTATCATTGTATTAAGAAGAAGAGTTTAAACATACAGACAATGCGTATCTATCGAGGTCCAAAGGAGGTCGACCTAAAACAGTCGTAGCTGGACCATAGATTTGTACAAAATATCAGTAACATTTAAACCTTCAAATAAGTTTACTATAAAAAAATTCAAAGTTCTGTCTAAGAATCTTGACAAAAAAAAAACACATGATCAATGGTAATGTTGATGCGTGAGCCATATGCATGGTTCATGGTTGATATATTATTAATTGCTGTTATTTTTCGACGACACCATGTTAATGAACCCATGTACAAGCTCTGTCTCAGCATGCTCGCTCCCATGCTAACCTAACGAACAGAGGTAATAGCTGGTAGCTAGCCAGGCACAACAAACCACGCGCGCAACCAAGAATCCACCACTATCATCAACCAAATAATAATATATGTACACGCAAGAACACGTCGATCAGATGCGTACATCACCCACCAGAAAACCCAACAACGGCGAGGTCAGCGTCGTCCGCACCACCGTGTCGTCGTGTCAACCGCACAGCCGCGGTCCATCCCCATCAGCTCCGCCGCCGTCTCCTCCGCCAGCGCCTCCAGCACGGCCGCCGCGATGAGCGCGCCCACTTCCTCCACCGACGGCCGCAGGTCCTCTGCGCGGACGCTTGCCCCGGCCATCTCCGAGGCTACGAGGCTAGTCAACCTGGCGAGGTCTTTCTCCAACGCCACGTCCTCCTTCCGACGCGCGTGCTTCTTCTTCCTCCTCCTCCTGGTCCGCGGCGTCGTTGGCGGCGTTGAGTTGTCGGTGCTGCTGCGGCGGCGCCGGCCGTCTTTGGACTGGGTGCTGCTGCTTCGGTCTCTGGCGATGGCGATGACGTCGTCCAGCAATGTGTTGGGAGTGTAGGCGGACTCAACGAGCTCGCCGAAGATGGCCAGGGCTTCTGCGGTGGACGGTGGTTTCGATTAATGGCGCGTTAGACTTTGGCAGCTTGTACGAGCTCGATTCGATAATGGCGGGTGACAAAGAGAGATGGTGGCTGGGGCGGGTGCTTGCTTACGTACTCGGCGCGTGCGGCGGTGGCGGCGAGTGCTCGAACAGGCGCTGCTCCCGCACGGACACAGGGCTGAGCTGCTTCTTTGAGGACTCGTCCTCGTCGTCGTCGTCTTCCTGCTCCCCGTCGTCCTCCATGTGCTCTTCGACGTGTCCGGCTCCGGGGGAAGCGGGACGAAGAGCGAGCTCGAGGCTGTCCGGCGTCCTCTGCTTTTCGGCGACGACGCGCCGGCACCCGATGGCGGCCCGCTGCTGCCGGTCCTTCGTCGCCGCAGGCACCGTCGACGTGCCGCTGAGAATCTTGGAGAGCAGCATCCTTAGCACGCCGCTCCGACGGGAGCACTTCTTGTTCCTCGCCGGCCGCCTCAGGATCCGGCCCGTGCTTCTGGTCTTGGGCCAGCACGTCGAGCAGGCGCCGCCACCGCACGCGGTGGCGTCGAGGAAGGCCGGGGAGCAGCCTCTCTCGAGGAGATAGAGGTCGAGGGAGAATGGCTCCTGCTGCTCACCAAGGACCTCCGACAGGCGGCGGCGGCTGCTGCTGCCGAACCGCGACGGTGAAGGGTGGGACATGGGGCAGCACGGGGAAGGAAACGGATGGACAAGGCGAGGTGGAAGGAGGAAGAGACGTGTGACGTGTGTGTGCAAGTGGAACAGCCTGTTGGAGCATATATTCGACGTGGGGGTGAAGAAGCGCGGGGAAAGAAGCTTTACAACTTTTTCATTAACAACTTTGGGGGGAAAATGGGATTAAAAGTTTACCCTAGAAACAAAAATACCGAAGGGACCAATAGAAACAAAAATCACGAAAACCAATGAAAATCGGATGAAATTTTGGGTAATATTTTTGAATCTTCATGAAATTTTGGCTAAAGTTTGAAACAAAAACTAAGCGAAATGGATATGAAATTATCAATACATGTATTTACTGGGAAATCTAGCCGATTTTCGGTGAAAGCTAGACGAAATTCAGAACCCTGCACACGTGCTCTCGTCATTCGTCACCCACCACTTTACCGGTAGAAAGGGAAATCACCGATTGTATGAGCTTGTGCATTACTGTTATATATA
The DNA here is from genome assembly GCF_019320115.1 of Miscanthus floridulus. Lineage (NCBI taxonomy): Eukaryota > Viridiplantae > Streptophyta > Magnoliopsida > Poales > Poaceae > Miscanthus > Miscanthus floridulus. The sequence continues at coordinate 51,383,598 of NC_089593.1, forward strand.
TATATATAGTAACTACAACAGTAAAACTAGCTTGAGAGTTGAGACATAAAAGTTACAATATCTCCACCAAGGATCTAATGATGAACCAGGGACAAAAGTAAGGGTAAGCGGTGGTGGAGCCAGGAATTGAACTTGAGGAGGGCCGGGCAAACATGTTCATTATCTAACGTTGTATACTACAGAACTATATAGACCAATGAATGCAAAAATCACTAAGATTCACTTGTGTTAAGAAGCCAAGAAAATATTGTGTAGGAAGCATAGAATTTTGGAACCAAAATGGGGATGTATCTACTTGCCTAGGTCAGCGCCTGTTGCACTGGGTGTGGTGTGGTCTACGAGTGCAACAGGGCTGCAGCAGTACTTTTCAGCGAACGAACAATATTTTTCTCTCACAACAAATTAGCATAAGCCAAATTTCAGCATAAGCATTAGCATAATGTATTGGACATGCAAACCCCCTGGACGCAGCCTCTAATGGACTTTAAGACAATATACGACCCAACGGACCAAAAAGCACAGATCCTGGAAACTGACTTGCTTCAAAATGATTCCTGTTTACTCTGAATGAATTTTGATGTCAAACCAAAACTATTGGTTAGCTTATGAAATTATGCTTCTATGCATATGTGTATCATCATCGAAAACGGATTTTGTATACATCTTGGGCGTCGATTTTTCCCAGAACTGCTCCTAAAATCCGAGATGGATTCCAACTTGAATTAGACTGGGCCTCCACCATGACTTGGATGACTTCGACGTCCACGCTAGTCCTCTTCGATCATCTCCATGAATTATATCAAAAGGGGTGATGTCCTCATCAGCCATACTATTAAGAGAAGAGTTCTAAAGTGATTGCAGTTATCTAGTGCCACTAGGTGATTACATTCTTTGCATATGTATTTGACCTAGTGATGTGGTGAGAAAGCAAGCGAAAATGCTTTTGAAATGTTTTGAAAATACTAACTTAGTACTTAAAGGTGAAGGTGTTCATGAAATACATTTTACGTATTAGACAAACAGATTTGCATAAGCCGATCGACACAAAAATAAAATACCTTCACATTCTATACCTTTACTACAAATTAACATGAGACCTTTAATAGAATATACAAGGTGATTATATGTAATAAAACACATACAAATAAATATAATTTTATTAGATGTGGCTTGCCTGTGCAGGAACCAAACACGAAAGCACTACATATGTTTATGTTAGTTTAGGTTGTGCTGCATAAATCTAATGCAGGCTAAAACTAATACATGCAACCAATCAGATTCTATGTGTCTAAATCAAAGGTGAATTGTATGGTCCAAAAGAGTATAGTCGAATGTGTTGAGAAACTCACGACTAGCCTAGAAAGCACTCGAGAAGTCAAGATGCAAGCTTGATCAAATTTCCTTGGTGGGAGACAGTAATCCGTTGGAATCCATACGCCAATTCCTTGAAGCTATCTTCATGTGGTGTTAACGTTTTAGTCTTAGTTCATACTCCCTCCGTTCCAAATTCTAAATCATTCTAAGAATCTTGGACAGTTAAATCATCTTAAGTTTGACCAAAATTATAGAAAGAATTACAAAAATTTGTGACATCAAATAGGTATGTTATGAAAATATAATTAATGGAAAATCTAGGATATTTAGTTGGCATAAAAAATGTTATTATCTTATCATACAAATTTGGTCAAAGTTGAGATGCTTTGACTCTCCAAGATTCTTGGAATGACTTATAATTTGGGATGGAGGGAGTAATATTTTTCCTAGTTTATAGTCCTCTTCTTCTTCTTTAGATAACCATCCATTTCCTTGTTCTTCAACCATGAATCTCTCAAGGGGCATCTCTGATGCATCCCTCTGAGGGATGCCTATGACCGAGCCCGGAGCCCAGAGCGAGGAAGCGAACTGGGAGCGCCTTCAATTAAGCAGAGCATTGGAGTGCGGTTCGCCTCTACCTAGAGTGAGAGTCACCTCTGACCGAGCCCAATCCCGGGCCGATGGGGGAGCAGACAGGGAGGTGGTTGCCTCCGATCGAGCTGACAATGAGGAATGGAAAGCGGAGATAAGGGTCAGCTGTGGTGGGGCGGAGGGGCAATCTAGGGAGCAGAGCAGTGGGGTAATGGACAAAAAATCCTTCAGGGGAAACGCGAGTGGAAGGCCACGCTATATAAAACATCAATGCTAGTTGAAACTTCTATTTTTTTTGTTGGCCGCACGATTCTTAGACAATCGAGACGTTTGAGTGAAATTCTCGATTATTTGAAATTCTCGATTATTTTCATGTAGAATCTAATTTTAAACGGCTTTAAACACACAAATACATATAATTTTCCTTTTCAATTGAAGCCCAAACTAACCGAACGTACACGACTATGCGTGAAATGCAAGATCACAACGGCTTTCAGTTGTACCTTCTTGCTTCCGTCTTCCAGCCTGTTCTATAGCACTACTTTAGCAGTTCTTTTCAGCGAACGAACGATGTTTTCCTTTCACAATAAATCAGCATAAGCATCAGCACACAAATTTTTGATGCGGCACGATGCTTTTACTTGTTCTTTTTTTAGGTCACAACAGAGAATCCTCACTTGATTTTTTTTTTTCATTTCATTGATCACACAACCCTTAACGGCCTGCAGGATAGATGACATATTTTATACCATCAATGTACAAATTCTATTTCGTCAACCTGCACTGCCATAATTTGGCTTCTGTCGTATAGGGCATCGAGGGCATCAAAATTCGAACATAGAGTCATGTAAGGAATTTTGAAGTTTTCAGGGTCCTAAAAGAACTGAGTGAGTTTCACATTGACATACAGATAATTTTCTCAAAATAATTTGGCTTCTGATGAGGCCGTCGGCTCTGATTTCCACAAGGCTTCCGGCGGCTTACATAAATCCGCTGCGGCTACGCTTCCACAGCTGCCGGCAGCAAAGGGCCAACCAACCAAGTTCCTTTTTGAGCGTGGCTCGCGGCACGCCGGTGCTCTCGCTTGTCCGGAGGCGCGGGGCCTCCTTCGTCTGCTCAGTGCTCACCCCGACGCGCGACAGGTCCACCGCGTCGTCGTGTCGGGTCAAATCGTCAGGTGAAAAGCTCGGGGGATGGCCGGCTAGTACTCCGCCCGGCAGCTAATAAGGTACTGTCCGTACCACATTTGCTACGTTTCCTTCAAACGTCTGGGCAGGAAAGGCTGAGAGAGATTCAAAAAAAAAAAGACAGAGAGAGCATCTGTGGTACTACGACGTTCAGCTCAGAATTCAGATTGCAGTGGTTGAAAGATTGCATTAAAGCAAAGCTGGAGTGCTGGCATTGCCGTTGACAGGCTCGTTGGAACACTGCTTGAGGGCCATACTGCAAACCATTTTATTACTGTGGAAACCACATTGCTTGAGGGCGTCCAGTTCGCTTGGCTTATAAGCCATACTTTTTCAGCCAACGAACAGTATTTTTCTTTCACAATAAATTAGCCAACAGTATTTTTAACTATGGCTTATCAGCCAAACGAACGTAGCAATACAATTGATTGCTGATTTGAACTAGCATCTCGTAGAATAGAATAGATACGCCTTGTACTGAACTTTCTGTCTGTACCAATACTACTTACTAGCTGCTCATTTGAACGGGTGCCAACAAACGCCAAGACATGTGGAACCGGCACTGCTCAGCGGCAGCGCTCTGAATTGTCGCCTCAGCGGAAGCCATCGATGCCTGTCGATGGAACCGGCACTTCTGGCGAAACACGACAGGGGAATCGCAGCTCCGGCCAGATTTCCGTCTCGTCGCCGTTGTTGGCTTCCTCTTGTTCGTTCGCGGCGGGGGCTCGCTGGATGAACAGTAGGCTCGTGGATGAACAATGCGTGCACGAACAGCCGCTGCCTTATTTCGTATGGCTGTCTCCGAATTCAGCTCCCTCCTCTCCTCGGTACAACTGAACGGGAAGATGCTCGAAAAGGTGCAGATTTAATTAGCTGTTGGCGATTTTCCAGATGCCTTCAGTGCCTAGGGCGAGATTAATCACTCGATTAATGACCGAATAAGAGCATCTCCATTGGATCTTCTTTTGTAACCAGTTATAGGAGATATGTTAAAAAACATTTTTTATTTTTCATAAAAAAGCAGCTCTATATGCAGTAGTGCCATGAACCGGGTGTCAGTCTATCTGGACGCGCTATTGCTAGGCCACGACGTCAGCCCAACAACCCATATTCCTTCGTTTCTTAAAAAAGCAGCTCGTCCATTTCTTTCTATCCACTCGTTCATCTTGCTATCACTCTTATCCGCTAGCTTGTTGCCTCCATGCGCACGGCCACTGGGCCTCTGAGGCGTAGTGCGCGATTGCCTCCAAGGTGCACCGCTCAGCCGTTGGCCTTGCCAGGCACGGCGCATGACCGCCTCCGAGTCTTGGCGCTCAGCTGCCGGCCCTACCAAGTGCGGCGTGCTGCTGCCCTCTCCAAGTCGCGCGGTCGTGGCCTCCCCGTCGCTCGTACAGCCGATGCCTCTCTTCCATGACGTGCAGCCACTGCCACCGTCCCTCCACCTACAAGCGTCGCCGGGCCTCTGCCTGCACTGAACACCACACACCGACGAGGCTCCATTCTGTCGAGCATGTAAGGTCCTAATATACCTAGAGGGGATGAATAGCCTATTAAAAATCTACAAACTAACTAAAGCAATTTAATTAGTATAACAAATAGCGAAAAACAAACTTGCTCTAACTCTACAAGGGTTGTAAGCCACATATCCAACAATTCTAGTTACTATGATTACTAGACACACAATTTACTAAGTCACTACTCACTAAAAGCTCTCACACTTGCTACACTAAAAAGCTCCACTAGATGAACTTAAGCCACAAAGCAAGCTCTCAATTCTAGCTACAATAAAAAGCTTACTACAACTAGTTTGCGGGTTTATAAAAGAGTAAGTAAGGTGATTATACCACCGTGTATAGGAGTGAACCAATTACGAGATGAATACTAAATCAATCACCAGGAGAATATCAACGGGCAAGAGACAACTAATTTTTCTTTCAAGGTTCACGTGCTTACCGGCACGCTAGTCCCCGTTGTGTCGACCAACACTTGGTGGTTCAGCGGCTAAGAGGTGTTGCACGAACCTCGTCCACACAATTGGACACCATAAGAACCTACCCACAAGTGGGGTAACTCAATGACATGAGCACTCCACTAGAGTTACCTTTCGGTACTCCGCCAGAGAAGGCACAAGACCCCTCACAATCACCGCGATCGGAGCTGGAGACAATCACCGACCTTCGCTCGACGATATTGCTGCTCCAAGCTATCTAGGTGGCCGCAACCACCAAGAGTAACAAGTGAATCCCGCAGCAAAACACAAACACCAAGTGCCTCTAGATGCAATCACTCAAGCAATGCACTTGGATTCTCTCCCAATCTCACAAAGATGATGAATCAATGATGGAGATGAGTGTGAGAGCTTTGGCTAAGCTCACAAGGTTGCTATGTCAATGCAAATGGCCAAGAAAGTGAGCTAGAGCTAGCCAAACGGTATTTATAGACACCCCAAACAATAGAGCCGTTGGCTCAATTATTGGGCTGACTGCGGTCACTGTTCGCCTAAATGGTCGTTTAGCCCGTTTAAACACCATGTAAACGCTACACGGTGGTGCACCATTTCCGTTTAATCACCCGTTTACCCCGTTTAATTGGCCGTTTAGCCCGTTTAATGGGACGTTTTGCCCGAATAATGGCCAAACGGCAGGTGACCAACTGTTTACCGTTTAGCGTTTCAGAAAACACTGACTGTGGTACGACCGGACACGCAGGTCATGTGCACCGGACACGTCCGTTGTGGCGACCGGACGCGTCCGGTCGTAGCCTAACCTCCACGTGTCCCTATTCAAATTGTTTAGCCATTCGTGTCCAAATGGCTATCTCTGCGCACAGTAATACAAGTGATCGGACGCGTTGTTAGAAAACGACCGGACGCGGGAGACGCAGCGTCCGGATGAGTCCAGAGAGCTCCTAGAGCCGCTCTGGGCCGATCGAACGCGTTCGGTCACACCTGGCCGGACGCTCCCAGTGTCTGATCAATTATAGCGCTGAAAACCCGAGTCTTGCTGGTTCACACAGGACGCGTTCGGTGTGGCGATCGGACATGTCCGGTCGCTGCGTCCGGTCGAGTCTAGAGAGCTCCCAGAGCCGCTCAACTGCGACCGGACATGTCCGGTGTGGCCGACCAGATGCACCCCTACGTCCGGTCCTCTCTGGACCAACACCCGTGCCCCACGTGACCTCGACCGGACGCTAAACAACGATTGTTTAGCTTCTGGTCACTGCTATGACCTAGAGTCTGGTCACCTCGTCAACTATGTCATGCCTGGCCAGAATACCGGATGGGTCCGGTATGGATATCGGACACGTCCGGTCATGTCGGGAAGATACCAAACACGTCCGATCCTCACGTCGGACGCATCCGGTCACCCCGTGACTAGCGCATTCAACTCCTTTTCAACTCTATCTTCTTTACCCTTGCTCAAATGTGCCAACCACCAAGTGTATCACCTTGTGCACATGTGTTAGCATATTTTCACAAATGTTTTCAAGGGTGTTAACACTCCACTATATCCTAAATGCATATACAATGAGTTAGAGCATCTAGTGGTACTTTGATAACCGCATTTCGATACGAGTTTCACTCCTCTTAATAGTACGGTTATCGATCCTAAATGTGATCACACTCACTAAGTGTCTCGATCACCAAAACAAAAAAGCTCCTATCAAGTTTCACCTTTGCCTTGAGCTTTTTGTTTTTCTTTCTTCTTTTCCAAGTCCAAGCATTTTATCATCACCATGCCATCACCATCATCATGTCATGATCTTCATTTGCTTTATCACTTGGAGTAGTGCTACCTATGTCATAATTACTTTGATAAACTAGGTTAGCACTTAGGGTTTTATCAATTTGCCAAAACCAAACTAAAGCTTTTAATCCCCTCCTTTTTGGTAATTGATGACAACCCTTTCTCAAAGATATGAATTGAAATTCATTTAAATCCATGTTGCTTGCCCAAGCATTTTTGTCATGTGTAAAAGGATATGGACAAGTTACATAAATCTCAAATGGTAGCAATTGCTCCCTCAACATATGTGCTAAGAGTTTGGATTGTAGCTTGCACATATGCTTAGACAGGAAATATAGGAGACAATGTCTACCAAATGATGCTAAGGCATAAGAGATGGACCTTTAAAGCGTGATACCAATCGGAGTGCACCAATATATCATCCTTAGCACCATTAGTAACTAGACATACACAAAAACTTGAATACCCCATGAGATCAATATTAGAAGCAAGGGTCTAGTTTCTATAAAATGAACATAAGTCTAGTTACTTAACCTATGCATGCTAGTTTTTCATTTCATTATTCAAACCTACAACTAGCATACACCACACAAGCATATATATTGAAATTTAAAACTTGTGCCATGCAAGGAAATATATGAAATGCACATTCAAATGCAACATACAAGTTTATGAGCTTGCTCCCCTACTTGTGTACAATTTTGATTGATCCCCTTACAATGTCATTTTATTTGTTTGCTCCCCCTATCTTACTATCTTTGTGAATTTCTCTCCCCCTTTGTCAACAATTAGCACAAAAGGCGAGCTCAAATTTTAGATAGGTTGGGGTGAAACCATGTGAAGTGAGGATCATTTTCCCAATTTAGTTCAATCTAGATCACTTGTAAAAGATATTTAACTCGGTTTGATCCAAGGGCAAGCTTCTTCACACCTCCAAAAGAGGGTTATCATGCACCATGTTGAGTTAAACACTTGTAGCTCATTTTCTAGATTAAGCACTAGGTTTACAAGCCCACAAACATGTCATATGCTACCACTAGATCATTTTAAGCATACAAGCAATAGTGGTACCATACAAGCATCAAATTCATTTGATTTTCATGAATGAGCCTAAGACATGATATGAATGACTAGATACACTAAACAAGTCCTTAGTAGCGGATGAATGACATGTCAAACAACTTTACCTTGCTTTGCTCGAAGGAGAGGCATATCATATAATAGGAGTGCATCAACACATATTTGAGAAGTCAAGCATGTTCAATTCATTCCTTAGCTTGCAAAACCTCTTCTCATCAAGTGGCTTGGTAAAGATATCGGCAAGTTGATCATCGGTGCCAACACTCTTAATACAAATATCCCCTTTTTGTTGGTGATCTCTTATGAAATAATGACGGACATCTATATGCTTTGTTCTTGAATGTTGAACCGGGTTATTGGTGAGTTTTACGACACTCTCATTGTCACATAGCAATGGCACTTGCTTGAATTTGATTCCAAAGTCACCCAAAGTAGCCTTTATCCAAAGTAATTGAGCATAACAACTATCGGTCAAAATATACTCTGCTTCGGTGGTTGAAAGAGCTACACTATTTTGCTTCTTTGATGACCAAAATACAAGTGATCTTTCCAATAGTTGACATGTGCCCAATGTGCTCTTTCTCTCAATTTTGCATCCCACATAATCGGAGTTTGAATATCCAATCAACTCAAATCTTGCTCCTTTGGGATACCACAATCCAATATTTTGTGTATGCTTCAAGTACCTCAATATTCTCTTTGTAGCCTTCAAATGTCTTTCTCTTGGTGAGGCTTGAAATCTTGCACATATGCATACACTAAACATGACATCTGGCCTTGATGCGATCACATAGAGTAGGCTTCCAATCATAGACCAATATATCTTTTGATCCACCATGTTGCCACAAGCATCACTATCCAAGCTTCCATTTGTCCACATTGGTGTACTAATAGCTTTAACATCATCCATTCCAAACTTCTTGAGCATGTCTTTGATGTACTTGCCTTGACTCACAAATGTGCCATTCTTTATTTGCTTGATTTGAAGACCAAGGAAGTAACTTAACTCTCCAATCATGGACATCTCAAACTCTCTTGCTAAACTCCTCACAAAAATCTTGGTTTGTTGACCCAAATATGATATCATCAACATAAATTTGCAGTAAAAACAAGTCATTTCCAATCTTTTTGGTGAAGAGAGTGGTGTCAACCTTTTCCATTTTGAATCCCTTAGAGAGTAGGAAATCCCTTAATCTCTCATATCATGCTCTGGTGCTTGTTTCAATCCATACAAAGTCTTTCTTAACTTGTAAACATGGTTGGGTTTTTTTTCATCTTCAAAACTGGGAGGTTGCTCAACATATATAAGCTCATTGATGTACCCATTGAGAAATGCACTCTTCATATCCATTTGGTATAACTTGATGTTGTGGGCACAAGCATAGGCTAACAAGATCCTAATTGCTTCCAATCTTACAACCGGGGCATATGTTTCTCCAAAGTCAAGACCTTCAACTTGAGTGTAACCTTAAGCCACTAATCTTGCTTTATTCCTTATTACTATGCCATCTTGATCTTGCTTGTTTCTAAAGACCCATTTGGTTCCAATCACATTATGTCCCTTTGGTCTCTCTACTAATTCCCATATTTGATTTCTTGTAAAGTTATTCAATTCTTCATGCATAGCATTCACCCAATCAACATCCTTCAATGCTTCATCTATCTTCTTTGGTTCAATGGATGACACAAATGAGAAATGTTCACAAAATGATGCCAATCTAGATCTTGTTTGTACACCTCTAGAAATATCACCAATTATAGAGTCTAAAGGATGATCTCTTGCGATATTGGTTGGTTGGAGCACTTGCATTTGATTGAGATGATGAACTAGCCAATTGTTGTTGATCTTGCACTTTGTCATCACTAGCAATTGCTTGACTTTGATCTTGGGAACCACTAGCTTGTTCATTTGAGTTAGAGAACACTTGATTATTGTCATCTTCAACATCAATTACTTCTCTAGATCTTATATTACCAATGTCCATGTTCTTCATTGCATTGACTAATTGAGTGTCTCTCACATCATCTAGATTCTCATCTCCCTATTGGGAACCATTTGTTTCATCAAATTCCACATCACAAACCTCCTCAAGAGTATCACTAGCCAAATTCCAAACTCTATATGCCTTGCTAGTAGTGGAGTAACCAAGCAAGAAACCTTCATCACATTTTTTTAAACTTGCTCAATCTAGTGCCTTTCTTCAATATGTAACATTTACAACCAAAAACCCAGAAGTATGCTATGTTGGGCTTTCTTCCATTCAATATCTCATAAGGTGTCTTCTCCATCATGGGGTGACAATAGAGTCAGTTGCTATAATAGCAAGCCGTGTTGATTGCTTCGGCCCAAAATGAATGACTTATATTGTACTCACTCAACATTAATCATGTCATATCAATGAGTGTTCTATTCTTCCTCTCAACAAGGTCATTTGATTGTGGAGTGTACTTGGCCGAGAATTGATGTCTAATTCCAAATTCATCACACATCACATCAATTCTAGTGTTCTTGAACTCACTACCATTGTCACTTCTAACTCTCTTGATGGTTGTTTTAAACTCATTGTGAATGCCCTTGAAAATGATTTGAATGTTTGTAAGGTCGAGATGGCGAACTAGAGGGAGGGTGAATAGTCCTTTCTAAAATTAATCACGTCGGCTAACCGAAACAAGTGTGGAATTAAAACTATCGGTCTAGCCAAGACTACACCCCTCTATTTATATTCTCTAGCACCATCCAAAGATACTAATTAAGCAACAAAGGTGACAGGCTAGCTAGAGCTCACCTAACCAATTCTAGAAGCAAGGTCATACAAACCTATGCCACTAGTACTTTAAGCAATAAGGGAGCTCCTACACATGCTAGTAAGCAAAAGCACAAAGCCAACTAAGCTCACTAGCAATGCTCAATAACAAGGCAACCAAAGCCAAATTAGAGAGCGCAAATACTTAGCTACACAAACTAAGCAATGTGACTAACAAGGTTACACAAACCAAATTAGCCACGCAAGGGAGCTATTTCTATGCTACACAAGCAAGAAGGTAACTAGTGAGCTACACAAGCTAACTAATTACAAGAGCAACTACACAAGCACAATGTATATAAAAGTAATCACAAGCTTGTGTAAAGGGATTCCAAACCAACAGGAAGAACAAGGTTGACATGGTGATTTTTCTCCCGAGGTTCACGTGCTTGCCAACACGCTAGTCCCCGTTGTGTCGACCGCTCACTTGGTGGTTCGGCGACTAATTGGCATCACCCGCCAAGCCTGCACGTCGGGCACCATAAGAACCTACCCCAAAAGTGAGGGTAACTCAATGACACGCTCAACTAGAGTTGCTCTTCGCGGCTCCCACGGGGCGAGCACAATGCCCCTCACAAAGCTTTTCTTCAGAGCACCGCACAAGCTTCTTGCGGGCTTCGACAGAGACCACCACCAAGCTATCTAGGAGGTGGCAACCTCCAAGAGTAACAAGCACCATTGGCTTGCAACTTGATCACCTAGTGCCACTCGATGCAACCTCATGATGCAATCGCACTAGAATCGCTCTCTCACACAATTGGATGATCACTATCAAGCATATGTGAGATGGAGGGCTCCCAAGCACTCTCAAGCATGGACACAAAGTCTCCAGAGGTGCTCAACACAAGCCATGGCCGAGACACCCTTCTATTTATAGCCCCATGGGCTCAACTAGCCATTACCCCTTCACTGGGCAATTTTTGGGACGACTGGATGCTCTGGTCGTATCGGCCAGACGCAGGACCCCAGCGTCCGGTCGCTCGATACCTGCCATGTGTCATCGGCTTCAAATGTTGTTCACCCGATCTCAATGGTCAAGAGATGACCGAACACAACTGCTCAAGTGACCAGACGCACCAACACCATCGTCTGGTCGTTTCCCGTAAGCATCCAGTCACGACCGGACGTGTCCGATCGGTCATGATTGGACGCAGCATCAGTGTTCGGTCCTTCTCCAACTTCTTTGCGTCGCCTACATCACCATACGTCAGCCTAACTAGACACACGGTGACAGCGTCCGGTCACTTTTAGCGCCAGCGTCCGGTCGAAGACAGACGCCTGCGTGTTCTCTACTGCCACTGACCGGACGTAGGACCCCAATGCTCGGTCACCACATGGCTAGCGTCTGGTCCACTCTATAAGACCCTATCTTTTCTGTATAGGGCGTCGGTGGCACCGTCGAACTATCCACACTCTATGGGTGGACACTCCGTCGGTGAAGTTTCAAACCCTTCTCACCTCTGTTCCATCGCTGAGTTGATCTACATCAACTCCAACTTCATCTCCTTTGTAAATATGCCAACACCACCATGTGTATATGTGTTAGCATTTTCACAATCATTTTCCAAAAGATTAGCCACTCAACTTGCCACGCCACTCAATCCTAGCGACGATGCAAAGTTAGATCACTCAAGTGGCACTAGATGACCGATATGCAAATAAGTTTGCCCCTCTTGATAGTATGGCCATCTATCCTAAACCCGATCACCAACTTATCTACACACCTATGACTGGTGAAATGAAATGCCCTAGGTTATACCTTTGCCTTGCGCATTCCATTCCATCTCCTCCAATGTTGATGCAACACATGCACCAACACAATCAACAATGATATGATCCACTTCATATCATCACATGATCATATTGGTTCATCGATCTTGACTACACTTGATTTTCACCATTGCCTTCATCCATCAGCACCAAGTCTTACTTAAGCTTCACCGCCACGCGGTCCATCGCTCTAAAGCTTCCAACTTGCCCTTCATGCTTGCAACCGGTCCATCAAGCCAAGTCATGTTTTGATCTTCTCCACCTTGATCACATGACTCAATGTCATGTTTCATTTGCAATGAGCTCCTTCATCATCACATGTGTTAGCTTTGCAACATCTCCAAGCCATTTTCACCTTCATGGCATATGTTGCTCACACACATGTACCTATGGACTAATCACCTGTGTATCTCACATAAACATAATTAGTCCACCTAGGTTGTCACTCAATTACCAAAACCACACAAGGACCTTTCAATGTTGCAAACACATCACTTTTATCCATAAGAAAGAACACCTATGTGTATCTAGTGAAATCATCCACAATCACAAATTCATATTTATTTTTACTAATGCTAGTGTATGTTGTTGGTCCAAACAAGTCCATGTGCACCAACTCAAATACCTTAGATGTGCTCATCATGCTCTTCTTAGGATGTGTGTTACCAACTTGCTTTCTGGCTTGACATGCACTACATATCTTATCCTTCTCAAATATGACATCTTTCAAGCCTCTAACTAAGTCATGCTTGATCAACTTGTTCAATTGTTTTATTCCAACATGACCAAACCTTCTATGCCATAACCAACCCATGCTAGACTTAGTGATCAAACATGTTGACAATTGAGCTTCTCTAGCATTGAAATCAACCAAGTATAGATTCTCATATCTAAATTCTTTGAATATCAAGTTAAAGCCATCTACACTTATGATCTCTACATCATCCACACCAAATATGCACTTGAAACCAAGATCACACAATTGAGCTACCGATAATAGGTTGAAGTTCAAGCTGTCTACTAGTAGCACATTGGAAATGCTCAAGTCATTGGATATTGCAATCTTACTAAGCCCTTTGACCTTGCCTTTGTCATTGTCACCAAATGTGATACTATCAATCCCATTGCTCTTATTTTCATTGATAGAATTAAACATTCTTGGATCACCAATCATGTGTTGTGTGCACCCACTATCAAGCACTCAATGCCTTCCTCCGGCTTTATAATTGACCTACAAAAGAAGATCAATATTTTTAGGTATCCAAACTTGCTTAGGTCCTTGAAGGTTAGTTACCAAGGTCTTTGGTACCCAAATGGCCTTCTTATTTGGGCCCACAATTGGTGTACCAATGAACTTAGCTTTCACACCATTGGCACCCTTAACAAGCATGTAACAAGAATCAAATCTAATTGAGGATACATTAGGAAGCTTATTCTTGTTAGTCTTGCAATATTGCTTTATATGCCCAACTTGCTTGTATCTATTACAAAACCGACCATTGCCCTTCACAAAGCTAGCTTTGGGAGTGACAAAGGCCGTCTTACCTTTCTTGGGGGTATAGTCTAATCCCTCTTTGTTGAGAGAAAACCTTTAGCTACCCATGCACTTTAGCAAGCGGGCATCTCCACCATAGGCATTGCCTAAGGCACGAGTGAGCTCATTTACCTCCTTCTTGAGGGTCTCATTTTCCACCATTAGTGAGGCATCACAAGTGAAACCATCACTCAAAGGTGAAATAGAAGTAGAAGTGCTACAAAAGGGTTAGTGGGAGCAACTACAATGGGCTTATAAAAAGATTCATCAATAATATCACATGTTAGTCTCACATCACAAGACACATTCACTTGCTCCTTCTTGGCTTCCTCCATTTTGACTTGCTTAATGAGAGAGGAGTGAGCCTTTTTAAGCTTAGAGTGAGCTTTGCTAAGCTTTTCATGGGCTTCTATTAGCCTCTCATGAGTGGCACTTAGCTCATCAATGGATTGCTCAAGAAATTTGACTTTCTTGCTCAATTCTTTGCACTCCTTTCTCTTTATCTCAAAGCAAGTGTGCACTTGCTCACACATGTCCATGAGCTCCTCCTTGGTGTACTCCTCCTCCTCATCACTCCTATAACCATCACTTTCACATTCATCATCATCACTCACATCATATTTTACCTTGGTAGGCTTTGACATGAGGCGTGTCGATAGAGTGTCAAAGATTGAGGGCTTGTTGTTGATGGCGATGCTTGCTAGTGCTTTCTTGATAGATTTCTTGCCATTATTACTAGAGCCATCACTATCTCAAGTGACCACATAGCCTCCACCCTTTTTCTTCTTTTGGAAGGCCATCTTCTTCTCCTTCTTCTTCTTCTTCTTGTGCTTCTTATCCTCATCATTGTCACTATTATAGGGACAATCCACTACAACGTGATCAGGGCTCTTGCAATTGTAGCATCTTCTCATATATTCTTTGCTTTTGGTGTGATCTCTTCTCTTTCTTGCACCATAGCCCTTCTTCTTCATGAATTTGCCCATCTTGCGCACAAATAGAGCCTTCTTGGCTTCCTCCTTCTTGACTTGCTCCTTCTTGGCTTCCTCCTTCTTGACTTGCTCGATGAGAGAGGAGTGAGCCTCTCATGAGTGGCACTTAGCTCATCAATGGATTGCTCAAGAAATTTGACTTTCTTTCTCAATCCTTTGCACTCCTTTCTCTTCATCTCAAAGCAAGTGTGCACTTGCTCACATATGTCCATGAGCTCCTCCTTGGTGTACTCCTCCTCATCATCATCACTCCTACAAGCTACACTTTCACATTCATCATCATCACTCACATCATATTTTACCTTGGTAGGCTTTGCCATGAGGCATGTCGATGGAGTGTCATAGATGGAGGGCTTGTTGTTGATGGCGATGCTTGCTAGTGCTTTCTTGATAGATTTCTTGCCATCATCACTAGAGCCATCACTATCCGAAGAGCCATCACTATCCCAAGTGACCACATAGCCTCCACCCTTCTTCTTTTGGAAGGTCATACTCTTCTCCTTCTTCTCCTTCTTCTCCTTCTTTTCCTTCTTTTCCTTCTTGTGCTTCTTCTTCTCATCCTCATCATTATCACTATTGTAGGGACAATCCGCTACAACGTGTTTGGGGCTCTTGCAATTGTAGCATCTTCTCACATATTCTTTGATTTTGGTGTGATCTCTTCTCTTTCTTGCACCATAGCCCTTATTCTTCATGAATTTGCCCATCTTACGCACAAAGAGAGCCCTAGCTTCATCATCAATATCACTAAGATCATCATCATCACTTGATTCTTTCTTGGACTTGCCCTTATTCTTGGATGATGAGCTAGCCTTGACTACTACACTCTTCTTCTTCTTGTCTTCATCTTCCTTCTTGTCAACCCCCTCCCTTTCCACACGGTATGTCTCTTTTGTCATGACATCACCTAGTACTTGGTTAAGGGTAATCTTCTTCAATCCTCCTCTTATGATAAGCAATTTCAACATCTCAAATCTTAGAGGTAAGCACATCAAGAACCACTGAGAGACATCATAGCCATTGATCTTCTATTCCAAAGCCTTCAAGTCATTGACAATCACTTGTAATCGATGGAACATCTCCAGAATGCTCTCATCTTCCTTCATCCTAAAGCTTGTCAACTTGTCCTTGAGGATGTACAACTTGGCACTCTTCACCGTTGGTGTGCCCTCATATGTTTCCTCCAATCTCTTCCACACCTCATTAGCTCTCTCTCAATCCTTGATTTGCTCAAACACCTTGGAATCAATGGCATTGTGTATGGTGTTGAGAGCCATTGTATTGCATTGCTTGTTGGTCTTGTCTTGGTTGGTGAGATTGTCGGGATCAATGATAACATAGTCAGTCTCGGTCACATCCCATACTTGATCATTGATTGAACCAAGATGCAACCCCATCTTTGTCTTCCAATAATCATAGCATGTGCCATCAAAGAACGGTGGTTTGCCCCCCACATGGTTGAACATAACTTGAGCCATAATTTGACACCGAGGTTGTTAAGCCTTCAATCAAACGGTGACCACCACTCTGATACCACTTGTAAGGTCCTAATATGTCTAGAGGGGGGTGAATAGCCTATTAAAAATCTACAAACCAACTAGAGCAATTTGATTAGTATAACAAATAGCAAAAATCAAACTTGCTCTAGCTCTACAAGGGTTGTAAGCCACCTATCCAATAATTCTAGTTACTATGATCACTAGACACATAATTTACTAAGTCACTACTCACTAAGAGCTCTCACACTTGCTACACTAAAGAGCTTCTCTAGATGAACTTAAGCTACAAGTCAAGCTCTCAATTCTAGCTACACTAAAGAGCTTACTACAACTAGTTTGCGGGTATGTAAATAAGTAAGGTGATTATACCGCTATTTAGAGGAGTGAACTAATCACAAGATAAATACTAAATCAATCACCGGGAGAATACCAACGGGCAAGAGACAACCAATTTTTCTCTCGATGTTCATGTGCTTGCCGGCACGCTAGTCCCCATTGTGTCGACCAACACTTGGTGGTTCAACGGCTAAGAGGTGTTGCATGAACCTCGTCCATGCAATTGGACACCGCAAGAACCTATCCACAAGTGAGGTAACTCAATGACACGAGTACTCCACTAGAGTTACCTTTCGGCGCTCCACCGGGGAAGGCACAAGACCCCTCACAATCACCGCGATCGGAGCCAGAGACAATCACCGACCTCCGCTCGATGATCCTCGCTGTTCCAAGCTGTCTAGGTGGCAGCAACCACCAAGACTAACAAGTGAATCTCACAGCGAAACACGAACACCAAGTGTCTCCAGATGCAATCACTCAAGCAATGCACTTGGATTCTCTTCCAATCTCACAAAGATGATGAATCAATGATAGAGATGAGTGGGAGGGCTTTGGCTAAGCTCGCAAGGTTGCTATCTCAATGCAAATAGCTAAGAGAGTGAGCTAGAGCCGACTAAACGGTATTTATAGGCACCCCCAAACAAAAGAGCCATTGGCTCAATTATTAGGCTAACTATGGGACGACCGGACGTGCCAGTAATACAAGTGATTGGACGCACTGTTAGAAAACGACCGGACACAGGAGACGTAGCGTCCGGTCGAGTCTAGAGAGCTCCTAGAGCCGCTCTGGGCCGACCAGACGCTCCCAACGTCCAATCAATTATAGCATTGAAAACCTGAGTCTTGCTGGTTCACACTGGACGTGTCCGGTGTGGTGACCGGATGCGTCCGGTTGTTGCATCCGGTCGAGTCCAGAGAGCTCCCAAAGCCGCTCAACTATGACCGGACGCATCCGGTGTGGCTAATTGGATGCACCCCTATGTCTGGTCCTCCCTGGAACAACACCTGCGCCCCACGTCACCTCGACTAGATGCTAAACAGTGATTGTTCAGCGTTCGGTCACTGCTACGACCCAGAGTCCGGACACCTCATCAACTCTATCATGCCTGGCCAGAATACTAGATGCGTCCAGTATGGATATCGGACGCGTTCGATCATGTTGGGAAGATACCGAACGCGTCTGGTCCTCACGTCGGACGCGTCCGGTCACCCCATGACCAATGCATTCAACTCCTTTTCAACTCTATCTTCTTTACCCTTGGTCAAATGTGCCAACCACGAAGTGTATCACCTTGTGCACATGTGTTAGCATATTTTCACAAATGTTTTCAAGGGTGTTAGCACTCCACTAGATCCTAAATGCATATGCAATGAGTTCGAGCATCAAGTGGCACTTTAATAACCACATTTCAATATGAGTTTCACTTCTCTTAATAGTACGGCTATTGATCCTAAATGTGATCACACTCACTAAGTGTCTCGATCAACAAAATGAAAAAGTTTCTATCAAGTTTCACCTTTGCCTTGAGCTTTTTGTTTTTCTTTCTTCTTTTCCAAGTCCAAGCATTTTATCATAACCATGCCATCACCATCATCATGTCATGATCTTCATTTGCTTTATCACTTGGAGTAGTGCTACCTATCTCATAATTACTTTGATAAACTAGGTTAGCACTTAGGGTTTCATCAAATTGCCAAAACCAAACTAGAGCTTTCAGAGCAACAAAGAGATGTTGCGTTGAAAGCACCTGTTGCAAGAGTATGTTTTAGTTGTTTCAAATGTTTCAGAGGTATGTTGCAAGTGTTTCATATGAATGTTGCAAAAATAGATCATGGCATTGCACATGTTGCAATGGTTATACACATATGTTGTCCGTTCCAAATGTCTCATTTGCTTTTTTAGGCGTATGTTGCAAGTGTGTTTATTTGGATGTTGCATATGTTTCACACATATGTTGCAAGAGTATATTAGAAATGTTTTAGCTGTTTAAGTCTTATGTCACAATATAAGTGTTTTCATGTTGCAAGTTGCAAGTGTTTTATCTGGATGTTGCGTATGTTTCATACACATGTTGCAAGTGTATGTTCCAAATGTTTCATCTGTTTTAGACGTATGTTGCATTCAAGTGTTTCATGTTGTAAGAGGTATGTTTAGAGAGTCATGGGGACATGGCCTGGGTGCCGAGGGAAGGGGTGCAGCAAGCCAGGGGCCTGCGGATGGGGTGCGCGGCACGCCTGGGGTCCTACGGACGGGGCGTGCTCGTCCTCATCGTGGCTCCAAGGTCCCACCCACGTGGAGAGAGAGGAGGGGGGGTCAGGGGGAATGAGCGGTGGGCATGGGGTGGGGCGGGGCGAGACGGATGGGGTGGGGTACGCATGCGTGGCAAGACGAGGAAGGACTGCAGTGATACGGTGAGAGTGTGGCGCATTTCTATTGGACCGCTCGATACCGTCCAATGGAATCATATCCCATCAAACGTCCGAGTGCCAGCAATTCCCTTTTATATGAGATCTCTTAAAAGAAAATTTTGTCTTTCCCAAAAAAACAATTTTTAGACTAGGGACATTTACGTCAGGGTCTGTACCCTAGGGAGACCTCTTCTCTTTTTTTGCCCTCATGAGTAGGGTCCATACGCCAGGGTCACTATGTTTGTTCTTCTTTCTCTCACTCTCTCTCGGTCTCCTTGAGTCATGAGCAATGGCATGGTGGTTGGGTGTTGTGCTAGTGGTCGAGTGGACATCGGTAGAAACTGGCAGAAGGTGGGACCTAATGATATAGGAGAGGGGGAGGTCTCTCCTTTTTTAAAGAGAGATAATGGTAAATTTAGGAGATCTCCTAAAGAATATAGGGATAGACAATCTTCTGGGCTTGTTCAAACTTTTAGACCCTATTTGGAGGGGTTCCTTCTAGATCTGGCTCTGATACTATAGCGGCACTCTAACAGTGCTATAGCGGAGTCGGGAGAAGCCCCAAATATGTAGCTTCTTCGGCTCCTTTGTTCTTAGATCATTTTGGGTGGGGTCGGAGACGTTTTCCCCGTGCTACAGTTATTTACAATACTAAACAGTACTCTAGAATGTTCTAGAAGGT
Organism: Miscanthus floridulus; assembly: GCF_019320115.1. Classification (NCBI taxonomy): domain Eukaryota; kingdom Viridiplantae; phylum Streptophyta; class Magnoliopsida; order Poales; family Poaceae; genus Miscanthus; species Miscanthus floridulus. The sequence continues at coordinate 51,403,542 of NC_089593.1, forward strand.
AGAGTCCTTAGAAGCCACATCAAATGGGCCCTTATTTAAGGATAGGGGAGTGTAAAGGAGTAAGGATATAAGGGCTTGTTTGGGAGCTCTAAAACAAGTGTTTTTAATGCTTTTAGCACATTTGAGGATTTTCATGAAATTCATGGATCTGGCTCATCTATGTGTTTTTGTGTTAGGAATTTAGGCAATTTCATTATCAGTTTAATCCAAAAAAATAACATCAATAGGTTTGTGATGACATATATGTGCATGTGTATATTTCTTATGAACACTATAGCATGCAGAGATGACATACTGGTGAATACAGTAAAAACACAAAGTACAGAAATCACAGAGATTAGACTGTACCCAGTGGAGGCTCCCATGCTGAGGGCATCGGAGGCTCCATTCACACTAGTCGACATAGTGCGTTGCTCGAAGTCACGGACCACAGTCGATGCAGGAAGATGTTCACAGTGTAGTCCCATGAACAGATCACCAGGAAGAAGACACCTTGATGTTCCGCAGGCAATCACCGAGAAGAAGATGTACGTGGATGAGCAGTCGCGGATCGCTCCCCAAAAACCTAATCGCCATGCACCCTGTGCAAGGTTCTCTGGCGGACGAGGGTTCCGGAGGCACCTGCTCTCCCGCTACTCCATGCGCGCAGAGGTACGGGACGGGGAAAATAGAAGGTTGTGGAAGTGTGATTCTCTCAGGAGTGGTTACGGAAGGACTCGATCTGGACTAATGGAGGACTCAGATATATGGACGGGGAGAAGAGAGGCAGCAGAGAATCCCAGGAAACAGAGATGGAGAGATGGGAACGGAAGAGATAGTAACTGCCGCAATCAGTTCGCCTCCACCATCAAGGGGAGTAACTCCGTTGTTATATGGATTGAGTGGCAAAAGACTAGCCACGCCCGCCCACTCGCTCGCTACCCGCCTGCCTGCCTCGCCACGCCACACCCATGGCCTCAGCCCGGCCCACACCCGCGCCCACGGCCACGGCCTGGCCCGGCCGGCGGCGGCGGCGGCGCGCACACGCGCGTGTGGCACGCCTTTATCCTTTTCTCAGCTTCTCAATTTAGATGAATAATTTCCAACCATATAAGCTAAGTCAGCTTTCAGTCAAAATCTCGTATGGTATTAAACCATACAACGCTTAATGTTACGCACCATAGAGTTTTATTTGATTTATTAAATATTATATGGGCCAAGCCCATATAATATCCAACAATCCCCACCTAACTCTAGGGTTTATAACAAAGTAGTCTTAGAACCATATTTCTTTTATATACCAGTGTTTAGATGGAGACTGTTAAGTTAAACATCCATCTAAAACAATAGTTTTACTCAGTCACAACTGAACAATGGACTAAGCCTTGAATTGACAGTTTTGTGTGAGGTGAATGTCACTAAAGTCCTTAGCTGATACTAGGCATCAAAAGGCATCCCCTCTATTTGAAGCATATAAGTCATACTTCAGTGCCTTTCATGAGTATTTAGAGATCACCCAAATCTCATAGACTGTGACCAGCAGTCTGACTCATATAGGTGTGTTCCTCAAAAGATATTCTGTAGGACAACATCTTTGCTTTGACAAGCCACTTGGAACACATTAAGGCAAATGCCAGCCTGCCTTACAGAAAGGAAAGATATGCATCAGAAATGAGTCTTACTAAGGATCTTTCCTCACAATTTACTACTAGCTTGTTTCACCGTCCTACTTCACAGGATCTCCGATCACATAGAACAGATTACCACTATAGTAAATTTCAAGTGGGTCTCAAATTCATCTCTCTTGATGCACTTTCTATCACGTTGCGTGATAGACCCTTAGTGAACTGATCTGCTAGATTGTTAGACATATGGACATAGTCCAACGCTATTACTCCGGAGTTTCTCAATTTCCTGATAGATTTTAGTCGTCTCTTAACATGCCTTGTGGACTTCATGTTGTCCTTAAAACTGTTAACCTTTGTAATCATAGTCTAGTTATCGCAGTTCATAGAAATAGCCGGTATGGGTTTTTCAACAACCGGTAAATCCATAAGGAGATCACGAAGCCACTCAGCCTCAGATCCAGCAGTGTCTAATGCTGTGAGTTCTGGTTCCATTGTAGACTTCGTTAAGATAGTCTGCTTGCAAGACTTCTAGGAAACAGCACCACCTCCAAGCAAAAACACATATCCACTTGTGGCATAAAGCTCATCAGCATCAGAAATCCAGTTGGCATCACAATAGCCTTCCAGCACTTTTGGATGTCCGGTATAACGAATACCATAGCTCATGGTTCCTTTTAGGTAGCGCATCACTCTCTCAAGAGCACGCCAGTGATCATCTCCCGGGTTTAACACAAACCAGCTCAGCTTGCACACAGCAAATGAGATGTCAGGCCTTGTTGCACTAGCAAGATACATGAGCGAACCAATGATGTGGGAATATCTCAACTGATCCCTTGCTATTCTTCAATTTTTCCTCAATAGCACGCTAGGGTCATAAGGTGTAGGAGCAGGTGCATAGTCACTGAACCCAAAGCGACTCAGCACCTTTTCCACATAATGGGTTTGTAACAGAGTTACCCCACCATCACCTTCTCTTAGAAGCTTGATATTAAGAATAACATCAGCCTCTCCCAAATCTTTCATCTCAAAACTTTTAGATAGAAATTCCTTCACCTCCTCGATCACTTTGAGGCTAGATCCAAAGATCGGTATGTCATCAACATATAAGCACAAAATGACTCCTTCACCCCCACCATACCGATAGTACACACATTTATCAGCTTCATTCACAATAAAGCCAGTAGATGTTAAAGTTCTGTCGAACTTCTCATGCCATTGCTTAGGAGCTTGTTTTAGGCCATATAATGACTTTAATAATTTATACACCTTGCCTTGTTGACCATTTGCTACAAACCCATCTGGCTGATCCATATAGATCTCCTCCTCTAACTCTCTGTTTAGGAAAGCTATCTTAATGTCCATTTGATGAACGATAAGACCATAAGAGGCTGCCAGGGAAAGCAAACTCGAATTGTGGTTAATCGGGCAACTGGTGAATAAGTATCAAAGAAATCCTCACCTTCCTTTTGAGTATAACCCTTGGCCATAAGCCTTGCCTTGTACCTCTCAATAGTACCATCAAGCCTAAGTTTTTTTTTGAACACCCATTTGCAACCTATAGGCTTGCACCCATAGGGACGATCAACTATTACCCAAGTTCCATTAGACATAACAGAATCCATCTCACTCTGTACCGCTTCCTTCCATAAGTCAGCATCAGGAGAGGAATATGCCTCTTCAATGGTCGTTGGTGTGTCATCCACAAGGTACACAATATAGTCATCACCAAAAGACTTTGCAGTCCTCTGTCTCTTGCTTTTCCTGGTGACTATAGTGTCATCCTCCTCAGGATTTTGCACATAAGGTTCCTCAATTTGTTCTATCGGAATAAAATTTTCATGCTCATGGGAAATTATAAATTCATGACCAGTTGTGCTAGGTGCATTTTTCATGGGAAACTCATTCTCAAAAATGTAGCGTCTCTAGATTCCATGATTGTATCAACAGCCATATCAGGAACACTAGAGTTTATAATTAAAAATCTATAACCCACGCTGTGAATAGCATAACCAAGAAAGACACCATCAACAATCTTTGGTCCAAGCTTTCGCTTTTTGTTTATTGGCACATTCACCTTTGCCAAACAACCCCAAGTTCACAGGTAAGAGAGATTTAATCTCTTCTTCTCCCATTACTCGAATGGTGTGATTTCTTTGTTCTTTGTGGGCACTCTATTTAGAACATGACACGCTGTCAATATAGCCTCACCCCACCATTCCTTAGATAGTCCCGCAGTCTCCAACATGGCATTAACCAAATCAGTTAGAGTGCGGTTCTTTCTCTCTGCAATCCCATTGGACTGTGGTGAGTATGGTGGCGTCCTCTCATGAATAATTCCATGCACCGTGCAAAACTCAGAAAATTCATTTGAGAAATATTCTCCCCCGCGATCGGACCGTAAACGCTTGATTTTCTTCTCAAGTTGATTTTCTACCTCAGCTTTATAGACCTTAAAATAATGCAATGCTTCATCTTTTGTTTTTAATAAATACACGCAGCAAAATCTAGTGCAATCATCTATAAATGTCATGAACTCTTGTCTACCGCCTTTAGTCAATTCGCCATTCATTTCACATAAATCAGAATGAACGAGTTCTAATGGTGCCAAATTCCTCGCCTCAGCAGCCTTGTGAGGCTTGCGCGATTGCTTCGATTGCACGCACACCTGGCACTTAGAATCTTTGACTAAGTTAAATTTCGGGATTAAATTCAGATTTGCAAGCCACGTGAGACAGCCAAAATTAATGTGACAAAGTCGTGAATGCATATATTCGACTCATCCGAAACATTAACATTGTTCACCACTTTATTACACACATCATCAAGCAAAGATAAGTGGAACAAGCCTCCGCAATCATAACATTTTCCAACAAAAGTTCCATGTCTCGACACAACATATTTATTGGACTCAAGCACAATTTTAAAACCATCGCGACACATCTGAGAAGCGCTAACAAGATTCTTCTTGATGAAAGGGACATGCTGCACGTTCTTTAATAGCACCGTCTTTCCCGAAGTAAACTTCAGAACGACCATACCAGCACCAAGAACACGCGCATGCGGACCGTTTCCCATCAGCAAGGCTCCACTCCTGTCGGCCTGATAGGAAATAAACAAAGAAACATCAGCACACACATGAATATTAGCACCACTGTCCATCCACCACTCAGGTGAAAGACAAACTGAAAGAACAAAAACTAAAGAATTACCATACCTAGATGTTCCTCCTCCAGTCTCGCTAATTACCTTTCTTTTCTTGCTTATATTTGTGGTCTGGGCACGCACTTGCCCAATGCTTATCACTCCCGCAAACAAAGCATCCTCCACCTTTCTTGTTGTTTTTCTTCTTAAACTATGCTGTCTGCTTAGGCTTTCCATTGTTGTTCTCTTGCATGTTCTTCTTCTTTTTATTACGAGATGCAAATGAGTTTTTCTTCTGCACCATATTGGCTGCGGAAGACTCAACTCCTTTTCCACGGTTTTCTTTTGCTCTCGTCCTCTCCTCAACATCAAGAGATCCAATAAGCTCAGCCACGCTAAACTCTTGTCTCTTGTGTTTTAGAGAAGTAGCAAAATTCCTCCAAGAAGGTGACAGCTTAGCGATTATACCGCCGACCATGAACTTATCAGGCAACAAATATGGGAAATGTTCTAGTTCCTTCGCTAGCGCCTGTATCTCATGAGCCTGTTCGACCACAGAATGGTTTTCAACCATTTTGTAGTCATATAGCTGCTCCATAAGGTACAGCTCACTGCCAGCATCAGAAACCCCAAACTTTGCCTTAAGAGCATCCCATAACTCTTTGCCTGATGTGCAAGATATGTAGTTTTTCTCATACTTGGGATGAAGTTCACTAATCACGGCGCCTCGAAACAGGTTATCGGCAGCCAAGAACTTTCGCTCCTCCTCAGGAGTAAACTGTTCAGGCTTCCCCTATGCGGCGTGATAGCAGTTCATCGCAGTCAACCACAATACCATCTTGACACGACATATCATAAAATTCTTGCCATCAAAATTATTTGGCTTCAAAGCAGCAGCAAAACCACTAACAGAAAATTGCCTAATATTAGATTTTTAGATTGTTAGGAATTTAGGCAATTTCATTATTAGTTTAATCCAGAAAAATAACATCAACAGGTTTGTAACGACATATATGTGCATGTGTATATTTTTTATGAACACTACAGCATGCAGAGATGACATACTAGTGAATACAATAAAAACACAAAGTACAGAAATCACAGAGATTAGACTGTACCCAGCGGAGGGTCCCATGCCGAGGGCATCGAAGGCTCCATTCGCACTAGTCGACATAGTGCGTTGCTCAAAGTCGCGGACCACAGTCGATGTAGGAAGATGTTCGCAGAGCAGTCCCACGAACAGATCACCAGGAAGAAGACGCCTTGACGTTCCGCAGGCAATCACCGAGAAGAAGATGTACGTAGACGAGCAGTCACGGATCGCTCCCCAAAAACCTAATCGCCGCGCACCCCGTGCAAGGTTCTCTGGCGGACGAGGGTTTCGGAGGCACCTGCTCTCCCGCTACTCCGTGCGCGCAGAGGTACGGGACGGGGAAACCAGAAGGCTACGGAAGTATGGTTCTCTCGGGAGTTGTTGCGGAAGGACTCGATCTGGACTGACAGAGGACTCGGATATATGGACGGGGAGCTGACAGAGGACTCGGATATATGGATGGGGAGTAGAGAGACAGTAGGGAATCCCAGGAGACATAGAGACAGGGCCCGGCTAGGCCGGCGGCGGCAGCGCCGCGGGCGCGCGCGTGGCACGCCTTTATCCTTTTCTCAGCTTCTCAATTTAGATGAATAATTTCCAACCATATAAGCTGAGTCAGCTTTCAATCAAAATCCCGTATGATATTAAACCATACAACGCTTAATGTTACGCACCATAGAGTTTTATTTGATTTATTAAATATTATATGGGCCATCCAACATTTTGGATCTAGATTTTGTGAACTTGAAGCGTTTGGCTTAGAGTTGGTGAAGTTGATCTGTTTTTTTTTTTTTTTTTTTTTTTTTTTGGATTTAGAGTTGGTGCAGCTCTCAAAAAGGCCGTATAGCATGGCATCTAGAGTATGGAGCTGGCCCGAACATTTATGATCCATGGGACAAGAACTAATCGAGCAAAGGAATATATAGGGAGTGCAAGTGAAGATCAGCGATGAGGATTTTGCCTCATCTGGGAGGGCTCAGACCTGTTCCGACTCTACCTGACATCACACTATAGCAGAAGTTCTAGCACGCCCATTTATCTTTTGCCCCTAGCGAAGCCTTTTTCTCTTTGGCTTTGCCAACGACTTTTTCTAGCTACTATATATAGCACGGAGCTAGAGCCTAGCGAACCCTACATTTGAGCATGCATTTGTCGAGAGGATTTGTCCAATTTCAATCAAACTAATTAAGTTTCAGCTTTGCACGTTTGTTATGTCCTGGATTTTTTTATCTTCTTTTAATCTTTATAATGTGTCATCACTTGAGGTCTTTGCTTGCCTAAATCCATCGCCTATGGGGAAAAAACGTTATATACTATGACTTCCTCTATTTATAATTATAATTCAGATAACTTTATTCTAAGTCAAACCTCCTTTTTAGAAGATTTGGCTTCAATTCTAGCATCTTCGTTAGAGACTTTTCAAATTATATTTCACTTCGAAATTGAACTTGCTCTAGGCCTAGTATCTAAAGGAACTTTTATCAAAATTATAACGTCAAAATTTATGGTATGAACCTAGGCCTAGTTCTATTTTTTATAAAATATGTTTTGATAGTTTATTTATTTTAACTACTCTCTTCGTTCTAAATTATAAGACGTTTTGGCTTTTTAAGGTACATTGTTTTTACTTTATATATATGTATAGTGTATATCTAAATGTATAACAAAAGCTATGTATCTTGAAAAAGTCAAAACGTCTAATAATTTGCAAAGGAGAGAATAGTTGCTAATATGCTATTTCTGTAAAATACTTAACCAAAATTAGAAAAGTTTAATTTGATTTAGATTAATATAATATTTTTACGAATTACACAAGTACAGACGCAGACGCTCAACACGCACGCACACTCACCCCTATGAATACACGTACGCAAACCCTACCCCTATGAGCACCTCCGAAAGACTGTGCCGGCACATCTCGAGATTGACAAAGTCACCACAGGTGCCTCGCTATCGACGGAAACGTCGCCTACCACTGAAAGCACAACGCCGTTAAATCCTAAAATAAATCCAAAAAATACGAGCACCTATGTCAAAGTCGAGGAAGTGAACCCGGGTGGATAGATTCCACCACAAGGAACCTAGATCAGTTCGCTAGAGATGAAGTGAACTACAAATTATTTGGAACAGAGGGATTAGTAAACATTGTTATTTTCATTGACTACTAAATAAAGTCGTATAAGCCCTAACTAGGAAACGATGAGTTAATCTTTTTCAGTTCGTGCTCACAGCTTAGATTGGATGCGCAGCAGGCCGTTCAAGCGGCGACCACACACAGCAGGCTGTTCAGCGGCGACCACACGAAGACAGCGTTGGGCTTTTATTACCCGACAACTGGCACATTACCGGCCCAGAAAAAATAATAAAGAAGCAAAACACGGATCGATGTCCTAAATCGCTGGCCCGTCGCCCTCTTCGCGTCGGCAAACATCACATGTAGAAAATGAAATGCAGAAATGTAACTATTACCAGAAGGCAGAAGCGTGAGCATGTTTCATTCATATATTCCAATGCTTGTTGGAACATAACAATTATTGGTAGCGCAACATTCCGCGTCAAGTGCATATCAGTTGTGTCGTTTGTTCAAGTGCATATCAGTTGTGTCGTTTGTGGGACACATCACTTCGACTCCCTCTTGATGTTGCACAGTACAGCAATTTTGTGTCACTCCAGCATCCTCAGGCACCAGTGAAGAAGATACATGCTATCAGTCATCAACATGTATCGGTCACCATACAATGAATTCGATACCAAATTGCATGTAGTTCACCAGTTTCCATCAAACCCATCCAAAATCATGTGATCATTCAAGCTTGAGCCTTTTGTAGTGTTTTTCATCCTGCTCAGGTCTTCATACAATTTGAGAATGATCCTGGCCCTTTTGGTGCTTCAACGTGTGATCAAGCTGCTGTGCCTTGTGCTCAGGAGCATCATTTTGCTTATAAAATGGTGGAGGATGTTCTTTACTGTCCGGAAAGCCCATGTCTTCAGCAGTTGTTGGTACACCCTGCTTGACATGGTGACCGCTCTCCATTTCTTGGTTAGTGTTTTGAAGATCAGCTGGAGGCATGCTACCTTGGGACAAGTTCTGTCTCTTATCCTGCTTAGCCTTCTCATCCTCAACAGCCAATTCAACACCATGTTCTAGCCCTCTATCAAGAAGATCATCATCGTCCATCTTTGTTGAAACACCGCCTTTCGATTTGCTTTGCTTCTCCAAAGCTGCTTTTACCTTATCCTTGTCGATTTTGTGCACCACATCCATTCTCAAGGTTGACAACCCAGGAGCATCTTTGTCACCAACACTATCTCTTGTTTGATTGGAATTATCATGTGATCGATGTGGTTTATGTTCTTCCGCTAGATTATGAGACTCATAGCTGGCCTTGGAATAATGATGTCCAGGCGAGGACCTTTTGTCATGGTGCAATCTGTCCATACAAGCATCCGATTTAGTTCCACTCATGTTCTTTACTTTGCTGCCACCATTGTCATTTTGAAGTATTTTGTGGCCAGAAAAATGTTTGTCTGAATTTGAGTGCCCAACGTCATGGTGACCTGGAGCACCTGTTGAGGAAGAATGCTGCAAATTTGACAGCCTGGATACTTGATGACGTCCATGAGCAGATGGTTCCTTGGAGTTTTCTTCAGATTTTACAGATGAATGTTGATTACGCACACCAGCAGCGCTACCTTTGGCTTCACCTCCATGTGATGGTTGTGCCTGCGTAGTACGGTTTTGCTGATACAACTCCAACATTTGGTTGCTAAAATCTGCAATAATGGATGACAAATATGTTTTATTATCAGATGCAACTTAAAACCAAAAGATACTGGCACATGTTAGACCACATTGTTATAATAAATAATAATTATGACAACAAATAAGAATTTCCATGCACTGTCTAGTCAACACTAAACAATACATAGTGAGTAGAACCAGCTTCCAAGAGGACAAAGGCTACTAAATTTCTGATTCTAACAGCTGTAAGGTAGCTGGGACTTCCAGTCAGGTGGTCATCCTCTTTACCACAATGTTTTATATGTGACAAATCACCAGTAAGAATTAGAAGATGCTCCTTGTTTTTAGAAAAAAATAAACCAGTTACTAATTCCATGTGAAATAGTGCTCTTCCAAAGGTATTGTGTAGCTCTCTTACAAGGTAAATATTAATAAAAAATGTGTGCACCATCAAAATCCTATTCATAGACAGATTAAATATACCTAAGAAAGGCAGCAATATACTAATATTGCAAGAGAAAGACACATAGCAACTACAAATATCCAACTGGAACAAGATCATTTCGCAAGAGGGAAAATCAAACTCCATCGGCAGAACATTATCAGAGCATGTTCAGAACAGTGCCTAATGCAAATCTCAAATTTGACCAATGGCCACCCTCTTTGGGCCAAATAACAATATATTGTACTCCCTCCGTACTGGAAAATAAAGTCGTTTTAGGGTGTGGAAGCTTTTGCACAAATGAAGTCGTTTTAGTTGTTTTAACCATCCTTTGGACGCTAATGCCCTCCATTAATTGCACGGCTCCTCATTAGTCGGGGCCCCTTCGGTAGGGGTCCCCTCCCCTCGGCGCCATGCAACGCCAGCCGCTCGCGACCCTTGGGTAGCCGCCACCAATCACTGCCATGCAAAACTCACTGCAGCAAAAATACCGCGCTAGGGAGGGATCGAACCTTGACCCTCATGCCTCGGGCCTCGCCGTGCTAACCAGTCTAGCTGCAAGTGTTTGTCGTTTGGAAGATACCCACAGCCATATTTAATAATGGCAAACAGGGGAAAATACACCCTAATAAATCACTCCTTGGTATGCTAAATCCTGTCCAAAACGACCTTAATTACCAGTATGGAGGGAGTACCTATTTTTATTAGATAGCTTTAAGTTGTTAAGTATATCCTACTTTCCTATGCAACAGAAAAATGAATTGGTTCAAGGATGCTGGCATTTAAATAAAATGGCCGACATGCAATTTATGAAAATTAAATTGTACAATGGATTAAGGTATCAAAAAGTTAAGACAGTAAATTATGGCATAAAATGTATTTCCATCTTAAAAAACAATGATGACAAAAAATAAACCTTGTACTAGGATATAATAAGCTATTGCAATGGAGAAAAACGCCATCCTACTTTAGCCTGAATACAAGTCCAGTGGAGCTGCAGTATGTCAATAACTGCTAGAAGTAAAGAAAGAAGGCACATAGTTATCAAGTGAAGTAACCAGTGGTTCTGTCCTAAGTCAAACAATCTTAAGTTTAACTAAGTTTATACGAAAAAAACAATACTTATGATACCAAATAAATACTATTAAATTCATAATCAAATATATTTCTATAGTAAATCTATTTGGTATCATAAATGTTGATAATTTTCTCTATAAACTTGGTCAAACATAAGATATTATAAAAAAACTCAACCTGCAGGGGGTAAGACAGCCCCTGGGCATTGCATTAAGAAGAAGACCTTCTCACGCATGGTGAGAAAACCCCCAAACTCCTGCCCCACCCATACACAGCGGCACCGTAGCCCATGTGAGAACGACCACAACCGGGGCTGCGCCTTAGACCTGTGCTTTGACATGGGACAGACAAGGAGATTTTTTTAACCCTAACCTGAAAATTTGCTCCCACGAGGAGTCGGGACCTGAGTGCTAATCAAGCCATCTAACCAACTCAACTAGAGGCCCTTATTATGACATGATAAAACCAAAACCAGAAGTAGTACCTAAGATGTGTATTCAATACTTCAAAACCAGGAGTTGCACAGGAACAAAATCAATTTGACACACCAGACACATGGTAATAATTCAATCAATAGCAGTCAAAACGTATGCACTATGCAGAATGAACAAACAAAATAGGAGCAACTGAAACTCTTTCATCACTGACTTTGAAAACAAGGACCAACCTTCAAGCTGTTGTAGCGTGACACCAAATTCCTGCCACCAAAACTTATCACCATCAGAAGGGAGCTTCACTTTGAGAAACTTAGCAGCCAAAAAGATAACACCTGCTGCAATATGATGAGGCTCGAATTGCAGGCAAAGCGAAGTACTACTCAGCCTGTACAGTGCACAGCATTAAGTGAAGTAGACAACTGGGGACTACAATTTGAAAAGACAGTTAGGGTAGCACTAGCATACCCATCATTTACAAAACTCCAGGCAACCTGAGGAAAATTATTTATATCACCAACATTGAATCTCCTTATTGCTTCAACCAAGGGCTTGTAAGCATGATGAATATTCAGGTCAAACTCGAGTGTTACAAGTACAACTCGCTCCCCAAGTAAAATAAATTCTTTTTGTTTATCAAATAATTCCTGCAAGAGGCAACAGTAAGCACTAATCTCAGTTGAAATAACCCTTACATTGCTTTTTGAGTCAAATATGAATTAGTGCATGCGGAAAATAAAATCTATGCAGATTTAGAAGAAGGAATAGCAAAATGACAGCACTATCACAATGTTCATGCTTGACACAAAGGAGCATAAAAATCGTTTTCAGGATTAGATTATTCGGCTTAGATAGTATAAGCAACCATAAGCTGATAATGGAAGCATGCAAAGGCAGCTATTGATGACCATCATTTTGTAAGCAAATATTTATTAAGCATCATAAACTGTTAATCATCCCATGACAAAAGTAGATTTCAACTGCTTTCATTGAGATTTAGGAGTGAGATTTGAACCTACATACTAAAATGGAACAAAGATCTAACATTTACTTGCATAAATAGCTATACAATAATATAACTACATCATAGTAGTGTATGACGCAATGAGTAACAAATTTATACTTAAATACATACTAGTTCCAAAGTAAAGTATTTGATAAAAGTTCCCAAGTAAAGTGTATGAAACAATATTAGTTCAACAGTATAACAATCATGCAGGGCAAACTAGGTAGTGTCAGGACTTCTGAAACAAAATAAAAAATAATGTAATCCATTACCTTCTGCTGCTTGATTCTCTGACCAGCCGTAGGGTCCTTCTTATGAATAAACTCGTAAGAAATCAGGATGACATCCTTCAAAGGTATGGGTGTTTCTTCAACTTTTCCAGCTAAGAACATACAAACTGTGGCGATTATCTGCATGAATATTAGATTTAAAAGTATTGGCACATATTCTATCTATAGAAACAAAATGCATAACGACACAGTATGAAGAATTCGGTTTCAAACACAGATGCAAAAGGCAAATGAGAAGATTGAGTTTGTCAATCTCTTATCAATAGCGAAGATCCTATTAATAGTCAGGCACAAAAAATGGAAAAAGAAATTTTTTTAATTAAACCAAATTTAAAAGCAAAATGCAATTATATCAATGTATAAGGTAACAGTTACGAACCTACAAGCTGAAGGGAAACTTTACCAACCATTGAAAAACAAAGCTAGAGACAAGCATCAAATGACACTTACTCGTCTATCATTTTTTGCAAGGGATTGGCGAAGGTAAAAACGATGACAGAATACCATAGCTGTAGCAATCGTCAGTTGAGGCCTAAAAACAGCAAACGAGTGAGGGGGGCTTTATGAGATTAAAAGGATGAGCTAAAAGGATTTTTTTTTTCAGCAAACTTGATAAAAGTTAACAACAGAAGGATTAGCATGAGCAATGCAATTTGCATCAACATTATAAACACTGAGTAAAGTGACATACTTTAGCATTCAACTACCAAGGTCAACCATGTCCAAAAAAATAAACACCAGCAACACCTCAATCCATTTTTCACATGCCAGACTGTCAAGTACCCGAAATTTAATTATACAACAATAGAAATACAAATTTCTCTCTTCTTATGACAGTATGAACATTTTGGTCAAAACTAAAGTTAATTAATGGGGAAAAAGATAAATATACTACTCCCAGAAACAATTGTAAATCCACACAAATGACTAAGTAAAATGAACAAAAGAATAAATTTGATATAGCAGATATATTTTGAGAAACTTCAACATCATGGAAATATTAAAGTAGCACTTCATTTTAAATCATGTTTCAGAAGTGAAATGCAAAGGTAGCAGACAATATAGAGTAGATCAATGTCTCAATCTTACAATTTAAGCTTCTTCCCCAAATCTTGTAGAAACTTGCAATATGATTTTCGAAGGTTCGACTCTTTCTTCCAATCAATGCCATCCCTTCTGGATGGAGAGTTTTCCTCTAATTCCTTTCTACTGAAATACCATGACGAACCAAGTTTACTGGCTTCCTCACGCCTACCCTGGGTAAATCCATTGGGGCCATTGTCCACAACTCCATGGTATGAAAAATCACTAGGCACCATAGCCATGTAAGTTCGATTATATTCAGCACGAAGTAATGAAGAATTTGCTCCTTGGAATCTCAATCACTCTCTGAATAGAGAAGGTATACCTGGTGTTATGACAGTTACCAAGAAATTGAAGGGACGGTATGCACAACCTCACAATGGAACTTCAGAGAAAGGTAAGGAGCGGCATGTGCATTCAAACAGGCAAGCTAAATTCCAAGATTGATTATAAAAGTGGAAATTGATAGAATGGTATGGTTGCCATAACATGATAGACAGCCCAATAGTACACAACCATGCCCACATTTGGTGATGATATATGGTAGTACATGCTATTCAAAATTTAAGAATGGAATGATATAGCTTAAGAGAATCCTACTGTTCATTAAGAAAGAATCCCAGTATTTATTAATAATAATAAATCTAAACTCTAATCTAAAGCAATAAAAAATAACTAACTACTGAATCCTAGCATGATCAACTATGCAAAATAATTCATCCTCACCTCCTTTCCAGCATGCCATCCCCACCTCCCACACCCAACATTTCTACCAACTACCTACGTGGCAGAGCAACTGTCAAACATGATGCAAACTTCATCAAATGGGTTAGGCATTTCATCAAATTGGAAGAAGGCACAAGACCTTTAAGTCAAGGATGACCAACTATAATCATCAAACAATTCATTCATATACATACAAATCGTCATTTGTAGACAACATGGTTTAATCAAGCAACAGATGGAATTATGGAATTTTGATATCGCTGGTCCACGGCAAAGGGATTCTTGTGGAAGGGATCCTTGCACTTTGCCTCGGAGTGGTTTGGCTAAGTATGCAGCTGCGGTCGCTATCCACGGCAATAACAGAGAACTTCTAGCCCATGGGAACACGTTGATGAAAGCAAAGCAAAATTTCAGATAAATTAAATGCTGTATGTTCAGAAAATCCGAAAGGGATGGTTTGTATCCGAAACATATTCAGCCCCCATGTCTAAGATCACGCTATCGCAAATATATATATTAATAGTCGATTCGATGCGATTACTAAGTACCAATGCATCAAAACTGAAGCGACTGCATTGCCCAACTGACCTTCCAGAAAAATCGCAGTGTCAGATCGAAAAAAATCAATCGAACTCCACCAGCATCTGAACCCTAATCAGGGGAGGGGGGTCGTACCTGGCGGCGTCTGCATGGAAGAGGCCGCGGTACGAGGGGGAGGCCTGGGATGACGCAATCTCTGCAGCTGCGTGCACGGAGGACGGAGGTGGCCGACGACTCACCGCGCGTGGCCTTGCCTGGGCCTGACGGCTGGACCTTGACGGGAGGGCTGGGATTTTTTTTTTCCTTTATTATAATTATTATATTTTTTAATAAGGGATGGCTCTACCTGTTGGGCGGTGCAGGGCGGTGGAAGAGGAACCAGGATCCGGGTACGGTTCAAAACGCAAAAAAACGCTCTTCAACCTATCTCCTATCTAGCCCCGATGGATGTGGATGTCTCATTCCTCTCTGCTTGTCCCCCACATCCGAGGGAGTCCTATCTGAAGCCTCATCTGGCGGAGGGGAGCAACGGCCATCTTCCCACGTCGCCCCGGAGTTCTCCATGGCCGTATGTCCCCATCCTTCTGTTCTCGTTTTGGTGTCGCCCATGGCCACCACCGCTCCCATGTGGAGGTCGCCCCCTGTTGCTCCCGTGCGGAGGTCGCCACTGCTGCTGCGCTCGCCAAATCTGTTTCCTTCTCGCCCATGACCACAGCTGCTCCCGTGCGGAGGTCGCCCTCCTGCTGCTACCGTTCGTCCTGCTGAAGCTCGTGACCTACGCAACCTGTCGGAGCGGCCTCCTGCTCGCGTCCCAAATCTCGACGAGACAATTTTATTTTTTTGAATTTGTTTAATAGGTGAAGAACGACCGGTTGTAGCTTACCCATTGATGTGTTGGAGGTGTCAATTAGGCCATTTCATTTTTTTTTGATTTATTCAATAGGTGAAGAAGGTTCTGAAGCTTATGCGATTCTGAGATGGCCAAAATTGCCAGTAGAACTTTTCTGACTTTCATGAGATTGTTTAGACCTATTGAATATTATCTGCTAGTTGTAGACAGATTAAGATCTTATTATTTAGTAGTTCAAGTTAATTTTTATGTTCTTAGAATTATTGAAGACAATTCCTATATGTTTGAAAAAAAATGACGAGTTGGGTTGATTTGGTCTTAGCCAATGGGGACACCAATGATCTATTTTTTGATGACTTTCAAGTTCAAACACATGTTGAACAAGTTGCTGAACAATCAACTCCTCCCTTGAAACCAAGTAAGAAGAGGACTAGAAATTTCACCCCCAGGAAGACAATATGTTGGTGACAGCATGGCTAGAAATTAGCTTGGATCCAGTTCAGGGTACTGATCAACCTCGTAGTACCTATTGAAAGCGAATTTATGATTACTATCATGAGCACAAGACTTTTGAGTCAGAGCGTAATATCAGTTCTCTCTCTCACCGTTGGGGTATCATCCACAAAAGTGTTAATAGATTTTGTTGATGGTATACTCAAGTTCAGAATAGAAAAGAAAGCGGGCTGACAGAGCAAGATAGGGTAAGTTATTTAATTGTGTTAATTGATTGAAAATATATATGTTTTGTGCATCGTAGCCAACACATGTTTCTTGTGCAGATAGAACGGGCAAAGGAAATGTATCAGGCAAAAGATCTGGAGGGAAAATCATTTACTTTCATGCACTGCTGGAATAAGTTGAAGCATGAGCAAAAGTGGGCTGATCTAGGTTGTGAAACCTCTCAAAGCTCTCAGAAAAAACACAAGACGTCCTCAACTGCAAGTCCAGGGTCATGTACACATAGAACTCATGAAAGTAAGCATGCTGATGAAGAGGAGGGACCAAGTCATACATCACAAGGAAAAGGAAGGCTAGATGGTAAGAAGAAGGAGAAAGCACACAGGTTTGGAAATCCTAACTCTCAAGGAAAAGGCCTTTACATGGAGGCAATGGAAAAATTATGGGCAAAGAGAGAAAAGGCCGAAGAGATGAGGGAGATTAAGAAAAAGAACGTAATGATGAGAGGCTTGCGGTAGAGACTAGAAGGCTTGAAATCGAGCAGCAAGTAGAGAATAGGAGGCTGGATTTAATGCAACAAGAAATAGAGTTGAAACGGAGAGAAGATGATGAGAAAGTTATGAATATGGACCTTACTAGTATGAGTGAGCAACGAAAGGTATTCTATAAGACATTGCAGGATGAGATCATTGCTCGACGTTGTGGTGCTGGCAAATAGAGGCATCGTGTTTTATTTGTGTTTTGTGTGTGCACTATGGACTATGTTTATTTAAATTATATATCAGTATGTTTGTTATCCAAGGAACTCTGTAAGCATAATTTGTGGCTCGATTATTGTAACACCCTGGTGTTACATTGTAATGCTTTGCTAAAACATTTCACGAGCATCATAATTATGTGCATGTGTGTATAGCATAAATTATAAATCAAAGTTCGGTTATTGAAACAATCATGCGAAACATGAGTCCGTGGTTACGTTTCATATAATACTATTTAGTATTCTGATCTAATGGTTGTCGAAATCAAAGTGCTATAGAACGTTTGGCTAACGGCGATGAAATGTGTGCGGTCACGGACCAGGATAGCTGGTTAGAACATTGAGTAGGCCGGATTTGGGGTTCGACGCGAAACCGTTCGGAACGACGTCCATTCGCATAGGCTTGAAAGAAGGTCGACGAAGCTAACTTTGGCCAGCTTTATAGACCGATCGGCTTAGGAAAATCGCGCAATGTCACTGCTGAAGGGTCGAGATGGCGACTAGAGGGGGGTGAATAGTCTTTTCTAAAACTTATTCGCGTCGACTAACCGATACAAATGCGGAATTAAAACTATCGGTCTAGCCAAGACTATACCCCACTATATATGTTCACTAGCACCTTGCAAAGATAACAATTATGCAACAAAGGTGCCGGGCTAGTTAGAGCTCTCCTAACCAATTCTAGAAGCAAGGTCACACAAACCTATGCCACTAGTACTTTAAGCAACAAGGGAGCTCCTACACATGCTAGTAAGTAAAAGCACAAAGCCAACAAAGCTCACTAGCAATGCTCAATAACAAGGCAACCAATGTCTAATTAGAGAGCGCAAATACTTAGCTACACAAACTAAGTAATGTGACTAACAAGGTTACTAAAACCAAATTAGCCACGCAAGGGAGCTACTTCTATGCTACACAAGCAAGAAGGTAATTAGCAAGCTACACAAGCTATCTAATTACAAGAGCAACTACACAAGCTTAATATGTATAAATGTAATTGCAAGCTTGTGTAATGGGGATGCAAACCAATGGGAAGAACAAGGTTGACACGATGATTTTTCTCCCGAGGTTCACGTGTTTGCCAACACGCTAGTCCCCGTTGTGTCGACCGCTCACTTGGTGGTTCGGTGGCTAATTAGCATCACCCGCTAAGCCCGCACGTCGGGCGCCGCAAGAACCTACCCCTTGAGTGAGGGTAGCTCAATGACACGCTTTACTAAAGTTGCTCTTCGCGGCTCCCGTGGGGCGAGCACAATGCCCCTCACAAGCACTTCTCTGGAGCGCCGCACAAGCTTCTTGCGCGCTTCGACGGAGACCACCACCAAGCCGTCTAGGAGGTGGCAACCTCCAAGAGTAACAAGCACCACCGGCTTGCAACTCGATCACCTAGTGCCACTTGATGCAACCTCACGATGCAATCGCACTAGAATCGCTCGCTCACACAATCGGATGATAGCTATCAAGTATGTGTGAGATGGAGGGCTCCTAAGCACTCTCAAGCATGGACACAAAGTCCCCCAAGATGCTCCACACCAGCCATGGCTGAAGGCCACTTCTATTTATAGCCCCAAGGGCTAAACTAGCCGTTACCCCTTCACTAGGCAAAAATCGGGCCGACCGGACGCTCCGGTCGTGTTGACCGGACGCTGGACCTCAGCGTCCGGTCGCCCATAGACGGCCACGTATCCCGGTTCCAACAGTCACTTGACCTGACTGGATGCAGCAGCTTTCAACTGACCGGACGCTGAACCCCCAGCGTCCGGTCGTTTCCAGTAAGGTACCGACCTCGACCGGACGTGTCTGGTCACACTCCAGCTTCTGCGTCACCGTACGTCAGCCTAACCGGACGCAGCCTGCCAGCGTCCGGTGCATTCAGACCCAGCGTCCAGTTAGTTGACCGACGCCAGCGTCTTCATGACTAATTCATTCTCACTTCTAACTTCTTCATCCTTGCTCCAAAGAGCCAACCACAAGAACTTGCATCCGGCGCAATAGAAAATAGGCATTCCATTTTCCCGAAAGCGCCGAATCCCGCCGAGCAAGCTTGGCGGGAGGGAGAGAGGGACCCAAACCCATCTCAACCCTGGCTGCAAACACCACCTCCTTTGTAAATGTGCCAACACCACCAAGTGTACACCACCATGTGTATGTGTGTTAGCATTTCACAATCATTTCCCAAAGGATGTTAGCCACTCAACTTGCCACGCCACTGGATCCTAGCGACAACGCAAAGTTAGATCACTCGAGTGGCACTAGATGACCGATATGCAAACAAGTTTGCCCCTCTTGATAGTACGGCCATCTATTCTAAACCCGGTCATAAACTTCTCTACACACCTATGACCGGTGAAATGAAATGCCCTAGGTTATACCTTTGCCTTGCGCATTCCATTCCATCTCCTTCAATGTCGATGCAACACATGCACCAACACGATCAACAATGATATGATCCACTTCATATCATCACATGATCATATTGGTTCATCGATCTTGACTCTACTTGCTCTTCACCGTTGCCATCGTCCATCGGCGCCAAGTCTTGCTCAAGCTTCACCGCCACGCGGTCCATCACTCCAAAGCCTTCGACTTGCCCTTCACGCTTGCAACCGGTCCATCAAGCCAAGTCTTGTCTTGATCTTCTCCACCTTGATCACATGACTCAATGTCATGTCTCATGTGCAATAAGCTCCTTCATCATCACATGTGTGAGCTTTGCAACATCTCCAAGCCATTTTCACCTCCATGGCATATGTTGCTCATACACATGTACCTGTGGACTAATCACCTATGTATCTCACATAAACACAATTAGTCCACCTAAGTTGTCACTCAATTACCAAAACCAAACAAGGATCTTTTAATCTCCCCCTTTTTGGTAATTGATGACAACTCTACAAAGATATATAAATTAAGCGCTTTTGGATTCATGTTGCTTGCCCAAGCAATTTTACCATGTGTAAATGATTTTGGACAAGTACCACAAACCCGAAATGGTAGTATTAGCTCCCTCTACATATGTGCTAAAGTATTTAATTTGAAGCTTGCACATATGCATAGATTGAAATTGTGGGAGAGTAAATACTACAAAATGATGCTAAGGTGTATAGAATAAACCTTTGAAGCATGTACCAATCGGAGTTGCACCTTTAAGTTCATCCTTAGCACCATGGTTAGCTAGATATCACTTGATAATAAAACACTAGATACCTTGTGAGATCAACATTAAAAGCAAGGTACTAGCATTACTTGAAAAGCATACCAAGTGTCTAGCTATCATCCTATGCATGCTAGTTATCAAATCATCATCCAAGTTCTACAACTAGCATACACCACACAAGCATGCATATTGAATTTAAAAACTTATGCAATGCAAGCAAGCACATGATTATGCACATATCAAATGCAATCAATCAAAGTTCATGAGTAGCTATAAAAGTGACTCTAGATCAAAGTGACTCTAGATCAAAGTGACTCTAGATCAATCCAACATTTGTCACTTTTCTGACAGATTCTGTACTCTACGAAGAAGTAAGAATATTTCTCAAAGTACAAATCCAAATACCACGAAATTTGGTGGAGATGAGCTTCACTAAGTTATCTAGCAGCCATAAAAATTTTAGCTTCATTTGATCTCATATGGACTGCTAAATTTTAATTCTTCCACCACTGCTACATGCTGAAAACTGCTGCACTATAACTGACAAGAACCACTCCAAAACCGAAGCATTTCTTATCCAATTTCCATGAAATTTCTACAGCATCTTATACCATAAGTCTAGAGCATGTATACCAATTTTCATGCCAATCCAATAAGTTTTCAATACTCAAATATGGCTATGATCACAGCTAGCTCAGATTTTGAATATAGGACAGATTTCAAGCAATTGAGCTATACTTCATCAAATATGAATCAAACTTGATACTAACTTGTTTGAATACTTCCATAAGACATCTATCCATTCAAATCACTTACTAAATATCATCTTATGAATTTATCCAACACAAATCAATCCAAACTTGATTACTAAGCAATTATCCATTCAATCATCTTATAGCAAGCAACTTTGCATATTTATCCAATTCAATCAACTCATATGCACCCAAATGAAATGATCAACAAGAGATATATCTTAGTTAGCTCATGATCATCCAATTAGCAAGCTTTATCTCAATTATTTGCAAGCCATCAAATATTCTAATAAATCACCACAACTTGAATATGATACTTGTATGTTGTAGCACTTGGACTTCATTCAATTTGTCATGGCATTGTGATTTGATGTGCACTAAGCTTCATATCTTGACTCAACATATGATGAACAATGTGAGATCAATTGAATCAAGTCTCCAATGCCAATGGTACCTACAATCAATCATCCACTTTTTGATGGTACCCAAACAAGTTTGGGTCCTCTCAAGTTAGGAGCAACATACTTAGACAATGCCTTAGTATGAGTAGCGGGATGTTTTGTAATAGCAACCATAGAGGTACCATTACCATCCTTTCTAAGCCTATCATGATCATCAATTGAAATGGGCTTAGAAATTTTACCTAGGGGACATAAATGTGCCATGTGTCCCCTTTCCTGGCATGAGTAGCACTTTCTCTTTGATTGAGCCTTCTCTTCCTTGCTCATGTGGTGCTTCTCATTGCCTTGCCTCTCATGGATTGCTTGAGCCTTCTTCTCAAGCTTGGTAGGACACTTAGAGGCAAAGTGTCCCATACTTCCACACTTGAAGCACTTGATGTGAGCAAAATCTTTCTTCTCATCTTCATTCTTGCTCATCATCTTGGCATCTTGAATTTGCAGTGGATGCCTTGCCTTTCCACCCCTTCTTGTTTTCTTCTTCTTTATCATCAAATTACCACCATCTTCATGGTTGATCATGATTTGAACTTGGGGTGTCTTCTCTTGCTCAACTTGTGGCTTTAGTTGAGGCTTCACTTGTTGCTTCACCAATTGCTTGGTTGGGCACATTGAGGTAAGATGACCCCAAGTGCGGCACTTGAAGCACTTGACATGCCTTAGCCTCTCTTCTTCTTTCTTTAACTTGAGCTTTTCTTCATTGGGGCAACCATTTGCAAGATGTCCCACTTCATGGCACTTGAAGCACATGAAATGAGAGAGCTTCTCTTGTTCTTGCTTCTTCATCTCTCTTTCATATCTTCTCTTGCCCCATCTTTTGCCCTTGATCTTGCTCTTGTTGAAGCCAATGCCACTAGTGTCATTGTGGCTTTCTTTATGATTGACTTTGCTAGTCATGAAGCCAACTCCACTCTTGTCACCAAAGTTTCTTTGAGTCTTCAACATATGCTCAAAGGTGACTTTTGAGTTGTAGCACCTCTCTAACTTGTTGCTCAATTTCTTCACTTCATTTTTGAGCTCATTGTTCTCCTTCAAAATGTTAGTCTCACAAGACATAGAAGTAGAACAAGCATCTATATGTGAAGAGCATGGCATATCTAATAAATTATCGCAAGAGGTTGATACATGCTTCTTGCCTACATCACAAGGTTTAGCGATAGTATGTGATTGATCAATTGACCCATGTGATGAGCTCTCATTATTTTTAAGTTTCTTTGTAAATATTTTAATGAGAGAAGCTTGTTTTTCTAATAATTCATCATGAGATGCAAGTAGTGTCTCATGATTCAATTTAAGCTCATCAAGTGAAGATTTATAAGCATCAAGTAATTTCTTATGTTCTTCACAAGAGTTCTTTAGAAATGAGTTTTCATTTTCTAATTTCATTGTTTTAGCTTTCTCATTTTCTAAAGACATGGTCATGCTAGCAAGTCTACTAACAAGCTCATCATATGAATCAACATGATCAACCACATTATCATTTGATACCTTGGTACGTGTCACCTTGTGACATGAGACAATGTGGTGTAGTGGATGGGCTTGTAGTAGCATCATCATGGCTTGAGCATGAACCATCATCACCATCAAGTGTGCATGGGGTATCATCATCACTTGCAACACATGTGGCATCATCATCAACCTTGTCAAGTGAACTTGTAGTAGATCGATCATCATCATCACTTGACAATGAGGTGGAGCAATCTTTCACAATCACCAAATTGTGATCATGCTCAACACACTCATGCACCTCCTTCTTTGGTTCATCCTCCTTCTTGAATTTTCCATCATCCCATGTGGAGGAGTCACCGTACGTAAAAGGCTTGGAGTGCTAGCCACATTTCATGAGCATTCTCCAAGTCCCACACACGTCTAAAAACATCATCATGTAAAGCACATATTAGATAATAAAGAGCACGATGATCAAGTTGTAAGCAATCCTCTTGTGCTTGGGTTAGGTTGTCCTTATCCAAAGCATCATGAGAAAAACCAACAACAATGATCCACCATGAGCTTGCTCCCCCTACTTGTGTGCTTCTCTTGTCCAAGACTTGTGATCCATTCTTTTCTCCAATGTTGCTCCCTCTTTGTCCATGTCCATGTCCAACCTCTTTCATATCTTATCTTCTTATCTCTCCCCCTTTGTACAATCTCTCCCCAAGCTTCATATCTTTGTACAATCTCTCCCCCTTTGTCATCAATTTCCATAAAAGGTATGCTTCTTATTGATGCAAAGGTGTGCACTTTGGGGTAGATGGTTGAGACTAGAATTTTACATTTTTGATGGACATTACTTGAATATTGGAATGACACCACATGTAGATACCATTTAGAATTTGCAACTTGTACTACTTGTATCTTATCATTCTATGTATGGGTCATCCATTTTATTTCACTTAAGCTCTTGTAGGTGAGGGATGCATTCTTTATTTGATGATCACTTAAAGTTGAGGATCACTTGTGGAACCATCGTCTACTATGTATAGATACCACTTGTAGGAAGTGAATACAATTTGAAAGAATCTTCTAGTATGGAACCACTTGTTTGATTTATCAATAAAGACCATTTCTTAAACATTTGCTATCTTCATGAGTACCACTTATAGGATATCACTTGTGAGTTGAAACATACAAACTAGATATCCATTTGCATTATTGTCTTGTGCTTGTACTCTTATCACTATCATGAGCTTCTTATGTGACTTGAACTAAATTGATTTGCTTAAGTTTTCAAGTCCGGTTTGAACCAATGACAAGCTTCTTCACACCTCTTTTAAGGGTTATCTTGTCAATGTTGTACTTGTCACTTGTTTAGCAATCCAAATTAAGTCAAGTACATGGGATCACTAGCTCATGAACAAATTCATATACTAACCACTAGATCAAGTAATCATTCAAGCAATAGTGGTAGGCTATGAATTTAAAACATTTCATTTGTAATGCATGATCCTATGAAGCATGTACTATATGCACTAACCGCATACTAGTAAGGGATGAAATGATCATGCACATTACAATGATACCTTTGCTATGTTGGAGTAGAGGATAGTCACATAGATTCCAATTCATTACTCCAATAGCAATATGAAGTCCAATTAAAAGCTTGGTGAAGACCAATAGATACCAATTTTGAATTCTATTCTTCACCCATATGAAATGAATACCACTTATGATCAAGTGCACTTTCTTGTTGTGGTTGACTTGCTTTATCTTTTGATCTTTGCTTGCATAAGAGCATCACTTTGAGAATACCACTTGAAATATCATGACTAGCTCTCTTTTGGGTGTTGCTTGCTTTTCTTGATCAATCCTTTTGATTGCTTCAACTAAGCATCTCAAATGTTCCTCGGATCACCACTTCCATGTTAGCCTTTCAAGTACCACACTTGGTTTACCTACACATAGGCGGCAAGCCCCTACACTAGGGAGAAGTGACCTCTCTCCAAGAACCATTCTTGATACTCACTTGAAATGATTTGATTGATTGATCTAAGTGATGGACTTATCTTGATGAGTAAACTTGATTCCTTCTTTAAGTCCTTTTCTTTCTACTTGTTTAAGTCCTTTTCTTTCTACTAAATGATCTCCAATCATAACTAGAACTTAAACTTCATCTTCATCTTGAGTTTGATCTTGATCTTCTAATTTGGGTACCAAAAGTGTGCAAAGTACACTCCTCAATCAAATGGCCTTATACTCTTTTCTTGTCATGCTTCTAGATCATCTCAAAACCAAACTTAGGTACCTCAAACACTTGTAAACATGTTTCCAACTTGAGGACCTTTCAACTGCTTCGATTGATAGCTGGGTGTACCCTCTTGCGCATCGAGCGATTAGTTTGGCGTTTGGAGCACAGCGTACACGTTTTCTACTTGCTTTAGAAAGCGTGCACAGCACATAGCTGAGCCTGGGCGCGGTCACCACCCACTGGCTTGCCAGCACTCACAGCCCCGCAAGCCGCACCCACATGAAAGCTCTAGTTTGGTTTTGGTGAATTGATGAAACCCTAAGTGCTAACCTAGTTTATCAAGTGATCATAAGATAGGTAGCACATTCCAAGTGGTGAAGCAAATGAAGATCATAACATGATGATGATGCCATGATGATGATCAAGTGCTTGGACTTGGAAAGAAGAAAGAGAAAAACAAAAAGCTCAAGGCAAAGGTATAAACCATAAGAGCTATTTTGTTTTGGTGATCAAAACACTTAGAGAGTGTGATCACATTTAGGTTTGATAGCCGTACTATTAAGAGGGGTGAAACTCGTATCGGAATGCGGTTATCAAAGTGCCACTAGATGCTCTAACTCATTGCATATGCATTTAGGATCTAGTGGAGTGCTAACACCCTTGAAAATGTTTGTGAAAATATGCTAACACATGTGCACAAGGTGATACACTTGGTGGTTGGCACATTTGATCAAGGGTGGTAAAGTTTAGGTGCAAGGGTAAGTAACTCCACCGGCAGAGTGTCCGCCCGTAGAGTGCAGATAGTCCGACGGTGCCACCGGCGCCCTAGACAGAAAAGACAGAGGTCACTGGAAGTGACCGGATGCTGGCCTTGGTTGGACCAGTGCGTCCGGTCAGGTGTAGCAGCGAAGACGCTGGCGTCGGTCAAACAACCGAACACTGGGTCGCTCTATGACCGGACGCTAAAAAGCTATGTCCGGTCGTGTTGTCGGTCGGCATAGTGATTAGGGTTAAGCACTGGACGCTGGGCTGTGTCCGGTCAAGCATGACCGGATGCATCCGATCGGCAAAAAGACGTCTTGGACCCTTACTATAAACGATCGGATGCTAAGGGTTCAGCGTCCGGTCAGCTCTGTCGGAGCATCCGGTCAACATTTCGACCATTGAGATCAAACGTTCTCTGTTGAACACAGGAGACACGTGGCCGCCATCAGGTGACCGGACGCTGAGGAGCAACGTTCGGTCAGTTGGACTGGAGCGTC
This sequence comes from Miscanthus floridulus, assembly GCF_019320115.1. Taxonomy (NCBI): domain Eukaryota; kingdom Viridiplantae; phylum Streptophyta; class Magnoliopsida; order Poales; family Poaceae; genus Miscanthus; species Miscanthus floridulus. The sequence continues at coordinate 51,430,322 of NC_089593.1, forward strand.
CGGTCAGCCCGTGTTATGCCCAGTGATGGGGTATAACGGCTCTATTTCGTGGGGGCTTCTATTTAAGCCCCATGGCCGGCTGTAGCTCATAACCTTTGGCCATTTTCATTGACATAGCAACCTTGTGAGCTTAGCCAAAGCCCTCCCACTCATCTCCATCATTGATTCATCATCTTTGTGAGATTAGGAGTGAATCCAAGTGCATTGCTTGAGTGTTTGCATCTAGAGGCACTTGGTGTTCGTGTTTCACTATGGATTTTGCTTGTTACTCTTGGTGGTTGCTGCCACCTAGATGGCTTGGATTAGCGAGGATCATTGAGCAGAGGGTGGTGATTGTCTCCGGCTCTGATCATGGTGATTGTGAGGGGTTCTTGACCTTTCCCCGGTGGAGCGCCAAAAGGTACTCTAGTGGATTGCTCGTGGCTTGTGTGATCCTCATCTTGTGTTGGTTGTGCGGCGCCCTATTGAGGGTTTGGCATGTGAAGCCAATTAGCACGTGAACCTCCAAGTGAGTGAATCGCCACAATGAGGACTAGCTTGCCGGCAAGCAAGTGAACCTCGGAAAAAAATCATTGTGTTCATCATTGATTCTGAGGTGATTGGTCTTCATTGTTATTCATCCTTGTGATTGATTGGTTCCTCCATCTACATGGCGATATAATCTTCTTGTTCACTCTCTTTACATTACCGCAAACTAGTTGTCAAGCTCTTTAGTGTAGCTAGTTGTGAGAGCTTGCTTGCTTGGTTGGTGTGGCTCTTTAGTTAGCTTTTGAGAGCACATTAACATAGGGTAGTGTTATAGCTATTGTGTGAATAGATACTATCTAAACTAGAATTGTGGTAGGTGGCTTGCATTTTGAGTAGGCTAGCGCAACACTTGATTCGCCTCATAATTGTCTAACCATTTTGTTAAGTGTTGTTGTAAAAAAATTTTATTAGGCTATTCACCCCCCTCTAGCCATTAGGACCTTTCACCATGGCCACGCAGGCCACGCTCACCATCACGCTGGCTGCGTCCCACCGCAGTGCCGATGCTTGCGCGTGGTCCGGTGCTATGCGCCAGGTTTGCCTGCCACCGCTGCTGCTTGCCTACCACCGCTGCTGCTCGCCTGCCGTCGCTGCTGACCCACACTGTGCGCCGAGGTGCAGTCCTCGTCCTCATGCCGCCGTGACACTGACGTGCGCTGACCCTACGTCTGTGCCTTGGCCATTGCTGCCCGCTGGCGTGCGCCACCTTGCCGGCTGTTGCGCTGCGCCCAGGCCACCGACCAACTCTACCACGCCATGCCCAGCTCTGCTCTGTCTTGGCCGGGACCACGCTGGGCCCACGCGACACGCCACCCGTTGCCACACCGGTTCTGTGTCCGTTGACATCATTTTGGCTACTCGTGCGCTGGGCGACAGCCTGCCTCGCCGTCACCTCGATGTCGCTTTCGCGCTGCCTCATTATCTGGCGCTGCCCGCCGTGATGGTGCCATACCGCGCTCGTCGCCTTGCCACAGTGGTCGTGTAGATGGCTGTCTGGGGCATGTCCTGCTGTTCCTCATAGGAAGGTGTTGGCTCATTGCATTGACGCCACGCTAGGACCTCCCCTGCCCCACTGTCTCCATGGCCACCGAGTCGACTCTTCCCAATTCGTCGTGACCATAGAATTAGACTCCAATTCGGCTTACGCTCGGCTTCATTAGGTATCTAGCCATGTCCCGTCCCCACCTTGCTGTGTATGCCGTTGCATAGGGCCGCAATTTTGAAATACTGCGCCACCGGGTCCATAAGACCGCACGGACACTCCCTGACGGCAAGCCAGCCACTCTGAGCACCTCATAGCAATTCAGTGCACCCGCAGCTTAGCTGTACACTCTTGAGCACCCCGCGCACCTCAGTCGTAGCTTCATAGCAGGCCAGCCACCTCTACCATGGACGTGCCATCGTTGAGCACCGCCGCACCACCATGAGCGCACGTGGCCAGCTCTGCTCAGACCACCTCCGACTGAACCGTCAACATGAAGGTATCCGTGAGCACTCCCTGGTGCTCGCTAGCTCGTGTGCTAGCCTTTCCTTCGTTGTTGCTTACGGGAACGCGCTCGCCTTTGTAGGTCAAGGGCCACCACCGAGGAGGGAGTTTGGGACGCTGCCCCTATCCACCGTAGCGCTTCCAGCCGCTGTGTGTTGTCTCTGAGGTAATCATCCGCCTCTTAGTTAAGTAGTGGGAGGTCGGGTGGCGTCGGCATGGCTGTCCTGTGCCCGCGCTGTCGCGCTGGTGCGCGCCCTAGGGCTAAGGACTCCATCGTGGTAAAGAAGGAGGAAGGGGAGGACGTAACCGTAAAATCGTAGACTAGGTAAATAGTGTCGTAGTGCTCTCGATAAATGTCAAGTAGTTCAAGGGTGCCCGTGCATAACTGCCTTCGCGCGCAGGCCTCCCCCGTCGCGGGTCGTTGGCCAACTAGGCCACGCTCACGTGTGGGCCACGCTGCACTAGCGTGCGTGGCGTGTCGTTGCAGGCCGAGCCGCGCGATCTGGGGCGAAGTGGGGAATTCGGTTTTCTTATTTTTCCAGAGAATAGAAATGCTTAATTATTTTTGTTATGAATCCCACTTCGATAAATCGTAGTAAATTGCATGGTTGTCCAAAAATAGTGAAACCAAGTTTGTTAGGTTCGCAAAAATGCCATCTATCTGTTAGTGTAGTTAGTTCACAGTTAGCTGTTATGATGATAGGTTCATAAGAATTAAGTACAAAGCTTAGCGTTATATCGATCAATAATTGCAGGAATTATTGTGGCAAACCGGCAATAGCTTTAGCTTTGAAAATGTTACAGTAGGTTCCCTAGGCCTTTATATACTTGCTGTAGAATTGGTAGCCGTAGAACGAGTTGCTTAATAGCATAGTTATTATCATTGCTTCATTGTATATATCGTAAATCAGCATTAGGAGTAGGAATATCTGTAGTTGCCATAAGAATGTATGTCACATCCATACTTGTTAGTGGTGATGGTACGTAGCTTAGCCTTAGTGGGTAGACCTCACTTAGTAGTTTAATAGATGTACTTTTAGGCTAAGAGTTGTTGTTGCCATCTTATTAAGCAATGCATCATCATTTCATGTAGATCATGAATAGGTAGACTTCGTACCCATCGGTGAGCCGGAGTACGACGAGGTGATTGAGGAGTACAAGGAGGAGCTCTTCGCATAGGAGGGAGCCTAGGAGCCTGTTGGTACTGACCTTGCTGACCCGGCACCTGCCCAAGGCAAGCCCCGGTGCATAACCCCTATTTTTTAAATGATCACTAAATATATTTATATGATATGCATTTACGTTATAGGCATTTTATGGAAACTACATGCATAAGTATATCTACCCATGAGTCCTACTAGTACAGGTCAAGTAGCTGCTATGCTCAGGATGTAGGTAGCGTGAGTAACCTGCCGTTACTCACAAATAGGTGATTAAACTATGATATCATGATGAAATAATAGAAAGGTAAATGGTGACCAGGCAGGGATATGGATTTGGTACTGGTGGGTGTGAGGGGTTGTGTCCTGCGGCCAACAGGGCATAGCCTAGTTACACTTTTTCCCTGTCTGTATCGATTAAGGACCGGTCGTTGCATATGACTCTAGGCAAGTCACAGATTATTGTCATGAGCGCATACTTGGGTATGGGCGCAGGGAAGGCTTGCTGCTCTCTTGTTGCAGATCTGGCTCTTTCTGGACTGACTAATGGGAAGAGGAGGTGGTGGAGGTCCTTGCACTGCACTAAGTCCAGGACTCAGTGGTGGGGGCTTGGAGTCCAAGTTTGGATGGGGACCTGGACACACAGGACAGGAGAGCGGTGGGTTAGTCCTGCTTGTGCCTGGGGTATAAGAGGGGCATGTGTCTTCGGGGCACCCAGCTCGGCATATTGATTCACGAATTGCCGGGCTATCCGGTACGACTTATCTGCAGTTTAGCACCATAGTAAGAACTAGAAGTGGAAAAGGAGAAGGAACAGCATCGATTGCTCAACTCTTGCTTGAAAGTAGAACAAGTGCTTATATAGATTGACTAGATGAAAACTTAATACGGCTGATGATAATAATGTATCAATAAGGACTCACTATTAGTATTGCTTTTTGCTAAAAGAGAACCAGCAACCATAAAGCCTGGCATACCCCTTGGAGTCGGGAAAGTATTCCCACTAGTCAGATAAGTCTTGTGAGTACTTTGTGTACTTAGGGTTTATTTACCCCTGTTGCAGGTGATGCTTGAGGAGTACCTTGTGTGGAGGATCCTTCTGGTGGGCTCAGACGGAATCCTCGTTACCTTATCGCTAGATGTTATCTTTTAATATTCTGCTGTTTATCATTCTGCACTCTGTATTTGGTATTGTAATAATGTACTTTTTAAGAAACTCTAATGTATGAAATGGACTTGTGTTGTAACTTGTTCTCATTATTGGATCCTTAGGAAAAATGTGGATCTTTCGGGTTCTCCCTCGGGGTGTGCCCGACAAACACCGCTCGCTGTAGTTGCTTTCGAGGTGCTTAGAGTCTGGTGGAAGACGAGCGCCTCCATAAGTATGCTATTTCAGACGGTTCTGCCATAGTTGGTACCAAAGCCAATAATGGTCACAAGTTTCATCACTATTTTCCAAAACTAAAAATTTGATCAACAAAAGTTTTGCGAAAAGTAGGATGCGATTAAGTTAAGTTATATATGTATAAGCCCTAGCTATATGGTCTATCTAGGATAGCAGCGCTGGTTTTATCTAATCAGTTTCTGTAGGTACACTGACTTACGTCGCATAAGAAATCACTTAGTGTACGGAAAGTGAGTGTGCGATGTGCCAAAAATTTTACGAATGCCGCTATATTCTGGCTTGAGTGAACGTATAGGTCGAAGCATGCATCATGATAATAGCATCTTACTTGAACTAAAATTCCCCTTCACGTATAATTGATTAGTAAATTGGTAGGACTAACTAAATGAATGCTTTAATAAATGTGTTGTCGTCTCTTTAATCCCTGGATTCTAATCGAGAAGGTGTTCTAATGGATGGTTCGTCTCTCTTACAGATGAATCTAAGGTCTGGACGTGGGAGCACTAGTTCAGGAGCAGCCAACGAGGGCCAAGGTGACAGTGCTCGGGCCTTTGAGCGTGGCAATGGGGGAGCTCAGGAGGTTCCACCTCTGGTTCCTCATCCTTTCACGCCGCTGCCGCCGCCTCCGCCGATGTCCCCCATGGAGATCATGGTGGAGCTGTTGGCTACTTGTCGAGAGTCAGCCGCTGCTCGTCAGGAGACAGCTCGTGCCATGGAGATTATGGCACAGGTCATCGTAGGCCTTGCCCATGGAGGCCCCGGGGGCAATGGTGGGAATGGGGGTGGTGCTCACCGTCCTGAGAGACAGTCCTCTTACCAGGACTTCCTCAAGACCCACCCGCCCACATTTACACCGTCGGACAAGCCTTTGGAGGTGGAGCACCAGCTTTGCACACTGGAGCAGAAGTTTCGGCTGCTCGGAGTAACCAACGAGCAGAAGGTGCACTTTGTGTCTCAACAGCTTTTGGGGTCAATAGGTGCCTGGTGGGAAACTTTCTATGCTGCGGAGCTGCCAGATCATCCGACAACGTGGCAGGAGTTCTCCACCGCCTTCAGAGAGTTCTTCATCCCTGTTGGTGTTATCAACTACAAGGTGATCGAGTTCATGGAGCTACGCCAGGGGAGTAGGACAGTAATGGAGTATGTGACCCAGTTTAACCACTTGGCTTACTATGCTGGTAGTCAGGTGGATACAGATGACAAGAAGAGGGAATGTTTCTTCCAGGGTCTCACTCCTCTCCTTCAGGAGAAACTATACCTGGGGAACTATCAAACCTTTGGGGCTCTGATGAACGCCGCCATTGCTCTTGAGGGTTTTCAGCGGGCATCTTAGGCGGATTGGAAGAGGAAGCGGGTGGCAGCTGGATCCTCCAGCCACCCTCATACATAGAAGGTACAAGTTGTTAGGCGGGGGCCCTATCAACCATCCGGTGGGCCTCCGTTCTAGTCACCCCAGTAGACGTCGTAGACTTCCGCTACTCAGTACAAGGCACCTCCATAGTAGGTGCAGCCCCAGCAGACTCAGGGACAGCAGGTCCCACCTTGTTAGGGATTCGAGAACAAGCCTGGTGCTTGTTTCAAGTGTGGCAAGGATGGCCACTATGCCAGGGAGTGTCCTCAACATCAGGCAGCTCAGTCGTCTCAGTCATCTGCAAATTCTAGGCTTATTAAGAGGACTATCATCAAGAGGAAGGTGCCCAGCATATCCGGTCAGGTGCACTTCACAGATGCTCAGCAGGTTGTGTAGTAGGAGACAATTATGGCTGGTATGTTTACCATCGACTCCCATCCAGCTTTGGTGTTGTTTGATTCTGGTGCATCGCATTCCTTTATGAGCATGGGGTTTGTAGAGCGGCACAACTTATCACTATTGGCTATACCATATGCCAATAAGATCCATACTATGGGTTCTTAGATGTTCATCAATACCCACACGGATACAGTAAGTTTGGTATTAGCCACCCACACTTACCATCTACAGTTCATGATAATGCCTAGGCAAGGCATTAATGCTATTCTTGGAATGAACTGGTTGCGGGTGTATGGGGTAGTATTGGATATGAAGAGAAGAAGTGTGGAGTTATAGCTTCCTTCTTCTAAGGATAGGATGTCTCTCATCATACCCTCAGTACCAGTCTTACCTGTTGCTGCCCATGCTGAAGCCGTTCCTAATCTTACCTCCATTCCAATAGTATGTGAGTTCCTAGATGTTTTCCCTGAAGATCTTCCTGGATTGCCACCAGACTGTGAGGTAGAATTCTCCATTGAGCTTGAGCCTAGTACTACTCCTATCTCTAGACATCCGTACCACATGGCTCCGAGAGAACTAGGAGAAATGAAGAAGCAACTGGAAGAGTTGATGGACAAAGGTTTCATTCACCTAAGTTCTTCACCATGGGGTTGCCCGACTATTTTCATGAAGAAAAAGAATGGTACTCTGTGGATGTGTGTGGATTACCACCCCCTCAATGCGGTAACAGTTAAGAACAAGTATCCTTTGCCCCACACAGATACCTTGTTTGATCAGTTAGCTGGTGCCATGGTGTTCTCGAAGATAGATCTCTGATCGGGCTATCATCAGATCAAGATCAGGCCACAGGATATACCAAAGACAACTTTCTCTACTAGGTATGGGTTGTATGAGTACCTAGTGATGTCTTTCGGTCTCACCAACACTCCTGCCTTCTTCATGTACCTGATGAATTCAGTTTTCATGCTGGAGTTGTATAAGTTTGTGGTGGTTTTCATTGATGACATCTTGATCTATTCCAAGAATGATGAAGAGCATGCCTGTCACCTCCGGATAGTACTAACTCAACTAAGGGAGCACCAGTTGTATGCTAAATTCAGCAAGTGCGAGTTTTGGTTAAATCAAGTGCAGTTTTTGGGGCATGTGTTGACACCTGAAGGCGTTTCTATAGATCCTAGCAAGGTGCAAGATGTATTAGATTAGAAATCTCCCAAGTCTGTGCACCAGATCCATCAGTTCCTTGGTCTAGCTGGCTACTATCGGCGTTTCATCCCTGATTTCTCCAAGATAGCCTAGCCCATGACCAAGCTGCTCCAGAAAGAAGCTAAGTTTGATTGGAGTCCAGCTTGTGAAGAAGCTTTTTAGTCCCTGAAGACTTTTCTGACCACTGCTCCTATGTTGGCCCAACTAGATATTGAGAGGCCCTTTGATGTTTACTGTGATGCCTTGAAGATGGGATTGGGATGTGTGCTTATGCAAGATGGGCGTGTGATAGCTTATGCTTCGTGCCAACTGAAGAAGCACAAGGTGAACTACCCCACCCATGATTTAGAGCTAGCTGCTGTAGTCCACTCTCTGAAGATTTGGAGGCATTATCTGTTGGGCAACAAAGTGCATATCTTTACTGACCACAAGAGCCTTAATTATATTTTCACTCAGTCTGAGTTGAACATGAGGCAAAGGAGATGGTTAGAGCTGATAAAGGATTATAATCTGGAAGTCCATTATCATCCAGGAAAAGCCAATGTGGTAGCTAATGCTTTGAGTTGTAAGTCGCATCAGGTTGAGGAAATACCCTTGTCACTCCACCACACAGAGATGCTAGCTCAGATTGCATTAACCTCATAATTGCTGGAGCAAATTATTCGGGAGCAGAAGGAAGACCCTGAAGAGATTCCACACATTAGGAAGTTGCTGGCTGAAGGGCGTGGACCTCATTTTAGCATTGATGAGCAGGGGGTCGTGCGATACAAGGATAGACTGGTGGTTCCATCCAATGAAGAGCTGAAAAGAAAGATTTTGAATGAAGCCCATCATTCAAAGCTGTCTATCCACCCTGGTAGCAACAAGATGTACCATGATCTGCGCCAACTGAACTAGTGGTCCTACATGAAGCAAGATATCACCCAGTTCGTTGTGGAGTGTGACACTTGTAGTAGAGTCAAGGCAGATCATATGCGTGCTCCTAGATATTTGTAGCCTTTGCCCATTCCTGTTTGGAAATGGGAGGATATTTCCCTGGATTTCATTGTGGGTTTACCCCGCACCTCCATGGGCTTTGATTCTATTTGGGTCATTATGGATCGTCTCACCAAGTCTGCCCACTTCCTTTCGATGGATACTAGATACACTGCCAAGAAGTATGCGGAGATATACTTTGATCGGATTGTGACCCTACATGGAGTTCCTCTCACCATCATCTCTGATAGAGGGTCAGTTTTTGTCTCTCGTTTCTGGGAGAAACTCCAGGAATGTCTAGGTACTCGTCTTCTTAGAAGCTCGGCATACCACCCACAAACTGATGGTCAAACTAAAAGGGTGAACCAGGTGCTCGAGGATATGCTGTAGGCTTGCACCATCTCTTTTCCTATGAAGTGGGATCAGTGTTTAAAGCTAGCTGAATTTTCATATAATAACAGCTACCAAGAGAGTATCCGCATGGCACCATTTGAAGCTTTATATGGGCAGAAGTGTAGGACGCCACTAAACTAGGTTGAAGTAGGAGACCGTGGGTACTTTAGACCTGATTTCATAAAGAAGGCTCGAGAGAAAGTTAATATAATTCATGAACACTTGAAGGCAGCTCAGAGCCGACAAAAGGCTTACGTAGACAAGCGAAGAAGGCCTTTGGAGTTTGCAGTTGGGGATTATGTGTATCTCAAGGTATCTCCTATGAGAGGGGTACATCGATTTGGTGTCCATGGCAAGTTAGCCCCTCTGTATGTGGGTCCATACAAGGTGTTGCAGCAGTGTGGCCCCGTTGCTTATCGTCTCCAACTCCCTGAAATTCTCTCAGCGGTTCACAATGTATTTCACGTCTCGCAATTGAAGAAATGCCTATGAGTTCTTGAAGAATCTGTGGAAATAGAAGGACTTCTACTTCAACCTAATCTGTCTTATGTGGAGCATCCTATAAAAATCTTGGATGAGAAGGAGAGAGTGACCAGGAACAGTGTGATAAAATTTTACAAGGTGCAATGGCAAAATCATTCAAAAGATGAAGCCACCTTGGAGCAAGGGAGCTACATATCAAAGCATTACCCCCACCTTCTCTCAGGTTCAGATAGTTAGTTATTGTGCCAAATGTACTCCCTACCTCTTTCTCACACTAGGCACACGAAATCTCGGGTCGAGATTTTGTTTTAGGGGGGTAGATTTGTAACACCCTGGTGTTACATTGTAATGCTTTGCTAAAACATTTCACGAGCATCATAATTATGTGCATGTGTGTATAGCATAAATTATAAATCAAAGTTTGGTTATTGAAACAATCATGCGAAACATGAGTCTATGGTTACGTTTCATATAATACTATTTAGTATTCTGATCGAATGGTTGTCGAGATCAAAGTGCTATAGAACATTTGGCTAATGGCGATGAAATGTGTGCGGTCACGGACCAGGATAGCTGGTTAGAACATCGAGTAGGCTGGATTTGGGGTTCGACGTGAAACCATTCGGAACGATGTCCATTCGCATAGGCTTGAAAGAAGGTCGACGAAGCTAATTTTGGCTAGTTTTGTAGACCGATCGACTTAGGAAAATTGCGCAATGTCACTGCTTCGATTGATAGCTGGATGTACCCTCTTGTGCATCGAGCGATTAGTTTAGCGTTTGGAGCACGGCGTACACGTTTTCTACTTGTTTCAGAAAGCATGCACAGCACGTAGCTGAGCCTGGGCGCGGTCACCACCCACTGGCTTGCCAGCGCTCACAACCCCACAAGCCGTGCCCACGGCCGCGCTCACCATCGTGCTGGCTACGTCCCACCGCAGTGCCTGTGCTTGTGTGTGGTCCGGCGCTGCGCGCCAGGTTTGCCTGCCACCGCTGCTGCTCACCTGCCATCGCTGCTAACCCGCACTATGCGCTGAGGTGCAGTCCTCATCCTCATGCCGCCGTGACGCTGACGCGCGCTGACCCTACGTCTGTGCCATGGCTGTTGCTGCCTGCAGGCGTGCGCCACCTCGCTGGCTGTTGCGCTGCGCCTAGGCTGCTGACCAACTCTGCCGTGCCATGCCCTACTCTGCTCTGTCTTGGCCAGGAGCACGTCAGGCCTACGCTACATGCCGCCCGTCGCCGTGCCGGTTCTACGTCTGTTGACATCAGTTTGGCTACTCGTGTGCTGGGCGACAGTCTACCCCACCATCACCTCAGCGTCGCTTTCGTGCTACCTCATTGTCTAGCGCTACCCGCCACGACGGCACCATACCGCGCTCATCGCCTTGCCGTAGTGGCCATGCAGACGGATGTCTGGGGCATGTCCCGCTGTTCCCCATAGGAAGGTGTTGGCTCGTTGCGTTGACGCCATGCTAGGACCTCCCCTGCCCCGCTGTCTCCATGGCCGCCGAGTCGACTCTTCACAATTCGCCATGACCAGAGCATTAGACTTCAATTCGGCTTACGCTCGGCTTCATTAGGTATCCAGCCATGTCTCGTCCCTACCTTGCTGTGTATGCCATTGCATAGGGCCGCAATTTCGAAATACCGTGCCACCGGGTCCATAAGACCGCACGGACGCTCCCTGACGGCAAGCTAGCCACTCCGAGCACCTCATAGCAATTCAGTGCACCCACAGCTTAGCCATACACTCCTGAGCACCCCGCTCACCTCAGCCATAGCTTCACAGTAGGCCAGCCACCTCCACCGTGGACGTGCCACCGTCGGGCACCGCCGCACCGCCACGAGCGCACGTGGCCAGCTCTGCTCAAACCACCTCCGACTGAGCCATCAACGTGAAGGTATCCGTGAGCACTCCCTGGTGCTCGCTAGCTCATGTGCTGGCCTTTCCTTTGTTGTTGCTTACAGGAACGCGCCTGCCTTTGCAGGTCAAGGGCCACCACCGGGGAGGGAGTTCGGGACGCCGCCCCTGTCCACCGTAGCGCTTCTAGCCACCGTGTGTTGTCTCCGAGGTAATCATCAGCCTCTTAGTTAAGTAGTGGGAGGTCAGGTGGCGCCGGCGTGGCTATCCTATGCCCGCGCTGTCGTGCCGGTGCGCGCCCTGGGGCCAGGGACTTCACTGTGGTAAAGAAGGAGGAAGGGGAGGACGTAACCGTAAAATCGTAGACTAGGTAAATAGTGTCATAGTGCTCTCGGTAAATGTGAAGTAGTTTGGGGGTGCCCGTGCATTACTGCCTTCGCACGTGGGCCTCCCCCATCGTGGGCCATTGGCCGACTGGGCCATGCGCGTGCATGGGCCACGCTGCACTGGCGCGCATGGCGCATCGTTGCGGGCCGAGCCGCGCGATCTGGGCCGAAGTGGGGAATTTGGTTTTCTTATTTTTCTAGAGAATAGAAATGCTTAATTATTTTTGTTATGAATCCCAGTTCGATAAATCGTAGTAAATTGTGTGGCTGTCCAAAAATAGTGAAACCAAGTTTGTTAGGTTCGCAAAAATACCTTCTATCTGTTAGTGTAGTTAGTTCACAGTTAGCTGTTATGATGATAGGCTCATAAGAATTAAGTGGAAAGCTTGGCGTTATATTGATCAATAATTGCAGGAATTATTGTGGCAAACTGGAAATAGCTTTAGCTTTGAAAATGTTACAGTAGGTTCCCTAGGCCTTTATATACTTGCTGTAGAATTGGTAGCCGTAGAACGAGTTGCTTAATAGTGTAGTTATTATCATTGCTTCATTGTGTGTATCGTAAATCGGCATTAGGAGTAGGAATATCCGTAGTCACCATAAGAATGTATGTCACGTCCATACTTGTTAGTGGTGGTGGTACGTAGCTTAGCCTTAGTGGGTAGACCTCACTTAGTAGTTTAATAGATGTACTTTTAGGATAAGAGTTGTTGTTGCCATCTTATTAAGCAATGCATCATCATTTCATGTAGATCACGAACAGGTAGACTTCGCACCCGTCGGCGAGCCGGAGTACGACGAGGTGATCGAGGAGTATGAGGAGGAGCTCTTCGCATAGGAGGGAGCCCAGGAGCCTGTTGGTACTGACCTTGCTGACCCAGCACCTGCCCAAGGCAAGCCCCGGTGTATAACCCCTATTTTTTAAATGATCACTGAATATATTTATATGATATGCATTTACGTTACAGCCATTTTATGGAAACTACATGCATAAGTATATCTACCCATGAGTCCTACTAGTACATGTCGAGTAGCTGCTGTGCTCAGGATGTCGGTAGCGTGAGTAACCTGCCGTTACTCGCAAATAGGTGATTAAACTATGATATCATGATGAAATAATGGAAAGGTAAATGGTGACCGGGCAGGGATATGGATTTGGTACTGGTGGGTGTGAGGGGTTGTGTCCTATGGCCAACAGGGCATAGCCCAGTTACACTTTTCCCTGTCTGTGTCGATTAAGGACCGGTCATTGCATATGACTCTAGGCAAGTCATAGATTATTGTCCCGAGCGCATACTTGGGTATGGGTGCAGGGAAGGCTTGCTGCTCTCTTGTCACGGATCTGGCTCTTTCTGGACTGACTACTGGGAAGAGGAGGTGGTGGAGGTCCTTACACCACACTTAGTCTGGGACTCAAGGGTGGGGGCTTGGAGTCCAAGTTTGGACGGGGACCTGGACACCTGGGACAGGAGAGCGGTGGGTTAGTCCTGCTTGTGCCTAGGGTACAAGCAGGGCATGTGTCTTCAGGGCACCTAGCTGGGCACATTGATTCACGAATCGCCGGGCTATCTGGTATGGCTTGTCTATGGTTTAGCACCGTAGTAAGAACTGGAAGTGGAAAAGGAGAAGGAACAACATCGATTGCTCAACACTTGCTTGAAAGTAGAACAGGTGCTTATATAGATTGACTAGATGAAAACTTAATACATCTAATGATAATAATGTATCAATAAGGACTCACTATTAGTATTGTTTTTTGCTAAAAGAGAACCAGCAACCATAAAGCCTAGCATACCCCTTGGAGTCGGGAAAGTATTCCCACTAGTTGGATAAGTCTTGCGAGTACATTGTGTACTCAGAGTTTATTTACCCCTGTTGTAGGTGATGCTTGAGGAGTACCTTGTGTGGAGGATCCTTCTGGTGGGCTCAGACGGAATCCTCATTACCTTATCGCTAGATGTTATCTTTTAATATTCCACTGTTTATCATTCCGTACTCTTATTTGGTATTGTAATAATGTACTTTTTAAGAAACTCTAATGTATAAAATGGACTTGTGTTGTAACTCGTTCTCATTATTGGATCCTTGGGAAAAATGTGGATCTTTCGGGTTCTCCCTCAGGGTGTGCTCGATGGACACCGCTCGCTGTAGTTGCTTTCGGGGTGCTTAGAGTCTGGTGGAAGACGAGCGCCTCCGTAAGTACGCTATTTTGGGCAGTTCTGCCACAATTATGGACCTCCATGTGTAGTGATTGTTAAATTGTGTGTGCAAGTGACTGATGAAATTGACTGATACATGATTGAAAATAGAGAGTAGAAGACTTATACATGACTAATAAAATAGAGGGTACATGACTGATACATGACTCATAAAATAGTGGATACATGAATGATAAAATAGATGGTACAAGACTACATGGATATGACGGTACACTACTGATACATGTCCAGTGCTATTGCCAAAGGTGCTCGATAAGATCGTGCTGAAGTTTGGTGTGGATTTGCCTGTTTGTGATATTATGATGAGCTTGTATGAATTCACGGAACTCCTGTGTACGATTACGAGCTTCATGTGGAGTAGGCCTCACAAGCTAGCCGACACCTTCGTAATGGTTGTCTTCATCTTTGTCTTCACTGCGCTCGTCTTCAACGATCATGTTGTGCATGATGACACAAGCTGTCATTATTTGTCTAAGTGTTGCTTTATCCCACATACGTGAACAATAGCAAATTGAGCTTAAAGAACCCCAAAAGCTCTTTCGACATCCTTCCTGACCGCTTCTTGTGCCTTGGCAAAGTATTTCTTCTTATTCCCTTAGGGATTTGATATGGTCTTCACAAATGTCACCCATTGGGGTAGATACCATCTACAAGGTAGTACCCCATTGTATAATTATTACCGTTAACGCTAAAATTAACTTCCTAGGCATCTCCTTCGGCTAGCTTTGCAAATAGATGGGAACGATGAAGAACATTGATATCATTGTGTGACCCTGGTAAACCAATAAAGGCATGCCAAATCCTAAGATCATGTGATGCAATTGCTTCGAGTATTATTGTAGGCTCGTGCTCATGCCCAGTATATTGTCCGTGCCATGGGTTAGGATCATTCTTCCACCTCTGATGCATACAATTCAAACTCCCAAGCATTCCTGGAAAAACCCTTCGCTGCCCGATTGCAAGCAATCTAGCGGTGTCATTCTCATTAGGGGGTCTCAGATACTCCTCTCCAAACACTTCAACAACAGCTTTGATAAACCTTCTAAGGCTTTGTATGATAGTACTTTCACCAATACAAATGTATTGATCCATGAAATCAGCTGGTACTCCATAACTAATCATAAAAAAAGTTGCAGTAATCTTTTGCAAAGATGATAACCCGAGTCGTCCAACTCTATCTCTTTTTTGCTCGAAGTAATTATCATGTTGCTCTACAGCTTGCACTATGCGAAGGTATAGCGTACGAGACATCCTAAACTTGAGGGACAAATCCAAACTAAGCAAACATGGACATAGGAATGTGGATAAAGAAGGTAGACAAAAATTTACAGGCTATTAGCAAACCTGCGCTGGAAGAAAGGTGGCCCGTAGGTTGGATTTTTAGAGAAATAGTCATTGTACAACCTCTAGTGCCCACTTTCTCTGTCCCGATGAATGTACTGACGTCCAGGTATAGAACCACCGCATCGTGGAGCATGGAGAGCTTGATATTGAGTGTGTGCTTGGTGTAATGCAGTAAGGGTGTCCTCAAGATCATCATCACCGTCATCAGATGAGGAAGATGAATCTAGTCGAGAGAGACGACTCATTTTAAGTGGAGAAGAAGCAACACAATGTCGGAATTGGTTTAGAAAATGTAATGGCCATACATATATATATATATATATATATATATATATATATATATATATATATATATATATATATATATATATATATATATATATCGAAAACATATAACCGTTGGAGATAGAGCACTTGAAATATAGCCATTGGAAGGCGACCGTTTGATTTGTAGCCGTTGGAAGAGTGACGGTTCAAATATATAGCCATTTGAAGACTGACAAACCAAAAAATAATAGTTGCAAACTATCTAAAAAATAATTTCTCCAATATTTAGCCATACAAAAATATTGTCAACAAATATCAGTTCCAATAATACCAATTTGAAATAACACGGTTTAGCTATAAAATGCTGGAATTGGTAGTTAGAAGTTATGTATAAAATATAGGTGAGAGAAATATAGAGGGCTGAAATGAGGGTTCAGTTGGAGTGTAGAGATAAATAAGGGATGAAATCTGGATGAGGGACTCTCATTTCTAGGTGTAGAGGGTCAAATTTTGAGGGATTGATTGGAGTTGCCCTTAGCCATCCAACAGCCCAACCATACGCGAATCTACCCCAATGAGCACGGGCCACAACATAGATCTAAAATCTATTTGCCGCCCACAAACGAGACCATCTCATAGCTCTCGCCGGTAAGGATGAAAGTTGGGAACGGTCGGGAAAACCCTCTGACCATTTTCATTTTCATATTTTTATGCGGTAACGGAATCGAGAATGGGAATACTCGGTAGGGAAAACAGAAATGGGATTTTCGGGATGTCGGGAATGGTTGGATACATGGTCGGAACTGGTAAGTTAAATCGGGAACACCGTACCAATGTTACCACTTCAAATGTGTAGCTCGACACAACAAATTTGATAATTACATCATGACATCAATATAATACAAACAAGCAAACAAATATTAGATAAAAAGTTCTGGCGTTCCATTCCAGGTCTAGGCATCCAGCCGCACATGCACAGGCAAACAAAACAAGTTCCGCTCCACTCCTTACAAATCCTGCTAAAAGTTCAAAGCTCTTAGGTGGCGTTTGGATATGGGGAAATAGAGGCTGGGAAAGGGATATGAGATCAGGGTTATATTCAAACCTATGTTTGGATTCTGGGTAAGGGATATGTAGTGGGTTTGGGTAAGGGATATATGTGGCTCGTATCCCACCCAACATAACCCATCGGGGGAGGTGGGTTACGATGGGATACGAGATGTGGATGCTTCACGTTGCCCACTGGCGGCAGCCGCAAGCTCCGTTGCCCTACTGCTGGAGCCAGAGCTGCGACTGCAGCCTTAGCCATAGACAACGTCGCCACACCACCAGAGTTTCGGCCGCCGCCCGAGTCGCATTCGCTCGCGCCGCCAGATCCCAAGACGTCCTCGCCGCACAACCGCATCCAGCCATGCCGCGGTGCACACGGTCAAGTGCTTGGTCGGGGCCAGTCGTAGGATCGCAGCTCAAGCTTGAAGGCATCGCTAGCATCTCGCACCTCGCCCTTGTGGGTAGAGGATTGGAGGCTCATTGGCTCACGTTTGTTGTAGGTCAATTTGCTAGATGCAGGACAAAGGAACGGAAGGCAGAGACTAGCAGCCGCTGTTGCTGTAGGTGGAGAATAGGTAGATAAGGATGGCTTATTTATTTTTTCAGCGTGTGGGTCCCCACATAACCCACCAAACCCAAACCCAAATGCCAAACGTGGGATATGGATAAGTGTATAATAACCCCATCCGATACCCCTTCACCATAACTTACCCATTTCCCTATCCCTAACCAGGCTCCATCCAAACGCCACCTCATTCTTGGACCACAATAATGCAATGACCAATGACAAACAAAACATAGTAATGCTGTGTGCTAAAAGTTCAAAGCTCTCACTCTCGGAGCAGAAGCAAGGGTGCTTGGAGGCTGCTATTTAGGGCCCTTTTGTATGGCTCCAACCAGCTTTGGCTCCCACCTGCAAAAAAGCACTGTTCACAGGAGCCAAAACTTTCTCTCCTCCCTCTTCCTCTCATATGAACAGTGTTTTTGCGGGCTTTTGTAGGTAGGAGCTGGAGCTGCCTGGAGCCATACCAAAGAGGGCCTTACCTGGTGGTTCGGCAGTGCGCTGGCCGGGTGGGCTTGAGCGTCGGCTGGGAACTCAAATACGGGAATACACCGCGGGAACCTTCCCGCTAAAAAACGGAAACCTAGAATATGGTCAGAAAACACCTCATCCCAATTCGTTCCCGTTTCTACCGATTTTTTCCCGTATAATTTCCCATTTCTGTTTTTCCCGAATTTACGGTATTTGGTCGGTTTATATGGTATACGGTGCCGGTCGGTATGGGATTTTCCGTACCGTTTTCATCCTTACTCGTGTGACAAGCTCTCATTGTTTTGCTCCGACGCAGCAGGGGACTTGTGTAAGGTCGAGATGGCGGACTAGAGGGGGGTGAATAGTCCTTTCTAAAATTAATCACATTGGCTAACCGAAACAAGTGTGGAATTAAAATTATCGGTCTAGCCAAGACTACACCCCTCTATTTATGTTCTCTAACACCTTTCAAAGATACTAATTAAGCAACAAAGGTGCCAGGCTAACTAGAGCTCACCTAACCAATTCTAGAAGCAAGCTCACACAAACCTATGCCACTAGTACTTTAAGCAACAAGGGAGCTCCTACACATGCTAGTAAGCAAAAGCACAAAGCCAACTAAGCTCACTAGCAATGCTCAATAACAAGGAAACTAATGCCAAATTAGAGAGCATAAATACTTAGCTACACAAACTAAGCAATGTGACTAACAAGGTTACACAAACCAAATTAGCCACGCAAGGGAGCTACTTCTATGCTACATAAGCAAGAAGGTAACTAGTGAGCTATACAAGCAAACTAATTACAAGAGCAACTACACAAGCACAATGTATATGAAAGTAATTACAAGCTTGTGTAATGAGGATGCAAACCAACGGGAAGAACAAGGTTGACACGGTGATTTTTCTACCGAGGTTCATGTGCTTGCCAACACGCTAGTCCCCATTGTGTCGACCGCTCACTTGGTGGTTCGGCGGCTAATTAGCATCACCCGCCAAACCTGCATGTCGGGCACCGCAAGACCCTACCCCAAAAGTGAGGGTAGCTCAATGACACACTCAACTAGAGTTGCTCTTCGCAGCTCCCGCGGGGCAAACACAACGCCCCTCATAAAGCTCTTCTCCGGAGCACCGCACAAGCTTCTTGCGGGCTTCGACGGAGACCACCACCAAGCCGTCTAAGAGGTGGCAACCTCCAAGAGTAACAAGCACCACCGGCTTGCAACTTGATCACCTAGTGCCACTCGATGCAACCTCATGATGCAATCGCACTAGAATCGCTCTCTCACATAATCGAATGATCACTATCAAGCATATGTGAGATGGATGGCTCCCAAGCACTCTCAAGCATGGACACAAAGTCCCCTGAGGTGCGCAGCACCAGCCATGGCCGAGACCCACTTCTATTTATAGCTCCATAGGCTAAACTAGCCGTTACCCCACTAGGCGTTTTTCGGGACGATCGGACGCTCTGGTCAGGTCGACCGGACGTAGGACCTCAGCGTCCGGTCAATGGATGCTTACCATGTGTCGCCTCCGTTCAAATACTGAGCACCCAATCTCAACGGTTAAGTTGCGACCGGACACAGCATAGTGTATAATCGGACGTAGGAACCCCGCGTCTGGTCACTTCTAGTAAGGTTCCACTCGTGACCGGACGCGTCCGGTCAGTCATGATCAGACGCAGCATCAGCGTCTGGTCATTTCTCCTCTTCTCTGTGCTACCACATCAGCGTGACCGAATGCACCCAGCTAGTGTCTGGTCACTTTCAACGCCAGCATCCAGTTGAAGACCGACGCCGGCGCGCTCACTGCTGCCATTGACCGAACGCAGGACCCCAACGTCTGGTCACCTCGTGACCAGCATTCGGTCCACTTTGCGAGACCCTGTCTTTTCTATATAGGGCGTTAGTGGCACCATCGGACTGTCCGCACTCTACGGGCAGACACTCCACCGGTGAAGTTCTGAACCTTTCTCGCCTCTGTTCCATCGCCGAGTTGATCCACATCAACTCCAACTTCATCTCCTTTATAAATGTGCCAACACCACCAAGTGTACACCACCATGTGTATGTGTGTTAGCATTGTCACAATCATTTTCAAAGGATTAGCCACTCAGCTTGCCACGCCACTCAATCCTAGCCATAATGCAAAGTTAGATCACTCAAGTGGCACTAGATGACTGATATGCAAACAAGTTTTCCCCTCTTGATAGTGCAGTCATCTATCCTAAACCCGGTCATAAACTTCTCTACACACCTATGACTGGTGAAATGAAATGCCCTAGGTTACACCTTTGCCTTGCGCATTCCATTCCATCTCCTCCAATGTCGATGCAACACATGCACCAACCAATCACCAAATGATATGATCCATTTCATATCATCATGTGATCATATTGGTTCATCGATCTTGACTTCACTTGCTTTTCACCGTTGCCTTCGTCCATCAGCGCCAAGTATTGCTTAAGCTTCACCGCCACGCGGTCCATCACTCCAAAGCCTCCAACTTGCCCGTCATGCTTGCAATCGGTCCATCAAGCCAAGTCATGTCTTGATCTTCTCCACCTTGATCACATGACTCAATGTCATGTCTCATTTGCAATGAGCTCCATCATCACATGTGTGAGCTTTGCAACATCTCCAAGCCATTTTCATCTTCATGGCATATGTTGCTCACACACATGTACCTGTGGACTAATCACCTGTGTATCTCACATAAACACAATTAGTCCACCTAGGTTGTTGAAAGCATCTAGGCCCCTAGTTGGGTTTCGGTGATTAATGACAATATGTGATTACTGTGACTAACGTGTGTTTTGTAGAGGCAATTAAGTTAGGTCACGGTAATGGAGATCGATTAGGCTATCATGATGGTCATGCCCCTACGATGGAAATCATTTCGATTTTCAAAGGATGGATGACAAGGTTAAGGATGGACTAGTTCTAAGTGTCGATTGGAGTTGGAGTGACACTTAGAATAGTTTAGGACTTTGTTTCTCCTTTGGTCGTACTATTAAGGGGGATACGAACGGGTAGCTTGACCTAGGTGAGTCTAGTGGGTTAGGTGTGGTGCACACATGCTAAAACTAGCGCTAGGTAGCTCCAAAATAGTCCTTAGATCTAATGGAGCAAACTTCATTCACATATGATCGAAAGTTGGAAGTAAATGGAGGGTCAAATACTGACCGAACGCTGTCTCCAGTGTGACCAGATGCTGGCTTAGAGTCTGGTCAGTTCATTTGATCAAAGTGAAGTCGTCTAGAAGTGACCGAATGCTGAGAAGTGAAGTGACCGGATGCTGAGGTCCAGTGCCTGGTCGACATCAGTATGGTTCTAGTAAGGGAAAATTGGGTAAACTGACTGGTGCGTTCGGTTGCATCCGGTCACCCCGCATAGGCACATAACGGTTCGTTTTTTAGCCCATGTTATAAATACCATCTCTATTCGTGTGTGGGGGTACTTTTGCTCATTCCAACAGCTGAGAAATACGTTTGAGAGTGCCAAGAAGAGCAAGGTCCTAGTGAGGTGATTGAGATTTGAGAATCCCAAAGAGAGCCCTCATTAGTGAGATCAAGAGTAGCAAAGTGTGCATCCACCCTTCTCATTAGACTTGTCATGGTCAAGTGAGAGTTCATACTTGTTACTCTTGGTGATCGCCATCACCTAGACGGCTTGGTGGTGATTGGAGAGCTTGGTGATCATTCGGCGGAGCTTGTGGATGACCCAACTCAAGTTGTGAGCGGTTGTGGGTGATTCACCGTGACGGAGTATCAAAGAATCAACCCGTAGAGAGCACTTGATCCTTGCGTAGATCAAGGGGGAGCTACACCCTTGCAAGGGTGCTCCAACGAGGACTAGTGGAGAGTGGCGACTCTCCGATACCTCAGCAAAACATTACTGCGTTCCTTCTCTCTTTACTTTAAGCATTTACTTTGAGCAATTCATTACTTGTCATTTACATTCCTAGAATTGCCATGCTAGAGTAGGATTGGAACTTATGGTGCTAAACTTTTGTGCGTTAGATCAATAGAAACACTTTCTGGACAAAAGGGGTTAATTGGGCTAACCATAGGATTTGATTATTGCAAAGAAATTTGTAATTAGCCCAATTCACCCCCCCCCCTCTTGGGCATCTTGATCCTTTCAATTGGTACCAGAGCCTTGTGCTCACGTATTTAGGCTTAACCTCCTAGAGCAAGATGTCTCACGGGGATGGACCTCCTCCTATCTTTGAGGGAGATGATTTTCCATATTGGAAAATTCGCATGGAGGCATATCTAGAAGCTATAGATGCTGGTATTCTTAGAGCCACCTCACAAGGCTTCCCAAAACCTCGGGATGCTACTCACCTACAAGGCGATGAGGTGAATTATGAGAAGTGGAATGCAAAGGCTCGAAACACCATCTTTAGAGGCCTTTGCAAAGATGTGTTCAATCGGGTGAGGAACCACAAAGACGCCCATGCACTATGGTCGGACGTTTGTGCGCTCCATGAGGGAACTAAGAGTGAGCGTGAGGAACACTATCATCTTATCATGAAAAAGCTCAACTCTTTTGAAATGCTTTCTAAAGAATGTGCTAATGAGATGTATTCACATTTGAATGTTCTTGTAGAGGAAGTCAATGGGCTTGGACTCACTCAAATGGAACCATCCGATGTTGTAAGAAAGATCTTGAGTGTCCTCCCCATTGATAAATATGGGCATATTGTGACCGTGCTTCATCAAGGTGATCTTTCTACCGCTACACCGACACAAATCTTGGGAAAGATCAATGCTCATGAGATGTACATGCACATCACGCCACAAGATGGCTCATCCTTTACCAAGAAGAAAGATAAGGACTTAACATTCAAAGCTAGCCAAGAGAAGAGTAAAGCAAGACTTGAGTATGAGAGCTCAAGTGATGATGAAGTTGATCATGAAAGTCTTGCTCTCATGGTGAAGAAGTCCACCAAGATGCTAAAGAAGCTCAACAAGAGTGGCATCAAGTTTGATGGCAAGAAGAAGTTCTTCACTAGCTCTAGAAGGAAGCCGCTCTAGAAGGAAGCCAATCTCTGAGATAGATTGCTTCAATTGTGGAGAACTTGGTCATCTAGCACACCAATGCACTAAGCCCAAGAAAGACAAGTTCAAGAACAAATACAAGGGCAAGAAAGATGACTCAAGTAATGAAGAAGAAGAAGAACAAGCCATACAAGAAGAGAGATGGCAAGAAGAAGGACTTCCACAAGAAGAAGAAGAGTGAAAAGACATACATTGTCGGTGATTGGCTCACGGACATTGAGTCATCTAGTGCCTCATCCGATGATGATAGTGACAACAAAAATGTGGCTGCAATTGTTATCGATTCTTCATCATCTTCACCACCACCACCGTCATCATCCTCTACA
Organism: Miscanthus floridulus; assembly: GCF_019320115.1. NCBI lineage: Eukaryota > Viridiplantae > Streptophyta > Magnoliopsida > Poales > Poaceae > Miscanthus > Miscanthus floridulus. The sequence goes on from NC_089593.1 coordinate 51,453,260, forward strand.
CACCTATGCCTTATGGCCAAGGGTGACTGCAAGGTATCTAATAATGATGATAGTAGTGATGATGAGCATGCTAGTGATGATGATAGAGATAGTGATGATGATGAATATGAATCACCTTCTTATGATGATCTTGCTAGATTGCTAAAACAATACACTAAGATCATTATAAAAACTAGAGCTAAAAATGAAAAGCTAGAAGCTAAAAATGGTTCTCTTTTAGCCAAATGTGATATAGCGGAAAAGGTTAGTGTTGAGCTTAAAGAAGCAAATGATGCTATATCATCCAAACTCAAGGAGCTCAAAACTTCTAAGAAAGAGCTTAAATAAAAACATGATAAACTTGAGAGGACACATAATGAGCTCATCACTAGCCACAACAAGCTAAGAGAAGAATATACTACTCTTAAGGTTAATCATGATAATCTTGTTATTGCTCAAGAATTCTTATCCAATGAGCCACATGATGCTACTAACGATGTTGTTAAGATTGATATAGCTACATCATGTGATGCCTTGATTATTAAGAGCATTGAGCAAAGTTCTAGTAGCAAGGGCATGCAAGTGGTTGAAGCCGATGATTATGATGAGTTTGTCAAGCTCAAGAATGACAATAAAAAGCTCAAGAAAGATCTTGAAGAACTCAAAATCACCAAGTCTATTGTGCTAGAAACTATTGTTCATGATGATTGTTTGATCCTTGAGAATGAGAAGCTCAAAGATGAGAACAAGAATCTCAAGGAAGAGAAAAACAATGATGCTCTCAAGGAAGAAAACAAGAAGCTCAAGTTGGAGAAAGAGCATCTTAAGATTGGATTGAGCAAGTTCACTAGAGGCAAGCATCTTCAAAGTGAGCTACTAATGAACACCATCATAAAGATGGATAGAAGTGGCATTGGGTACTTGGCAAACCAAGAAAAGAAGGCTCAAGCTCAACAACAACATAAGTCCAAGCCAAAGCCAAAGAGATGTTTTGAGTGTGGACAAGAAGGCCACTTTGGTCATGAGTTCCAAACTCCACCACCACAACCCTTGCCCAAGCATGCTAGACCTTTTGCCTTCAATGCTCACTATATGCTTAGAAAGGATTCTAGTGGAAAGATGAAAGTGATGTTCTTAGGACCTCCCAACAAAAATAGGCCTAAGAAAATTTGGGTTGCAAAGTCACTTGTTGAGAAGGTGAAGGGCCCTCAACAAGTTTGGGTTCCTAAAGCTTGATCTCTTGTGTGTATGTGAACTACAAGACCGGTGGAAGTCATTGGGTTATTGATAGTGGTTGCACACAACATATGACCGGTGATCCTCGTATGTTCACCTCACTAGATGAAGAAGTAGATGGACAAGAAAGAATCACATTTGGAGATAACTCAAAGGGCAAGGTCAAAGGATTGGGCAAAGTGGCTATATCAAATGATCATTCCATCTCCAATGTTCTATATGTTGCTTCATTGAGTTTCAACTTGCTATCCATTGGACAATTGTGTGATCTTGGCTTTCAATGCTTCTTTACTGAGAAGGAGGTTGTTGTATCCAAGAAGGATGATGATCATGTGATATTCAAAGGATTTAGATACAACAACCTATATCTAGTGGACTTCACCTTCGAAGATGCAAACTTGAAGACATGCCTATTCACCAAAACAACACTTGGGTGGCTATGGCATAGAAGACTTGCTCATGTTGGGATGAGCTCACTCAAGAAGCTAATGAAGAATGATTTGGTGAGAGGGTTGAAGGATGTGAAGTTTGAGAAGGACAAGCTTTGTAGTGCATATCAAGCCGGCAAGCAAGTTGCAAATACCCATCCAACAAAAGCTTTCATGTCAACCGCAAGAGTGCTAGAACTCCTTCATATGGATTTATTTGGACCAACAACATACAAGAGTTTGGGAGGAAATCTTTATTGTCTTGCGATTGTTGATGACTATTAAAGGTATACTTGGGTATTTTTCCTTCATGACAAATTCGAAGTTGCGTCTTGTTTCAAGAAGTTTGCCAAGAGAGCTCATAATGAATTTGAAGTGAAGCTTAAGAAGATAAGAAGTGACAATGGGAAGGAATTTGTCAACACAAACATAGAAGCCTATTGTGATGAAGTTGAGATCAAGCATGAGGTCTCTACAACATATACTCCTGAACAAAATGGTGTAGATGAGAGGAAGAACCGGACATTGATCACTCTTGCAAGAACAATGCTTGATGAGTACAACACCCCGAAGCTCTATGGGCAGAAGCTATCAACACCACATGCTATGCATCAAACCGTCTATTCCTTCAAAAGTTTCTTGGCAAGACACCTTATGAGTTGCTCAATGGGAAGAAGTCGGACGTCTCCTTCTTTAGGGTGTTTGGTTGCAAATGCTACATCTATAAGAAGCGGCAACACCTAGGGAAGTTTTAAAGACGTTGTGATATTGGTTTTCTTGTTGGTTACTCATCAAAGTCCAAAGCATATAGAGTATTTAATCATGCCACTGGCTTGGTTGAAGAAACATATGATGTGGAATTTGATGAATCTAACGGCTCCCAAGGAGCACACGAGAATTTTGATGATGTAGGTGATGAACCATTGAGGGAGGCTATGAAGAACATTCCAGTTGGAGACATCAAGCTTAAAGATGATGAAGATGATATACAAGTGATTGATCCACCTTCTTCATCAAGTATGCCACAAGATGGTGATAAAGATGGGAGAGTAGAAAATGAAGACACTCATGTCTCCCATGATCAAATGGTGGTACAAGCATAAGATGTTAATGCTCCACAACCTCCTCCTCAAGTGGTCAATAGAAGAAATACACCTCTACTACAAGATCATCCACAAGATCTCATCATAGGGAGTCCATCAAAGAGTGTAATGACTCGCTCACAAAAACTTGCTTCATTTATTGCTCATCACTCTTTTGTCTCTTGCTTTGAGCCTACTAAGGTAGAAGAAGCTCTTCAAAATCTAGACTGGATAAATGCAATGCATGAAGAGTGAACAACTTCACCCGCAATGAAGTTTGGACTCTTGAAGAGCGGCCAAAAGGTGCAAGAGTCATTGGAACAAAGTGGGTGTTCTAAAACAAGCAAGATGATCAAGGCGTTGTTGTGAGGAACAAGGCAAGACTAGTTGCAAAGGGGATCTCTCAAGTTGAAGGATTGGATTTTGGAGAGACCTTTGCACCGGTTGCAAGATTAGAAGCCATCCGTATCCTCCTTGCATATGCATCACATCATGAAATAAAACTTTATCAAATGGATGTGAAAAGTGCATTTTTAAATGGCTTTATTAATGAACTAGTCTATGTTGATCAACCTCCCGGGTTTGAAGACCCTAGATATCCTAATCATGTTTATAGGTTGTCCAAGGCTTTATATGGGCTTAAGCAAGCCCCAAGAGCTTGGTATGAGCGCCTTCGGGACTTCCTCATTGAGAAGGGCTTCACCATTGGGAAGGTCAACACCACACTATTCATCAAGAAGCTTGATGGGCATATCTTTATTTGTTAAGTGTATGTTGACGATATCATCTTTGGATCATCAAATGAAGAATCTTGCAAAGAGTTTGGTGAATTGATGTCGAAGGAGTTTGAGATGTCAATGATTGGAGAGCTTACATTCTTTCTTGGTTTTCAAGTCAAGCAAATGAAAGAAGGGATTTTTATCTCTCAAGAGAAATATACAAATGATCTTCTTAAGAGATTCAAGATGGATGAATGTAAGCCAATCAAGAGACCAATGCCAACTAATGGACATCTCGACCTAGATGAGGGAGGTAACACGGTTGATCATACTCTCTACCACTCTATGATTGGTAGCTTGTTATATTTGACCGCATCTAGGCCCGACATCATGTTTAGTGTATGTATGTGTGCTAGATTTCAAGCTAATCCTAAGGAAACTCATTTAATTGCCGTAAAAAGAATCATTAGGTATCTTAAGCACACATCAAGCATTGGCCTTTGGTATCCCAAAGGAGCTATATTTGAGTTAGTTGGCTTTCCAATTTAGATTATGCCGGTTGCAAAGTTGATAGAAAAAGCACATCCAGAGGGTGCCATTTGCTTGGTAGATCACTTATGTCTTGGTCCTCCAAGAAGCAAAATAGTGTGGCCTTGTCCACCGCCGAAGCGGAATACATTGCCGTGGGTGCTTGTTGTGCACAAATACTTTATATGAAACAAACTTTGCTAGACTATGGTGTAGTTCTAGAAAAAGTACCTCTTTTGTGCGACAATGAAAGTGCGGTAAAACTTGCAAATAATCCAGTTCAACACTCTCGTACCAAGCACATAGATATCCGTCATCACTTTCTTAGAGATCATGTTGCAAAGAATGACATTTCACTAGAAGGTATAAGGACCGAGGATCAATTGACGGATATCTTCACTAAACCGCTAGATGAGGCAACATTTTATAGATTGCGGAATGAGCTCAATGTGCTTGATTTTAGTAACTTCACTAAAAAATGAGCTTGTGTTGTCCCTTGCATTGCATTGCATTGTAATATACAACATGTTTAATGTTTTGTAATGCATATAGGGCTTGTCTAACATGGTTAAGATAACCGCCGAAAAGCGTGTGAAGAAGCTTAACCTTGGATCAAACTTGACAAGCAACTGGATTTACTTACAAGTATTGCATTGTATATGCATGAATATTGTTTTGTCATTTGTCTTCAAATTGCCCTCTTATTGCCTATTTTCTTAAAAAGAATTATAGCCTAAGGCAAAATATTTTTGAAAAAATTGAGGGTTTGAGGGAGGTCACTCGCATCAGTCTCAATTGATGTTTATTTGGATCTTATTCAAGTTGGGACATGATTGGGAACAGGCAGCACGAAGAGCTTTAAAGATTTGCTAGAAAAAGAGTGACCGGACGCTGCACCGGACTCTAGAGTCCAGCGTCCTGTCAGTTCATAGGAGGTGAACTCGCTGCGAAGGAGTGACCGGACTCTGCGTTTCTGCGTCTGGTTAGTTGGAGGTTCAGCGTCCGGTCGAGCAAGAAGGCATTCAAGGCAAGGTGACCGGACTCTGGCTGCGTCCGGTTGGTGTCCACCGAACGCGTCCGGTCGCTGCCACTAGAGCGTCCGGTCAATAGGAAGCGTGCGTAATCAGGACTCTCACTCTGTTTCCTTTTCCATCCCGCGGGGGGGCCTTTATAATCATAGCGCTGCCTCGGCCAACTCTGCATTCGCGTCGTCATCATCGTGATTCAGCCCTAGCCGCTGTGCCAGCCTTCTCGCGCCGCCGTAGCCATAGCTTCCTGCGCCCGTGCGCCGCGCGCCACCCACTGCTCCGAGCGCCACCCGCAACACCCTATGCCGCCATGCCCTAGGGTTTGCCTCTACTCCACAAGCCGCCTTGCTCACTACCCACACCGCAAAGCTTCTAGTGCAGCTGTACATCGCCTAACCCTAACCCTAGCCTCATAATTCGGTGGTTCCCTACGCGTCGTTTCTCTTCTTCTCGGGTTGTCGGTTCGTTAGGTAGCAAGCCTTTGATTCAATTTCGTACCCAATTGCTTGCTCTATTAGGGTTTCGCGTCTCTAGATTTAGTGTTATTATTTATAAACCCGATCTATTCCAACGTGCAGTGAGTCGATGCCGTTGAGGTCTTAGTGGCAGTTGTTAGTCAACTCGGGGCCAAGCTCGCGAGTATGGATCGAGGCCAAGCCTCGGAAGTGACAGTTGGTAGTTGTTTCTTGTCAGCGGCAGTTGTTCCTTTCAGATCCAACCGATGGTTCACATCAAGAATGTTGGAGGCGGTTCGGTGATGAGGATCTAAGGCGTCCACCTCGCTTGCCTATAGATCCAAAAGGCAAGGCGACGAAGAAGACTACAACAAAGAAGCGCAAGTACCTAGATGCAGAGACAGCTAGAGCAGCCACAGTTGTAGAGGCTACAGAGCATGCCGAGAGAGGAGGTGTTCGCAGTGGAGTCCAGATCGTAGATCAGCTTTCACTAGAAGCGAGGGCTACACTTGAGCGGGTTGAGCGCCTTCATGGTGGTCTAGCTGGGACTCTCATGATTGGAGGTCGGCATGTTGCCATCGATGAGGATCAGCCTCAGGGGGAGTCACAGCAGCAGGCACCATCAGCAGAGCAGGCTCAGGAGGGATAGCAGGCCAAGGAGACAGAACAGGCACCTCAGCCACAGCTTTGCCACTCTGGTCATACCTGTGCTCCAGTCACGTCGAGGGCAGATACACAGCGGAGGAGTTCTCATCCACTGCCCAGACCATAGGGTCCGCCTCCTGTGACACACTTGGACTTGAGGGCCACCACGGCCAAGCAGGTGCAGCAGCTCAGGTTTGTGGAGTTTGAGCAGCGGTTCCCATCAAGGAGGGATGACATAGCATCCAAGGACTTCTACACACCACTCTAGGAGGATTTCTACAATGCATATCTTAACAGTGGAGCTGTATTTAGACCTTAGAGGGTGTGCAACATTGAGTCTATAGTTGCAGCAGCTGGAGAGCACATTCGCCCCTACCTTACATATCTGCCAGGGCTGACAGACTTGATTGGATGGATAGGATTATATGTTCCATCTTAGATCCGTCAGTTCTATGCTACACTATGGATTGACCCGCAGCACAGATACATTCACTTTGCATTCAGAGGCAGAGATTATAGGCTAACGAGCACTAGGGTTAGGGAGATACTCAGGCTTCAGGAGCAACCCATCAGGTTACATGATGTTTGCTATGGACAGACAGCACCTCCCAGACACCCTCATGGTGGTATGGTGCCTCCCACAAATTTGGTTCGCCACTACTTCAAGGAGCCTTTTGGTGAGGGGTCGAGCAGGACTCCTAGTGATCTCACTCCTATAGCCAGAGTGCTGGATGCCATTATGAGGAGGACCCTGATTCCAAGGATGGGGTATCATGAGGGCTTGACTCGCTTGCAGCTATGGCTTCTCAACTCCCTAATGCAGCAGACTGTATTTGATATTTGGGATCTCCTTCTATCAGAGATGGAGGATACTATTGTTGAGGGGTTTAGAGGTCATTGACAGTTGCCCTATGCCCATTGGATCACATTTCTTATTTATAGGGCAGTTACAGTGAGGCCGCCTGAGATGCTAGCTGAGTACAGTGGTGCTACTATAGAGTTTCCTACATATAACCTGACTCAGATGATCTGCCATAGTACACCATAGGCACCTAGTCAGCTGCGCCGTCGTCCAAATGTACTAGAGACTGTAGCCCAGCAGGATGCTATTATAAGGGGTATTGTAGCTACTAAGGAGGAGCAGCTTGCTCAGTAGGAGGGGATGGTCGAGAGCGACCCTAGTGATAGCTCAGACGAGGACTACCAGGACATTCCTCAGATGCTTGCACGTCAACATGATCATGAGGTCGGCAGCTCCAATTCAGCTCCACCTGCACCGTAGATAGACCCTGCTCTCCTTGCTATACTTGAGCAGATGAGGCAGGATTAGGCACGCTAGGCTCAGGAGACCACTGCCAGTTTTGCATAGTTTCAGACTCGGCAGGACGAGTTCCAACGCCAGCAGTAGGCCATCTAGCAGCAGCAGTAGGCCATGCATTAGAAGCAGCTTCTCATGCAGCGGCTGCTTCTTGGATTCATGCAGCATGTAGTGATAGCGATTGGGGCTCCACCGCCATAGCCTTCGCCCTAGCTTGGTCAGCCTGCCACCACTTCGATGACTCCAACATTACAACCTAGTGGGCTTCAGAGTCAGGGACAGCCACCAGCATAGTTTGCTTCACCTATAGAGCAGGTGTCCTAGTATTTTGCTTTGCCAGTGATAGCTCCACAGTTCACACCTCTTCAGACGGGCTTCACACCGGCTAAGACGCCCTTGCTACTAGTGCCAGAGACTACAGTGTCCAGGAGCCTTGGTGCATCCTTTAGTGAGTTGACAGGGCAGCCTACTCCTCCATACTTGCATGTCCCAGGTCCTTCTATCATTGCACCTATTACCAAGACTACAGAGATGCTCCCTTCATCAGTGGCATCATTAGAGCCAGCTACTTTAGTCATACCAGCACAGCCTACAGCAGCTCTAGTTCCTGATCCGACCCAAACTACTTTAGCATCGCTTCCAGCTATAGAGGGTCAGACTACTCAGAGCTTAGGGTTAGATGATGATGGCACCCAGTTTTAGCTCGCTCCTCGTACCTCAGCGCCCGGCTTGTCTGCTGCCACCTCGCCGACCGACCCTTAGGTTTTGGTGTTTGATGCCAAAGAGGAAGAGGGTTTGAGTATGATAGTCTTAGGAGGAGCGCCTATTTAGGGGGAGCTTAGCTTACTTAGTAGCTTATTATCTAGTACATTTGGAGTTTTATGTGTGATACACTTTTATGCATTCGTCGTGTGTTTACTTCTATGCATTAAACAATATCTATGTGATAGTGATATCTATGTGATCATGATATGTGACATGTGAGCTCTCTACTTTGAATTATTTATATGTCATATCACTTATGCTATGCTCTTTTGCTTTGTTTCCACGTTTTACTCCGATGCAAATGAGCTTTATTACTTGTACTCATGCTTATTTCATATCTTTTGAGTACATCATGTTGGCTTGGGTCATATAAGCTTGCCTAACACTTTTGTTCTTATTGCCAAAAGCTTATATGAACCAAGCATGTTAAAAAACCTCATCTCTTTCACATACTCAAGGTGGAATTAACATCAATCACCAAAAAGGGGGAGATTGAAAGTATCTAGGCCTCTAGTTGGGTTTCGGTTATTAATGACAATATGTGATTACTATGACTAACATGTGTTTTGCAGAGGCAATTAAGTTAGATCACGATAATGGAGATCGATTGGGCTATCATGATGGTCATGCCCCTACGATGGAAATCGTTTCGGTTTTCAAAGGATGGACGACAAGGTTAAGGATGGACTAGTTCTAAGTGTTGATTGGAGTTGGAGTGATACTTAGAGTAGTTTAGGACTTTGTTTTTCCTTTGGCCATACTATTAAGGAGGGTATGGATGGGTAGCTTGACCTAGGTGAGTTTAGTGGGTTAGGTGTGGTGCACACTTGCTAAAACTAGCGCTAGGTAGCTCCAAAATAGTCCTTAGATCCAATGGAGCAAACTTCATTCACATATGATCAAAAGTTGGAAGTGAATAGAGGGTCAAATACTAACTGGACGCTAGCTTTGGTGTGACCAGACGTTGGCTCAGAGTCCGATTAGTTCATTTAATCAAGGTGAAGTCGTCTAGAAGTGACCGGACGCTGAGATGTGAAGTGACCGGACGCTGAGGTCTAGCATCCGGTCGACATCAGTAAGGTTCTAGTAAGGGAAAATTGCGACCGGACGCTGGCCAGCGTCCGGTCACACTGTAAACACTGGAGTTCGGGGTAAACTGATCGGCGCGTCTGGTCAACATGACCGGAGCGTCCGGTCACCCCGCAGAGGCACATAACGGTTCGTTTTTCAGCCCATGTTATAAATATCACCTCTATTTGTGTGTGGAGGTACTTTTGCTCATTTCAACAGCTGAGAAACACGTTTGAGAGTGCCAAGAAGAGCAAGGTCCTAGTGAGGTGATTGAGATTTGAGAATCCCAAAGAGAGCCCTCATTAGTGAGATCAAGAGTAGCAAAGTGTGCATCCACCCTTCTCATTAGGCTTGTCGTGGTCAAGTGAGAGTTCGTACTTGTTACTTTTGATGATCGCCATCACCTAGAGGGCTTGGTGGTGATTGGAGAGCTTGGTGATCATCCAGCGGAGCTTGTGGACGACCCAACTCAAGTTGTGAGCGGTTGTGGGTGATTCACCGCGATGGAGTATCGAAGAATCAACCCGTAGAGAGCACTTGATCCTTGCGCGGATCAAGGGGGAGCTACACCCTTGCGCAGGTGCTCCAATGAGGACTAGTGGGGAGTGGCGACTCTCCGATACCTCGGTAAAACATCGCCGCGTTCCTTCTCCTCTCTTTACATTAAGCATTTACTTTGAGCAATTCATTACTTGTCATTTACATTCCTAGAATTGCCATGCTAGAGTAGGATTGGAACTTAGGGTGCTAAACTTTTGTACATTAGATCAATAGAAACACTTTCTAGGCACAAAGGGCTAAATGGGCTAACCATAGGATTTGATTATTGCAAAGAAATTTGTAATTAGCCCAATTCACCCCCCCCTCTTGGCCATCTTGATCCTTTCAGTTGTCACTCAATTACCAAAACTACACAAGGACCTTTCAACTTGATCCACAAAAGTCCAACTATCACCAAAATCCGATTTTTCTCCTCTCAATTTCAACCAGATTTGTCTCCTTTCAACAAGGAAATCGGATTTTAAACCCTTCTAATTTTTTAAACCGTTCAAGTTATCTCCATGAGTTTGAAAACAGTTTTGACTAATGGGTACTATGTCACATCCTACGTGATGCACATGAGCGAGGAAGGTAATTTAGACTATATTAATTGTATTAATAGTTTAGCAAAATTAATTAAATTTAATAAAAAAATCATATAAATAATTTTTCAAAACATAATTGAAATATTTTAAAAGCATGCAATTAAAATTTCTAAAATCCGAGCCAATCTTAGAAAGTCATAGAATTTGTTTTAGTTCAGGAAAATATAAAATTAGTGTCATATATTTTTTTTTCTAAATTCATGTTGACATGGTGGAAGCCATCCTAAGGTTACCCTTGGAACATACATCCTCAAGCGCTCGATAGTAGCGACACGTCCATCCGCCTTGTCTGTCAGTCTCATGTTCGTCGCTCATCAACATCATAGTAACTGCAACAATGTCTCCACAATATCCACACATACAGGGAAGGAACGTCGGCCGCTAGCACCAAGCGCATGCCCAAGGGAGAGAGGGGACCAATGCCTAGGGTATAGGGGAGGCCAAGCATGTGTCTTCCTTACTATCCCAGAGGTCCACGAGCACTCTAATGGATCAACATCCTCTTTTGACCGACTCTTTTTATCGCAGCCATGAGAAACACATATTTCATAAAAAGAGGGAAGAGAAGTTACAAGGCCCATAAGCGAGCAGGCATGGATTGCAAGAGGCATTCCATAGAACGCTCAGAACACAAGCAACATGTATTTTGTGACATGGCATGCGCCATCTCAAACACTTAGTAGCGTTAGAAGCACTGCTAGGTGCTTGTAACTTGCCTCCAACCAAGAGGATTCTTCTGTTTTTTAACGTAACGGCAGGAGCTCTGACTTTCAATTAAGATAGGAAAAAGATGTTTATGTACCGAGTAAAGAGGGCACGACCCCATTAGAAAACAACTAGAAGTAAAGAATTACATATTGCCTCCCAAAGTATTACCCCCCACAAGATAAAACCCTCTTCCTTTGCTCAATATCCTCTTTGACCCTTGAAGCCACTTGCATTCAAGATTTATGAGGGCTATTAAAAATTCTCCCATTTCTCTCTTTCTATAAGTTCCATAGCATATAGATCACCATTCTGTTGAAACATCTTTTTTCTTTTTTGTTATCATGGTTGTGACCTCTTCCCACCGTGACTTTAGATGAAGTGGTTCCTGAGTGGGCTGAATCAAATGCACGTCGAAGTGCTCCCATGATAGAGTCAGGCTCCACACCGCTTTGGCGAAAGGGAAAGTAGGGATAGATGCAGGGCTGTTTCTAGTGGTCCATTCCACAAGGCGTATTGCTCTTGATGATGCCAACCTCTCTTCTGCAAGTTATCCGTCATTAGGATTTTTCCCGCACAAGAACCGAAACGAACACTTTGTGTTTGTTTTCTGCATGTGCTTTCTATATGAGGTCACTTCGGAATCCATCGTAGGAGCCTTTGACCTGGATCCTATATGCTGAGCGGGTGGAGTAAGTACCATCAACCATCCATCTCCAAACAATAGAGTTGCATATGCCCGGCGTCAGCTAGATGCTTTGGATTCTAATCCAAAGGGAGACAAACTCCTTAACTTGGACGGTAGTGGTGATCCGGCCTCTTAGGGAGCGAATCTGACGGTTGTTTCAGAGTTCCTGTTAGACCGATTTGCTTTTTCTTTTAACCAGCTCGAACAAATATGGCGCTAAATGTCTAGGGGCCTCGGCCTTAAGGCAAATGTTGTGCCCGAATCGAGCCTTTGTGCCGTTGTCGATTGTGACTAAGGCCACCGGCAAACGTGCGATCCCCTAGAACACTCACCGATTCTGCTCGTGCTAAACATGCCAAGTAACTTTTTTGAAAAAAGGCCAAGTAACTAGCAACACTGTAGAGTCAAACCATTTCCACACTTAGGACTGCAACCCTTCTTAGGTTGTCTCCAATAGGAGACCCATCACGAGGCCCAAACCTAAAATGGGTCTCCAACATAATATCTATAGCCTCCAACAGAGTACCTGTTAGAATTTATATGGATAGTTCCCCTAAATATATATGAAGAAATTCTAATAAATCTCAAAGACCCAATACTTGTGTTCCCTAATGGGCTTTAATGTTTAAGCCCATGAGTAGAGGTGGGAGGTACAACATCAATTAGTACTATATTACTAGTTGATGTGGAAGTAGGGGGTTCTCATCCCTATATATATGTACCAATCCTCATGGGAAAAGACACACAAAAAACTACTATAGTTTAAAAAAATCAAAGGTAGTAAATTAGTATTTTCCTCTTCTCGCTATTGCGCTGCCGCCGTAGTCTCTCCATCCTGGCGTCTGCGTGCACCAACATTCGGGAGAGCATGTCTCCAAAACCCTCATCCTTGTGATCCTGTATCGGAAGAGGACGAATAAGGTTTTTGGGAAGTGCTCATCGCGCTACTGCTCCCGACTTTCATGACGGGTCGTCTTCCATCCAAGTCAGGCGGCGCTACGTCCCGGCGTATTCGTCGTTAGCTGCTCCAAGCTCTTCCTTCACCACTCATCGACGACTTACTACCACCACCACCATCAGCGTCTCCCTCTGCATCATCTTCACCAGCGACACCATTTTCTTCTGCAACCAAAAGGTACACACCACGTGACCAATCTATTATTGTCGTCCGTCTACTGTGTTGATCATGATGATCTTAGCTATGTTGCTAGCTATATTGCTATTAATGCTGCTGAAAGCTCTAGTTTGGTTTTGGTGAATTGATGAAACCCTAAGTGCTAACCTAGTTTATCAAGTGATCATGAGATATGTAGCACATTCTGAGTGGTGAAGCAAATAAAGATCATGACATGACGATGACAATGCTATGGTGATGATCAAGTGCTCGGACTTGAAAAGAAGAAAGAGAAAAATAAAAGGCTCAAGGCAAATGTATAAATGATAGGAGTTATTTTGTTTTGGTGATCAAGACACTTAGTGAGTGTGATCACATTTAGGATCGATAGTTATACTATTAAGAGGGGTGAAATTCGTATAAAAATGCGATTATCAAAGTGCCACTAGATGCTCTAACTCATTGAGTGGGAGTTAGTCGAGCCGCCGGTCACAGAGTGTCCAGACGTGTCTGGTATAGTGACCAGACACGTCTGATATTAACGACGAACTCAGCGACCGGACGCGTCCAGTCGCCACATCGGACGTGTTCGGTGTGAATCAGCAAAGTCGTTGTTCGGTGAAGCAGTTGATCGGACGCTGGCAGCGTCCGGTTCAGAGTGACCGAACGCATCCAGACGACCGTGGGTGCTTACTGGACTCGACCGGATGCTGAGGCTCAGCGTCCGGTCAGTTTCTAACAGACGCGTCTGATCGGCCTCGGTTACTCTCTGGACTCGGCCGGACACTACTGCTCTGCGTCCGGTCATTTCTATTTCAGCGTCCGGTATGTGCGTCCGGTCGACAGCAAGCGTGGGCAGCAACGACTACTTTGGTTTGAATTGGACACATGGTGGTCTGGGAGCAACTGGACGCGTCCGGTCGACCTACCGGACGCGTCCGATATTCACGAACGGTGCGTCCGGTGCAGCGTCCGGTGCACTCGAGCAGTGCGTTTGGTCGATGCGTAGTCAACCTAATAATTGAGCCAACGACTCTATTTCGTGGGGGGTTCTATTTAAGCCACATGGCCGGCTCAAGCTTACTCTCTTGGCCATTTGCATTAACATATCAACCTTGTAAGCTTAGCCAAAGCCCTCCTACTCATCTCCATCATAGATTCAACATCTTTGTGAGATTGGGAGAGAATCCAAGTGCATTGTCTGAGTGTTTGCATTTAGAGTACATCTTTGCGGGATTCGCTTGTTACTCTTGGTGGTTGCCGCCACCTAGACGGCTTGAAGCAGCGAGGATCGTCGAGCGGAGGTTGGTGATTGTTTCTGGCTTCGATCGTGGTGATTGTGAGGGGTTCTTGATCTTTCCCCGGTGGAAAGCCAAAAGGTACTCTAGTAAATTGCTCGTGGCTAGTGTAATCCTCATCTTGTGTTAGTTGTGCGGCACCATATTGAGGGTTTGACGTATGATGCTGATTAGTGCGTGAACCTCCAAGTGAGTGAATTGCCACAATGAGGACTAGCTTGCCGGCAAGCAAGTTAACCTCAGTAAAAAATTATTATGTTATCATTTGATTTCGAGGTGATTGGTCTTCATCGATATTCATTCTTGTGATTGATTGGTTCACTCCTCGATACAGCGGTATAACCATCTTGCTCACTCTCTCTACATTACCGTAAACTAGTTGTCAAGCTCTTTAGTGTAGCTAGTTGTGAGAGCTTGTTAGTTTGGTTAGTGTGCCTCTTTAATTAGTCTTTGAGAGCACACTAACTTAGTATAGTGACATAATTATTGTGTGGATAGTAACTACATAAACTAGAATTGTGGTAGGTGGCTTGTATTTTTAGTAGGCTAGCGCAACACTCCCTTCGCCTTATAATTATCTAACCGGTTTGTTAAGTGTTGTTGTAGAAATTTTTAATAGCCTATTCACCCCCTCTAGCCATTAGGACCTTTCAGCTGCCTGATTTAACTAGTATGTTAGATATTTGCATACTAGTTTATGAGATTGTCATGATTTGTATTCTGTTGTTAATCTGAAAATTAATTAGAAAATTGCCTAATTATTCAATAGTACCTATATAGAAGACTCATTTTATATGTCAAGAGAGGTATAACCCAAATTTGAGTATCCTCTCTCCTGAAGACCTATTTACAGAAAGTGTTCTCTTTTAGATCTTATTATTAGAGAAGACTAAAAATAAATATTAAACCATTTATCTATAGCACTCTCAAACGTGAAATAGGTCTCTAGGTAGCGGTCGTTGGTGAACGTCTTAAACAGCCACAAAGCCACCAGTCTGTCCACAGCTGACGGCCCCACGAGAGCAAGACCGAGGGACCGGAGAAGCCTAGACCTAGACCACACTTCTCCGGTGAAGACGCACCTAGTGTGCAAATGGTCTGCACTCTGCAGTTCCTCCATGCTGATCACAATTCACACAAGGCACATGAGAAATTAGCTTGCAAGCCATGTCTAATGACATCTTTCCGCTGTCCAAAGTCGACGAGTCAAAAGAAGAATTTAACTCGGGGAGTTGCAGTCCGCCATAGTTTCTTAGCCCCTTCCAGGAATGCAGTGCTGGAAAAAAAGAATTTAAGGCCTGGTTTAATTCCTCCTTTTAAAGTTTACTTTCTATCTTATCTAATATTTAGACACATACATGGAGTATTAAATATAGATTAAAAAATAACTAATTGCACAGTTTGCGACTAATTTGCGAGACAAATCTTTTAAACCTAATTAGTCTATGATTTGATAATATGGTGCTACAGTGACACATTTGCTAATGACGGATTAATTAGGCTTAATAAATTCGTCTCGCGGATTACTGACGAATTCAGTAATTTGTTTTTTATGAGTATCCGAACACCCCATACGACATATCCATGTGATAATCAATGTGACACCCGAAAACTTTACGCCTTCAATTTAAACCAGGCCTAAGTGATGAGGTAGAGTACTCACCATTCTAGGACCAACTCCACAAGAATCTGTGTCTTTATCAAAAAAATAAAAAAGAATCTGTGCGGTCAGCACAATGCCATCAACAAGCTCCCAAACCTAAAGGTATTTGCAGAAGACCTGCGTGGTCAGAGCCCTAGGACCCAATTCATAATAGGTATGATTGCCTCTTGTATCTTCTGCTTGTTCGTTTTGTACAAAGTGTCGAACGTGATGCTGATGAAGTCCTCAAACTACTGACGACTTTCTACGTGCAAGATACACTGAAGCAGACAACCACCACCATACAGGAATCAAAATTTTAGCAGCTGACACGAAAATATACTCTATACGCAAAGCCCCTTAGATTTCGAATTTCTCAGACATCACTTACATACATGCCATGCCTTTCTTAACAAGGCAACGTAGTAGTTATGCAGCATAACTATGCAGTAGTAATATGTAACATTCAGTTCCACAACTAATTTCTTCTAATAACTTGCAGATTGGAGCAAGCAAGCAATCAATCTATATACCTAGTTAGGCTTGAAGAACTTGAGCTTCATCCCATTGTTGACGATGCTCCAGACGCCACCCAGCGAGAACGCCAGGCTGAACGCTGTGCCGAGCAGCCCAAGGCCCCAGTTGAGGTACCAGCTGAAGCTGAACCTCTCGGGCTTCTTGACGTGGATCCACATGAAGCACGGGTAGGCGAAGGTCACGGGCAGGGTGAGTCCGCCCAGCAGCCCGGCGAGGCTGGAAAGGAACGGCAGGGCCACGCTGATGAACAGCGAGAGGAACCCGTAGAAGACCCTGAACCCTGACCGCACCCATGCCGAGCACGGGCGGTTGGTGCGGCCGGTGTAGTAGGCCTCGAAGCTGTCGAACACCGGCATGGAGTAGATCTGGAAGCTGCTGAGGCAGTTGAGCACGACGAGGAGGCACGTCGTCGCAAGGAGGCCCCGCGGGATGTCATGGCTGTGGAAGGCGTAGAGTGCCGCCAGCATCCCTCCTGGTGGCATCTGCAGGGCGTGCCAAGAGTACAAGCACAACAGTCCAGGGATCGTTAGTTACAGCACAATGAAGTCATGATTAATCTGATGAGCTAAGCAAGCATCATGAAGTACTTGCCATGTTTCCGTAGGCCCAGTAGCCTCCAACGGCAACGGGGAAGAGGCACATTGCAATCAGGAGATACGCTACTTTGGCCCCGCGCCACATTGGCACATGTGCTGGATGTTTGAAAGTCGATGGCATCGTTGCCTGCATATTTTCAATGACAATTCACACACATGAAGACATGAAGTTACCAAATGACGTTACTGATGACAGAAAGAGAGGCTCCGAGCCAATAATTCATCAAACGATAAATTATACCGACCTGTATTTCCAGAGCAAGATTGTGCCCTCTGAAGGCAAACGCTATTATCCCAAGAGCGTTCAAGGTTGAGAATAGGGATATACCAAAAGAATTGGATGTCATTGGGTCATAAGATACTGTCGGTGGTCGCGGTTGGCTGACGGAGAGAACCCATGACATGGTACAGTACATTATCGCAGTCGCCCCACCGATGAGTGAAAGACCGGCGATTGAATTGAGATTTGGAAGTTGGGAAAGAATTACTGCCATGGATGTGAACACCAAGTACCACTCGACCGTTGTAATGGGATTCGGCGAACAGAGTGGGCCACACACTATTTGGAAGAACAGCTTCATGGTCTCCCCTCCAACAAGGATTAATGCAGTGGCGGTGCCTGCCGAGAGATAAATAGTCGGGAAAAGAGCCAGCCACATTCCCAGTTTTTCTCCTGCATGAATAATGTATATTAGTCAGTATATAATTGGTGGAAATCCTTTTCTATCCTGTGACTTGAATTATGTAGCTATCAATGAAATAGATCAACTGAGAATCTAGCCACATTGCATGTTCTCAGTTTGGTGCAACCAGAGGCAATAATTATTCCAAGTAGATAATGCAATAGTTTAACAAGAAGGATCATAGGGTTCCAGTAGTAGCAAAAGGTAACATATTTCTGCGGCACCGTAATGAATGGCATGAGAACGATATGTTATCTAACAGAAGAAGCAGCTCCAGATCATGATCCAAATGCGAAGGAAACAAAAGAGCATTCCTAGATTAGTCTGGCACTACCCCATCAGTCACGCTCCACCTCTTATTTGGAAGCAGCAAGACACTGTCAAAAGATTCTTTCCAGCCTATGGACAGAGATAATAATTGGACAGTGGCGACATACAGTGCTTACAACCATCTATATATTGCAGACATGTCAGTGACATTCATGAATCTAGGAATCAGAAGTAATTGTCATGAACTGGCAAAAATAGTTGAGAGAATGTCTCACCAAATGCAGCCTGTGCAAGCTCCACATATCTGTTGTACCTCCTGCCTGGCACAGCCTCATGAAGCTTCACTAGGATCCAGAGTGTGTACAGTTGCCAGAAATAAGCAATAGTCAATGATATTATCCCCCAGCTCCTGCAGTCCAAACAGTCATGAACAGTGATATATCAGAAATGGTTCTAAACTTCAGCTATAATAGTTTAGGGACATTGAGGCCTTGTTTAGTTCCTCCCCAAAAGTTTACACCCTATCCTATCGAATGTTTGGACACATGCATGGAGTATTAAATATAAACTAAAAAATAACTAATTGCACATTTTGTGACTAATTTATGAGACGAATCTTTTAAGCCTAATTAGTCCATGACAATGTGGTGCTACAGTACACACTTGTAAATAACGGATTGCTTAGGCTTAATAAATTCGTTTCGCGATTTACTGACGTATTTTGTAATTTGTATTTTTATTAATATCCGAATAACCTATGCGACGCCACCACGTGACACCCCAAAACTTTACACCCTAGATTTAAACGAGCCCTGAATACTTCAGAGAAATTGGCTGAGAAGGTTGAAACCCAGTCCAACTGGACGCCACAACCAATGGTTAAAAATGAGAACAAGATTTTTTTTCTTTTTCAGTTGCGATAAAGAAAGTATAATCTTACCAATTAGATAAAGTGATAGGACTGATAGAACCTCTAGGTGCAGATCTAGCGGGTAGGACTTGACTTAGACAATACCTTGTTAAGTACCTCATCGAGAGACAGTCGCGGCCATGGCGCCGCCGCCGAGGGAGCAGCGAACGAGTCGCTGCCATAATTTCGAGAACTATTTAGAAAACTGTGAACGAATCGATACTTATGATTTACTTCATTCACATGATTATGTCATGTAAATAAGGTTATTTCTTGATCCGTATAGGAGTACTCTTTCCTCATTCCACTTCAATAACTCAACGAGGTCTTTTATTAACTGTACTTTTGCAAGTCACGCTTGCATCTTTTTTTGTCTTTTGATTAGTATTGACCATGACGGTGCATTTCTATTGTGCCATGGTCAATACTAGGATAGCATAAGAGCTACTCAAACTTCTCTCGTAATGCGGGATACAAAAACATGTGAATCATCACAAAACTTTTCCCGCCTTGCAGGATTGACTAGCATAAGTACTATGCCAAACTTCTCCCCATGCGGGATAAATCTATATACAAACACGCATGCTTAATCCAACTTTGATCAAATTAGACAAGTGTGTTACTTATTGCAACTCTTATCATAAAACATTCACTTAGACTTTATTTTTTAATTAAATCTTTCCGTTGGTTCCAATTTAATCAAAAAATTAGTAAACTAACAAAAAACAGTCCTAAACTGTCTTGACTCAAGCCTTTTTCATTCACATACCCCAGCATTACAGCCCGTTGGCATGCAGCCGAGTGATCTCGACGGTAAAAAAATAAAACATACAAGATGCTTTTGCATCAATTCTACATCACCATTGGACATAAAATAGAATTAATTCATAAAACTCATAAATTAACTTGAAAGATATATAACTACTCTTCAAAATTAAATTCTCCCATTGGTTCAAATTTAATTAGAAGATAATCAACATCAATTGTTGTGAAAACACGATAATCAAATACATTCTATTAGTTTAGGTTGGTTCAGGGGCATTTCTGGGTCCTTATCTACTTTTTGAAAAATTGACCACGTTGGTGTAAAATTTATCAAAGATTGCAACTTCAAACTTAAACTCATTATAATATTGTTATCATCAACGTTGATAAGAAAATAACAAAAACATAATTTAACATAAATAAATCGGACTACTCCTCTAATTTAAATTTTCCCGTTGGTTCCAATTTAATTAGAGGATAAACATAATCATAATTTACTAAATATAACTACTTTTCAAATTAAATTTTCCCGTTGGTTCGAATTTAATTAAAAGATAATAAATATTAAACTTTGCAGCGGAAACATGAAAAAAATAATTTCTCTACTTTTCAAAAGCATTTCACCGTCCTCATCTACTCTTTGAACAATTTATCCCGTTGGTTCAAAATTGAATAGAGATGAAAACTAATCAAAATTTGCTTCTGAAAATAATAAAACCGTTTATTGTTCATTTGGCCCGGCCTGGAAAAAAACGGCCCGCGGCCTATCTAGCCAGTGGCCGCGCGCGCTCGGCCCAGCGACACTGCCCATACTGGAAATCGGCCCATGGCCTGCCGCGCGCTGCGTGCGTGCCCGCTTCCCCGCGCCCAAGCTGCAACCTGGGCCTGGGCCGGGAATTCTCCGCCCCGCCTGGGCTAAATCTGGCCCGTGCGCGTCCCCACCGTCGATCACGATCAGACGGTCATCCGCCGTTCTCGCTGGGACAAAAACCGGCGCCTTGCCGCTCCTCGTCAAACCCTAACCTCACTCTGAAACTCCCGTTCCTCTCTCAGCCCCGCGGTGACTGGCTCTCTCTCTCTCCCCTTCCAAACCAAAAACATGGCGGCCGAAGAAAGATGGCGGCGTCGCCGTCGGTACGTGCGCTCACCGTAGGGTGAGTGCGCCGCCGTCAAGCGGTCTAGCGACGACGCCCTGAGCGCGTGTGCGCTGCTCGGTGGAGCGCCGGTGGTTCTTGTGATGTAGTTAACTGAGGGATGACGGCGCTGCCGCGGGGCTCCCGGTCGGCTCGCGCGCTCGCCGGAGGTCGAGCGCGCTGTCGTCGAGGGGCCCTCGGGCGGTGCCCTTGGCCCGAGCCCGAGGCGGAGGCCGCACGACGGCGAGTCCTTGCGCCCACGGTGGCTCGGGATGACTTCTCGCGTGGCGTCGAGGCAACGGACGACTGTGGTGACTATGCGGGCGGTTCCCAGGTAGGAAAACCCCCTCCAATACTTTCTCTTCTTCTAGGGTTAGGGTTAGACTCTACTGGTTCATCTCCTTCTGATTGATTCTGCCCCGACCTAGATCTAAACCTAACCTGGCTCTGATACCGTGATAGGATTGATAGAACTTCTAGGTAAAGATCTAGCGGGTAGAACTTGACTTAGACAATACCTTGTTAAGTACCTCATCGAGGAGGCAGTCACGGCCATGGCGCCGCCGACGGGGTAGCAGCGACGTGGAGGCGCGGTCCAGTGGCGGCGGCGAAGGCGATGGCACTTCCCGTCGCTCACAGCACACCCTCTCGATCGGTCTAGGGTTAGACTCGGTGGGGAACTGGCGACAGCAGTGAACCTCGTACCTTGCGCCCCGGCCCCCACCTTCCTCTTTATAGTGCTGCGCGACGGGGGCCCATCAGCTAGGAGAATGGCTGGACGCCCCCGATCAGGGCACAGATCAAGGCCCCAACTGGCCGTTAGACCAACTGGTGGAGATCATTCTAACAACAAGTACTGCACATTTTATTTGTTCTAAGTTACACATGCTATGCTTACAACAATTCACACAAAATTCAAATCGGAGAAGGGAAAAAAAGACGAAACTAAAATAGTCCATGCACATATGAGATTTATACTGTGATTTTTTATGAGAACAGTGGCTTTGATTCTTGATTGAAAATTTTCGAATCTCATCTCTGGCAAAAAAAAAAGAAGATGTATGAAGCCTCTTATTTTACCAACCTGAATTATTATACCTAAATGTAGCAAACGTTTACCGGACAACAAATTTGAAGAGTGAAGAAAAAAGTCATTAGCAAATTTGCCCCTCAAGATCTTGTATTTGCTGGCTGCCTTCCTGGAATTAACATACTCAACCATAGGGAGTTAAGGAAACTCATCTCCCCAGATCGGTCTTACTAATAGGTCCCTCTGTTTGGTATCTTGGAATGATGTGGAGTGAGAACTGGGCCATCACACCCAAATTCAGCAATCAAAATGGTTTGTGCCCAAGTTGAGAGGCATTGACAGGGGCACAGGGCAGGGTCAAGACAAAGTGTATAATAAGAAGTTAAGAACTGAAAAATAAAGTTCGTAACACACCAACCAATAACATCATCGAAAACTCTCACCCGGGCACCAGACTTTTAAACCTGGATTGGCCAATCAGGCCAATGACACTCACCCTGTCACTCCTCAGAAGGAATAACCAAGGCGCCATTAACAAAAGCAGAGAAAGCATAGCAGCAGCAACAATGCTAACTTGAAATAAGCAATGGAGGCGGGGGCAGGAGGAGTGACTGCTGGGTTACCATACCATCCGAGGCCCGGGAAGGCGAGCGGGAGGAGGAGAGCCTGGAAGCCGAGGCCGGCGTTGAGGGAGTGGAAGGCGGCGTAGCGGGCGTTGCCGCCGCGGCTCTCGGTGACGGGTAGCCAGGCGTCGCGCGGGTCGAGGCGCGTGAGGTGGCCCACGTCCTCCAGGTACCCGCGCAGGCCCTCCACCACGCGACGCCCGGGGGTCCCGGAGCCCTTGCTCCTCCCGCCGCCACCGCCCGCACCGGCTCCGGTCGGCGTCGCCGCGCCCTCCGGCGTCGACAGGCCGTGCGGCGTTGCCGGGATCGACACCAGCTCCAGCTCGCTCGCCGCGCCCTCCGCCGCCGTCGCCATTGCCGTCCGTCCCTGGAGTTCTTGGAGGTTCGCGAGCGAGGTTTTGGAATGGGAGCTTGAGCTGGCCGCTGGCGTGAAAAGAAAAAGGTGGCGCAGGGGAGTGTGCAGGGTGGGGGGCAGGAGGACAGTGAGGCCTTATTTAGATAACTCCAAATTCTAAGTTCTTTTATTTTCTCCATCACATCAATTTTTAGCTGTTTGTATGGAGTATTAAATATAGGTAAAAAAATAACTAATTGCATAGTTTAGTTCAAAATCACGAGATGAATCTTTTAAGCTTAGTTGGTTCACGATTAAACAATATTTATCAAATAAGACGAAAGTGCTACTATTTATTGAGTTGAAATTTTTTTCAAACTAAACATGGCCTGACTTCCGTGTCGGAGAAGAGAGAGAGATGGGGAGGGGGAGTGAGAAGTGAAATAAATGGTGCACGGGGAGTGTGAGGAGACAGCGAGTGTACGAGAGGAGACTGTAGCCAGCGCGTGCCATGTCCTAGCGTCCGGAGGGGAGGGGAGCGGTCAGCAGAACAGAGCACGGCGGCGCGGCGGGCGGGACTGACCCGTCCAGTGCGGCCGCTGCGGCGACGCGCTCGGGCCTCGGCGAGCTTTGCCAACGTGGGCTCGGGGTCACAGACAGACAGGGGCAGGCAGCGGGGTTGCGTGCAGCGTGCGCGAGGCTTTGGTCGCATTTTTACCGTGAGGTCAACTCGGCAGGATTGTGTCTTGCGGGCAAGGGTTTCCGTGCCGGAGGAGCAGCGTTCTCACTGTACGAGGCGACTGGACGCACGTTGGTTGCGGAGTGGTGTGCAAGGCAATCAGGTAAGGAAGGAGGATGGGCGTGTGCTGGAGCGGTGAACGTGAATATATCCATCGCAACGAACTATTACCCTTGTTTATTTTATTTACTAGTTGTGCATTGGCTCTCATGTTTGTATGCAGTATTAAATATAAATAAAAAATAAAATTAATTATAGAGTTTAGATAAAATTCACGAGATGAATTTTTTAAACCTAATTAGATTATAATTAGACACTAATTACCAAATAACAACAAAAATATTATAGTATCATTTCTCAAAAAAATTCGTCAACTAAACAAGGCCTTGGAAGTCGTCCTCATCCTGTGATTGGCTCGGCTCTCATGAGCTCCACTCCATGTTCTCGTCCTGTGATTGGCTCTCATGTTTGTATGCAGTATTCCAGGTTGCATACGGTATGCATACAATTTTCTTCCTGTAAATGACGTTGGCGAGTCATCGGGTTGGCCCGCGAGTCAGAAATCTGTCTAACACGAGTTTTACACCAGGCCAGAAATCGTGGCCCGTACCACCCGATGAGCCAACTGGGATGGGTCGGTTCTTTTTCCGTGCGGTTTGACTTTACACGTATAGGCCCTGTTCACCTTAAGCTTAGTTGAAATGGGTTGAAAAATACTATTCTACTTAAATTGTTGTAAGACAAAAATAATATTCCAACTAAAAATAAGTTGAACAAGCCGGTTTTTAGCTAAGCCAAATGAGCCATACTGAGAAATAAAAATAGAAAAAGGAACATGGGAAAGTTGGGAAAAAAAATTCGCGAACGTAAAGTTGGGAAAATGGTAAAGTCTTCGTGCAAGCCTACCCTTGTTGGGTCTGTCTAATCAACGACCGATTGTTTTTCCCCTTTCATTAACTGAATTTTTTCTATACACTTACACTATCCTAGAGCTGTATTTACACAGACTTATTACTATATTTACCATGATTTCTTCAATGTAATTTATTGGACAGAGTGATATAATTTAGGAATAACACAAATATATGCCCAATTTTTCAAAAAAAAATTACAAATTATTTCTATAGATTTCAGACGTCAAATAAATATATGTCAAATTGTTCATAAATTTCAAAAAAATACAAAATTCACACAAAATTGCTGCCACCGGAAGGGGCGGTGCCCGCGCCGGAGACACCCGCGCACACGCGTCCCTAGGCAAAAGGAAACGGAGGGAGCAGCGCCTCTGCTCCACTCTTGGATAACCGACGCGGCCCCCCACAAGCACTCCCACCCTTTGCTCACGTATACGCTGCACTACTCAGCGGTGGACACGCAACTTGGGCAAGCAGGCCGCCTAAGCGGCTCCCTCGAGAGAAGCCGTGGGGAACGGCGGGGGTGACCGTGAGGCCGAAGTTATCCGGTTGGTTCTCCATCGACGGCTGAGGGAGGGCGGGCGAGCTAGATTGGACGCCATCCGATGGCAAAAAAAGTTGAGAGATGTCCTTGGATCAACCGGTTGACCATTAGCATTTCTCATAATGAATTGGTAGTTTTAGAGAAAGTGAGCTAAGACGACAATCACCCTGTTCGCTTGATCATTTCTGTGGCTTATAAGCCGGCTGATGCAGTTTTATTGTGAAAAAAAAACACTGTATCATACTTGTCGGTGTTTTGGACCGGCGGGCCCTCAACCAACTAGTGAAAATATACTGTGTGCCCCTAATCCCGGATGGTGATGCAAAGAGACAAGGTTTATACTGGTTCAGGCGATAGATGCCCTACATCCAGTCTGAGAGATCGATCTTATATTCCTTACACCGAAGTGCTTGTAGTAGGGGGTTACAAGCAGGGCGAGAGAGGAAGCTAGTCCCAGGTCTCTGCGTGGAGCGGTGTGGATTGCTTAAGATGTTGACCTCAGGCAGCGGGAAAGCGTGTGTGTTACAGAGTGTAGAGCGTGTGTTCGTCTGAGCGTCTAAGTCTACCTTATGTTTGCGACCCTCTGTCCATCTCTCCCTAGAAACGGCCCCGGTCTCTCACTTTTATAGTTGAAGGGGGGACAGAGGTGATACATGCGTTCGCTACGCGGCGTCCTGTGAGCGGAGGTGGCATTTTCGAGCCCTATAGCTTGTCACTATGGCGGCATGGTCGACGGAGCGGTCTTTGTCCTTGATGCACTGGAGCGACGCGCTGGTCACGCCCGATCCTGTGCGACGTGGGAGCTCCAGTGATAGCTTGACGTAGGGCATGGCGGACGACGTGCCGGTCGCTATATGTCGACAACGTAAAGAGCCGAGGCTCAGTTGGTGCCGAGGCCGAGCCATCGTGGGGGGCTCAGCGGGCGTGAATCCCAAGACTGTCAAGACCCTGAAGTGGATTGCCGAGGCTCGGAGGGAGCTGTTGGTTTTGTACACTGATTCCGAGGCTACAGTACCCGGACTTCACTCCCACACCGTGTTGTTCTTTGAGCAGGGGTTAGGTAGCATAGTGTAGCGTGGGCGTCAGTCATGGGCATAGTACCGAGCACAGCGGTCGGTAACCCTTGCCCCGTCTTGTCCCGGATGGCATGGTGTTGATGCAACTTCCCATCCCATTGGCCATCCGCTGTGTCGAGCCGTCGTCCGGCTGACGTCGCGGGAGTGGTTGGTCGCGTTAGTTGGACGTGATGTTTTGTCAGGGAGATCGGTCGAGGTGGAGGCGATGGGGTTGTTGCCGAGCCAGCCTCGAGCGAGGTGGAGAATCGGCACCTCGTCCGAGGCTTTACGTGTGGGGCCTCGAGTGAGACAGAGAATCGGTCCCCCGTCCAAGGCCTTACGTGTGAGGCATCGAGCGAGACGAAGAATCGGTTCCCCGTCCGAGGCCTTACTCGTAAGGCCTCGAGCGAGACGGAGAATTGATACCCCGTCCGAGGCCTTACGTGCGAGGCTTCGAGCGAGGCGGAGAATCGGTAGCCTCAGACAAGGCAGGGGTTGGCCAATAGTTGTCTCTTGGCTTTGATTTTGACAGGGTCTAAGTGATTTTTCCGGTTTTCACTTAGGGGACCCCTTTTTATGGTACTCGACAGTAGCCCCCGAGCCTTGGGGAGAGTGTGAGCGCTCTCCCTGAGGTTTTGACGAGACTTGGCTCGCGACAGCTCCTGGCGGGATGGTGTTTCGTACTCGAGGTCTCGGTGGGTGCGCGCGAGCGCACCCACCGGGTGTAGCCCCCGAGGCCCTGGAGGAGTGGATTTATTCCTTCAGGGGCTTTTCTCATGTCATGCGAGGGGTTTTATTGCGTTTGCTGAGCCCATGAGTGCGAGTTCGGGTCGCTGAGTCTTCGGCTTGGCTGCAGGAAGGGCCCCCGAGCCTCTATGTGGAGCAAGAGGGTGATCAGGAGTTTCTCTGTCTTTTTTGTGCGGCCCTCATGCATCCTTTTCGTTCGGAAGGAGGGGTAGAGTATGTCAGGCTACCCTTGGGCGCGAGCAGTGACACCTCTGGCGAGCTGTTATCGGGTAAGTCCAAGTGGAGGCCCGTGCCCCATTCGATAGGGGTCGGTTGGTGGTCCAAAGACGCACTCCAAAAGTACTAGAGGGCTTCTCTAGTGGGTCCTAGGGCCATTCGATTGGCCCCAGGGGCTCGATGCCTCCCTTCGGTAGGATCCCATTCGGAGACCTCCCTGCTGGTCTCAGACACGACTTGGGGCATCCCAAGCGATCGCTTGCTCGGGCCTCGACCATGTACAGGCTTGCCCATAGTCATCCCTGACTCTGTTGTCCTAGAGCGGCTATCGAGACCCTCGGGGGCCCAGCCTTCGACCCCCTGGATCGTAACGGGCTCGATGCCCTTTATCGCATTTTGTCGAGCCTCTGAGTGCGAGCTCGAGTCGCTGGTATTCGACTTGGTTGCCGAAAGAGCCCCCGAGCCTCCGCACGGAGCGGGAGGGCGATCAGGAGTTTCCCTGCCTTTTTTGTGTGACCCTCGCGCATCCTTTTTGTTCAGAAGGAGGGGTTGTTTGCCGAGCCCTCGAGTGTGAGTTTGGGTCGCTGGGTCTCAGCTTGGTTGCTGGAAGAGCCCCTGAGCCTCTGCACGGAGCGAGAGGGCGATCAGGAGTTCCCCTAGCTTTTTTGTGCAACCCTCGCGCATCCTTTTCGTTCGGAAGGAGGGTTTGTTTGCCGAGCCCTCGAGTGCGAATTTGGGTCGCTGGGTCTCGACTTGGTTGCAGGAGGAGCCCCCGAGCCTCTACATGGAGCGAGAGGGCGATTAGGAGTTCCCCTGGCTTTTTTGTGCGACCCTCGCGCATCCTTTTTATTCCAAAGGAGGGGTGGAGTATTCCAGGCTACCCTCGATGGGCGCGAGTAGTAACACCTTCGGTGAGCTGTTATCGGGTAAGTCCGAGTGGAGGCTCGTGCCCCATTCGATAGGGGTCGGCTGGTGGTCTAGAGACACACTCCAAAAGTATCAGAGGGCTTCTCTAGTGGATCCCAGGGCCATTCGATTGGCCTCGGGGGCTCGATGCCTCCCTTTGGTGGGATCCCATTCGGAGACCTCCCTACTGGTCTCGGACATGACTTGGGGCATCCCAATCGATCGCTTGCTCAGGCCTCGGCCATGTACAGGCTCGCCCGTAGTCATCCCTGACTTTGTTGTCCTAGGGCGACTATCGAGACCCTCGGGGGTCCAGCCTTCGAACCCCTGGACCGTAACGGGCTCGGTGCCCAGTTCCTTCGTCTGAAAGGAATCGTGTGGAGGATATTCCCCTTCCATCGGCTGACAACGGCAGGTGCACCTTTTGAGGTGGTTTCTCAGGGAGATGGAACGGCGCCTGCCATTGCTGCGGTCGAATGCAACGCGGTGTCAGCGGATGGGACATAACTGTGCATGCGATTAATAAGGAAAAGGTAGGTGTGTGGGCGGTTAAATCGGATCTGGATTAACTGTGCTAGATTTGAGGGAAACTTCCCCGATTTTGTCGCTCATCCATTTCGTCCCCTTCCTGCATAAATACGTAATGAGCCTCGTCCTTCTCCTCCTTACCGTGCCTGCATTCACCTTTTTTGCCTTCGAGCCGTTGCTAAGAACAAAGAGCGCCGAGGAGAAGAAGGGAGAAGGGTAGGGAAGAGAGAGAGAGAGTGAGCTTTACTGTCGTAGCCGCATTCTCCACCATGCAATGGCCGGCGGCGCTGTTGTCCTTCGGGCGGATCCTTGGGGTCCGTCCGACGTGTTGGCGGAGATGCTGCAGTCGCTCATCGATGACGGCCTCCTTCACCCAGTTATCGACCCCACCAGGCCAGAATGGATTGCTCCGGGGGGCGAGCCAGAGCCGAGGCCGCGCGATGGCTACATCGTGAGCTTCGTGGCCTTCCACGAGCGTGGTCTCGGCCTATCGGTGGACCAGTTCATGCGGGCGCTCCCGTACTACTATGGCGTGGAGCTCCACAACTTTAATCCCAACTCCATCACGCAGGCGGCCATCTTCGTCGCCGTCTGCGAGGGGTATCTGGGCATTGCCCCCCATTGGGAGCTGTGGCTCCACCTCTTCCGGGCGGGGCATACCACCAAGCTGACGGGCATGACGGGCACAAGGAAGGTGATGAGGGCCGGCGGCTGCACCCTCCAAGTGCGCCAATACCGGCAGCACCTCTACATCCTGGCCCAGCTCGCGTCGTCCAACCACCACTGGTACAGCAGCTGGTTCTACCTCTGCAACGATGATGGCTAACTTCCCCCCTACACCAGGCGAGTCATGGAGAGCCAGCTAGAGAAGTAGAGGTACGGCGTCCCAGTGGTTGACTAGCCCAAGCTACAGCAGCTCTTAGAGGGGCTGGAGAGGCTGCGTAGCTGCGGCCTTACAGCGGCTGTGGTTGTGGCGGCCTTCCACCGCCAGAGGGTGCTGCCGCTGATGGCTCGGCGGCGGCACCTATTCGACATGACACCGGATGAGCTGATCGAGGGCGTCCGGATGTCCGCCATCGTCCTCTCTGACGAGGAGATTCTACATCGGGTGAGAGACGGTGGAGGGGCAGCTGAAGAGCGGTGGCCTAACCCCATTCACGATGCGCCCATCATAGGGGTACCTCTCTCTAGTAAGTCACGCGCTGCTGCGGCCCCTGAGGCCTCCTCGTTCCTCACTGTTTCATGTTCCCTTATTTGTGTTCACCGTTCCTGTAGGGGATGAGGGATGTGCGAGCCTCCCCACCGCCTGTTCCTGAGGACATAGAGTGGTGAGCGGTGAACCGGGCACACGCTAAGGCGCAGAAGAAGCAGAAGGACGCTGAGGAGGCAAAGCGCAAGAGGAAGATCCTCGAGCGTGAGGAGCTGGAGAAACACCGCCGGCAGCAGAGGCACGACGGTCTCCTGGTGGAGGCGTCTCCGTCGCCGTCACTATCGACGGACTCTTTGGACCATGATGATGAGAGCGAGGTGGGGCAGGGTCCCCTGGACCATCTCTCTGATGTTAGGGGGACGACACTCGGGGCGTCGACAAGCAGCTCGACTTTTCTGGGAGGAGGAGGAGAGGATGCCTCGGGGCCGGTGATCGCCCGCCCCGAGGCCAAGGCCGACACGCCCAAGGCATGGGCATTAGGGAAGCGCGCCGTCAGCCCAGTGGGCTCGATGGCAGAGGTGGAGCAGGCGGCGACGGGGGCGATGCATCTACCCCCGCAGAGGAGGGATGCAGTGCCGAAGCGGTTGTGTCCCCGTTTGAGGTGAGTGTTTTTTTTGGCGAAGTTGGTAGTATCTCCCATTCGTTCCTTGGTCGTATGCTGACCTTGTTGGTGTTTTACCTTCAGCCAAAAGCGTCAGGCAGAAGTGCCTGCCTTAGCGCCATGTAAGGTGCTCAAGGTGAGCGGCAGCTCCACTGCCCAATGGGTGGTGGAGGCGTAAGCCGCCATACAACATGGCGTGGCATCGGCGAGGGCCGACCTGAAGGAGTCAGTCGCCCAGGGAGAGGCTACCGAGGCGGCCATGAAGCAAGCGAAGGAGGAGGAGCCTACGCCCCATGAGCCCGAGGCCCACGAGTTAGATGGGGCCAAGGCGCCCTCAGTCGCCGAGGCCACCAAGGGTGAGGCCGAGGCCCTCTGGACTTCCGAGGCCGAGGCGGCGGAGGTCGAGGCCCTTAGGGCTTCGGAGGCCAAAGCGGCGGGTGCCGGGGCTCCCCGGGCTGCCGAGGTCGACGCGGCAGAGGCCAGTTTGGGCATGGTGGAACCGACGGGCTAGGATGCGGATATGGGGGCGGGGCAAGCTTCAGTACCGCCCCTGGTCCAAGGCCCACCGCCATCATAGGAGAGCGCCCGAGAAGTGGAGATCCATTCGATCTCCTCCGATGATACTTCCTGGGGGAAGGAGGTGGCGGATGTCGAGGCAGCCATCACCATGGAGCAGCCAGCTCCGACCTCTGGCGAGGGAAGCTCGGCCCTTGTGTGGGTACAACCCAAGCCCCGTGTGTGGGATCACCCGCGTGTCTTGTGGCGGAGCCGGGACGACCCTAAGGGAGAGCCTCTGTTCGCCCTCGAGGACGTGGCCAAGGGGGGCGTTGGAGCTCTTTTGAGTAATACCGTCGTCTGGCGGAGTGGTCGCTGCGGACAGCACTGTCCATCATGGCTGATGATCTTTCCGGTGTTGCCCAGGTATGTGTCTTCTTTTCTCATGCGGTGTCGTCTTTTTCTGAGTTTCCTCACAGTGCATGACCCCTGTTCTACCTATCCAGGAGCTCAAGGCTCGATCCCTCGGGAAGTTGTTGTTCGTCCGGCGGGAGAGGGACGTCTAGGACCAGCTTCGGCAGTAGAAGGACATGCTCGCCAATGCAACGAGCTTCTGACAGTGTGGAGCGCGGAGGTGGAGGACCTCCGCCTTCGCTGTGCTGATATGAAGGACGAGGTGGCCATGGCTCTAGAGCAGGCCGCCCCTTTGGCAGCGTGGATCAAGGAGCTGGAGGAGGAGCTGACCTGGGTGGCCGGTGAGCGGGACACCTTCAGGTCCTAGGCTGAAGAAGCAACAGCCTCAGCCAAGGCCATCGCTGGGCAACTGGGGACAGAGCAGGGTGCGCACCTACTGACGAAAGGCGCCCTGGTGGAGGCCCTCAAGGTGGTCGAGGCCTCCCTAACCAAGGCTTTGGTCTGGAAGGGAAAGGCCGAGGGTGAGTCCTGTTTCCCTTGTTTTATTTGTTTTTCTTGTGTTCGACGCCTAACCCCCTAGCGTGATGCAGAGCTGGAGAGGGAGGCTTTCAGGGTGGCCGAGGCCTCTCGAGCTGAGGTTCAGCGCTAGAAAGAGAAAGCCGAGGCCTCTCGGGTCGAGGTCCAGCGCTGGAAAGAGAAAGCCGAGGGTGAGTCCCGTAGGCCTTCGCCCCTGTTTGGCTTATTTTCTTTTGCGCTTAACCCTATCCTACTTGTTTTGGTGTAGGGTTGGAGAAGGAGGTCTCTCAGGCAGCTGAGGCCTCTGTCACAGTGTAGGCAGTGCTCAAGGCCGAGATCGGGGAGCACAACACGCTGCAGAGCGCCGCCCGTACCGTCTGCGAGGCCCTGGAGGTTGAGGGGGTCGAGTCGGGTAGCTCCCTTAGGAGCCGCTTGACCGCGTTGAGCGGCCAAGTGCACGAGTGACTCCGAGGAGCACTGCACATGGGCGTCAAGCATGCCCTGGCCATCATCTCCTCGCACTACATCGGCGTCAACCTCGAGTCCGTTAGTGACAACTACGTCTTGGCTGAGGATGACGAGGAGGCCGATGAGGAGATCATGAAGCTGATGGAGGCGGCTGAGGGCCCCAACACAGCGCTGGCCAAGCTGTTTGAAGAGGAGGTGGTTGCTCCTATGCCGTCCGCCGACGCAGGAGACCCTGAGCCTTGACCTGGGCCAAAGGGGCCATGTAAACAAATTATGATTATTATCGTACCATGACGTTTGTGGCCGTCGAGGCCTTTTTTAAAGTACTTATGCGTCTATGCTTTCTAATCATTTTATGGTATTTCCAAGCCTCTACCCTCTGTCTCGTTCCTAAACATATCTCTTGCAAAAAACTTCCTCGGAACCTAAGCTGTCCCTCGGGGAAAAAGGTGGTGAGGGAGTGCCGTAGCCCGGAGGCGTAGGGCATCTCGTGGCTCGATCGACCTTTTGGCCCTAAGATAGACTTTCAGTCCTTAGGTTTTTTTACAATCAATTTATCAGAACATGATAGAGAGTTTGGCATAGAAATTTATTTGAAAAACGATTAAAAATGGTGCCTAGGACTTGGGGGGGT
This sequence comes from Miscanthus floridulus, assembly GCF_019320115.1. NCBI lineage: Eukaryota > Viridiplantae > Streptophyta > Magnoliopsida > Poales > Poaceae > Miscanthus > Miscanthus floridulus. The sequence continues at coordinate 51,485,974 of NC_089593.1, forward strand.
CCCCCCTTCTAGCCCCCGAGGGAGGCTCAGTTCTGCAGAGGCAGAGCCAAGTCTTGTTCGAATCCCGCGGTGGGTACCTCTGCAGAGGCAGAGCCGAGTCACCCTTACAGTGTTATCATAATGCTAAGCCCCACGATGGGCTCGGGGGGTTTCTCGAAAAATTAGAACAACTAAAGAACGCTTCTTTATTGTATTTCGAGAAACAATGTATACAATGCTTGGAAATTTAAGGGTAGAAGCGATGTAGCTGTTCTATGTTCCAAGCGTTGGTGAGGATTTTGCCCTTCTCGTTGGCTAGCTTGTAGGTCCCGGGCTTTAGCACTTGGGCGACGATGTATGGCCCTTCCCATGGTGGGGTCAGCTTGTGGCGGCCCTTGTTGCTCTACCTCAGCCTCAGCACCAGGTCACCCACCTTTAGGTCTCGGCTTCGAATGCACCAGGCTTGATAGCATCGTAGGGCTTGCTGGTACTTGGCCGAGTGTAGCAGCGCGATGTCTCGGGCTTCCTCTAGTTGGTCGAGGGCGTCTTCGCAGGCAGTGCGGTTGCTTTGCTCGTTGTAGGCCTGTAGCCTCAGGGAACCATACTCCAAGTCAGTGGGGAGGATGGCCTTGGCTCCATAGACTAGGAAGAACGGTGTGAACCCCGTGGCTCAGTTTGGAGTGTTCCTCAGGCTCTAGATGACCGACGGGAGTTTGGCAAGCCACTTCTTGCCAAATTTCTTCAACCGATTGTATATTCTTGGCTTGAGGCCTTTTAGGATCATGCCATTAGCATGCTCTACTTGGTCGTTTGTCCTAGGATGTCCTACGGCTGACCAGGCCACACGGATGTGGTGGTCGTCGCAGAACGTCAGGAACTTATGGCCGGTGAATTGTGTCCCGTTGTCAGTGATGATGGTGTTTGGAACGCCGAACCTATGGATGATATCAGTAAAGAACAGCACCACTTGCTCAGACTTGATTCGATTGATCGGACGAGCCTCAATCCACTTGGAGAACTTATCGATCGCTACCAGCAGATGGGTGTAGCCCCCGAGGGCTTTCTGCAGAGGCCCAACCATGTCGTGCCCCCATACGGTGAACGACCATGTGATGGGGATGGTTTGGAGGGCTTGGGCCGGGAGATGCGTCTACCGCGCGTAGTACTAGCATCCCTCGCAGGAGCGTACGAGCTTGGTGGCGTCAGCAACTGCCATTGACCAGTAGAACCCTTGGCGGAAGGTGTTTCCAACGAGCGTCCAAGGTGCTGCATGGTGCCCGCAGGCTCCCGCGTGCAAGTCCCAAAGTAGGGCTTGGCCTGCCTCGGTGGTGATGCATCGTTGGAGGACGCCAGATGGGCTTCGCCTGTATAGCTCGCCATTGCTGAGGACGTAAGTTTTGGCTCATCGTGCAAGCCATCGGGCTTTGGTCCTGTCTGTAGGAAGCTCTCCTCGAACGAGGCAATCAAGGAACAGAACTCACCAGTCCGTGCCTTGGTTGGCCTCGGGAGGCTCCGCATTGACTTCCATGACCTCGGGCTTGGTCGAAGGGGTCTCGGCGATAGAGGGGGTCTCGAGCCCTACGATGGGCTTGACCGGTGGGCCCTCTTCCACCACCGAGGCATAGTCGATGGAAGGCTTGTGGAGGTCTCTGGCGAAGACGTTCAGGGGGACCGGGGCCCATGCCGACACCATCTTTGCTAGTTCATCCGCAGCCTCGTTAAATTTTCACGCGATGTGGTTGAGTTTGAGACCGTCGAACTTGTCTTCAAGGTGACATACCAGCTTGTAGTACGCCTCCATTTTGGGGTCATGGCAGTTCGACTCCTTCATCACCTAATCGACGACGAGCTGCGAATCGCCCCGTATGTCGAGACGCCGTACTCCAAGTTCAATGGCGATCATCAAGCCGTTGACGAGGGCCTCGTATTCGGCTACGTTGTTGGAGGCGGCGAAGTGGAGCCGAATCATGTAGCGCATGTGCACTCCGAGGGGTGAGATGAAGAGCAGACCTGCACCTACCCCAGTCTTCATCAGGGACCCGTCAAAGTACATGGTCCAACATTCCGCCTGGACCTGAGCAGGTGGCAGTTAGATGTTGATCCACTCCGCCACAAAATTGGCCAAGACCTAGGATTTAATTGCTTTCCAAGGCGCGAAAGATAGGGCTTCCCCCATGAGTTCCACAACCCACTTAGCTATTCTACCCGAGGCCTCCCAGTTATGGATTATCTCTCCAAGAGGGAAAGACGACACCACGGTCACCGGGTGGGACTCGAAGTAGTGACGCAGCTTATGTCGAGCCAAGACTATGGCGTAGATCAGCTTCTGGATGTGGGGGTAGCGTGTCTTAGTCTCGGAGAGCACCTCACTAACGAAGTAAACAGGTCATTGGACGGGTAGAGCGTGCCCCTCTTCCTGCCTCTCGACCACTACGGCCGCGCTGACCACTTGGGTCATTGCGGCGACGTAGAGCAAGAGGGCTTCGCCCTTGGTCGGTGGCACTAGGAAGGGAGGATTGGTGAGCAGTGCCTTAAGCTTGGCGAGGGCTTCTTCGGCCTTGGGGGTCCAAAGAAAGCGTTCGGATTTTCTCAAGAGGCGATACAGGGGCAAGCCTTTTTCGCCAAGGCGCGAGATGGAGCGGCTCAGGGCCGCGAGGCATCCCATAACCCTCTGCACTCCCTTGAGGTCTTGGATTGGTCCCATGTTGGTCACGGCCGAGACCTTCTCCGGGTTGGCCTCGATGCCACGCTCTGAGACTATGAATCCCAAGAGCATGCCTCGGGGGACCCCGAAGACACACTTCTCAGGGTTGAGCTTGATGCCCTTCTCTCTGAGGCATCTGAAGGTGATCTCCAGGTCATCGACGAGATCACTAGCCTTCTTGGACTTGACCACGATGTCGTCCATGTAGGCCTTGATGGTTCGCCCGATGTGCTCACCAAAGACCTGGGTCATGCACCACTGGTATGTGCCCCCTGTGTTTCTGAATCCGAATGGCATAGTCACATAGCAGTACATGCCGAATGGGGTGATGAAAGAAGTCGTGAGCTGGTCGGATTCTTTCATCTTGATTTGATGGTAACCGGAATACGCATTAAGGAAAGATAGGGTTTCGCATCCCGCAGTGGAGTCAATGATTTGGTTGATTCGAGGTAATGGGAATGGGACTTTTGGACATGCTTTATTCAAACCGGTGTAGTCTACACACATTCTCCACTTCCTATTTTTCTTCTTAACTAATACAGGATTAGCTAACCACTCTGGATGGGACACTTCCTTGATGAATCCAGCTGCCAAAAGCTTATGCACCTCCTCGCCGATGGCCCTATGCTTTTCCTCGTCGAATCAGTGCAGGTGCTATTTCACCAGTCTGGAGCCGGCCCGGATGTCCAAGGCATGCTCGGCGACCTCCCTCAGTATGCCCGACATGTCCAAGGGACTCCACGCGAATACATCGGCATTCACACAGAGAAAGTCGACGAGCACGCCTTCCTATTTGATGTCGAGGGTGGCGCTGATCCTCAGCGCCCAGTCGTCGAAGCAGGTGGGGTCGACCAGGATGAGCTTGATGGCCTCCGTGGGCTTGAAAGTCCCAGCATGACGCTTGGAGTCAGGCGCCTCGCTACCAAGTCGGTCGAGGTTGAGAAGGAGGGTCTCGGCCTCCACAAGAGCCTCGGCATACTCGATGCATTTGACGTCGCAGTCGTATGCAGGTTCGTACGTGGACTCGACAGTGATGACACCATTGGGGCCTAGCTTCTTGAGCTTGAGGTAGGTGTAGTTAGAGACCGCCATGAACTTGGCGTAGCACGGTCACCCCAAGATGGCGTGATAGGTTCCCTTGAACCCAACCACCTCGAAGGTGAGGACCTCCTTGCGGTAGTTGGAGGGAATGCCGAAACAGACGGGCAAGTCGATGCGCCCGAGGGGTCGCGTGTGTTTCCTCGGCACGATGCCATGGAAGGGCACGACATCGCCTCGGAGCTATGACTGATCGATCCCCAGGAGTTCCAGGGTGCTGGCGTAGAGGATGTTGAGACCGCTGCCTCTGTCCATCAATACCTTGGAGAGCCGGGTGTTGCCAATGATCGGGTCAACGACGAGTGGGTACTGCCTAGGGTTTGGGACATAATCGGGGTGGTCATCCTGATCAAAGGTGATCGCCTCTCGAGACCAGTCAAGGTACCGAGGAGTGGCCACTTTAATCGAGAAGACCTCCCGACGCTCCCTCTTTCGCTGACGTGCCGTGAGGCCCGCTGAAGGCCCACCGAAGATCATGAAGGCATTGAACACTTCGGGGAACCCATCGTCCTTGTCGTTGTCCCTATTGCCGGCGTCCCTCCTCTTGGCCTCGTCATTGGGGGGCTCGAGCCTGGTGTAGTAACACCGGAGCATGGTGCACTCTTCGAGGGTGTGCTTCACCGGGCCCTGGTGGTAAGGGTAGGGTTTTTAAGCATATCGTCGAAGAGCCCGGGGCCTCTGGGGCCTCGAGGATTCTTGTGTTCTGTGGCCGTGACTAGACCAGCCTTGAGGACCTCCTATTTCCCTTGGTGACCCTTTTTCTTTTTCTTGGGGAGGTGGGGAGCCGAGGCCCCGGGGGCCTCGTCCCTCCGCTTCCCCTTGGCGTCGTTGTCGAGGAAGATGGCCCCGATGGCCTCTTCACCCGAGGCGAAGTTGGTGGCGATGTCGAGGAGCGTGGCCGCCGAGGTTGGCATGTTCCAGCCTAACTCACGGACCAGGTCTCGGTAGGTGGTGCCGGAGAGGAAAGCCTGGACAATTTCCGAGTCGCCGATGCTGAGCAACTCGGTGCACTGCTTAGAGAAGCGTTGGATGGAGTCTCAGAGAGATTTGTCCAGCATCTGGCGACAACTCTTGAGGTCCTAGGAGTTCCCGGGGTGCATATATGTGCCCTAGAAATTCTCGACAAAGACCTTTACCAAGTCGCGCCAGTCGTGCATCTACAAGGGAGGGAGGTGTTCGAGCCAGGTTCACGCCGAGTCTGACAGGAACAAGGGGAGGTTGCGGATGATGAGCAGGTCATCATCCGCGCCGCCTAGCTAACAAGCCAAGCGGTAATCGATGAGCCACAGTTCGGGGTTGGTCTCACCACTGTACTTTGTGAGGTTGGCTGGCTGCCGAAACTAGGCTGGGAAGTGAGCACCGTGGATGGCCTTGCTCAAGAGAAGGACTGCGGTCCTCCCCACTATCGTAGCGACCGCCTCGATGCGGGTGGTAGCCTCGGGCAGGCCCCTCGTTGTCATGGCGCTGTCGTCTATTGACCACATCGTAGTCGCCTTGTGCCTCACGTCGGTTGCCAAGGTGGTCGTGCACCGAGGGGGGCCTGTTGGCCGTTGGTGCCCGAGCGGGCTCAGGACGAACTGAGGCCCCTCTACCTTGCCGAGGCGATGCTATGGGTAGTTCCGAGGCATCTCCGCGCCATCTAGAGGTGGAGCTTTTGGCCTGCTGTACCGCGACGGTCTCGAGGAGGTCTCGGAGCTCACCATGGACTAGTCGCCCTTCTGTGGTAGAGGGCTCGAGCATAGTCCAGAGTAGCATCGCTGCTGCCACGACGTTCTAGCTGGCGCGATTGAAGATAGGGGGTTGCTCACCCCCTATGTTGTTGTTGATGCGGTGGCTAACATCGTGAGCCCTCCGCCGGGCTGGTCCGCCATCACCGTGACCCCGCTGCTCTTGCTCAAGGGTTTCTCAGAGCTGCCGCAGAAGGAGTCGATCCTACTCGACCTTGGCCTGGAGCTCACAGAGCTGCTCCAGGTCAAGGTGTCAAAGTTCCTTGTGGGCAGGGTTCTCGTTCCACGCTGCTGGAGGCTTGATGCATGGAGGTGCGGGGTCGCCTGCCCCCTCGCGGGGCGGGCAGCGACCGCCTGCCCCTCCATCCTCATCACCCGCGCTAGGCATCTCGAGCTCGACGTAGAAGCACTTACGAGTGGGATCGTAAGTGCCTTCGTCATCGGAGTCAGAGTAGCCGAAGCAGTAGTCGCTCGCGGCCAACAAGCGGCGCATAGCCTCAGGGTCGAGAAGCCTGGAAAAGTCTACTCCGGCCCACGCCTCATCCTCCTCCAAGGAGTCAGCGTGGGTATGGGTCGAAGTTGTAGCATCGAGGTCGAGGGTGAAGCGTTGGTGGCGTCCTGATGGCTCCGCGTGTGTGGAAGTGTTGGTGGAAGCATAGGCGGCGATGGTATTGCCAAACCCGAAAGGGTACAGGGATGGTGCCATCACCGGGATTTGCTCCGTTGGAGTCGACTCCTCAGGAGATGGCGGGGCAGAGCTTGATGGCGGGGCGTTGCTGCACGCTACCGGCGCCTTTCCCTTGCCCAGGCTTAAGCTAGACAGGTCCCCAACCAGGGACTCCACACCAATAGCCGGGCATGGGGTACCGGTGGAGCGTGGTGCATTGCCCTGAGCTTGTGCGGCATCGGGGTGGTCCCGCTCGCGCTGTGCCTAGCGAGCGCGACGAGAGCGGCGTCCCGAGCGCCGCCTGCGCCTGAGCTGCTAGTGCGTGGTGTCGTTCTCGATCGGTGGGGCTCTAGGTGTGAGGAGTACCATATCATACTCACATCCTAGAGACATGAACTCTAGGCTCCCGAACTAGATCACCGTGCCAAAGATGCAGTGGTCGTACGAGGCCTGCCATCCAGAACTTGTTGGGATGACAAAGCTGACATGCAGTAGAACCCCTACCTGGCGCGCCAACTGTCGGTGTTTTGGACCGGCGGGCCCTCAACCAACTAGTGAAAATGTACTACGTGCCCCTAATCCTAGATGATGATGCAAAGAGACACAAGGTTTATACTGGTTCAGGCGATAGATGCCCTACGTCCAGTCTGAGAGATCGATCTTGTATTCCTTGCACCGAAGTGCTTGTAGTCAGGGGTTACAAGCAGGGCGAGAGAGGGAGCTAGTCCTAGGTCTCTGCGTGGAGCGGTGTGGATTGCTTGAGATGTTGATCTCAGGCAGTGGGGAAGCATGCGTGTTACAGAGTGTAGAGCATGTGTTCGTCTGAGCGTCTAAGTCTACCTTCTGTCTGTGACCCTCTGTCCGTCTCTCCCTAGAAATGGCCCCGGTCTCTCCCTTTTATAGTTGTAGGGGGGATAGGGGTGATACATGCGTTCGCTACACGACGTCCTATGAGCGGAGGTGGCGTTTTCGAGCCCTGTAGCTTGTCACTATGGTGGCATGGTCGATGGAGCGGTTTTTGTTCTTGATGCACTGGAGCGACGCGCTGGTCACGCCCGATCCTGTACGACGTGGGAGCTCCAGTGATAGCTTGACGCAGGGCATGGCGGACGATGTGCCGGTCGCTGTATGTCGACAGCATAAAGAGCCGAGGCTCAGTTGGTGCCGAGGCCGAGCCATCGTGGGGGGCTTGGCGGGCGTGAATCCCAAGACTACCGAGACCCTGAAGTGGATTGCCGAGGCTCGGAGGGAGCAGTTGGTTCTGTACACTGATTCTGAGGCTACAGTAACCTAGACTTGACTCCCACGCCGTGTTGTTCTTTGAGCAGGGGTTAGGTAGCACAGTGTAGCGCGGGTGTCAGTCATCGGCACAGTACCGAGCACAGCGGCCGGTAACCCCTGCCCCGTCCTGTCCCGGACGGCATGGTGTTGATGTGACTTCCCATCCCATCGGCCACTCCGCTGTGTCGAGCCGTCGTCCGGCTGACGTCGCGGGAGTGGTTGGTCGTGTTAGTTGGACGTGACGTTCTGTCAGGGAGATCGGTCGAGGTGGAGGCGACGGGGTTGTTGCCGAGCCAGCCTCGAGCGAGGAGGAGAATTGGCACCTCGTCCGAGGCTTTACGTGCGGGGCCTCGAGCGAGACGGAGACTCGGTCCCCCGTCCGAGGCATTACGTGCGAGGCCTTGAGCGAGACGGAGAATCGGTTCCCCGTCCGAGGCCTTACGCGCGAGGCCTTGAGCGAGACGGAGAATCGGTTCCCCGTCCGAGGCCTTACGCGCGAGGCCTTGAGCGAGACGGAGAATCGGTTCCCCGTCCGAGGCCTTACGCACGAGGCCTCGAGCGAGACGGAGAATCGATACCCCGTCCGAGGCCTTACGTGCGAGGCCTCGAGCGAGGTGGAGAATCGGTAGCCTCGGACAAGGCAGGGGTTGGACAGTAGTTGTCTCTTGGCTTTGATTTTGACAGGGTCTAAGCGATTTTTCCGGTTTTCGCTTAGGGGACCCCTTTTTATGGTACCCGACAATAGTTGATAAGCATGACTGATTCGATCAAGCGAACAGGGTGAATGATTTTGAAGTAGCCTAAAGATAATTATACTACACTAGATTTCTTACAGCTAGATTACAACAATAGATGCATTGATATTGCTCCAAACTCAGGGTTTGGTGTTTTGTGTTTAGATGCCAATGACTAAAACTACACATAGTTTCACTGATGACCACGTCAGCAAAAAAATCACTATAGAAACTATCTCTATCAATGCTGGTTTCTTCGCGTAATAAAATCACAGCGGCGTGACCACGGTGGCGTGGGCCGACGAGGGTAGGGCTGGCGCGAGCGGACGCGACCGTCCTAGAAATTGGTGGTTTCTTCGCAACTTTGATTTCATTGTTTCCTCCCGCCTCGATTCAAGGGAAAACGTGGTTTCTTTGGCCCCGTTTGACTTACCCCATATTCAGCTTGTTCAACTTCTTTTTCAGCCGGGACAGTGTTTTTCTCTCACAACAATTCAGCCAGAACAGTGTTTTTCCGTCAGTTTCAGCCAAAATTCTGCTAGCCGAACGGGGCCAAATTGTTGGGAAACGATTTCCTCAGTTTTCTTCTCTTTCTTTATTAATTAGGCTGTCATGTCACCATTTTGTTTAGGTGAAAAGTTATTTAAGATAGAAACCATCATTAATATCTCATTGGGCATGTGCTAACTCTTATAACAATGAAAGAGAGTGAAGACTAAAATTTAGGGGAGAGCAATTTTACTATTTAATTAATGATATTATCATATAATTATAGGTATATATATGGATAGATTTACTGTAGTTCAAAACGGTGTTCACTACCGGAGACGGCTTCTTTGTCGAGTGTCCCAGACTTTGCCGAGTGTTTTTATTGGGCACTTGGTAAAGAGGCTGTTTGCCGAGTGCCAGAGAGAAAGCACTCGACAAAAAACTGGCACTCGGCAAAAAGGTGGTTTACCGAGTGCCGAACACTTGGCAAAGAATAACACTCGGCAAAGACCAGGTTTACCGAGTGTCAAACAATAACACTCTGAGTTATATATGTGATGTTGGTGATGTTTGTTATATATATCTTCGGTTTGTTTAGATGTGATGTATAAAACAAATAAAAAATGATGTTTTCAGTCACTTTGCCGAGTGCAATGGCCATGACACTCGGTAAAGTGACTACCTAGAAACTATCTGGGAACATGCTTTTACCGAGTGCAAAGGCCGTTGCACTCGGTAAACATCAAAGATTTGTCGAGTGTTACGGGACAGGCACTCGGCAAACATTACATACTTTGCCGAGTGTCTTGCCGGCGGCACTCGACAAAGTGACCACCTTTTGCCGAGTGTCTAAGTCAACGACACTCGGCAAAGCGAGGACCTTTGCCGAGTGCTTGACCTTGGCTCTCAGCAAAGTCGCCATCATGGTGGCGCTCGCTATCACGACCACTTTTCTTTGTCGAGTGTCGGATTGGCATTCGGCAAAGTCTTTGCCCAGTGCCCGATAAAGTGCACTCGACAAAGAGGTCTTTACCGATAAACTATTTACCAAACGTCCCTCGATAAAGAATTTGCTGAGTATATATCGGCTTTTGCCGAGTGCCTGAGGCACTCGACAAAGAATGGTTATAGCTAGACGCACAGATTCCACGTTCCAGACTGTTTGTTGCCTCAAATTCCTCCAAAATTAGGGGCTCTTCAGCTGCAAGCCTGCCACTGTGTTTCATCTGGGCCGCGTTTAGTTGGCTGCCCGATTCGGCGTCGCCTGAAAAACGGCACTGTAGCTACACTGTAGCGTTTTGTTTTTATTTGGTAATAATTGTCCAATCGTTGACTAATTAGGCTCAAAACGTTCGTCTCGCAAAGTACAACCAAACTGTGCAATTAGTTTTTGATTTCATCAATATTTAGTACTCCATATATGTACCGTAAGTTTGATGTGACAGGGGATCTTTTTTTTGCATAGTGCCAAATTCTGGAATTTGGGGCAACTAAACATGGCCCTGTGTTCTTTATCTCCTGTGCATGCCATTTTTAGCTCCTCGTTTCGCTCCCCGACCATCTCTGATCCCTCCACCCAAACCTCGACCACCAATTTCCATCCTTCCACCTCCGATTGCCTCCCGGCGGAACGTGGTGCGTTCCGCCGTCGCCGCCGCATTGCCATGCCCCTGCAGACTAGGGAGGGGAGGAGGAGGAAACACGAGTGCACGAGGCTGTGATCGCCGCCGCGGCCTGCCCGATGGGCAACGTCTGCGTCGGGTCCCGATTCTGCAAGAACGGCGGCTTCTTCGGCAACTTCTCCCTGTGGCCCTCCCGCTCCCGCAACTCCGGCGGCACCCCCTCCAACCCCACCACCACCTCCCGCTCCGTCCCCGTCGTCCAGGTCCAGCCCAGCGAATCCGACGCCAAGCCGCAGCCCGCGCAGACCACAGAGGCTCCGGCTCCCATTGTCATCTCCGAGCCGGCACCGCTTCCCCAGCCGCAGCCGCAGCCGACGCCGACGCCAAGCGAACCCGACCCGTCACCACCGGCGCCGGCGTCGCAACAACAGCCTGCGCAACCGCCGCCGCAGCAGCAGGCGCCGCCGCGGCAGCAGTCCCGGAAGAAAGCGGCGCACATCAAGCGCATCTCCAGCGCGGGGCTGCAGGTGGAGTCGGTGCTCCGGCGCAAGACCGACAACCTCAAGGACAAGTACAGCCTGGGGCGGAAGCTCGGGCAGGGGCAGTTCGGCACCACGTACCTGTGCGTGGACAAGGCGACGGGGCTGGAGTACGCGTGCAAGTCCATCGCCAAGCGGAAGCTGGTCACCGACGAGGACGTGGAGGACGTCCGTCGCGAGATCCAGATCATGCACCACCTGGCGGGGCATCCCAACATCATCGCCATCCGCGGCGCGTTCGAGGACGCCGTCGCCGTGCACGTGGTCATGGAGCTCTGCGCGGGCGGGGAGCTGTTCGACCGCATCGTGCGGAGGGGCCACTACACGGAGCGGCAGGCCGGGGAGCTGGCCCGCGTCATCGTCGCCGTCGTGGAGTCGTGCCACTCGCTCGGGGTCATGCACCGGGACCTCAAGCCGGAGAACTTCCTCTTCGTCGGCAACGACGAGGAATCGCCGCTCAAGACCATCGACTTCGGCCTCTCCATGTTCTTCCGGCCAGGTACCGTCCGTCCGTCCACATTCGTTAGTCAAATTGCACCTTATCATTCTTATCATGGGCTCATGCATGCATGCAGGCGAGGAGTTCACGGACGTTGTCGGGAGCCCGTACTACGTGGCGCCGGAGGTGCTGAAGAAGCGCTACGGGCAGGAGGCCGACGTGTGGAGCGCCGGCGTGATCATCTACATCCTGCTCTGCGGTGTGCCGCCGTTCTGGGCGGAGACGGAGCAGGGCATCTTCGAGCAGGTGCTGCATGGCTCGCTGGACTTCGAGTCCGACCCCTGGCCGAGCGTGTCGGAGAACGCCAAGGACCTGCTTCGGAAGGTGCTCGTCAGGGACCCCAAGAAGCGCCTCACCGCGCACCAAGTCCTCTGTGAGTTGCATCGCATTCTTCTTGCAACATTGAGCAAGTGGTGATTTTCGCCGATGTGTGCGCCATGGCTGAGACCCTAGACCTGGACTCAATCGTTCTTGATTTTCCAGGCCACCCGTGGCTGCAGACGATCGCCTCTGCGCCTGACAAGCCGCTGGACTCTGCGGTGCTGTCCCGGCTGAAGCAGTTCTCCGCGATGAACAAGCTGAAGAAGATGGCGCTGAGGGTGAACAAACAAGCTGCTTCTTTCCTGCTGTGATTGCGATATACATGGCCGTTTTTTCATGGAATATGAATTTGATCTTCAATCTGTTGTGTGCATACAGGTGATCGCGGAGAACCTGTCGGAGGAGGAGATCGCGGGGCTCAAGGAGATGTTCAAGATGATGGACACCGACAACAGCGGGCAGATCAATTTCGAGGAGCTCAAGGCCGGACTTCAGAGGGTCGGCGCTAACATGAAGGAGCCCGAGATATATCAGCTCATGCAGGCTGTAAGTCTTCTCTGCTTAATTTCTTCCCTTAGGCAGACATGCATGGACAAAGAAGCAGAGGAATTTTCAAGTATTTCTGCTGAAACCAAACTACATTCAGAAGAAAATGCTGATTATTTTAATTGTTCAAGAAACAATTCCTGTTCCTATGCCTTATTGGCATGCTTGCAGGCTGATATCGACAACAGTGGCACCATAGACTACGGAGAGTTCATAGCTGCAACACTGCATCTCAACAAAGTCGAAAGGGAAGACCATCTATTTGCTGCCTTCCAATACTTTGACAAAGATGGCAGTGGATACATCACAGCTGATGAGCTGCAGCAAGCGTGTGACGAGTTTGGCATAGAAGATGTCCGACTCGAAGACATGATTGGCGAAGTGGATCAAGACAATGTATGGATTCATGATTACCCGATCCTCAAATCTCCATTAAGCCCTGGTGTATGTATTCGTCAGCATAATCCTGATACACTTTTGTTTGATCCTTCTGCAGGATGGGCGCATAGATTACAATGAGTTTGTCGCAATGATGCAAAAGTCAACAACCGGATTTGGCAAGAAAGGTCATCAGTACAACCTTAGCAATAGCATTGGTTTTAGGGATGCCTTGAAGGCAAATAGCTGACAATGTTGTAGTGCTGCATTGTACATTTGTGTACCCATCATACTATGTGAAATGGTGTTGTGCATACGTGTTGTAATTGTAAAGGAAACTCGGGTTCTGATTAAATCATAGGAGCTTTGTTAACTGCAATTCATGCTTTTTGTTCATAGTTTTTTTTTAAAAAAACATACATGCAGAACTACTGGCACTTGCTTGTAATATAACATGTCAACCCTCAGTATTCTTAAACAAAACAAAAAAAAACTCAGTATTCCACTGGCCAGTGACAGGGTGTCACTTCCTATTGTCTTGCTTGGTGGAGACTTCAACCTGAACAGGGACTTCAAGGAGAAGAATACCGGTCATATAAAGCAAAGGCTTACAGATTTGTTCAACAACTTCATAGCAAAAGCACATTTGAGAGAAGAATCCAGGGGGCGGTCGGGGGTTCACAAATTGATAGATTTCGTCCCTGGGTGTAGTCTGATATAAAGGGTGCGTTGACAGTTTTAGTCCTACGGGAGTATCAATACTTTTTTTCCAGAACACGATTTCACACGTATTTCACGAGAAGAGAGAGTCGAAAGAACGGCTTACACAATGCAGCTATGGAAGAACTCATAGTGTAGGTTACAGAACCACAGAGGAAGTAGTTAGGAACCTAAAGGACAAAATAACAGAAAGGAAAGCGGTAAGGCGAAGCCCTCCACCCCAAGCCTAACCGACTGAACCTGCAAAGGAAAAATACATCAATGTAAGGCTACCAACGTAGGAGATGAAGCCGCGGTGGCAAAGCATCCACCGAGAAGAGACAAGACTACGGCGGCAAAGTATCCTTCCGAGCAACATGGCGGCAAAGCATCCGCCATAGACGATGCGGCAAAGTATCCGCAGGTGTGGGGGCTCAACACGCACTCAGTAGCACCTGCATGAGGGGGAGCCCGAAGCGACGTCGGCGGCAAAGTATCCGCCAGAGCAGCAACGACGACAAAGCATCCGTCAAAGAAGAGCGCCAGCGACAAAGTATCTGTTGCGAAGAACTAATCGACTGTGGCAACATCTAGCAGGCTGAGCAGACCATTGCGAAGAGGGTCTTGAAGCACACACATGCACAACACATGAAGGAGTAGCTCCGGCAAGAGTAGCGGGAGGCGTGCTGCATGAGTGCTCTAGAGATGCCTTCAGGAAAAGATAATGACATCCGCAGACGCCAACATCGCTGGTAGAAGCACACGAGCAGGTCTTTTGACCCCAGCCTGTCACGAACGAACAGAGTCTTCGATGATGCCTTTAGGATGGTAGATGGCGCATGGCGCACGTTGCATCACCGCCACCAGCCCGAAGGAATTGAGCAGGGTTTTCACCCAGAGACTATCCACAGAAGTAGGACACTCGCGACACCCACAACGGTGGCTCCGACGGGGACCAAAGCCACCGGAATGAGCACCAAAAGCGCACCAGTCTCCACACCACCAAAGAAGCAGCCAGTAGCCGACCAGGCGATGGCAACCCGGCAGCCAGATTGCTACCGTGAACCAGCAGGGAGGGGATCAGCCAGGTCCGGCTGACACGTGCCCCCTGCAGGCCACTGCAGCCCTAGCCCCGGCGGCCAGAGGGGTGAGGCCAGCCACAGTGGTAGGCAGGAGGAGCTAAGAGTAACCGGCCACAGCTTTGCTGGCTGCTTGCCGTCCTTTCCAACCGCAGCACGGGCCTGCCCGCTGAAGTCCCCGGCGCCCCGCTGAAGCCGTCGCCGCCACGAATCCGCGCAGATCTGGCATAGGGGAGCAGCCTTGTGCACCGGCTGTAGGGGATCCACCCGCCGCTGCGTGCATGGGGAAGTCGGCCATGGCCCCGGCGGCCGCTGGCTGTGAGGGAATGTTTCCATATCTGCCAAATTAACACAAGTGTCATCCTCTTGACCAACTTACGCTAATCCCGACCGACACGGGCCCCAGGAGAGTGCCATCCGCAACCTCCTCTTTAGGATCTTTTAACAGTCGAGTTACACATACAAACCCAATATAAAAGCATACGGTACAGCTCACTTGTTATGCAACATAAATCTTCAACTCATAGCTAAGACATCATTGACTATTAGGGCCCGTTTGGATGTAGACATTAGATGACTGGCATTGAATTGGGTACCAATACCAAATCAACCTAGTATTGGAAATGAGCTACAATACCAAATTAGATGTTTGGATGTAGATGAAATTGCTATTTGGAATCAGGGACATGGCAAATACCAAATAAATGTTTGGATGTACATATCTCATCGAATTGAATCGACTCACCTTCTTCCCCACTGACGATGTCCTCGGACACGGCCCGCTGCCCCGGAGATGCAAGACCTGGCTCGTTGGCGACAGAGAGGAAGAAGGGACTTAAGGAAGAAGGGGATCCTAGATCCCCGGCTGCAAACCACCGGCGGTGGGGATCCAGGCACCTCAATGGTGGCTAGACTCGAGGAAGAAGTGCTCGTCCTCGACGGAGTCCCTCATATGCAACGTGGCCAGACTCGAGGAAGAACCGCTCGGCCTCCTAGATCCATTGTTGAGCTTGGGAAGAAGGAGAGGATCCCACACCACACCGTACATGGGGAAGAAGGAGAGGGCGGCAAGCTTGACTAGTGGTGGAGGGGTTGGAGTGGCGAGGGCGCCCGGCGGGGGAGGGGTTGGGGCGGCGTGGGCTCCCGGCGGGGGAACGTTGGGCCAACGAGGTTGACCGACAGGGCACGAGAGGGAAGTGTCGGAGCCGCGAGAGGGAAGCATCGGGGCAGCATCGAGGACTCGGGCGGGGAACCGCTCGGCCCAATTTCAATATAGAGCCTTACCCCTTTGTATTGGGAGAGGTCACTCCTAGTTCTAATCCAATACCAAGACATTGGGGTTGCAATTCTAAATCTCAATGCCATGGACATCCAAACACCAGAATTTAGGAAACATGATTCCAATTCCCAATTCCAGGCTCCAATATCTACATCCAAACAGGGTATTAAAGAATTTACAATATTAACTTGATTCACTCAAATTAAATAGGATTATACCCTTTTGATTATTACCCCAACTATCTAGGTTCACACATGTCGTTTTCTATTTACATCAGAATAACGCGCAGCTCATCTTGGAGTACGCCTGTTCCAAGGTCTGCTATACTTCAATTTGATTGAGCTTTGGCTCAAATCACCTAAATTCAAACAGCTGCAAAACAACTTAATGACAGCACCATGAGTACATTGCATACTCGCAGAACTTAATTCCAACATACATTTTTGGTGGATGCAAGAGGATGATAGGCTTTGTTGTTTTGCATAAAGGCATGGCATTTGTTAAAACAATGATATGCTCATGGTTCATGATTAAATTTATTAGCAAGTATAATTCATGACACGTAAGTAAGTGTAACATAATTAAGTGATCAATGTAATATTTCAATTCATGCACTAGTATCGTTACCAAGACTACAATGGGTCTAGAAGTGAGAACAACCGAAATGGTTCTATCTCGAGGGACTTCAGGCCTTTAAATAAACTCTACGGAGGTATACAACTGTACTCACACGGAAAATTGGATGAACATCCATACCTCGGGTCCGGTGATAAGGGTTGCCACACGTTTCCCAACATTTCCCTAATCTGGCCGAGAGTGTTCACAAAAGGGTTGATAAATTCCCGGGTAATGCTACCACCATCTACCCAGCGCCACCCTCATACCAGTTTCATGAACACACCGGTCGCAATCAGTTACTTAGCTTACCACCCCCATATGTGATATGTGGTCTGTATGGGTGGTTACTCGGACTCACTATCCCAATGAACGGTCCTTAATGCTCCACGAGCTACGTCACTTGAGATCCCAACACTCATAGTGACCTTACCCCTCGCATTGGTAGAGTATAACAAGTTGATCATCAAGATTATATTTCAAGTTGGGGTTGGTCCTTAACCATATTTGGGAAAGCAGGCAAGTTGTCAACCTTACAAGTTTTAGTAATTAGTTACCCCAGTGTATTATCCTACACGCGCGAGAGTGAGTTCCCTTCTCAAACTCGACTTCTAACATAACTAAGCAACTAACAACCTGTTCATTTGGTTGTGGCTTGTCGTAAACGATCGTAAATTTCCAGCCGGAACAGTATTTTTCTCTCACACAAACCAGCCAGCAGTACTTCTTCACGAACCAGCAACGAAACGAACCAGTCAACTGAACAAGCTGTAAGCATTAAATGAATCCCAACCCAATTGTTGAGTAAAGGCTAGGATTACTTAAGTGATTAGTTCTAAGCTAATGAATCAATATTAGTTTGTTAATCATATTCACATGAAATGCAACTCATAATGAAACAAGTAATAAGTATCCAAAATAGGGTTTATAGTAGTGGGGTGCCTGCCTGGTCATGTCGTCCTGATGACTAAGGATGACGATGACGATGACGACCGATACACGTTCCTCACATCCTATACCAACCTGAAAGAGAAGATAGAAAGGATTGGAGAGAATTGCCTGACCCGATGAGAAATGCGATTTAAAACTTGAGAAGAGATATCTAATGAAGCTCTACTATTGCACTAATATTTGTGATCTAAGTGTAGTTTAGTATTGTTGACCTCTTGGGTAAGGATCTAGGCTTATCAACACTCATTGTTAACTGGCGGGCCCTCCGTCACTCACGGCGGACACTCCGCTGAATTAGACTCCGAGGTTATTAGGCTCAGTTTTGGCTTTGTTAGGGTTGGTCAGACTCTTTGTCACAGGTGACGGACACTCCGTGACCTACGGGATGTTCCGAAGAATGTTCTGTTGGGTTAGGGACTTAGGTTATTCTGGTGGATAGTCCTTGACGGACACTCCGCGCCATGTGGCGGACGCTCCGGTAAGAACTGGGAGCTCTCGGTTTCCCTAAAACTCTATTTGTATAAATTGGTGGACACTCCGTGAGTCACCACGGACTCTCCGCTAGGAAACGGGTGCTCTCGGGTTCTCTGGAAACAACTTTTATAATTCGACGGATCACTGCAAAATGTAGCAGATGCTCCGTCACTTCACTGAGGGTGTTAGTGTCTCGACTATGAAGTTTACTGAATTGGGAAAGTTTATCGGACACTCCGTCGCTTCGATGGATACTTTGTCAAATGGGCAACAGAACCTATGTTCTAAGTTTCTGGTTTGTTAAAATTCTAGCTTGGGATGGAAAATATTTTATGCATGTGCATAATACTCTTTGGGTGACTCTAGTGACACGTTAGGCTAGTGCTAGCTAGGTTTTGGGCTTTAGTTAGTAAGTGCAACTAGTGATTTGTGTTTCATCCTATTTATGAGAAATTTTAGATAAATCTTGATATTGGGCAATGAAAACTTAACTCTGAGATTTGAGAATCATGAGGTCATCAAGATTATGAGTAGAGACTTGAGCAAATCTTGGATTCCAATCTTGAAGAGATGAATGAGCCATTCTTGATAGTTCTTGCAAAAATCCACAAAATGGCATGAGAAAGACATTAAGAGGGATCATGAGAGATTGAGCATCCATAGAACCTTGATCTTAGCTTTGTGATGAGGGAGAGATCACCACACTCCATGATCCATACATGCATGAGAGATTTGGGATTAGGGTTTGAGAGGATAAACCAAAATGATTGAGATGAGAGTTCATGAGCTAACCGTGGATATGGATTGAGATGAAGATGCCTTTGAGCTTGATGAGTTGATGATCTTGGATGCTTTGCTTCCACTTCACCTTCTACATTCTTCTCCAATCTTCACTTCCACTCTCTAGTTCTTCCTTTGTTCTTGCTTTCTAGAGAGATGGAGAGGATAAGAAATGAGAGAATGGATGGAGCTTGGGCTGGTTTAGCTGAGTACACTCTTCCAATTTCATGCATATCACAGGTGGGGTCCATGGGAGAGTGGAGGATAGCTCATGCTCCACTTACTGCTGATGTTTAGACAGTTTGCGGATGGTTCGGTGCTTCCGGCAGATAGTCTGGTACTTTTCTGACTTTGAGGAATGGATCCAATGATTGAGGAATTTGGTTTTGGGACCAAAGTCTATAATCCAAAAGGTGACTTCATGATTATAAAGGAATTGATGGTGTCAAATGATGTCTCTCGTAGTCCGATTGGCCATTGTTGACTTTGGTTGACTTGGGCATTTGCCAGAAGATGAATCACACTGTCGATTGAAATATGAGCATTCGTCTTAGTATAAAGCACCAGGGATTCCCATAGGAGCTCGATAAGGTGTTTTTGTCGATGTCTAGTCAAGAGCTCAAATTGTAACGAACGTGGGTCATTACAAAACCTCCCCTCCTTGGAAAAAGCTTGCCCTCGAGCTTTCCCGAGAGGCTATTAGGAAATGCTTCGGAAAAGCTCAGGGTTACTTCCTATGATCATTTCTTGTATATCCAAGTTTTCGGCGACTTCTTACTCTCTAGGGTCCAAATTGGGTTACTTGGAGCTTGTCGTTCTTATTTCCATATTTCTCATTCTCGATTCCTCTAACTTGATATTTTTATAAGTTGGCAGGTTGAGGTAACTCATCACCAAGGATTGACATTTACTGAAGTCAACATAACTTAGTTGAAGAGTTGGATCCAAAAGGGGTGTTCTCTAGGTTTTCACGGACAGTCCACTGGTTATGTCGGACGGTCCATCCGTTTCTGTATTTGATGCAGTGGTATATAACCGTCGGGCCCACAAGGTGACAGACACTCTATCGCTAAGGCGGATACTTTGTCGAGCCACGGGTTATAAACTGTCGGGGGTGCATAATCGGGGTACCCCCAAGATACGGATAGAGAGTCACCCAGGACAACCCAACTGGCCACGGCCTAGTCGACCACAGTCTGCCTCGACCTTTCTTCCCCTAAGCCATATGAGGCCCACCTCAACCTCTCCAGTCCCTCAACCATACACTGCACGAAACAGTCACCTCGACCACCTCCGTCCTTGACCACTCGGGAAGGACGGGAGGTGGGTGGACGCATTTAATGCACCTACCCGGATGGGATGTGCACGCGCACTCACACTCCTCCGGGTATAGGGAAGGACGACCACCCTTCAGGCCGCCAGGACCTTGGACAGAGCATCACCTTCGGGCAGTGCCCCTCTGATAGACAAGACAACACCGGGGCTTAGCTACATCATCATGCGTGGCTCGACACCGTCCAAATCTCGCCTAACTCGATAGACGGGCGTACGACGTACCCACTACGGGTATGGGACTCACAACCGAGAAGCAAGTTCCCACCGAACCGACCGGATCCAATGCCCTAGACCTGACCCTAAGAGGTCGGGGCAACATGGCCACGACCAAGGGAGCAGGTAGCCTGTGATGGACAGCCACTCCTACCATACAGCGGTACCATGACTTCTCCCCGAAGAAACGGACGCTAGGATGGAGGCCGACGACGTCAACAACGAGCCCACACCATACAGGGGAGTTGATGAACAACCACTATTCCCACAATGTCGTCATGGCTGACACAATGCCTCCATGACACGCCATGCCTTTGCGTGGGGAGCAAGACCATGACGACCATACCTGGATGTGCGTACAGAAGCCAAGACAAGACAGGATGGATTGCTGACCAAGCTCACTAGCTTCTCCCTCCCTCAGGACTCTCAACCACTTGGGCCGGGAGAACCCTCCATCTCTACATGTAACCTGGCCCCCATGGCTATATAAGGGGAGTCGGGCCTTTTCCTTAGACAATCGATTTCTCCTACCTCGAATCCCTTCTCTCCGTAGAACCCTAGCTTGCATCCCCCTGTTGTAAGCCTTTGGCGCACTTGAACTGAGGAACACGTACACGTAGCCTCTAGCACTAGACGTAGGGCTTCGTCCCAAACCAGTATAATTCCTTGTGTCTCGAGTGCTAGCCATTGACTCCCTTGAGTAGTATGGTGCTAAATTTACTGGTCGGTCCACAAAATTCCGATAGTTGGCGCGCCTGGTAGGGGAAAGTCGTGCACTCATGTTAGTGATCAGGGATTCTAAACGTGCGAAGTTTGCCAAGTTTGATAATGGTAAACGTGCCAAGTTTGATAATGGTAATTGTGCGAATCCCATTTGAGGGATGGTAAAAGAGTGAAGCCCACGTTTCATGGTAGCAAAATTGCCATTTTCTCTCTGAATCGCCTGCAACAGCAAGGGATAAATGGACAGTGTTAGCCGGATTGAGTGGCTATCCTAGAAACAATTGATATTTTGGAGGATGAAAATGTTTGTGCACCTCATGTATACATGTGTGTGAACCTGTTAATGCATGCATATGTGAACCTTTTGTATGCATTTGTGAAGCAAATGTAAGGTGTGAAAATTGTGCTATCTTATTGTTTCAACTTTTTGGTGATATTGTGATGTTGCATGTGAACCTTATGTGCCAAAATGATCGAAATTGACATCAAAATATTATGTACAAAATTGTGTGTATAAATTTACATTTACACAATGAAAAAACAGAAAAAAAAACAATGCCCAAACTAGGAAGGAAGAACGAACAAGCCAAAAAAATTTAAGAGCAAAAAATGGAAAAACAGGCAGCAAAAGGAACGTTGTAGACTGAGAAAAAATTAAACAGGAGCAAAATAGTCATTTTACTATCTACTTAACGCCTTAAAATGAAGGATAAAACCGACGACAAAAAAAGAAGATTTTAATTTTCAATATCAAATAAGAAAGTACAGTAGCAAACATGAAATTTCTCGTCCCAAAAGGCAGCGTCCGCGATGGTATCAAAGGATTAATTTTCTCCTCCCAAAGCACGGATCTAAGGGATGGTAGAAAAAAAAATGTAGTCAAATCCGACTCATCACTTGCCCCCCCTCCCCCTTTGTCTCGGCGATGAGGGCATGAGGCGACGGCGGCAAGGAGCAGCGCGGCCGGCCGGCGGTACGCACGCACGCACTGATGATGTGCGTGTGCGTCACCGAGAAAGCTTTGTAGACAGAAGTGCTGAGGAAAGGTGGCGGTCATGGCGGGCCGATGCGATGGTGTGACCGAGGGGGTGAGACCCACCGGCGGGCAACTTCACGGCGGATCCCCTTGTCGCGGTGAGTAGAACAACCTCTTTAGGGTTTCGGGGATTTCGGCAAAAAGGCGAGGTGCCATGGCCGGGGAGGGGACCTAGAGAGCGCGGCCGCGGAGGGGGCGAGGGGCCATGGCTGGGAAGGGGCGCGGCTGCGGAGGATGGCCGGTGAGAGGCGCGGACGCTCGTGACGGGAGAGAAGAAGCCAAACAGAAGCGAACGAATGGTTGTTTTTGTGTAAGCAGTGGTAGCGGTGGCTAATTTCTCTCAGCTCCACTAAATTTGGAAATTGTGGAGCACCCCCTGAGCTGCTCCATCGATTTAAACCGCGTGATGCCATCGGCCGTCGGTGACTCGCTATGCTCTGTTGCGCCGCCTCCCTGCGCGATGGCACCCGGTCCATCCCAATTCCCAACAGCCATTGCTCCATAGCTCCACCACCAGTAGGCCATCGCTCCTGTCTCTTTTCCTTCCTTGTCATGCTACATTGCTGGTCTGCTGCTTACCATCCTCGACGGCACGCCCGCCTTGCTGCGCTATCTTGTGATTCTTGTCCATGCCTGCCATTCTCCACTCATTTGTGTCAGTTTGGTCCTAGCCATGCTCCCCACCTTTGCCGCATGCCTCCAGTGCGCCTCAGATCCACGAAGAGGAGTACTAAATCGGTGACAATGGTGTCAGCGAGAAAAGCATGAAGCAAGCCTTGGTGCGAAGAGCTCCTCAGTGGTGCGAAGAGCTCAGTGAGAAGCTCCTCTGCCCACATGTCACTGGAGAAGGAGGTGAAGTCTGCTAGCGTCATCTATGCATTGGTCTCCTCGATCAGAACCGAGGACCGAACTGAAAAGACCGAAGACCGAACCCTCAAGAGGGCGAATCGGGCAGCGCCTACATCCGCCGCCGCCAACCCCTTCCCCAAGCCTCCACCACCTAGCCGCCACCGGAGCTCGACGCCGGAGGCCGGTGGAGAGCAAGGACGGCGGCGGCTAGACTTTTTCTTCTCCCTCCCTCCCTCTCTCTCTTCTGGAGGAGCTCCCGTATGGGGCAGCTACCGGCGGCCGGTTCCCAACTTCGACACACACAGATACGGCGCCCCCTCGACCGGATCTACGACGGGGATGGTTGACGTTGTTCATGGTGGTGGCACCGGCGCAGGGGTGGCAGGCGGTCGGGGCTAGGCCACCTGTGCTCGCACACCTGCAAGCTGTCAGGGCGGCAACCGGCCGGGGCCAGCCATCCTGTGCCTGCACTCCTGCTGCCTGCCCATGGCCGGCGGCAGCTAGGGCACGAGCCCTGTGGCTTGGCACGGCAGGAGCGGCGCGCTCGGCGGAGGTGGAGGTGGCCACACGGGGCTGCTGCTCTCCGTCGAGGACTACGAGTGTGACTTCGGTGATTGGGATGACGGGCGGCAACCCATGCGCAACGGCAGCAACGAGGCCCGTGTAGGGGGTTGGGGGCCTTGGTGAAAGCCTTGCCCTTTCGCGCCGATGACGGCGACACCTCCGGGCGCCGTTTACTTCCTTGGAAGCGTCCGTCGTTCAGCCCTCTCCCCTTGTGTGGCGCTTTCTTCCTGTGTGTAAAACCTTAACCTTCTGGTTAGGCGATGGCGGCGCTTGTGGCGTCGTTCCCCTCATTGGAGGAGGCATCACTTTTGGAAGCTCATGCTTTGCCAGCCATGGTGGTTGCCAATAAGTTGGAGACCTAGTTAAGGATTCAAGGTCCAGTGTCCATGGCGTCGAAAGGTGGCTTGAAAGGAGTTGGCATAGCGATTGGAGAGCTTGGCATCTGCTTGGTGGAGGGCAACGGTTCTAGAGAGACCATACGCTAGTTGCGCCCACGAAGATGGCGAGGAGGCCGGCGTGGGTGGCACCCATGAAGTTGGCGAGGAGGCCGGCGTGGGAGGTGGTGGCCAGCAGATTTGCGTTGTCAAGGTGACCTGTGTGGTTTGGCTGCGGGTGGTCCCGCTCAGCGGCGTCCGTTCTGACATAAGAAGGTTTTCTGACTGGCAGCTGGAAGACCCATGTGGCACTTCAACCTTTGATGGGGCAGTTAGGTTGCTGGAAACTACAGTGTACGCGCCTGGATCTCAGTGGACGGGATCGGCTTGGTGAGCGCTAGAGGCAGCCAAACCACGCAGGGGGAGAGGGCTGAACGATGGACGGCTTACAGTGGACTACGACGGCTAGCCCTGCTTGGCGGTGGCTTGTCCGGTGTGGTACATCGTCTTGATTGGCGGCGCAAGCGGATTTGATTGCGGGAGGGCTATACGGCTTGTGGCGATCTACGGCGGCTTGTCCTGCTTGGTAGCAGGCTAGCTCGGTGTGGGTCATCATCAGTGACGACGGCACGAGCGGTGGCGATGGCGTTTTCGCCCTGACGTCCTTGTCGTCCAGGGTTTTAGCAGTGCGGTGTGGTGACCAGCCAGTGGTTTGGAGTTGGTGGTGTTTTTTTTCCTGAGTTGAGCTTCGGCTTTGTGCGGTTCTTGTCGATGTCCTAAACCGACCGACTAAAGTTGTTTTTTCTTCCTTTTGTTTGAGTTTGTTTTCCGGCCTGGTTGTTGGTCGCTGTTGTATATTGTTGTGTCCACTTTGAGCTTATCTTCTTTTTAATATAATCGACAGCTCTCCTACCTCACATTTTTTTTAAAAAGGACCAAACCCTCGGTACACTGAATCTTCGAAACTAATGACGGATTTGCAAAGGCCAAACATTTTAATAACCGAAGAGACCGAACTGAAGTGTCGGTTTTAACCAAACGCGCATCCCTAGTCCCAGTGAAGATAGGATTCCAATAGTATCAGGAATCGTAAACGAACTCGGACATGATTCATAGTGGGAGTGGGCACATGCCATATGCTCTTCTAAAAGCAACGTATGTAAAACAAATCTTCCGTACTTTATTATTATACTAGCAAATATGTCCGTGCGTTGCAACAGGAGAAAATAACTATCAAATATTCGTCGACATGAATGATATATATCTATTTATAGTTTACCTTTTCTATAAAAGTTTAAAGCTATAATTTATGTTATGCGGTGATCATGACATCCATAGTATAAGCTAATGTTATCAATACAATAATATCATAATAAGTTATTATCAATTTTAAATATAATTTTGGTAGATTTATTTTATCTCATTACAATGAACATTGTGGGGATTACACTTTGCCTCCAGACCCTCGATGGAGGCCCGCGAGGGCGGAGGTCGAGGGTGTTTCACAGGAAGCGAGCAAGAAATGGGCGAAGGTATGGTGCCAGAGAGGACGCAATAAATTCAAGAGTAAATAGATATTAAGCGGAGCTCGGGCCAGGTCGCCCTCGCTGGCGTGTGGAGCCAATAGCGAGCAAAGTCAATGAGGCTTGGCGAATTTACGAAGATGCCCTGGTCCCTTACTGCTTGCGTGAAAGGTCTGGTGGTGGGAGGTTTGCGGCGTTATGTGTTTGCGAGGGCAATCTCATAGGCGAAGGAGAGGTGGGCGGTTGCCGCGAGGGCATTCCCGAACACACATAAATATTTTCATACTATTTATGCATTGATATAGTTATAAATATAGGGTGTGTTTGGTTGGGTGGCCAACCCCTAGTCTGACCCCCTGGAGCCAATTTTGGTCTGTTTGGTTGCCTGGAAGTGGGCTGGAGTCTGGCTAGGGCAGGCCATCCGTACCCCTTTAGCCTGGCTAGGATTGAATGCCTAAATCGGCTGTTCTTCTGGAGCCTGGCCAGGCACCGGTCCCGTTCTCCTCACCTCCGGTTGCGAGTTCATCATGCTGCCTCGTCGTTCCCTTCGACCTCGGCCTCGATCTCGTCCGACCACGATGCTCTTCCTCCCCGCGGGTACTCCTCCCGTGCTCCACCCCGCCTGGTGCTCGCCATGGCGTTCGTCGTGCTCGTTGCCGTGACGGTGGCCGTGCTCGCCTCTCCTTCCTGGGCACGTCACTGCCGGAGCCTGGTGCTCGCCGCCGTGACGGAAGCCGTGCTCAACTCTCCTTGGACGCGTCACCGCTGGAGCTGGAAGAACGAAGCACGGGGCTGCCGGATGGTGGTGGTTGCCGTTGCCATGGCCGCCGCCGTTCTGCAGCGCGAGCACGGCATGGGCACCTCGCTGGCCTCACAAATTCCGAGCGCGCCGAGGACCTCGATGTGGAGGTGGTCCTTGAGGCCGAGGAAGAGGAGGCCACAGCCCCAGAGCGTGCCCACCGCCGTGCTCTCCATCCTGGACCGCGAGCTCCCTCATCTGCGGTTCGCCCACCTGCGAAGGAGGCGCTCCGGATGTCGTGCCCATCGTCGTGGTCCTGCGTGCTCTCTATCCTAGACCAAATGAGCAGGGGAGGGAGGGAGGGAGAACGGGGCGGGACGTGGAGAATCATGGTGCCGGGATGGGTACGGAGACGGCACCGGCGGGGAAGAAGCTGAGTGAAGCTGCTGCTAGCGGCGGCCGGGTGGTGCTCGTCGAGGATGGCCATCAATTGTTCGACAAAATGCCCCAAAGAGGTAACCTTACCAATTCGGAGAAGAGGTGACTGTATCAAAACAAACCAGGCAACCAAACACACCTTGGGGCTAGCCAGGCTAACGTAGTACAGACAACTAAACAACCATGGGTTGGCTCGATGGGAGCAAGCTAAGACTGCCCAGGCTAAGATTCTAGCCAGGCTAAAAGTTAACCAGGAAACCAAACACACCCATGGAGTACTATGACTACTGGTGTATCCCCTAAAGATTATGACAGGAGACCTCTCTAAATTTTTCACATGTAACCTTCATCAGGGATTGTACTGGTATGTGTATATATACAATTTATAGACAATATTTAGAACAGATCGGAAAATAAAATGGTCAAGATTTCAATTCAAGGTTTGATTAGTTAAACAAAAAATTCAATTAGTTATAATAAGATAATTATTTTACTAATGAAAACTGTATTAATATCTTGGAAGTGGAAATCTCTCTTTTCTTAAAATAGGATTCAGAGTTTAAAAGATCCATAATATTATATTATTATTTTTTGATATTTAGGAAAATATATAAAAAAAATAGAACAGAAAGGTATTCAAAAATCAAAGAAAAATCCAAACGGAAAAGTGACTCGGAAGTCAATGTTCGGACTCCAAACGTGACAAAAGAAAAGGTAAAAGAAGAAGAAACGGATAAGGGGAAATAAAGGAAACATAACATGGAAAGGAAAGGCAAAAAGTAAGATAGAAAAACGAAAACCGAACCCTGGAAAAAAAAAAGGAAAACTGAAAACATATGACTTTGGAACATGAAATTGAACGGGAAAACCGTACGCCGGGCCACATACACGATCCAATACGTTTTGAAATTGGTCTCTGTATTGTGCTAGACAAGAGTTATTCTAGCTCGTTTGAGCACGGTTATATATATTAGTTCGGACGGAAGAAACTTCTCATTGTCCGGTAGTTAGAGAGAGACGGACCAAAAAATGGATGGACGAAAAAAATGGCCAGAAATTTTGCCTTTTTATTATTAGGTATAGATATAGATATTGATATAGATATATATAGGTAGAGATTTGGAGATAAGCATATATATGTATTTTGGACGTCATGAATCTCAATATTTCTACGTACTCGATACTGATATGGTTTAGAGCTAGAGTCTAGAGTACAAGCGAATACGGCAATACATAAACGGAGTGCATATTTTTTCGGTACTGTTTTGCATTAACCGAAATTTGATCCGCAAAAGCTAATGTCAAGGAGAAATAAAAATAATGTAAGGAAGTTTGTAGAAGCGACAAACGAAGAAACTCTTCGCTCTTTAACATTAGGGATAGATGAGTCTGCTAGGGTTGAACTGATCACAAATGGGTCCATAGATTGTTGGGGCCCTCTTATATTTAGATTAGGATGACTGGGGAGTTGGGATCAATTCAAGATTGATTTGGACCACCAATAATCATGGGCATTTTCTTGGTCAACCGTTGCCTTATAGTCATGGGCAACAGTTAGCCGAGATCACTTCTAATACACCAAGCTCCTCATTGCCAACCTCGACAAGCCCGCGAGGCGCAGGCAATCAAGCACATCAACCATGTACATCGGTTCCTGCTATAGGGTTGAACTTTAGAACCACACAATCTACCTCTAGACGATTTGAGGAAATTCTCCAACAATTTATCTTATGAGAGACTACTTGGTGAAGGTGATTTTGGTAAGGTGTATGAGCTAGAAGATTTGCGAAATATTACAGACAATTTCTCTGAAGAGAGACTACTTGGTGAAGGTGGTTTTGGTAAGGTCTATAAGGTAAGATTAAATCATATATTTTTCATCCTCTCAATTATCTGCTCCTGTTTATGTCAATAAGAGAGTTTAAACAGGGACTGCTACCGAATGGGGATATGATTGCTGTGAAGAAGCTTACATCGACAATGCCAGGAATCAAGGACAGGCAATTTGACAATGAAGTCTGGCATCTTATGAGGCTGAGCCACCCAAATATAGTGCGACTTGTAGGCTACTGTTCTCGCACAGAGGAAATACTAGTACTGCATCAGGGGAAATACTGTTGGAGTATGAGAGTATGAGTGTATTAGGCCCATGAGGCCCATGTATGACTAATATACATTGCTACCCTTCTACGGTTAGCCCAATGATACTTCCACACTATTCTAGCATGGTATCAGACTAGGCTTTCCTCCCTCCCCTTCCCCAACCAGCCGCCAGAGGCTTTCCTCCCTCCCCTTCCCCAACCAGCCGCCAGGCGCCGCCGGCCGGCCTCTTGCCGCCGCCATGGCTGGCCGCCCTCCCCCTCCCCCTCCCTCCCCAACCTACTTCAACATTTTCCCCTCCCTTCCCTACCCGTCGTGGGCCCAGCGCGCGGGCGCCGGCCCCCTTGCCACGGACGCGGATGGCCCGGCCGCCGCCGCTGTCGCTGCGGGCGTGGGCGCGGGCGTGGGTGGCCCAGCCGCCGCTGCGGGCGCGGGCGCAGGCGGCCCCGCCGCTACGGGTGCGGGCGCAGGCGGCCCCGCCGCCGCGGGCGCGGACACGGGCAGCCTGCCCACTGCCGCCGCCGCCGCTGCTGCAGGGGCGGGCGCGGGCGCAGGCAGCCACGCCGCTGCCGCTGGGGGCGCGGGGGAGACCCTGGAGCCTTTCTTCTTCCCCGCTCCCCCTCCTCTGCCACCCCCTGCCCCTCTCCAGACGGCAGGGGCCAACTCCGCTCTCGCCGCCGCTCTCGTGGCTTCACGGGCTGCTGCTGCGGACAGCCAGGCCCGGGTGCGGGCGGCCACCCTCGCTTTGGAGCGCGAGCGCGACGCGGCTGATGCCCTGGCCCGCCAGATCGCTGAGGCGGAGCAGCTCCTCGTCCTCCCTACATCCTACGACACCGCGGCCACCTCCTCAGGCTCGACGGGTCACCGCGCGTCTCGCACCACGGTCATCTGGCACGACCCGGCCGACCCGCACGTGGCTCAGCTCCACTACCAGGCCAGGGGTGTCCAGAACATCCGACTCCTCGTCCCGGTCGTCCTCGAGCCTGAGTCGCCCTCTTACGCCCGCTGGAGGGACCTGGTTCTCCTCACCCTCCGCCGCTACGCCCTCGACGACCACGTCCTAGTCGACGCCTCGGTCGTGGTCCAGACCCCATCGTGGCTGCGCCTTGACAGCGTCGTCCTCTCCTGGATCATCGGGATGATCTCCCTGGACCTCCACGACCTCGTCCGCAACTCTGCTGACGCTCGCCGGGCCTGGCTTGCGCTCGAGGGCCAGTTTCTGGGCAATGCCGAAGCCCGGGCCCTGCGTCTCGATGCGAGCTTCCGCACCTTCGTTCAGGGTGACCTCTCCGTTGGCGATTTCTGCCAGCGCATGAAGAGCATGGCGGACTCCCTCGGCGACCTTGGCTGGCCCGTGGAGGACCGCATTCTGGTCCTCAATGTCCTCCGCGGGCTCAGTGACCGCTACGCCCACCTCTGGACGTGGATCACCCGGCAGAGGCCCTTTCCCTCCTTCCTGTAGGTCCGTGACGACCTTGTCATGGAGGAGCTCACTCAGGGCGTCCAGCCAGGGTCCACCTCCGCGCCAGGGTCCTCGTCTTCCTCGACTGCCCTGGCCGCTACTCCTCCGGCGCGTTCGTTCGCTCCACCGCCGTCGTCGCTTCTTGGTTCTCCTCCCTCCGGGCCGGCGGGGGTGGGGGGGCCGTGGCGGCCGCCGTCGCCGCGGAGGGGGGCGTGGGGGCCGCGGGGGCCACCACACACCGGCTCCTCCAGGGAGCCACCAGTCGCCCGTGACTCCACGGGGTGCAGCCTGGCCCTCTTTCCACAACCCGTGGTTGGGGCGCATCTCCATGTGGCCCTTCCCGGCTCTAGGTGGAGAGCCCCGCCCACCAGTGGCCTTGCTCACTGGAGCTCCTCCGAGGTTTTACTCCCCGTCTGCGTGGGCTACACCTCCCGGCGCATCTTCGTGGGTGCCACCTCCCCGACACCTTGCCCGGGCCTATCGGTTGGAACCCGACGGTCTTGGCCAGATCCTTCAGCACCATGGCCCTGACACCGCCTGCCGGTACCGACTGGATTGCCGACTCGGGTGCCACTTACCACACTACTCTAGACCCTGGTATACTCTCCTCTATTCACCCTCCTTCTCCCTCTCATCCTTCGTCCATCATGGTCGCGAATGGTTCGTGTATTCCAGTCACGTCCGTGGGTGCCGCCGGCACTCATGGTTCCTTTCTTCTTCCTGACATTCTTGTTGCACCCTCTATGGTTCACAACCTTCTTTCTATTCGTCGTTTTACAGCTGACAATTCCTGTTCTGTTGAATTTGACTCTTCTGGTCTTACTGTAAAGGATTTGGCTTCCCGGCGTCCTCTTCTCCGATGTGACAGCACGGGACCCCTTTACACCCTTCGGCTTCCGACGTCTGCTTCCTCTTCGTCACCATCTACTTTGTCAGCTGCCTTCGCTGCCACTCCTTCTTCCACCACTTGGCACCGTCGCCTCGGCCATCCTGGACGTGATGCTCTGACGCAGCTTAGTCGCAGTTTCGACATTGGTTGTACTCGGGCTCACGATGAGCACTTGTGTCATGCGTGCCAGCTGGGCCGCCATGTTCGTCTCCCCTTTTGTTCTTCTTCTTCACATGCTACGCATGTGTTTGATCTTGTACACTGCGACCTATGGACATCTCCTGTCATCAGCATTTCTGGGTATAAATACTATCTTGTGGTGGTTGACGATTTCTCGCATTATTCGTGGACTTTCCCCTTGCGTGCAAAGTCGGATACCTTCACCACTCTTCTCCACTTTTTCGCCTGGGTGTCTACTCAGTTCGGCCTTACCATCAAGGCCGTCCAGTGTGACAATGGCCGTGAGTTCGATAACGGCACCTCCCGTGCCTTCTTCCTCTCTCACGGTGTCCAGTTGCGCATGTCTTGCCCGTATACCTCCTCCCAGAACGGCAAGGCCGAGCGCATGATTCGCACCACGAACAGCACCATGCGCACCCTTCTGCTCCAGGCGTTGCTTCCTGCTCGCTTCTGGGCCGAGAGTCTGCACACCTCCACCTATCTCCTTAACCGCCTTCCTTCCGCTGCCTGCCCGGCTCCCACACCACACCACGCTCTCTTCGGTACCCCTCCTCGGTATGACCACCTTCGTGTCTTCGGGTGTGCGTGTTACCCTAACACCACTGCCACCACTCCCCACAAGCTGGCTCCCCGTTCCGCTCTGTGTGTCTTCCTTGGGTACTCCCCGGATCACAAGGGGTACCGGTGCTTTGACCTCACCTCCCGTCGGGTCCTCATCTCTCGCCACGTGGTGTTTGATGAGTCTGTCTTCCCCTTCTCCACCACCACCCACACCATCTCCCACCCCCGACCCTGACCCCTTCTCTCTGTTTCCCACTGACACGGTGGTCCAGCCGCTTTTACCGCTGTCTCCTGCAGGTACTGCTTCCCCGTGCCCCTCGCCTGGCCCGTGCCCCCGCTCGCCGCCCACCAGTGACGCCCCTGGCCCTGCGCCCTGCCCGGGTCCGGAGGCGTCGCCCTCCGGAGCTGCCCCTGCCCCTCCGTCCGCAGCGGGTCCGGGGACGCCGCCTGTCGCACCTCCTGCGTGTTTCGCCCAGCCGGTGCACGTCTACCAGCGCCGTGTGCCGGCGGCAACGCTGCCTCCGGCACCACCAGTGGCTCCTTCTCCGCCAGCGACCCCTACACCGCCGCCGCCGCCTCAGGCTGCCCGTGTCGCGTCGCCGGTGTACCACCCGCAACTCCTTCACCGACACCCGCGGCATGTTCACCCTATGGTGACGCGTCACGCGGCTGGTACCCTGCGGCCCCGGGCTCTCGCGACGATGCCCGACGACCCGCAGATCTCTCCTGTACCCTCTTCCGTTCGCGACGCCTTGTCGGACCCTCATTGGCGCCGCGCGATGGAAGAGGAGTACGCGGCTCTCCTCGTCAACCAGACATGGGATCTGGTGCCCCGTCCACCCGGATCCAACGTCGTCACCGGCAAGTGGATCTGGACACACAAGCGGCGGGCTGATGGTACCCTTGAGAGGTACAAGGCTCGCTGGGTTCTTCGGGGTTTCACTCAGCGCCCTGGAGTCGATTATGATGAGACTTTCAGCCCCGTGGTGAAGCCGGCCACCATACGCACAGTGCTCTCCCTAGCTCTCGGTCGCTCTTGGCCTGTGCATCAGCTGGACGTCAAGAATGCTTTTCTCCACGGGACTCTCACCGAGACAGTCTACTGCAGCCAGCCAGCGGGGTTTGTTGACTCTTCTCGTCCGGACATGGTCTGCCGGCTCAACAAGTCTCTCTACGGCCTCAAGCAGGCCCCCCGGGCGTGGTACTCTCGGTTTGCTGCTTTCCTGCTGACACTGGGGTTTGTGGGGGCCAAGTCGGATACGTCTCTGTTTATCTATCACCATGGAGCTGAGACTGCCTATCTGCTGCTCTACGTTGATGATATTGTCCTCACAGCCTCCAGCCCGTCCTTACTCAGCCGTGTCATCGCCTCTCTTCAGCAGGAGTTTGCTATGAAGGATCTTGGTGTGCTCCACCACTTCCTCGGGGTCACTGTTGAGCCTCGCCCCACCGGCCTTCTCCTTCACCAGCGGCAGTACACTCTTGATATCCTGGAGCGTGCTGGGATGACTAACTGCAAGCCCTGCTCTACTCCAGTTGACACACAGGGCAAGCTGTCAGAGGCCGTGGGCACCACCGTGGCAGACCCCACTGCTTACTGGAGTCTTGCAGGTGCCCTTCAGTACCTCACCTTCACTAGGCCAGACATCACCTATGCAGTGCAGCAGATATGCCTTCACATGCATGATCCCCGAGAGCCTCACCTCACTGCGCTCAAGCGCCTCCTCCGTTACCTCCGTGGCACTGTCGACTACGGCTTACTCCTTCAGCGGTCTTCCTCCACCGAGCTCGTCGTCTACACTGACGCCGACTGGGCTGGGTGTCCGGACACTCGGCGCTCTACCTCCGGCTACGCTGTCTTTCTGGGCGGCAACCTGGTGTCCTGGTCGTCCAAGCGCCAGCCGGTGGTCTCCCGATCCAGTGCCGAGGCGGAGTACCGAGCTGTCGCTAACGGCGTGGCTGAGGCCTCCTGGCTCCGACAGCTCCTTGCCGAGCTCCACAGCCCTCTCTCCCGGAGCACGCTGGTCTACTGCGACAACGTCAGTGCGGTGTACCTCTCCACCAACCCCGTGCAGCACCAACGGACCAAGCATGTGGAGATCGACCTACACTTTGTCCGTGATCGGGTTGCCATCGGCGATGTTCGGGTCCTACACGTCCCGACCACCTCCCAGTTTGCCGACATCTTCACCAAGGGCCTCCCGTCATCGACCTTCACCGAGTTTCGCTCCAGCCTCAACATCATTGGTGGCTAGTTGCGTCTGTGGGGGGGCTCGTGTGTGTGCTTCTTTTCATGTCCAGTCTGTAACTCCGCTGCGACGGTAGTTCAGACTGCGGGGGGGTGTTGGAGTATGAGAGTATGAGTGTATTAGGCCCATGAGGCCCATGTATGACTAATATACATTGCTACCCTTCTAGGGTTAGCCCAATGATACTTCCACACTATTCTAGCAAATACGTTTATGCTGAGAAGTCGGAAAGGTTGCTTTGCTTGGAATACCAGCCTAAGGGAAGCCTTCATGACCATCTTTCAGGTATGGCAATCCAATATAGGCTTATCTGTTCATTTTTCTTTCTTTGAAGTTTGAACTTCAAATTGTTATTTGTGTGGTAAGAGAATAGTTACTATTCACATATTATGAGAACAACTACGTTTTATTTATACATCATTTTTTGGATGTCCTATTGCAAATACAGACGAATCTTCTGGACTTGATTGGGACTCACGCTACAAAATTATTGAGGGTATTTGCAATGGTTTGCATTATCTTCATGAGAAGCGCACCCCTATTATTCACATGGACCTAAAACCTAAGAACATATTGCTTGATGACAATATGGTGCCAAAAATTGCAGACTTCGGTTTGTCGAGGCTTTTCGGTGAAGAGCAAACTCGAACTTGCACTGCAAGTCGTGATGGAACATTGTAAGTTAAATGCCTCTTGATTCTTCTTTGGTAAATCACCAAAACACTTTTTTTCTTAACTGCTCTCTCAGGGCTTCAAAGTTGTTACACTCATGTTTGTGATACAGGGGTTACATGGCGCCAGAGTACTTAAACAGAGGTTTAATCACAAAAAAGTTAGACATATTCAGTTTGGGTGTAATAATCATAGAGATAATGACGGGGCACAAGGACTACCCATATGAGACTGACACATCATCATCCCAGGAATTTATTGAGCTGGTAAGAAAATTATGTTTCTACTTTCAAGGCAGAGCTGTTTTTTCAAAGAGATGCTGTTACATTTTATCGGTTGCATAATAGTGCTACTGTTTTCACAGGTGCTTAAGAATTGGAGAAATAGGCTGGAAAAAACACGGAGATATACAGCTGCCTTTTCTATTTTTCCATCTTTTTACGGAGAAATTGATTACCAACGAATAAGAAGATGCATTCAGATTGGTCTAGCCTGTGTGAAACTTAATTGGGTGAAAAGGCCAACGACACTTGAAATTTTGAACATGCTTCACAACTCAGAAGGTGCAGAACGCAGCAATGGAAAAGAGGTAAGCTCACCAGCGAATTAGGCGTGACCACTTAATTGCACCATAGTTGTAATGGAATGAAACACATATTCCTACCTGGATGAGGGGTGTTTCATGTTGAGATTTGTAAGATTTAATTCATTGAACAGAATCCAAGGAATTTTGATTCCATTTCTTCCCTTCCAAACAGCCCTTTTAGGCAAGAAAATTGTAGACTATAACGAGAATTTGTCCTTTAAATATTGCAAAAGCAAGAAATTAAAACTATATAGTATGAACCTTGTCTTCACATATAGCAAAAGAAAATTAAAGAATTTCAAACCAGAACTCCCCCCCCCCTCTCTCCCTCCCTCTCCCTCAACAGTTTATTCTGAAACTTCAGGCCATCGTCTTCTTTGCTAATGTCAAGCAATATATTGATGTGATTGGCTAGTCTCACATGCTTGACTAATTTTCTTTCTCTTTTGTAAATAACTTCCTTTCACAATTTAATATTTTATTAATCAGTAGAGCTTTCTCCTCCCTTTTTATCGTAAAGAGTCACTCTAATAGTTTTCTTTTGTTTTGCACTGTATTCATATTGAAATTCTGTGTTTTCCCATTCGTATGTTTTCTCAATCAGCATTCCAAAGAGGCCTATGCCTTGACGTAGATTCGAAACTTCGACACAGAGGACAAACATAAGGTCATGATGAACATTCTTGAAGATATTTTTTTTTCCGAAATCATTCTTGAAGAAAATTAATGGAAAAGGGTAATTATGTTGACAGTTATGACAAATAAGTGTAAGGTATACAAGGAAGAAAAGGTCCATTTTACTACCTCAACTATTTAGTTTTTAAAACTTTACCCTGCAAAGATTTGGTCTCATTTAACCCTTTGAACTTCTAAAGCCGGGTCAGGACATACTCTAGTGAAACATGGCTTCAGACCTTGTTATTGTTCATTGGCTACAGGAAATTTGTATGATTAGATTTAATGAAATCAGGGAAATAAAACATCAACTCAGGAGCTTTAAAAACACATCTACATCTCAATTTCATACCAGCAACTTTTAGTAGTTTTCATAGACCCCAGTATTGTTGATTGTTTGTCATGGCTTTCGCCCGGCCTCCAATATGGCTCCAGATGCTCCACCACCCTGGCTCAAATATCCTTTAATCAACATGAATTGTTGCAACTTCAATTTAGGATGATGAATTGAAAACAAATGTAATGACAATGCTGCTAGTGAAAAATAGAAGAGAATTGCAACACTTGTTTAATTCATCGCCGATTATATTGCACCTAAGCAATGGTAGACCGCTTGGAGCGACATTGAAGGCTAGGCAAGATCCATGTCTCACAAAATCACACTAGCAAAAAACATGCAAATGACTAGAGGGAGTATAAAAAAACATACAAGTTGTAGGTGTTGATTCATAAAAAATTTCAAGTGGGGGCTTTTGTGCAATTTTCC
Source organism: Miscanthus floridulus (assembly GCF_019320115.1). NCBI lineage: Eukaryota > Viridiplantae > Streptophyta > Magnoliopsida > Poales > Poaceae > Miscanthus > Miscanthus floridulus. The sequence continues at coordinate 51,522,369 of NC_089593.1, forward strand.
CTTTTGATTTATCTTTTTTTTTGAACGTAACCTTTTGACTTATCTCCTATTATACTTTTATAGTACTACAGTTTTATTAGATTTTCCAAGTTTATTACCACAGAAATTGATCTTGTCCATCATTCTTGTCTCTTCCGGGAGTCAAGCATGATGGTTCCGCCCTTGCTGCAGCTGATGTGTCATGGCTAGCCACGGTAAACGCTGGCTGTTCTAGCGCTGGATCGCCAGACCCATAGACAAAATTGACTATTGACTATCACTGTCGGGCCATCACTGCCGGTTTTATAAGAACCGGCTGCCAGTCCATCACTACCAGTTTGTGGCTAAAACCGGCACTGATAGGAGCAACCGGCAGCGATATTCGGTTCGTCACTGCCGGTTCATATCACTGCCGATTTTAGCCATAAACCTGCAGTGACATTGGGTCATCGCTACCGGTTCGTGACTTCAACCGGCAGTGATAAGCTGCACGAAAAACTTTATAACTTTCTCATATGATGTCAGATAAAGACGAACTTTATACCAAAGTTATAGTACTCGACGAGATCTACCATTCTGTAGTTCAAACTTTTTTGTTTTTAGATCGTTTGGATGTCCAAATATGCATCACAAGATTTTATAGAGTTAATGCCAAAGGAGTCCATATGGTCTATAGTCACAAGTGAGTGTGTAGTGGTAGGAAAGGATCTGGATGGAGAAATAACCAAAACAAAAGTTGTAGATCACGAAAAGTAATGCAACTTTGTAGTTCACAACTTCTTTATTTGAAGTCGTTTTGATACCGAAATATTTGATTCACAAGATTTTATAGAAGTTAATACCAAAGAAATCCATATGCTCTATAGTCATAGGTGAGTGTGCAGTGGTAGTAAGGATCTCGGATGGACAACTTTTGTAGATGATAACTTTTTCATTTGAAATCATCTTAAACAGAGAAACGACCAAAACCTAAGTTGTGGATCTCAAAAAGCTATAAAACTTTGTTGTTGATAACCTTTTCATTTGAATTCGTTTATGACCCCAAATACTCGCTTTAAAACTAGATGAACATAAAATGGGGAGGACGAATATCCCACACATGTGTCTTATGGGTGGAGTGGTTAGGGGACGAACGCGTGAAGCCTGACGTGACTTGTGACTTGCGATGGCGCGGGCGTATGGCTGTTCAGTGGGGGGTCTCCTAGTACTAAAAAAATTGCTATTTTTTCAGTCCTTTTTTCATCATGTTTTTGGTTTTTTTTGGAACCTCGCCGGTTATAGAACTGCCGCTTTGGTACTGCCAGTTCAAATTTTAGCAGTGATGGGAGTTTGAACCGGTAGTGATTTCCTTTTCTGTAATAGTACTCTTTTCTACCTTAATACAAAGACGCGCAATGCTCTTGCATATTCGAGAAAAAAATCCATCATTCTTGTATCATGGCAAAGTAGTACTTCCTTTTTGGAAATAGACAACGACCGGAATCTCTCAATATCCTGGAGGCTGTAAACAAGTACCGTACAACCATAGATCTTACTTAGAGGTTACCACATTTCTTCAAATTATATACAACTATAGATGGGGTTATGTTATATATCTTCGTCAGATTTTTGAAGTACAAATTTGATTCCATTTGTGAGATTAATCATCGTGATGAATTTTAGGTGCAATAGCACTGTTTGTGCTGTAGTGCTATTTCATGTAGTATTCGAGCTGCGAGCTGGAACTTCTTCATTTATATGTTGGCATGTTTTTGATATTGACAAGTGTTTTATGGTGGCTTGCTGACCAGGATTATACTAATGAACGTCTGGAAGAAGTGAATGGGCTATACAACAAGGCTGAAGTCAGATTGAATGGTACGCAAAATTGTGGTTTCTCTAAAGGAAAGAAGAGAGAGAGAGATGAGCGAGTAATTGATCCAGCTAAGTTGCATCGAGATAGTCTGCATAACATCGATGACAGTGAGCCTGGAAGCTTTAAGTTGGACGATATGGAGTCTAAAATAGCAAAGATAACGGAGAAAGGTGGACTTGCAAATGCAGAAGCAGTCGAGGAGCTATTACGTCTTATGAAACTTGATCAAACTGAGCAAAGAATAGACGTTTCTGGTTGGGTTATACTTGCTGATGTTATTGCAGCCACCGAAAAACCTGATATCCTTCACGTATTTGTGGAATCAGGGGGCCTTCTGGTGTTGGATAGTTGGCTTCAAGAGGCTCACAAAGGGAAGTCTGGCGATGGTAGCAGTCCAAAAGAAGCAGATATTGGGAGAGTGGAACTTCTTTTGGCCGTGCTTCGTGCACTCGCTAGGTTGCCTATCAATTTGAGTGCATTGCAGAGGTGTCCCATTGGGAGAAATGTCAATCGTCTGCACTCACATAAAAATGCGGAGATTCAGAAGAAGTCCAAATTACTTGTTAAGGATTGGAAGAAACGTGTCGATGCTGAAATGAAGTCAGCTGATGTGAGGATGCTCGTGAGCAGAGTCTGAGAATTCCAGTGCCCAATGTTTCTTCATAAAATATATGACCGGTAATTGGGAGAGCATAAGCCAAATTTCAGCGTAAGCGAAGAGTGCACTTTAGAACAACTTTTTCCCCCCCTTGATAACCCCGTGATAGAAGTCGTGCATTCAGCAATCGTTTGTCCTTAGGAGATTGTTTATCTTGTGTATGTAATGACTAAAATGTGAAGTTGTTCGATTTCTAGTTCGATTGCTTCGTACGTGTAGATGGCAGTATTTGCATTACATGACATTACATTACATTATATTCTCGTTAATACTTAGGTGCAGATCTATTACACCTAAAAAAAAGTACTAACATTACCGTCGGATTAATTAATCGCTCTGCCCTTTTTTCGTCCAGCCCTGCCCACACGGGCTCGTTCTCGCTAGGTGTCGTATTAGGAGTGGGGAAGAGAGTAGAGTTCCAGATATAAAGATGCTAGAGAGAGAAAATATGGGAGAGATTTAATAGTTTTTGAAATAGATCAGGGTTCCTGATGCAAAATATCAGCTTCGTTATGGGATAGATCAAGCTCATGCAAACCCTTTTTTTTTCCTTTTCTTTCATTTTTTTTCTACAAAATTCGTCAAAAATCATAGAAAAATCAGAAAAACGCCAAACAAGTTTTTTTTTAGCTTCATAAAAATGTGATCTATCCATAGATGTTACGAAGCTTATTAGATCATACTTTGTCTATAGGTGTGTTAAATCATCCTTGCATATGTTGCATGCATATAGGTTCGGCGATGACCGAGAACGAGCCAGAGGCAGACCCGGAATACGCGGAGGTGACCGAGGAGTACGAGGAGGATGTCCTCGTCATCGGTGTTTCCGAAGCCTTCACTAATTTTTCGATGTCCGGTTCATAACCCCTACTTTTCAGCAATTATTATGTTTGTTTGCACATTAAGTTTTGAGGAGAAAGATTTACACCATCTGATATAGTTTTGATTAGAAACAAAAACTTATTTTTATTAAAATATGGATTAGCCAATGGTACAACTAATTATTTCATGAGCCGAAATCTTGGGCGAATTATTATCGAATGAAATCTAAACAAATGTACTTGTGTACTGACAGGCGATGTGGCTGCTTGCGTCTGTTTAGACGAGGTGGCTGCTTGCGTCCATTTAGTTGAATTGAATCTGGCACGCCCGTACATGTTTGATTTGTTTGGGAATTAACTAACATATAATAGGGCCCGGTTTAGATTGCAAATTTTTGCAATCTGGACACTGTAGCACGTTTCGTTTGTATTTGATAAACTTTGTCCGATCATGAACTAACTAGGCTTAAAAGATTCGTCTCGTGATTTACAACCAAACTGTGCAATTACTTATTTTTTTTACCTATATTTAATGCTTCATGTATACGTCTAAAAATTGATGTGATGAAGAAAGAGTGAAAAAACTTAGAATTTGAAGGTAGGCCTAGGTGAGGTGGCGAAGTGGCTGTCGGACTCTGACGTTAGAACCGACTCGACGTCGAAGGGAGCGACGTACCGGACTCAGACTCGTGATTACGTGATTGGTTAGCCAGGCAGAGCGAGCTGGGGCCCGCGCGGGCAGGGGTGACGCGGGAGCCGGATTAAAGCTAGACAGAGCATTAAGAGCTAGGGGACCGATGCGGTGGGAGGGCAGAGCGATTAATTCATATCCGACGATAACGTTAATACTACCAACACATCTAGGAGAATTGCAAGGACTACTTTAACGCTGCTGCTTACCGAGTTAATACCCTTAGGATGCTGTGTCCGAGGATACAATTAAAACATAATTGCTCCTCTTAGTTACAGCTATTCACAAAATTAAGTTTGTAATATCGATGTTCCGAACATCATGTTAGAAAATTGCTTTTCTGTAACACGCTCATACTATTTTTTTTTAAAAAGCTCATACTTAAAGTACTATATCATTGTTATGTTTTCGTGTAACGCACTGGTATTTATCTAGTTAACAATAAAAAAAAGTTGATAAGATTCCCTCCCATACGGGCAACACAATTGAAATGGCACAACACCGCGATGAAGTTACGATGCTGATTGAAAGTAAAAAAAAGTTGAAATTTGAGCATGTGCGTGCCTACACCGTCCAGACCAGATACACGATGGGCTACATAATGCTCCCTAGGTTCTAAATTATAAATTGTTTTTTGCTTTTTCAAATACATAGCATTTACTACTATACATTAGACCTAGGGCATGTCTTTATACATGGAAAAAACTATGTATAAGTTAGAATGATTTAAAATTTAGAAAAAAAGGAGTACTTTGCAATAAGGAGAGTTCACCGTTTCTGCTCAGTATTATGCAAGGATGTAAATGCCTTATGTGTTCAGTAGTCTTTCCTAGGATGCTGAGCGTGACAGCGTGCCCGAGCAACAGTTGATCAAACCAAAACCAATCACAAAAAAGTATAGATGGCGGCATAACGATCCATCTGTGCTCACACTTGCGAAGGCACATACAAGGGAATTGAGTTGGCTGTGGATCCAATTTTTACTTACACTTTCTTGCAAGAGTAGCGGAAGAAGAGCGACTTTTTCATATGTTGCATTTTAATGTGGGCCAATATAGCACAAACAGACTACGGAAACTATTTTCTCCGCCTTTTCTCCACTGACATGCACAAATAGTGCTACAACACCACAACGGCATTGTGGCCGCCTGCTATAATAGCCTACTAGTAAACGTGTTCGTGCGTTGCAACGGAACGGACACCATTTTTTTGTGAAATATTTATGTTACAGTCGTGTTATGTGTTCCAATATATAGTGGAATCGGACTTTGTTCTGCCACTACGCGCACAAACGCTCGTGGTTTTAACACACATAAGCACGGTCCTGAGTTAAGATCAAATACGGATTAGGAAAATCAGGAGGATACTTTGAGATATAAAAAGATAGATGACAAAACATGATAAAATAGTTTTGGAAAAAACATGATTTAGATGCTTTTTCTATAATTTAGGATATTGTTTTAGCTTAGCTGTATCTCATACATGATAACACGAAAGAAATAAAAAAAGCAGATCGGAAGAAACCATTTTGTTCTTTAATCTCTGATTTTTTTTTACGCCTCTTAAGTGGGTACGGCTACAGTATATGAACATGTGCGAACACACACAAACCCTCCACACATGCACACACTCACACCCCTATGCATATATTAAGACCTACAACTATACGCAACTTAAAGATCATGTCCGTGAGATCGACAAAGTCACCGAGGGCTCCGTAGACGACGGCCACATCGTTCTGATCATTATGGCACCGAGGTGACCGCCTGCTTCCGCGCCTCTCTGATTGGTGGCGCGTGCAACCAGGCCAACCACTTTCTCTGGTGCGTGCAACCAGGTCAATCACTTTCTCCTCTCTTCACTGTTTGCATGCATGCCCATTCATTGTTGGTCGGTGGGCCGCGTCCACGAGCAGTCCCACGTGCAGCGGCTGAGAGCAGGTGAGCATTGTGTACTTGTGTGAGGGTATCAACGGCAGGCATGGAAGAACCGTGTACCCTCCCGTGGGGCAGAACGCCCCTGTTGTCCAGGCCTTAGCCCCAGGCGCTTAGCCCCATGCCTTTGACCAGGCCGACATGCGATAAAAGAATCAGAATGGAAAAACAAAAAATCAGGACCGGGCCAAACCGGCGTTGCCGGTTTTGTCGGGCTGGCAGGGGTGCTCAGCAGGGCACGAAGGAGGGCCGGCCAGGCCAGGTCTCAAACTGGCCAGGCCAGTTTCGTTGGGCTGGGGCAGCCAGCCGCAGCAGCGCACGAGGAGGCTGGTCTGGCCGGCTAGGCCGGTTTGACAGGGCTGAGCGCCGACTCTTCTTCTTTCTGCTTCCTGACTTCAACGTAATGTTCTAAAATATTTTCTGAGATCCCTTGTTGCCAAGAACATTGTGACAAAGTCATTCGGTAATTTTTAATTGTCAAATCATGCCCCCTATTTTTAGGTGAAGCTTATGCGAACTTAAAAGCATAAAGAACTAAATAGCAACTATATCCAACTCATTAGCTATTCAACGACTAAGGGCGATGTATACATTGGCTATATTTGTTTTAAGGACGATATATGTATCGGGCATTGTCAGGACAACCTTGTATGCTTCTTGCCGAACACTTGGAAAGTATTTTTTTTTCAAATACCTCCCGTTAATTGCTGTAGGGAAATGATCACCTTGCAATGTCTCCAACATATATGAATTTCCAAACACCAATTTGACCACTTTCAATGGACCTTCCTAGCTTAGTGACCACTTGTCAAACTTGTTGCTTTTCGTCCCAAGAGGTAGAATAGTCTTCCACACTAAATCTCTAACTTGGAAAGATTTGCTGCCAAAAAGCTCTACGAACACCAATCCGAACATGGTGGATTACAAAGGCCTTACAGACCTGTCACCTCTGGGGGCTACCACAACCATTCGTGGGATTGGACGCAAACTCAGGTAACCCCATAGTCTAGACACCACGTCTATACTATCGATTACTACTCTAGTCACATACGATAACTAAAGCACTCGATGCGAGCAGAGATCCCATACTAAGGTGTGATACAACTATACTAACCATACTTAGCTAAACAAAGCATGAACTAGATAAACATGAAAGGCATACAAGTAAATAGAGAAAGATAACTATATTAAATCATGAGTCTTACAAAGGAAAGATATAAAGACATACCAGACTTCAGAGGACTCCTTCGGAACCCGAGCATAGCTCAACTCTCCCTAACTCCCACACTATTCTACATCTACATCTTGAGAGTGTAGTGGAGATTGCTCTCTTGTGGTGTGTGTTACAAGTGAGGGAGTGGGGGCCTATTTATAGTGCTAGGAGGATTATGGGCTACTCCAAGGTAGAGTAGGAGTCAACTCCAAGTTCACTAAACTTCTCCACATGCTCCACCTGTCCGCAACCGACTTAGGAAGGTCGGTAAGTAACCGCCAAAGCAAACCGGGCCCAATTGGCAGAGTTGGCGCGTCGGGCGACATCATGGGGCGTCTGCAAACCGACCTTCCCTTGGGCCCTATAATATGTAAAGAGGCTTTGGACCAAGTTTGACAAGGTTTGGGCTTAGTGTGGGGTCGGCCGACCTGTGTCCACGTCGCCCGATGTCCCTGTGTCTCCTGTTTCAGCCCTGCCCGTTTCGCGATCTTGCAGAAGGCATAACTTTCTCGTCTAGACTCCGAATTGGGTGAAACAAAACTTGATTTCGTGTATCTCGACAAGCTCGTTGACATGGCGAGTTAAAATATGGCATTTGAGATTGTTTTTTAGTGATTCTCATTTGTATGACATCTCAATCCCATCTTTGCATATGTTCCCTTCGTGTATATTTCGAGCATATCCTGCAAAACAGTTGGAACCACCAAAACTCGTGGAATTGATTACAGCTAAGACCTATGACTATGGTTGATGTCATTTATAAGCTCAAAGTGAATACATGTTGATGGTCAGAAAAGGGTTTGAGGACCATTAACACCGACTTACCTTGGAAGTGGGTCAAGGGGCTAGCTACCTCGGGCGAAAGGGCAAATCACAAGTCACCGTAAAGGTGTACAGCCACTGCAGAGTGTAAAACTATTATAATAGTCATGCTTAGTCACGAGTGGCCTAGACTCCTTATTGAATAGATGATCACTTATAATTGTTGTTTATGCTATACATTATTCTTGTTTACAAGATCATGTGATTATTTGGGGCTTATCCTAAACTTGTTGCTACTCAATTACCAAAATTATGACTCACTAAAAGCTAACCGCAGTAAACTCGTGTCAAACCTTTTGAGTCTCATAACCCCATGTTGTATATGCTGAGAACGATATGTACTTACGCTTCCTTTACTTTTCTATACTTTGGAAAAATCCCGGATAGGTACCAGATTGCTAGAGTTTGGTGGAGTTAGGCTTGTGATCAACCAATCAGCTATCCCTATGGTGTTGGAGTCTTCACCTCAAGGATGGAGTCAACTTTCTATTGTTTGATGTTTAAAGTTATATTCTTTATACTAATACGTTATGTAATGCATTCTTTTTTGATATTTTGCATTATTTGTAGCCATATGTGGGATTGACTTCATGGGCTCACATATGGTGTGTATCTAGTTTTGTCCTTAAAACTTGGTGCTACACACGAGATGAAGCTCCTCCTTGGGAGTCTTCATGAGAATGGCAAGAGCGCCTGGATGAGCTCCCTCCTGCGGCATTCTTCACCTTCTTTGCCACTAGCTTGAATGGGGTTTTCATCCTGCAATAAGAGAAACACAAGAGCACAACTAGAACGACAAGGGATTACGTTAGCGTTAGTCTTCCAGAGTTAGTAGTCCTTGTGGGGCATGGTTGCCTCCACAAACCATTCTTGACAGAGCAACAAGGATCAAGACCAACTAGAAAATGCAACTAAAAATAGGAAAATGTTTTTGGGTTTTCTTAGTTTGCGGCTAATTAAGAACTAAACCTAAGAAAAGCTTTCACAAGAACTTTAGAGAGACAGGAGAGATGTGGGCAAGAGAAAATCTAATGTTTTGAGAGTGGAGAAGAGGAACCCATGCATGGCAATTTAATGCCATGGAAGGTGATGGCTTGGAGGCACCAAGGGGGGGGGGGGGTCGGCCGACCGCCCCCCTCCCCTCTCTTCCCTTCTTCTAGAAATCCAAACTTCACACTTATCTAGATTCTAGACAAAAGCAAAAACAAAAGTTAAAGTGGCCAAAACCCTAGGTAAGGTGGTTGGCCGACCACCCCCCTGTCCCATTTCCTTTTGCTTTTTCTTGCTTTGTTTCAACTCAATTCAAATCATGTTCCCCATCCTTAGAAAGTGAGACAAGTGTGTAAGGCCATGGTCGGCTGACCAACCTCTTATACATTTTTCTTTTGCTTTACTTTTCTTTTCTTCTGTCTCCCACTTTCCTAAAGCATGTCTCCCAAAGTTCAAAAGTTGAAAAGGGAGTCTATTAGCGGTCCTTAACTCCTAATTCTAACCACCAATTCCCACATAAAATCATAGCATACAAACACCAAAACTAGAAATAGGACTTTAAAACTAGCGAATTCTATGAGTTTTGGTGATTTACCATTTGCAGAAGGGCATTTATCGAAATACACATAAAAGGGCTAAAAATGTGCAAAAGAACAAGCACAAATACCATTCTACACAAGCCCAAAGGAGCGAGGCCCAATACTAGATAAATCAGGGCCTAGACACAGGGGAGAATGAGGCCAAACCCAAACCAAATCACTGAATCTCCACGAAGCACCACCATGGCCCATGTCAGGAAGCCAAGTGGAGAACGCTCACAAAAAATGGGCATGTTTGGGCTCACTGGCTGTGCGGCCGCACCCCCAAATGGCTCCGTTCAGCCCCATCTTTGGTCGGTTGAAAGATACCGCCTTGCCCATGACGGTTACGCTGGTTACAGCCAGGTTCAGTGCACCCACAAGGCGGTTTGGTGCTTTCCATGAGGGGAGGAGTGAAAGCTCTAGTTTGGTTTTGGTGAATTGATGAAACCCTTAGTGCTAACCTAGTTTATCAAAGTGATTACGAGATAGGTAGCACTACTCCAAGTGATGAAGAAAATGAAGATCATGACATGATGATGATGACGGCATGGTGATGATCAAGTGCTTGGACTTGAAAAGAAGAAAGAGAAAAACAAAAGGCTAAAGGCAAAGGTATAAATGGTAGGAGCTATTTTGTTTCGGTGATCAAGACACTTAGTGAGTGTGATCACATTTAGGTTCGATAGCCGTACTATTAAGAGGGGTGAAACTGGTATCGAAATGCGGTTATCAAAGTGCCACTAGATGCTCTAACTCATTGCATATGCATTTAGGATCTAGTGGAGTGCTAACACCCTTGAAAATATTTGTGAAAATATGCTAACAGATGTGCACAAGGTGATACACTTGGTGGTTGGCACAATTGAGCAAGGGTATGAAACTTCTCCGGCGGAGTGTCCGCCCGTAGAGTGCAGACAGTCCGACGGTGCCACCGACGCCCTATACAGAGAAGACAGGGTTTTACAGACTGCACCGGACGCTAGGCTCAGCATCCGGTCAGTGGCAGTAGAGGGCGCGTGTTTTGGTCTTCGACCAGACACTGGCGCTAAAAGTGATCAGACGCTGGCGGGGTGCGTCCGGTCAGTGCTGACGTACGCTGACGTGGGGCGCACAGAGGAGACGTTGAGTGACCGGACGCTGGGTGAGTCCGATCGGGCATGACCGGACGTGTTCGGTCGAGAAAATTCGCGATTGGAACCTTACTGGAAATGACCAGACGCTGAGGTTTAGCGTCTGGTCACTTTCTAACTGACGCGTCTGGTCATCTCTTGACCGTTGAAATCGGGCGATCGACGTTTGAAGCAGGGGACACGTGGCGAAGATCTGAGGACCGGACGCTGGGGTCCTACGTCCGGTCAATACGACCGGAGCGTCCGGTCGGCCCATGTTCAGTGCAGTGAGGAGCCCAACAGCTCTATTTCATGAGGGCTTCTATTTAAGCCCCATGGATGGCTCAAGCTCACTCTGTTGGCCATTTGCATTGACATAGCAACCTTGTGAGCTTAGCCAAAGCCCTCTCACTCATCTCCATCATTGATTCATCATCTTTGTGAGATTGGGAGAGAATCCAAGTGCATTGCTTGAGTGACTACATCTAGAGGCACTTGGTGTTCGTGTTTTGCTGTGGGATTCACTTGTTGCTCTTGGTGGTTGCCACCACCTAGACGGCTTGGTGCAGCGGAGGAGGATTGGCATGAGTTGGTGATTGTTCGTGGCCATCTTCGGTGATTGTGAGGGGATTGGTACCTTCCCCGGCAGAGCGCTAAAAGGTAACTCTAGTGGATTGCTCATGTCATTGAGTTACCTCACTTGTGGGTAGGTTCTTGCGGTGTCCAATTGTGTGGACGAGGTTCATGCAATACCTCGTAGCCGCTGAACCACCAAGTGTTGGTCGACACAACGGGGACGTAGCGTGTTGGCAAGCACGTGAACCTCGGGAGAAAATTGGTTGTCTCTTACTTTTGGTATTCTCTCGGTGATTGATTAAGTATTCATCTTGTGATTGATTCACTTCTCTACGTGGCGGTATAATCATCCTACTCACTCATTTATATTCTTACAAACTAGTTATAGCAAGCTCTTTAGTGTAATTAGAATTGGGAGCTTGCTTTGTTGTTTTAAGTTCATCTAGTGGAGCTCTTTAGTGTAGCAAGTGTGAGAGCTCTTAGTGAGTAGTAACATAGCAAATTGTGTGTCTAGTAGTCATAGCAACAAGAATTGTTGGATAGGTGGCTTGCATCCCTTGTAGAGCTAGAGTCGAGCTTGCGACCATAAAACAAAGCACTGCCGGGAGATACCTCGGATAATCATATTTTATCATAAAAAATATATAATTTATGATTATCATATAAAAAAACTTTCCTTTTCAATAAAAGCAAGATTGCGTTATCTAGTTAGTATGCACCTTCGGGTATTCTTGGTTGCTAACCCTTTCAGGATAAGATCAAGAAGAACAAGGGTACATACGATGCGTGAGAGCATAAGGAGCTGCATCAAACTAAAAGCCATGATGCCCTTGGGTGATGGAATACACTCAAAAGGAGACCCTGACACTACACACTTGACTTTTACATAAAAGTCCAAGTGTGGGGGAGGATGTCTCACCAAAGGACGCCTTGGTTTAAAAGAAAATAAATGAATGAAAAAATGATGACAGCTCTGCCTTGCTGAAAAAAGAGAAGAAAAATATGATATAAAAAAAGAGAGAGAAGGAGCCACAAGACCGGTGCTCCTCCTCTAAACCTTTGGTACTATCACTATGGATCATGGTCCACACAGCGTATGGCTTGGCCTTGGTGATAACCTGAGATGGACCACATGCGATCAAGCCACCGATGCAGCAGCAACTTCGAAGCTCCATACATAGATGCTACCAGTAAAAACACTCAAGTATGCAAAGGTAAATAAAAAATTCACCAAACTCCTTTACTTAAATTTGTCTCCATGAAAACACAAATTCATGCTTTCCTGGTTTATGTCATATGCTCTGGTTTGGGTGTATTCACATAGGCCTGTGTGGCACATTCATAGGCTTTTTAAATTAAGCATGGTGCTTAGATTAAAATAGCCTTCTTTAATCAAAATTTGACATGGTGTTGAAATTTGATTAATGAACTTTGAGTGTTATTCATGAACAAAGGAAGTAATCTACTATGGAGATGAATCAAGGCTATAACTATTTTGCAATTTTATCTTTAGCCTTGCTGGAGTTATTTTGAATAATACAAAGTTTGGTGAACAAATAAAAAAATGAAAATAATAATAAAAAATATAGATAATAACACTAGTAATAATAATAAAAAAATATATATAACAATAAGATTCAGGTTCCTCGGTGTTCGGTAGAGCCTTTGTTTCCACTTTGTTTCTTCTTGAATAAGCAGGTACATGAATAAGTGTGGGGGAGATCTCTCAAGCATAACAACCACACACTCGAGATCTCCCCAACCCATTGCAAAACACCGAATGATCCAACTTGCAGAAGGACGAAGTAGATGACTTTAGAGAGGATTAGTTAAACCTCTGGGTTAGCTAGACCATCTCTGACTTCTCGTAGCTCCTTCATCTTCAATGGTGGTTTGTGCAACTCTTCCCTCAACTCCCTACAATTGAGTTTAAAACAAACATAATTCTGATCACTAAAAAAATAAACTTAATGAACCATCAATGTCCCCATGCAAACCACACTTCGTTCAAAACTTTGAAAAAGTGACACGTTTATAATGTCTTTAAGATAGAAGCTTGCATGAAGTTTGTTCCATTAAGCTTGAAAAGGCTCACTCCTCTCTACTTGAGCAAGCTAAGGACAAGGAGACCAAGATGGAGCAAGTGATCATGACTTGTGATGTGGGACTAACATGTGATCTTATTGATGAATCTTCTTATAGTCCTATTATTGTTACTCCCACTAACCCTTCTTGTAGCACTTCCACTTCTACCTCATCTACTAGTGATGGTTTCACTTATGATGCCTCACTAATGATTGAGAATGAGACCCTCAAGAAGGAGGTCAATGAGCTCACTCATGCCTTAGGCAATGCCTATGGTGGAGATTCCCGCTTGCTAAAGTGCTTGGGTAGCCAAAGGTTTTCTCTCAACAAGGAAGGATTAGGCTATACTGTAACACCTCGGGTGTTTAAATGTTAAAATCTGACATGTCATCATATGCATTGCAAAGCATTTGGCATTTGGTGAAAACTTTGATGTGCATTTACTAAAACAAGTTTACATTTGTGTAATGAGTGTTGAATTGTATTGTTTGACTCAAGTTCAAAGTTTGCCTGTGTTTTGAATTTTTCGAGAAAACCCCGCGTTTCAACATGTAAACCCTACCCTGAAAATCCATTTCAAAATCTAAGCATATTTTGGGGTTGGGCCCAAAAGCAAAAGTGTAGAGCTTGGCAAGTTATACAAAGTTTGTTTTTGGAGTTTTTCAAGTTGTTTAGAAAATTTTTGAGTAAATCAAAAAGGCGTAATTCGGTAAATTTCCCTATTCAAATTCAAAAGTTCATTTCAAAATCTAGACCGAATTAGGAGATGGTTATAAAAGCAAAGTTGTAGAACTTTTGATTTTGAACAACTTTTATTTTTGGAGATTTTTGAGTTGTTATGAAAATTTGAGAGTAATTTGTGAAATTTGGCGAATGGCAAACTTGTAATTTCTGTGAACAGTACTCACCGCTCAGGCTACACCGGCGGCGACCTTCGGTTTGCTTCCAGGCGCGGTCGTGGCCGTCTTTGGCATCGCGCTGGCGCGGTGAAGGCCACAGCGCAGCTTCCTTGCGCTTCTGAGCTGCTCTATTTAGCCCAGGCCGTCGCCGTTGGCCCCGTTCTCTTGCTCTGTTTTCCCGACACCACCGCCATAGCTCCGGCGAGCCCGCACCGTCTCCCTAGCGCCGCGGTCGTCTTGGTAAAGGCCGTTCCAGTTCCGTCTTTCTCTTGCGCATCCACCCAGCCAACTGTGGTCGGCTGATTTCGCCGAGAACTCGCTGACCACGCTCTTCTTCCTCGCGGCCGGCAGAGTCCCCGTCGAGCGAGCGCCGTCGTGGCCAGTACTCTACGGTGAGCTTCTGATCTCGGGAAGCATTGTTTCAGCTTCTCCATGATGCCGTGGTGCTTAATATCTTGTTGATTGCTCGTTTTGTCCACCACAGCCACTGGAACACCGCCGTCGTTATTGCTCGCACCGCCGTGATCGCTGTGAACGCCGCCCCGCTTCACCGTTGCTTCTCCGGCCTTAATTCCTGCTTGAACGTGTTCGTGGTGAGCTACTAGACCTTCCCATGCCCTCTGCTTCCCCGTTTTCGGCTTCGTTTCGCCGGCGTAACGTCGCCGAGCCACCGCATCCGCCATGGCCGACGCCAAGCTCGTAACTCGTAGTAATTCGTCTAGCTAGTGCCTTCAGTCGATGCGCCGGGATGATGTGGTCATTTTGGTACCTTGACCGTCGCCTTTGGGCTCACCGTCGGTGAGTTTGCGCCGGTCAGCGCCGTCGTCGTCGTAGTCAACACGCGGGAGGTAGATGATGACAGGTGGGGTCCGATGTCAGTGACTCAACGTTCAAATGGATTTTTTTTCTATTTTCAGATTTGAATGAATAGTGTCTGTTTTTGTTATTTTTGTGTAGATTTATTTAGAGCTCCAAAAATTATGAAAAGTTTTGTGTGACTTCTCTGAGATGTATAGTATTTAAGAAAAATATGAAATAGTGTTTTTCAGTAAGTTTTAAATGTGATAAAAATTGCTCAATTTATTCATAAATGGATTTCCAGGATTTTTCTAGGCTTATTTATTTATCCAAAAATTATGAAATTTGTTTTGCCACTTAGTTAACATGTATTGAACATGTACTAAAATTTTGGGCTCAATTAGAATAAGTTGATTTATTTCATAATTTTGAATTAAATAATTAATTCATAAAAGCAAATAGTAACATTTAGTGATTTAGGTTTTGTTTGGAATTTTGGATTGAGTGATGACCTTGGGTCATTTGTTGTTAATGATCCTTGGTAGTTGATGTATGTGTTTACGAAAAAGAATTAGTTTGTTGACTTGCAACTGTACCGCGAAGGAAAGTTGTATTCAAATTATTAATTTTTCATCCCTCATCGAGCATCATGTTTCGAATTCCGCATCATGTTAAACATGGCATTGTTATTACGTGTAGTGAACGAAGGTGAAAACGTGGTAGTTAATCAAGCTGTTGAAGAGGTTAATCCGTTTGTTGAGGTCGGGTCGAATACTTGTGAAACGTCGCAGGAATCGAACTTTTCCGTCAACGAAGGCAAGCCCCGGATGCATACAACCCTACCTTGTATTTTATAAATTAATTTCGCTTTTGCTTTCTGTTACTGCATTAAGTGATTAGGAGTTAAGTAAAAGCCTAATTGTTGCATTACCACCCTTGTTATTCCATATTTACCATATTACCAGTTTTAAGCTCGTATATGCCTAGTCTTGCTTAGCTATGCGTAGAACGATGAAAGTCGGGTGACTACCTGCCACCCGCAAGTTACAAATGGAACACTGGTTAACTATGTTAACATGTGATATGGGAATGTGGAGTAATAAATCTAGACCGGGCGGACTCGGTGAGTGTGAGCCACAAGACATGGAGGTCTTGTGAGCGGGTTCTTTCCGCCTGTGTCGATTAAGGCACGTCCGTTGTTGAATTGCATGAGGTGAGAATTTGTAGTACTAACCACATACTCCGGTAAGCCTGAACTTGGCAATTCTATTACGAGAATGGCTACTCGCGCACTGGGAGTGGAGAGATGGTGGGAATAGCGTGTACCCACGTGACCATGGGCTGGAATGGTGGAGTACTGTGTTCTCGGGTGGCGCGGACCCGTTCTTGCTTTAGAGGATCCGAGGGTAGGTTGGTATATGTAGGTCGGGGACCTGCATATGTCGTGTGGTCTGGAATTCCCAGCTGGGTGTTAATCGGTTCGAATCGTCGTTGCTCCTCGGTTATGGAGACTCAACTCACTGTTCATCATCGTAGAATTAATAACCAGAACTTAAATAAGGCTTGTGAAGATGTTGGATATGAAGTTTCATGATCTCAGTGCGGATCGTGTCAGCTTTGTATATAATTCTCGAGAAGTTTTCTATATAAAGAATGTTGTTAAAAGAGCTTTTACGCAAAAGAACTTTGATCATTGTTAAAGCTATACCTTGAATCCTTGAGCCTGCATTACTGAGTTTATCAGTTAAGATTTCGGTTAAGTCTTGTTGAGTACCTTTGTACTCAGGGTTCGTTGACCCCTTGTTGCAGGTGAGCCTCATGAGCAGATCTGTTTTGGATCGTGCTGCATGACTATCGTTCGTTCTGACGATGAGAATTAAATGTGTGATCCTTGGGCAGGATGTTTATTTTGTGTGTTAAGTATATGTTAATTATGCCACTCCACTACTACTATGGTTTGTAATAATTATGGAACTTAGTTTGTAAGGTTTGAAACAACTGTTTGTAAACTATGTTATTGTAAGACTTCCGCTGTTTTTACTCTGGTTTTGATATTTGAATAAATGTTGTAATACTGCAATAACTCTGTAACGTGATCCTGCTCGGAAATCGTGGATGATTCGGGGTTCCCCGAGAACACCCGACAGTCTTTTTAAGTTATTGGAAACATATGCATAAATGTCAAAGGTCGTCGGACAGTGACAGGTGCATGTGGGGCCCTATAACTTAGGAGGTTCTGCCACATATACCCCCAAGAAAGGCAAGGCAGCGTTTGCAACTCACAAAGTTAGAGTGAAGGGCAATGGTCGGTTTTGCAATAGATGCAAGCAAGTTAGGCATATAGAGCAAGATTGCAAGACTAACAAGAACAAGCAACTTAATGTATCCTCAATTAAATTTGATTCTTGTTATATGGTAGTTAAGGGTGCCAATGGTGTGAAGGCTAAGTTCATTGGTACACACCAATTGTGGGCCCAAAGAAGAAGGCCATTTGGGTACCAAAGACCTTGGTGACTAACGTTCAAGGACCCAAGCAAGTTTGGGTACCTAAAAATAATTGATCTTCTTTTATAGGTCAATTATAAAGCCAGAGGAAGGCATTGGGTGCTTGATAGTGGGTGCACATAACACATGACCAGTGATTCAAGAATGCTCAACTCAATCAAGTCAAATGATGGTGATGGTGTGCAAAGTATCACGTTTGGTGACAATAGCAAAGGCAAGGTCAAGGGGCTTGGTAAAATTGCTATCTCCAATGATTTGAGCATTTCTAATGTGCTACTAGTTGAGAGCTTGAACTTCAACCTTTTGTCGATAGCTCAATTGTGTGATCTTGGTTTGAAGTGCATCTTTGGTGTTGATGATGTAGAGATCATAAGTGTAGATGGCTCTAATTTGATCTTCAAAGGCTTTAGATATGAGAATCTATACTTGGTTGATTTTGATGCTAGTAAAGCTAAATTGTCAACATGCTTGCTCACCAAATCTAGCATGGGTTGGCTATGGCATAGAAGGACTTGGTCATGTTGGGATGAAGCAATTGAACAAGTTGATTAAGCATGATCTAGTTAGAGGCCTGAAAGATGTCACATTTGAGAAGGATAAGCTATGTAGTGCATGTCAAGCCAGAAAGTAAGTTGGTAACACTCATCCTAAGAAGAGCATGATGAGCACTTCCAAGCCATTTGAGTTATCGTACATGGATTTGTTTGGGCCAACTACATATACAAGTATTGGTGGAAACAAATATGGATTTGTGATTGTGGATGATTTCACTAGATATACATGGGTATTCTTTCTTGTTGACAAGAGTGATGTGTTTGCAACCTTCAAGGCATTTGTCAAGAGAATTCACAATGAGTTTGAAACTACTATCAAGAAAGTGAGAAGTGACAATGGAAGTGAGTTCAAAACACAAGAGTTGATGAGCTTTGTGATGAGTTTAGAATTAGGCATCAATTCTCAGTCAAGTACACTCCTCAATCAAATGTCCTAGTTGAGAGGAAGAATAGAACCTTGATTGACATGGTAAGATCAATGCTAAGTGAGTACAATGTTAGTCATTCATTTTGGGGAGAAGCAATCAACACGGCTTGCTACTATAGTGATGAGGACATGACACCCATGCATACGACCATGTTTGGTGCATGGTATGGAGGGGTAGGAGGCCAGCAAGGGTGTCCAAGTCAAGAAGGAGGCCCAAGGCTGATTCGGTTCGAGTCCCCAAGGTGGAGGCCCAAAGCAACTCAAGTTCGAGTCTGCCTCGGCCTCCAGGACCAGTCTGCCTTAAATTGGTCACCCAGGATGCATCTGGACTCTGTTTTCGATGATCCACATATGGTTGGAAAGCTAATTTGATAAGGAAGACAATCCAACTGGTCTCATGTCAAAAGATCTTCGGAATCAACGGGAATTGTCTAAACAAGTCAGCATCTAGAATCTGTCCAGGTGCTGTGTCACCGTATTTGGTCCATTGGGCCGTGTATCGTCTTTGAGCCCGTTAGGGGGGCACGTCTAGGGTAGGCGATAACCCTAAGACCTTTATAATCATACGCCGCTGCCATCGTTAGGTTTTGGGGTTTTGCTTAGATTATTCTGTCAAGAACAGTTTCGCCGTTCATCGGTTTGTGAGACCCCAACTCATGAGATTAATCATACATCTGCAATTTGGTTGCTTTCTTTCTTGTTCTTGCTTGTGTTCTTCGTTGCGTAGGTAGGAATTAGCTTTCTTGGTGAGGTCAACCGGATTTGTGTCTTGGTTGATAACCAGAGGAGTTGTGGTGCTATGATTGCAGGGTTCGATCTTTCGATCTTAAGCCAGATCGGTGTGTCATTCTCCGCCACAACGATAGTTACCTCCACCTGACGGAAGATCAGGATCCCCGTCTCCATTATATAGCAACCGCCTCTATCGTCATCCTATGTTGGAGAAGACCCCATATGAGATCTTGAATGAAAGAAAGCCCAATATTGCATACTTTTGGGTTTTTGGTTGCAAATGCTACATATTGAAGAAAGGCACAAGATTAAGAAAGTTTGAGAAGAAATGATATGAATGTTTCTTGCTTGGTTACTCAACTAATAGCAAGGCTTATAGAGTTTGGAATTTGGTTAGTGGTACTCTTGAGGAGGTTCATGATGTAGAATTTGATGAAATAAATGGTTCCCAAGAGGAAGAGGAGAATCTAAATGATGTGAGAGGCACTCAATTGGCCAATGCAATGAAGAAGATGAATGTTGGTGACATAAGGCCTAGAGAAATAATTGAAGTTGAAGATGACAAAGATCAAGTGCTCTCTAATTCAAATGTGTAAGCTAGTGGTTCTCATGATCAAAATCAAGCTAGTTTATCATCTCAAATGCAAGATCAACAAGTGGCTAGTACATTATCTCCTCCAAATGATAAACCAAATGCAAGCAATCAAGTGCAAGTGCTCCAACCTACTAATATTGCAAGAGATCATCTATTGGACTCCATAATTAGTGATATCTCAAGAGGTGTACAAACAAGATCAAGATTGGCATCATTTTGTGAACACTTCTCATTTGTGTCATCTATTGAACCTAAGAAGATATATGAAGCTTTGAAGGATGTTGATTGGGTCAATGCTATGCATGAAGAGCTAAACAACTTCACAAGAAATCAAGTATGGGAGTTAGTTGAGAGTCCTAAGGGATACAATGTGATTGAAACTAGATGGGTCTTTCGCAATAAGCAAGATCAAGATGGGATAGTTGTAAGGAACAAAGCAAGATTAGTGGCTCAAGGATATACTCAAGTTGAAGGTCTTGACTTTGGAAAAACATATGCCCCGGTTGCAAGATTAGAAGCAATTAGGATCTTGTTAGCCTATGCTTGTGCCCACAACATCAAGCTATATCAAATGGATGTGAAAAGTGCATTTCTCAATGGGTACATCAATGAGCTTGTGTATGTTGAACAAACTCCTGATTTTGAAGATGAAAAGAAGCCCAACCATGTTTACAAGTTGAGAAAGGTTTTGTATGGTTTGAAGCAAGCACCAAGAGCATGGTATGAGAGGTTGAGGGATTCTCTACTCTAATGGGTTCATCATGAGCAAGGTTGACACCACTCTCTTCACTAAGAAGATTGGAAAGGACTTGTTTGTGTTGCAAATCTGTGTTGATGATATCATATTTGGATCAACCAATCAAGATTTTTGTGATGAGTTTGGAAAGATGATGGCAAATGAATTTGAGATATCTATTATTGGAGAGCTTAGTTACTTCCTTGGTCTTTAAATCAAGCAATTGAAGAATGGTACATTTGTGAGTCAAGGCAAGTATATCAAAGACATGCTCAAGAAGTTTGGAATGGAAGATGTAAAATGCATTAGCACACCAATGGGAACAAATGGAAGCTTAGATAGTGATGCAAGTGGCAACATGGTGGATCAAAAGATGTATCGGTCTATGATTGGAAGCCTACTTTATGTGACCGCATCAAGGCCAGATGTCATGTTTAGTGTATGCATGTGTGCAAGATTCCAAGCCTCACCAAGAGAAAGTCATTTGAAAGCAACCAAGAGAATATTGAGGTACTTGAAGCATATACAAAATGTTGGTTCGTGGTATCCCAAAGGAGCTAAGTTTGAGTTGATTGGATATTCGGACTCCGATTATGCGGGATGCAAGGTTGAGAGAAGAAGCACTTCGGGCACATGTCAACTATTGGGAAGATCACTTGTCTCATGGTCATCCAAGAAGCAAAATAGTGTTGCACTTTCAACTGCCGAAGCCGAATACATTGCTGTCGGTAGTTGTTGTGCACAAATACTTTGGATGAAGGCCACCTTGAAGGACTTTGTAATCAAGTTCAATAAAGTGCCATTGCTATGTGACAATGAGAGTGCCGTGAAGCTCACCAACAATCCGGTTCAACATTCAAGAACAAAGCACATAGATGTCAGTCACCATTTCATTAGAGATCACCAACAAAAAGGGGACATTTCAATTGAGAATGTGGGCACCGATGATCAACTTACCGATATCTTCACCAAGCCACTTGATGAGAAGAGGTTTTGCAAGCTAAGGAATGAATTGAACATACTTGACTTCTCAAATATGTGTTGATGCACCCCCATTATATGACATGCCTCTCCTTCAAGCAAAGCAAGGTAAAGTTGTTTGACATGTCATTCATCCTTTGCTAAGGACTTGTTTAGTGCATCTAGTCATTCCTATCATGTCTTAGGCTCATTCATGAAAATCAAATGAATTTGATGCTTGTATGGTACCACTATTGCTTGTATGCTTGAAATGATCTAGTGGTAGCATATGACATATTTGTGGGCTTGTGAACCTAGTGTTTGATCTAGAAAATGAGCTATAAGTGTTTAACTCAACATGGTGCATGATAACCCTTATTTGGAGGTGTGAAGAAGCTTGCCCTTGGTTCAAACCGAGTTAAATATCTTTTACAAGTAATCTAGATTGAACCAAATTTGGGAAGATGATCCTCACTTATCATGGTTTCACACAACCTTAAAATTTGAGCTCACCTTTTGTGGTCATTAATGACAAAGGGGGAGAAGTAATTCCCAAAGATAAGCAAAAGGGGGAGAGAAACCAAAGATAGTAAGATAGGTAAAAGGAAGGGGATCGATTAAAATTTGAAGCACACAAGTAGGGGGAGCAAGCTCATAAACTTGTATGTTGTATTTGTATGTGCATTACATATGTTTGCTTTCATGGCACAAGTTCTTAAAATTCCATATCCATGCTTTTGTGGTGTATGTTAGTAGTAGAACATGATTGATGAAATGAATTACTAGCATGCATAGGTAGAGTAACTAAACTAGTGCTTATCTTGTAAAAACTAGACCCTTTCATATAATGTTGACCTCACAGGTTTTCTAGTTTTTTTGTGAATGACTAGTTACTAATGGTGCTAAGGATGGTGTATATTGGCAACTCCGATTGGTATCATGCTTCAAAGGTCCATTCTTTACACCTTAGCATCATTTGGTAGAAATTGACTCCTATATTTCCTATCTAAGCATATGTGCAAGCTTTCAAATCCAAACTCTTATCACATATATAGGGGGAGCAATTGCTACCAATTCTGGTTTATAAAACTTATCCATATTCTTTACACATGGTAAAATGCTCGGGCAAGAAACATGAATCCAAAAGAATTTTATTGAAAATCTTTGTGAAAAAGGTTGTCATCAATTACCAAAAAGGGGGAGATTGAAAGCCCTAGTTTGGTTTTGGCTAATTGATGAAACCCTAGTACTAACCTCTATGCTAAGTGTGTGAATTAGATGAGGTTGGTACAATCCAAGTGTGGAGCAAGATTCAAGTCCATGGTAAGGAAGGTGGAATGAAATGATGATCAAGTGCTCAACTTGGAAAAGAAGAAAGAGAAAAACAAAACCCGATGGAGATCAAGGCAAAGGTATTGCATAGGGTTTTGATTTTGGTGATCAAGACACCATAAAGGGTGTAATCACATTTAGAATCGATAGCCGTACTATAAAGAGGGGAAATCTTTAGCTAAACGGTTTATCGAGTGCCACTAGGTGACATCGTTCATGCATTGCATTTAGAAACCTAGTGTGCTAACTTGTGATCCTTGTAAAATACATGAAAAATGCTAACACACTTGCACATGATGGTGTACACATGGTGGTATTGGTACATTTGCAAAGGAGAAGAAGTTGGAGAAGTTTTGGAGGAACTTGAGTTGAAAAAGAGAAGGGATGGATCTTGATTTGGAATATTGCTTTGATCAATTGTGATTTGGATCAAGTATGCATGTTGGATGTGTATCCCTCTGCATAAGCTTTCCAAAATGTTCAAGATCATCAAAATTAGAGTTCATAGCTAAGAGATATGGTCATTTTAGTGACAACAGTCAGTGACCAGACGCAGGACCGGACGCGCAGGTGTAGAGTCTGGTCGAGAGTTCGGTTAGTGTTTCTTTCGCAAGCTAGAGCGATCGGATGCTCGGTGAGTCCGATCAGTGATGACCTAACACGTCCAGTCACTGAAAAATGTCTCTAGAACCTCTCTGGAAGTGACCGGACTCTGGGAAAGTCAAGTCCGGTCGTTGGTGAAAAGAGAGTCGGGTCATGAGCTGAACAGAGGGCGCGCTGCGAGCTATTCTAACTGGACTCTGGTGTGTTGATAGGACCTGACTCATCTATGGTACTGTAGGCGCGTCCGGTCATGACTTATGTGAGCACACGCTGGCAACTAGCCGTTGGGATCGAACGGTCAAAACACGTGGCGGTCGGAGAGCGACCGGATGCTGCGACCGGACTCTATGGTGAGTCTGGTCAGCGAGTCTGGTCAGTGCACAGAAATTAGGATGGAGGGGGCCAATGACTCTATTTTCTTGGGACATCTATATAAGCTCATTAGCCAGCCTTTGCTCACTCGCTTGGTCATTCTTACTTGTGATAGCATCCTTTGAGCTGAGCAAACTCTCTCCCACTCATCTCTCTTGCTTAATTGCAAATTCAAAGTGAGATTGAGTGATTCAAGGTGCATTTGCTTGAGTGATTGCATCTAGTGGCACTTGGGGATCATTGTGGCTATGGATTTCTTATTTCTCTTGGTGGTTGCTGCCACCTAGATGGCTTGGAGCAGCAGAGGAGTTGTGGCAAGAGTTGGTGATTGTTCTTGGCCACCTCCCAATGATTGTGAGGGGTTCTTGTGCCTTCCCCGGCAGAGCGCCAAAGGCAACTCTAGTGGATTGCACGTTTCATTGAGCTACCTCACTTATGGGTCAGTTCTTGCGGTGTCCAACGTGTGGACGAGGTTCGTGCTACACCTCTTAGCCGTTGAACCACCAAGTGTTGGTCAACACAACGGGGACTAGCGTGTCGGCGAGCACGTGAACCTTGGGAGAAAAATCATGTGTCTCCATTGTGATTGATTCATTGGATTTCTCCTGGTGATTGGTATTCATCTTAGTGTGATTGGTTCATTCCTCGACGCGGCGGTATAAAGATCATATTCCTCTTATTTACATTCCCGCAAACTAGTTGTAACAAGCTCTTTAGTGTAAGTAGTTTTGAGAGTTTGTCTTATCTTTGCTAGTGTAGCTTCTCACCTAGTTGAGCTCTTTAGTGTAGCTAGCTTTTGAGAGCTCGTAGTGACTTAGCCATTGATTGACTTAGAGATTATAGCAACTAGAATTGGTGGGATAGGTGGCTTGCAACACTTGTTAGAGCCAGTGCAAAAAGCTTCATAGCCAATTAGTTGTCTAACAAGTTTGCCTAGTGTTTTGTTGATTTTAAATTAGGCTATTCACCCCCCTAGCCAATTAGGACCTTTCACCGTGGCCACGTTGGCAGCCGACGGAGCCGAGGAGTCAGAGATTGTCTTTGGAGCCATAGCCTCCTTTGGTGTTGGTGCAGAGCCTCCTTCCTTGAATGGATCCAAATCCAAGATGAACTTTCTAGAGGGTACTAGACGATGTCTAGAACTCCTCAGAAGCTTTTCAGGATTTTCAACAAAATTGCTCGATAGTTGAAAACCGCTCATACAATGTCTTGCTTCACAATAAAGAGAAACAAAGGCAAGGGTAAGCCCCTACAACTAGTTGATAACTAATTTGATGGTAAACTTAAGATTCAAATTTATTAAAATTCCTTAGCTATTGCTTTCCCCGACAACGGTGCTAGAAATGCTTGTTGGTATTTCTTATGCTCAAGTAGAGGATTCCGCAAGCGCACAAAATATATTGTTGTAGCACTTCACCCAAGAGTATTCCAGGGTATTGTTATTTATTTTATCCCAAGGGAAAGTAGTAGCTAGGAAAGGTAATAAACAAGAGATCCTAATGTTTACCATAACTTAGTACCAAATAGTGAAGAGGGGTAATCGAATATTAGATAGGAAAGGGTGATGAAGCAAGTGCAAAGTAGCCTAAAGATAACTTAATAAGGTATAGCTAGGTGCGAGAACAATGAAAGAGTACACGGTTCCTATGATTCAAACTCTACTCCTATGGGTTACCTTTGTTCAATAGTTGCAACATAAAGATGAAGTCCTTACAACAAGTACACTAGGCGATAGGTGAGACAATAGGAGGCAAAACTCCTACCTAAAGCGGCTATCCTTTTACTGGAGCCTTACCTTTTAAGAACTTGCCTAAAAACACATGGTGGAATACAAAGACTAGACAAGTTTCTTGTTGGAAGAGAGTGCATCCCCTTTTATAGATGAAGAGGATGGCTTTACAAGTAAGGGAGAGGGAGAACATCGGTTGCTAAGTCTTGCTTCCCATGCCATCAGGTACAAGATAATGGTAGGCGCCTATAATACTGTGGTGTCACTGTAGAATGTCAGATGCATGTGGAAGCTATGCTGCCATCTTCGGGAAGAGTCAACGTCGGTACCTATAAATATCATCCGATGCCTAGAGGCATGTGCTCTTGGTACGATAAATCCTGGCACCCACAACACTAGTGATGCTCAGAGGCATGTGGGGGGCCTTACCGTATGGGAGATCGACGGCGCCCACAATACTATAGAGAGAAACATCAGCGCCTACAATATTGTTTATGTCAGGGCGGTTGCAGAGTACTGTCCCTGCAGGCGTACAGTGTGTGGTCCCTGGTACCGTGGTTTGACTTATGCGCCCTGTCTTGCTTTCTCTGTTCATCCCCTAGTTCCTTCCGAGCGAGCGTCCTTGGTCAGATGGCTCCAGTCGACTCTGGTCGCACCGGTCAGAGAAGAGTGGTGAGCAGGGTTTCTGTGATCCCCGGTTGGAGACGCGGGGTTGGAGTCGGAAGTAGCATTTGGGCTAGGCTTTCCGATCAGAGAGGCCATCCGAAGGCAGCTAGAGTCTGAAGCGGGTGCTTCGGTCGGTGAGACGGGTCAAAGTAGCGGACGAGCGGGCGCTATTCCTCTTCAGCCAGCCCTTCCGGTCGGTGACTGGGCTGCTCTTCCGGCCTATTGTTTTGGGCTCTTGGGCCAAGCCTTAGCGTGGAAGCCGGTCCCTGAGGGACCCTAGGTTTATGAACCCGATAGGAGCCCCCGAGCCCTCGTGCGATTCAGGCAGAATCGTTCGGGGGATTTTTGTTTTTTGATGGCGGGTGTAGCCCCCGAGCCCCTGGGTGGTTCAGGCCAAACCGTCTGGGGGTTTTTTCGTTTAGCAGGCGTGTGTGCGTGTTTTTTAGTTTTAAGATGGAGTTTGTTTTAACCAAGGCATCGTTGTGCAGTCGAGGCGTGTTAGCCATTTTGAGAGAGATCCTGGTGTTGGTGCGTGCCGTGGGATTGGGTGAGGTAGTTAGTTTGGACGATATAGAGCTCACTGATCCTGGCATCGGTGCGCGCCATGGGATCGGGTGAGGTAGTTAGTTTAGACGAGATAGAGCTCACTGATCCTAGCGTCGGTGTGCGCCGTGGGATCGGGTGAGTCGAAATCGCGGGGCGAGATCGAGGTCGTGCACCCAGGTGTCCTTGGAGCGTAGTCGGAAGCATAGCTGGATGGGGTGAGATCGGGGTCACAGACCTAGGTGTCCTTGGAGAGCAGTCGGAAGCGTAGCCAGATGGGGCAAGATCGAGGTCACGGACCCAGGTGTCCTTGGAGCGCATGGGTGTGATTGAGTGGAACCTAGGTCTGTCGTTCATGATGGGGTCGGCATAGCCCTCTTGTGACATTCCACTACTCCTTTACCTACAACCCAGCAGATGCCTAGGTCATTCTAGAGATCGACCCGGGTGGCCTAATGGCCTCCCCTCGATGGAGATTCTGTGGGTTTGGCGAGAGGTTTTGGATCGAACGAGAAGGTTGAGATGACCTGGTCTGCCAGACCAGGCGAGGGCCGCATGGGGCTCATCTACGATTTTCTCCCCTGGCTCTGTTGGTTGCTCATGTCGAATGAGGCAAACCACCGCTTCGTGACGCAACACGGAGCATTGTGATGCATTTCACGGCACGTGCGATGCTTAGTTCCTAAGCCCCCAGGAAATTCATGCCCTAACCGTCCGGGGGGTACAGGCGTATAAGATGAATGCGCATATGGATGTATGATGAGTTATATAAAGAAATAGCTGGGGTCGGTAGTGTTACCTCGATGTCCTGAGTGACGGGGTTCAGAGAGCTCTAGTCGAAAATGTCCGACCGGGACCTGTGCTCATCGTTTGAGACGGAGTCGGCATGGCCTACATGTGGCGTCCCTTTTGCTCCTTACCTGTCGCTTGGTGTCCATCCTGGGTGATTCGATCGACTCAGGGGGCCTGATGATCTCTCCTAGCGGAGATCTGCTATTTGGGGTTTTTCAAGTACAGCCTGGAAGGCAGAGGGCCGCCTGTGAGTGGTGGCGCTTTGTTTCCTGTGCCCGTCGTGCGGTAGTGGTGGGCCATACCTAGGCCACGTCCCATTCTGTTAGTCAGTGTGTGTCCCATCGGTCAGGGCGTGTCTCATCGTTTCCCATCCGTATTGAATGAGGGAAGGGAGAGAGTTTTTCGCTCTGATCCCTTGCCCTTCTTTACCTGCCATGTTTCCTCCTTAAATAGGGGAAGGGAGAGGGCTTCTCGTCGCAGTCTTTTGCCTATTCTCTGACTTTCGCCTCTCTTTCTTCTTCCTCCTCACCGAGAGTGCCCGTATGCCACGGTGGTTCCTAAGTGAGAGAGGGAGTAAGCAGGGGGGAGGACTCATAGATCCCTTTGTGAATCTAGAGCACGATGTCGAGCTAGGGGCTGCCAGAGGCGGTGCTGGCTGTCCTTGCCTGAGGAGGGGCGGCTTCCGTCAAAGGTGGTGTCGTGCCGGGTTTGTTCGTGAGGCCTTTTTTGGGATGGAGCCGTGTGTGGAATCTCTCTGGTGGATCTTCACTGGGTGAGTTTTGTTGGAGGGGAAGTTGCTCAGAATCGTGCCAGAGGAGGGTTCCACGCCTGCAACTGCTCAAGTCAGCTAGTTCATAAAGTTTGAAGAGATATCCTCAGCCATGATGGCTGTACCTTGGTGGGCAGCATCCCTGTCCAGGAGCTACCTTGACTGCATGAGAAAGTTAGGAGCTCCATGTTCTTCTGTTGAGTATCTATGGGTGTGACGCCCTTGAGGTACCCGTTGCGCTCGCCGAGTTTTGAGGGGGCGGAGCCGGGCGCGTGCCGTGGCCTTACTTTTGGCACTAGATGATGTTGCCGAGGTATCAATGAATACATCAGTTTTGTTTTTTGTGATGGATTTACTCCATTCGGGGAAGCTTGCCCCCTTTGTTCCTTAGTTTTTGTTTTAGCGTAATTTTGTTTTTTATTCTTTCTTCTTTGCACCTGCCCGTTCATCCCGTTGGCTGCAACCTTGGGAGCCCGAGTCATGGCCTGCGAGGCTCAGCTGCTTGTAACTGTAGGTAGAGGCGGGGTGCGATCGGTCAGAATATCTGGAGCAAAGCTACGTAAGGTAATTTAAAGGAACGAACTACCCTTTCATTTGGGTAGGAAGGAGTTTTTCCATATGATAGTAAACGAAAAGAGAGGTAATTTTTAGTATTGTACCCTTATGTAGCCCCCGAGTGACCTGGGCTGAAAGTGTTTGGGCCGAGGTGTTTTATAGGAGCAAGTACTGACTAAAAAGCGGTAAGGCATAAATTTAGGGGAAAACGACATAGTTGTTCAATGTTCCAAGTGTTGGTGAGAACGTTTCCGTTGTCGTTCTTCAGTCGGTATGTGCCCGGTCGGATTACTTCGGTTATGGTGTACGGTCCTTCCCACGGTGGAGAGAGCTTGTGTTTTTCCTTTGTTGATTGGGTCCTTCGAAGCACAAGATCACCGACTCGAGGGTCCTCCCCCTGATCTTTCTTTCATGGTACCTGTAGAGAGTTTGCTGATAGCGAGCGGAGCGGACGATGGCCATCTCGCGGGCCTCCTTGAGTAGGTCGACTGCGTCTTGCTGAGCCTCCGCGGCTCGGTCATGGTCAAAGACCTTTACTCTTGGGGCGCCATGGTCGAGGTCGGAGGGCAGTACTGCCTTGGCTCCATAGGCCAGGAAGAACGGCATGAACCCTATGGATCAGTTTGGGGTCATCCTTAGGCTCTAGAGGATTGCTGGGACCTCCACAACCCATCGTCCGGCGTACTTGTTGAGTCAATCGAAGATGTGTGGCTTGGGTCCATGGAGGACCATGCCATTGGCATGTTCAACCTGTCCGTTAGTACGTGGGTGTTCGACTAAGGCCCAGTCGATCCTAATGCCATATCCATCACTAAAGTCCAAGAACTTCTTTCTGGTGAAGTTAGTTCCATGGTCGGTGATGATGTAGTTAGGAACGCCGAACCGGTAGATGATGTCAAGGAAGAATTTGACCACCTCTTCTGAGTGGATGTTGGTGATGGGTTTAGCCTCTATCCACTTGGTGAACTTGTTGATCGTTATGAGCTGGTGAGTGAAGCCACTCGGGCCCTTTTTGAGGGGTCCTACCATGTCGAGGCCCCAGACCACGAACGGCCAGGTGATGGGGATGGTTTGGAGCTCCTGTGCTAGCAAATGTGTTTGCCGAGCATAGAACTAGCATCCTTCACACCTATGGACGACCTCCTCTACATCTTGTAGTGCGATGGGCTAGCAAAAATGCTGGCAAAAGGCTTTTCCGACCAGCGACCTTAGGGCCGCGTGATGTCCACAGATTCCGGCATGGACCTCAAGGAGGAGCTGTTTCCCTTGGTTGGTAGGGATGCACTTCATGAGTACCCCCAATGGACTTCGTTTGTAGAGTTCATCAGCGACGGCAACAAATGTCTTGGCATGTCGAGCGATTCATCGAGCTTTAGTCCTTTCAGGTGGGAGAACCTCCTTGAGGAGGTAGGCGAGCAGTGGTGCTCACCAGTCGGTTTGATCGAGCACCAGTACGACGGTGTCGGTGGGCGACGTCGTTGTGGAAGTACTAGGGTCGGAGCCCCTGAGCGCCGGTGTGGCTTTAGGGTCAGAGCACCCGAGTGCTGGGCTAGCGCTGGGGTGTGCCTGGACTAGACCTTCTAGGACGCAGGCGGATGGCTCGTGGAGGTTGTTTGATAAAGACTCCGATCGGAGAGGGATCTCACTTGGTGGCCAATTTCATGAGAAAATCGGCCGCGTCGTTGTCCCTTCGGGGGACGTGATGCAGCTTGATCCCCTGGAATTTGTTCACAAGCTTGCATACCTCCTGGCAGTATGCTACCATGAGGGGGCTTTTGCAGGAGGACTCCTTCATGACTTGATCAACGACCAACTCTGAGTCGCCACGAACGTAGAGTCACGTAGCGCCGAGCTCGATGGCGATGCGCAGTCCGTTGATAAGGGCCTCGTACTCCATGGTGTTGTTTGAGGCTAAAAAGTGGAGGCGGATGGCGTAGCGGAGCCTACTCCCATCTGGGGAGATCAGAACCACTCCAGCCCCTGAGCTAGGCGCCATTACGGACCCGTCAAAGTACATTGTCCAGTACTTGTGGGTGACGTCCAGGGTCGGTTGCTGCACCTCTGTCCATTCGACGACAAAATCTACGAGAGCCTAAGATTTAATGGCGGCACGGGGGACGTACCTGATGTCGTGGCACATGAGTTTGAGCGCCCACTTGGAGATCCGTCCCATGGCGTCGCGGTTGCGGATGATGTCCCTGAGCGGGTATGAAGTGATGACCGCAACCTCGTGGTCGGTGAAGTAGTGCAGGAGCTTCTGGGTCACCATTAGAACGGCATATAGGAGTTTCTGCACCTAGGGGTACCAGGCCTTGGGGTCGATGAGCACTTCCCCGACAAAGTATACGGGCCGCTAGACCTTGAGCTGGTGTCCTGGCTCCTCCCTCTCGACGACCAGGGCGACGCTCACCACATGGTTGCTTGTTGCAACATAGAGGAGGAGGGGTTCTCCCCATTCGAGAGCGACGACGATTAGGGCTGATGTTAGGGATGCATTGAGGCTCTCAAGAGCCTACTGAGCTTCCTCAGTCTAGACGAATGCATTTGTCTTTTTGAGGAGCCTATAGAGTGGCATCTCTCGTTCGCTAAGCCAGGAGATGAATCGGCTCAGGGTGGCCAGACAGCCGGTGAGCCTTTGCACGCCCTTAACATTGCGTATGGGGCCCATGTTGGAGATGGCCGTGATCTTTTCGGGGTTGGCCTCAATGCTACGCTCGGACATAATGTATCCCAGCAGCTTCCCCTTTGGAACCCCAAAAACACATTTTTTGGGATTCAGTTTGATGTTGAACCTTTAGAGGTTCACGAATGTTGCGGTCATGTTTGGGATCAGGTCACAAGCTTGAGCCGTTTTGACCACTATGTCATCAACATAGACGGCGATTGTTGGTTTTAGCCATTTGGCTTGATCAAGCAGGTTGATTTGGTCGGTGAAGCAATGCTGCATGCACCTTTGGTAGGTGGCGCCAACGTTCTTCAGGCCGAAGGGCATGGTTACATAGCAGTACGAACCATACAGGGTAATGAACGAGGTTGCGAGCTGATCAAACTCTTTCATCGTGATCTAGTGATAGCCTGAGTAGGCATCCAGAAAGGAGAGGATCTCGCAACCCGAGGTGGAGTCGACTATCTAGTCTATGCGCGGTAAAGGGAAATGATCCTTTGGGCATGCTTTGTTGAGGCCAGTATAATCGACGCACATTCTCCATTTCCCGGTCTTCTTTTTAACAAGAACAGGATTGGTGAACAAGTCAGAGTGGGACACCTCTCTGATGAACTCGATCGCTAGGAGTTTGGCGATCTCTTCACCTATGGCCCTACGCCTCTCATCGTCGAAGCGGCGCAGGTGCTGCTTAGCGGGCTTCGAGCCCAGGATGAGGCGTAGCGCATGCTCGGCGACCTCCCGTGGTATGCCTGACATGTCAGAAGGTTGCCATGCGAAGACATCGTGATTGGCACATAGGAAGTCAATGAGCTCGTATTCCTATTTGGCTGGGAGTTGGGTCCCAATCCGCACCATCTTGGCAGGGTCAGTGGGGTCAATCCCCACTGCCTTGGTTTCCTCGAGTGGATGGAAGGCTGTCGAAGAGGTTGGTTTGTTGCAGTCTAGGACTGCTGGGGTCGATGATTCCCCGAGCTGCGGGAGCTCAGATGAGTTGATGACCACGGTGGTAAGCTCGAAGTGCTTGTGGTCGCACGTGAAGGCGTGTGAAAAGGTGCTACTCACGGTGATGATGCCGTTCGGTCTTGACATCTTTAGCTTGAGGTAGGTGTAGTTGGGGATCGCCATGAACTTGGCGTAGCATGGTCGTCCCAAGATGGCATGGTAGGACCCCAGGAAGTCCACCACTTCAAAGGTGAGTACCTCCGAGTGGAAGTTGGCCTTGTTGCCAAACGTGATGGGTAGGTCGATCTGTCCGAGTGGGTACGCCTATGCTCCCAGGATCACACCGTGGAAGGGGGAGCCCGCTTGGCGGAGCTCTGACCGGGGGATGCGCATGGCGTCAAGGGTGTCAATGTAGGGGATGTTGAGGCCACTGCCTCCGTCCATCAGCACCTTAGTGAGGCACTTCTTGCGGACGATAGGGTCAACGACTAGCAGGTAGCATCCCGGTCTTGCGACATGGGAGGGATGGTCCCTCTGATCGAAGGTGATCAAAGATTGTGACCAGTTGAGGAAGGAGGGGATGGCCATCTCAGTAGCACATGCCTCCCTATAGCGCACCTTGTGTTGGCGTTTGGTCCAGATGGCGTCGGATCCGCCAAAGTTCATGATGCACTCCTCGAGGTCGGGGAAGCCGTCTCCATCCTTGCTCACCGTGCCTCCTTTCTTGGCTGCTGCCTCCTTGCCGTCTCCCTCTTTCAGCCCACCGGCTTGCCAAAGGAAACATTTGAGGAGCTCATAGTCCATGTAGAGGTGCTTGATGGGGTAGGTATGGTTGGTGCATGGGCTATCCATGAGTTTGTTGAAGTGGTCGAGCAGCCCCTGTTGGGGCTGCTTGACCGTGCGATCAGCCGTGGCGACCATCGTGGTGTTGTCCGATCGGTGTCGATCCTTTTTGTTCTTCTTGCCCCTCTGCGTGGAGGGTCCCTCATCTCATTCCTCATGCTTGGCCTTGCCCTTGTCCCAACCTCCATTGAAGACTGCTCCGACCACCTCCTCGCTAGAGGCATGTTTTGTGGTGATGTCGAGCAAGTCACGGGTGGTACGGGGCTTGAGGCAGCCAAGCTTATGGATCAGGGACTCGCAGGTTGTCCCAGAGAGGAATGCGCTGATCATGTCCGCATCGACGATGTCAGGGAGGGAGTTGCATCATTGGGAGAACCTACAGATGTAATCCCGCAAGGACTTGTTGGGCTCCTACTGGCAATAAAGATGGCAACGAGGCCCCGATACCCGATACCTGATGGGTATTTGATCCATTAGGGGATGGGGATGGGATCATATCTTTACCCGTGGGCATCTAAATAGGCAAGAATCCATCCCCGATGGGTATAGCAGGTACGGGAACGTTCCTTGTTTACCCGTCCCCGTTACCCATTGGGGAACCCGACTATTTGAGCTGTCATGCGAGTATTAGGCCCAAAGAAGCTCAACATAGGTATTTTGTCCCAAATATGAACAATCATATATATAGTTTGTGTGTTCTAGGAACCCTAGTTCAATTTTTCCTCACCATCTCCACCAGCAGCACAAGCACGCCTGCCTCACGAGCGCTCGTGCCCCTCGCTTCCTCAGTTCGGTCTCTCTGCCACCTTTGCTTGTCCTCCTCGCAACCTCGCTCCTTCTCCTCGGCATCTCTGAGACTCTGACACTTATACCCTGGTGAAGAAGAAACATCTCGGATTGTAAAGCTACAACCCCAAATGTCCTTGTTTATCGGGTATGCAGTACCCATTAGGTATCTGTTACCCGACCGATGCCCGATGGGTACGGGGATGGGCAAGAATCTATACCTGAGACAGTTAACAGGGATGGGGACAGGATGAATTCTCCATAGCGGGGAAGAGAATGTTCCAGCGATACCCAACGGGTACATCCCCGTTGCCATCCATAGCTAGCAACCCTTGAGGTCCTAGGAATTCCCAGGGCGAACATACATCCCCTGGAAGTTTTCAACAAAGACCCTTTTGAGGTCCGCCCAGTTGCAGATGCTGTCATGTGGGAGGAATTCGAGCCATGCCCGAACATGTTCCCTGACATAGATGGGGAGGTACTGAATAATGAAATAGTCATCATCCACCCCTCCAGTTTGCCCGGGGTTTGTTTCCCTGGTATACTTGGTGATGTTGGTGGGTGGCCGGAAGCACCGTGGGAACGGCGCCCTTCGAATGCGCCGACCAAAGGCCCATGACCCTGAGCCCTCCGGGCTAGGACTCCGGTCGTCCGACCGGTAGCCATGCCTGAGGCACGTTTCACCGCTCCCCTCGATGGTCTGGCCGAGGCCCATGTCGCCTGTCCTTGCCGCCGCCCGATGAGCGTCGTCACCGCGCCAGTCCTGATGCTAGTTGCTGATGACGTTGCGGGCGTCTTGGTTTGGATCAAGCCGTTTGCGTGGTGATGGTCGGTGTGGAGCGTGCGCCGAGTCGGACCATGGCATAGCTATGGCCCCCCATGTCGCGCTTGGTGGCCATAGCAGCAAGCAGATGGAGTGATCCGTCTGGTGCGTCCTGGCTCCCCCAATGGGATGAGAGGGCGCGTGCCGGAGTCGTGATGCGAAGCTTTCCGCTTGTTGTATGGCGGTGGTTTCTACCAGTGCCTGGAGGTTTTGGTAGACCACCCGCTCCTAGGGGTCGACGGGCTCAGGAACACCACGCAGAAGCATTGCCACAACGGCGAGGTTCTAGCTAGCTTGGGCAAACTATGGGGGGTCATTCCCCTCATTTATGATGTCGCGCTAGACCTGGTGGGCGCGACCCCGAGCACCGCCGGCCGAGGTATGCGCAAGGGGCGCAGCACGCTGTACCGAGTGCGCCAGCACGGGCGGTGGCTAGCTATGCCGCCTTTGCCATAGGTCCTCAACGTGCCCTTGTGCAAGCACGAGTGCCCCCGCACGCAGGTCCAGAGGGGTGTGAGTCTATGCGGACTCCGCAACCATTGGTGGCTGCCTCGGAACATCCACCATAGCGCACTCCTAGGACGGATGGTGGCTAGGTGCCAGGTCGCCAATGCTAGAGCCGTTGCTCGTAGCCTCGTCATTCAAGGGTTCGTAGGAATGGGCTGGAGCATGGCTTGTCATTCCCACGAATTTGGATGTGAAAGGGGGCGGCGTCAGTATTTTTCGGAGCCCCTAGGCATACGCGTCTGTGGAAGACGCGAGGCGGTAGGGGAACTGGTCGTGCGATGGTCGTGATATGGGCAACGTGGTCCCTCTGGATAATTGACGGAAAACGATAAATAATGAGTAAATAACAGAACGTATATTACTTATAGTGGAGTTTGAGCAGAGAGTTTGCTCAAAAAGAAGCGCAGATGCCACATCATTGAAATCATCTTTCGTCCCAGAGCCGATGGATGGCGCCCCTCTGACGGGCACCGGGATGGCTGCCTCCTCATGGAGGCACAGTACGCCGAGCCGGTCGATGAAGAAGTTCAGGCTTCCGAAGTGGAAGGCCTAGGCTGGCTCGAAGACGGGTGGAACCCACATCCCAACAGGTGAGAGTGCGGGAAACTCCAGCGAGCCGAAGTGAATCGTGTCACCCGAGCCCGCCACAATGAGGGTGGTGGAAAAGTGGGCCATTCGATGACCAAGAAATGTTGAACGTACAGCATCTTCCCCACGGATGGCGCCAACTGTCGGTGCAAAATGTGACCAACTAGTGAATATTTGTAGTTTTGCTGTACGTTGTGATCAGAGGTGGCCTAGCACTCAATGACACAGGGTTTATACTGGTTCAGGCAACATGCCCTACATCTAGTTCGAGTCGGTCGGTGACTTTATTCTTGAGCCTAGGTGCTCGAAGTTTGCAGTGGGGTTACAAACAAGAAGGAGAGAGAAGGGGGGAGCAAGAGGCCCGATCGAACTCTGGTCAAAGTGCCAAGAGTGACAGGGGCTCCACTATGAGCTAAGTGTTCAAGCATGTGCTTGAGGTCCGAACCTGGCAGTTCTGTGGTTGTGAGCTAGTGAGCTTGGTCGATCTGATGAGTTTGAACTATCTGACTCCTAGGGGACTAGGATGGTGAACCTCTTGAGCCCCTTTCTTTTCTCATTGGAATAGAGTGCATCCCCTTTTATAGATGAAGGGGATGGCTTTACAAGTAAGGGAGAGGGAGAACGTCGGTTGCTAAGTCTTGCTTCCCACCCTTCGATGGAGGGTGAACATCAAGCTTGAGCATGGAGGCTTGCATAGAGGTGGTTGTGAAATCGGTGGGTGACTTTGGGGGTCGGCTGACCTAGGGGGGGTCAGTCAACCCCCTCTCTAGCATGTGGGCCCTCCACTCTAGTGTGGGGCCACCTGGAGGGTGCCTTGCTGGGTATGTGAGCTTGTGGGTCCACTTCAAGGTCGGTTCACCTTACAAGTGGGCAATTCAATCCATGTGCTCACATCCTCCACCATTGAGAGAAAGCACAAGTTGATCCAATAGTTGAGACTTGATTTGGAGTGCTTCACACGAATCTTGGCGAGCTTGGAAGTAGGTGGGCCCCATGGGGAGAGTGAAAGCCCTAGTTTGGTTTTGGATAATTGATGAAACCTAGGGACTAATCATTGTGCCAAGTGTGTAGACATGAAATGATAAGTCCCAAGCCAACTGGTGGAGCTAGATGATGGTCATGGTGATGGAGGTGACCAAAAGATTGTCAAGTGCTTCATATTAGGAAAAGAAGAAAGAGAAAAATAAAAATGGGCTCAAGGCAAAGGTATATGTGATAGGGCCATTTTTGTTTTGTACTTAAGACACCATAGAGGGTGTGAGTGACTTAGGATTGATAGCCGTACTATGAAGAGGGGAATTTCACGGTTGAAACAGTTATCAAGTGCCACTAGGTGAATTCATATGAGCATATGCATTAGGACCTAGTGTGAGCTAACATAACCCTTGAAAATGTTTGTGAAAATATGCTAACATACATGCACACAAGTTTTACACTTTGTGGTTAGCAAGTTGGAAGCAAGGGCAAAGTCCTTTTGGTCTTAGAAAATGAAAAGATGGCACTGCTGGTCGACCGAATGCTGAGCAGAGTGTGATCGGACGCTGATGTCAGCATCCAGCCAATCACTGGCAGCAGCGCGCATAGGGCCGAGAGCGAGGGCTTCACACCGGGCGCTGCTTGGTCGCTGACCAGCGTGTCCTGTCACCTGTTGGTGGCGAGCGGACGCTGGACATTCACTGTTCATCCTCAGGTCAAAGTTGGTGATGTCCGTAAGTCACGAGCGTGTGGAAGGAGCATAGAACTGATCGGACGCTGGGCGCATCAGGTCGACCTCGACCGGACGTGTCCGGTCACAAAAATTGCGCTCTGGGAGCTCTCTGGAATCGATCGAACTCGGTGGGGCGCAGTGTCAGGTGCGGTGCGTCAGTGCGTCCGGTCATCACTTAATCGCACGAGGGTTGTTCTAGTTGACCATTGAAGATGGACGGGCGAGGTTTGAACGAGGACATGTGGCGCCCATCTGCTGACTTGTCACACAGCGACCGGACACTGGGGCTATGTCCGGTCACCCCGAGGTAGGCACAGTGAACAGCCTAACGGCTCTATTCTTTAAGGGCCTCTATAAATAGTTGGTGGCTGACTCTTGGAGACTGCTCTTGGCATTTTTGATCATCTGGACATCCTCTTGAGCTGAGCATACTCCCTCCCACTCATCTCTCTTGCTTGATTGTTAATTCAAAGTGAGATTGAGTGATTCCAAGTGCATTTGCTTGTGAGTTTGCATCTAGTGGCACTTGGGGATCGTTTGAGCTGCGGGATTCTTTTTACTCTTGGTGGTTGCCGCCACCTAGATGGCTTGGAGGCAGTGAAGGAGTTGTGGCAAGAGTGGAGCTTGTTCTTGGCCACCTCCCGGTGATTTGTGAGGGGTTCTTGTGCCTTCCCCAGTGGAGCATCAAAGGCAACTCTAGTGGATTGTACGTGTCATTGAGCTACCTCACTTGTGGGTAGGTTCTTGCAGTGTCCACGGGTTGGACGAGGTTCATGCTACACCTCTTAGCTGCCAAACCACCAAGTGTTGGTCAACACAACGGGGACATAGCGTGCCGGCAAGCACGTGAACCTTGGGAGAAAAATACTTGTGTCTCTTGCCATTTGGTATTCTCCTGGTATATTGATTGGTTATTATCTTGGTGATTGGTTCATCCCCTACGCGGCGGTATAACAATCTTGACTTCTCATTTACTTTCCCACAAACTAGTTATAGCAAGCTCTTTAGTGTAGCTAGAATTGAGAGCTTGCTTTGTAGCTTAAGTTCATCTAGTGGAGCTCTTTAGTGTAGCAAGTTTGAGAGCTCTTAGTGAGTAGCAACTTAGCTCTTGTGTGTGCTTAGTGATTATAGCAACTAGAATTGTTTGGATAGGTGGCTTGCAACCCTTGTAGAGCTAGAGCAAAATTGCATTATGCCATTTGTCATACTAATCAAATTGCTCTAGTGATCTTGTAGATTTTTATTAGGCTATTCAACCCCGTCTAGCCATATTAGGACCTTTCAGAGAGGTTGACCCGCTATGTGGGTCCCACCAACTCACCTTGCTCCATTTAGCTTGAATCTGCATAGAAATAGTCAAGTTCAAGTGGAACTAGTTATTTGATAAAATATGCTCATGATATGCTTATCGCCCTTTGATCTAAGGCTGTTGACGGTGATTTTGAGTATATGAAAGTATGACATTTTTACCGTCTATAGGATGCTACTGTTGGGGGCAAGGAATATGTTATGGACCACAATTATTGTGTTTAGGACCCAATACGAATCCTAGAGGCTTATTTGAGAATGTTTAGGGTCCATATATGACTTCTAGGGACTCTTTCATAAATATAAGCCCCAAGAAGAGAAAGAATGGACACTTCCTCTCCCACCTCCCCTATAAAAGGGTGGGGCAAGGGAAAGGTAGGGAGGACCTTTTGGCCCATCACTCATTTGTTCACTTCCTCATTCTCTCCTTCCTTATCTCACCTATTTGGTCCAGAACCAACATCCACTTAAACAGATTTAATTTTTTTCTTAGGAGTGTGGCGTGTAGTGGCAAAAAGGTAAGTCCATTTAATAACACAAAAAAAGAAAATTCAAATACAAAACTCACTCTAATGTTTGTTTGCAAACCAAATGCTAACAATGTTGTGAAGGAAAAAAGAATGTTATGTTAGAACGGTTTGTGAAAGTGCAACATAATGTATATAGAGACATTAGTAGACACATCATTTTGGCTTTTCAAATACATATAGGAGGTGTATGAGCAAGTTTGCAATAATAGAGCCAAGATCAGATGCCATCATCATATCAAGTACAACAATGTTCTCTATTACTTGAACTCCATTAGTCTTCATATAAAATAACATAGGGTTAGTGTTTTATGTAGAAACTATATATTCATGTTTGAACTGAGAAAGCAGAATAAATATAGTACAAATACCTTAGTGTAGTTTAAGGCATGGTTACTAAAACTTTTGAGAAATCTGATAAAATCCCAATAGTTATCATGGTATGTCTTAAGAGCAATAGCATTATAGAAAAACACCTCATGATTAGAGCAATAGCATTATAGAAGACACCTCATGATCACCTTGGATGAATATATTCCTGTCCACCCTAGCCAATCTATGTTGAGCAGTGGTTTATAGCCATAGTTTCCATTTTCTTTATATATGTCATCACACAATTTAAATACAATTTCAATTAAAACTGGTCTATCCAGCAGTGGCAAAAAAGGTCATATGGTCTGCCAAAGACTTCTAAAAAAGCTCAAATTTTTTAGAACAAAGTTCAAAAATAGTCATTGTATTAGAATGGAACTCGTCAAAATAGAGTGGTGAAAGGATCAAGATGCCCAAGACGGGGGGGGGGGGGGGTGAATTGGGCTAATTCTAAATTTCTTTGCTATAATTAAACTCTGCGATTTGCCCAATTAACCCCTTGTGCCTAGAAAGTGTTTCTATTGATCCAACGCACAAAAGTTTAGCAACCTAAGTTCCAATCCTACTCTAGCATGGCAATTCTATGAATGTAAATGACAAGAATTGAATTGCTCAAAGTAAATGCTCAAAGTAAAGAGAGAAGGAGGAATGCGGCGATGTTTTGCTAAGGTATCGGAGAGTCGCCACTCCCCACTAGTCCTCATTGGAGCACCCGCGCAAGGGTGAAGCTCCCACTTGATCCGCGCAAGGATCAAGTGCTCTCTACGGGTTGATTCTTTGATACTCCGTCACGGTGAATCACCCACAACCGCTCACAACTTGAGTTGGGTCATCCACAAGCTCTGCCGGATGTTTACCAAGCTCCCAATCACCACCAAGCCATCTAGGTGATGGCGATCACCAAGAGTAACAAGCACGGACTCTCACTTGACCATGACAAGCCTAATGAGAAGGGTGGATGCACACTTTGCTACTCTTGATCTCACTAATGAGGGCTCTCTTTGGGATTCTCAAATCCCAATCACCTCGCTAGGACCTTGCTCTTCTTGGCACTCTCAAAGGTGTTTCTCAACTGTTGGAATAAGCAAAAGTACCCCCTCACACGAATGCAGGAAGTATTTATAACATGGGTTGAAAAACAAACCGTTATGTGCCTCTACGGGGTGACCGGACGCTCCGGTCATGTTGACCGAACACTCCGGTCAGTTCACCCTGACCACTAGTGTATAAGTGGTGACCAGACGCTAGATAGCGTCCGGTCATCACTGACCGAACGCTTCCGGTCGTGATTTTCCCTCTTTGGAACCTTACTAGAAACGATCGGAGCTTGCCCTCAGAGTCCGATCACTTCATCTCTCAGTGTCTGGTCACACCAGACGATTTCACCTTGATCAAATGAACTGATCGAACTCTATGCCAGCGTCTAGTCGCACTGAAGCCAGTGTCCGGTTAGTATTTGACCCTCCATTCACTTCCAACTCTTGATCATACATGAATGCAGTTTACTCCAATGGATCTAAGGGCTTTTTAGGAGCTACCCAACACTAGTTTTAGCAAGTGTGCACCACACCTAACCCACTAGACTCACCTAGGTCAAGCTACCCATCCATACCCCCGTAATAGTATGACCAAAGGAAAAACAAAGTCCTAAACTACTCTAAGTGTCTCTTCAACACCAAACAACACTTAGAACTAGCCCATCCTTAACCTTGTCGTCCATCCTTTGAAAACCAAAATGATTTCCATCGTAGGGGCATGACCACCATGATAGCCCAATCGATCTCCATTACCGTGACCTAACTTAATTGCCTCTGCAAAACACACGTTAGTCATAGTAACCATGTATTGTCATTAATCACCGAAACTCAACTAGGGGGCTAGATGCTTTTAATCTCCCCCTTTTGGTGATTGATGACAATACCACCTCGAGTATGTGAAAGAGTTGAGGTTTTTAACATGCTTGGATCATATAAGCTTTTATCAATAAGAACAAAAGAGTTAGGCAAGCTTATATGACCCAAGCCAACATAATGTACTCCAAAGATATGAAATAAGCATGAGTACAAGTAATAAAGCTCATTTTCATCAGATTAAAATGTGGAAGCAAAAGCAAATGAGCATAGCACAAGTGATATGACATATAATGAATTCAAAGTAGAGAGCACACATGTCACATTTCACAATCACGTAGATATCACTATCACATAAAAATAGTTCGATGCATGAAAGTAAACACACGATGAATGCATAATAGTGTATCACACATAAAACTCAAAATGTAATAGATAAGCTAGTAGACTCCCCCTAAATATATCACTCCCTCTAAGACTAACATACTCAATCCCTCTCCCCCTTTGGCATCAAACACCAAAACCTAAGGGTCGATCGGCGGGGCTGCAGCGGACGAGTCAAGCACTGATGTGCGAGGAGCGAGCTGGAACTGTGTGCCATCATCATCTGATCCTGAGCTCTGAGTTGTACGACCCTCTGTCACTGGAAGTCATGCTAAAGTGGTCTAGGTTAGATCAGTAACTGGTGCGGCCTATGAGTCTATGTGTATGACTGTAGCAGGTGGCTCTAATGATGCAACTGAGGAAGGGAGCATCTCTATCGTGCCTATCACTAGAGCAATGGTGGTAGGTACAGGGGCAAGTAGATCTGGCAGTGTAGGGTGCGCTATCAACTCACTGAATGAAGCACCAAGGCTCCTAGAAACTGAAGTCTCTAGCACTAGCAACGAAGAAGTTTGAGCCGGTGTGAAGCCCGTCTAAAGAGGTGTGAACTGTGGGGCTGGCACTAGCGAAGCAAACCACTGGGACACCTGTTCTGTAGGTGAAGCAAACTGAGGTGCTGGCTGTCCCTGACTCTAAAGCCCACTAGGCTATATAGATGGAGTCATAGAAGTGGTGGCAG
Source organism: Miscanthus floridulus (assembly GCF_019320115.1). NCBI lineage: Eukaryota > Viridiplantae > Streptophyta > Magnoliopsida > Poales > Poaceae > Miscanthus > Miscanthus floridulus. The sequence continues at coordinate 51,565,232 of NC_089593.1, forward strand.
GTTGACCAAGCTAGGGCAAAGACTGTGGCAGTGGAGCCCCAATAGCTGTCACAACATGCTGCATAAACCCAAGTAGCTACTACTGCATGAGAAGCTGCTGCTGATGCATGACCTGCTATTGCTGCTGTATAGCCTACTATTGCTGCTGCATAGCCAGCTGTTGTCGCTGGAACTTGTCCTGCCGAGTCTGAAACTGAGCAAATGTGGTAGCTGTCTTCTGAGCCTGGCAAACCTAATCCTGCCTCATCCGCTCAAGGATAGCAAGTAGAGCAGGGTCTATCTACGGTGTAGGTGGAGCTGAACTAGAGCTACCGGCCTCATGGTCATGTCGATGTGGAGGCATATGAGGAATGTCGTGGTAGTCCTCATCTGAGCTATCACTGGGGTCGCTCTTGACCATCCCCTCTTGCTGAGCATCAAGCTGCTCCTTGCCATGCCCCTAATAATATCATCCTGCTGGGCTGCAGTCTTTGGCACCTCTGGTCGACGACGCAGCTGGCTGGGTGCACTCAGTGTACTATGGCGGATCATCTGAGTCAGATTGTATGTAGGAAACTCGGTAGTAGCACCACTGTACTCTACTAGCATTTCAGGTGGCCTCGCTGTAACTGCCTTATGAATAAGAAATGTGATCCAGTGGGCATAGGGCAACTGACGGTGACCTCTGAACCCCTCAGCAATAGTATCCTCCATCTCTGATAGAAGGAGATCCCAAATGTCAAACACAGTCTGCTGCATGAGTGAGTTCAGTAGCCATAACTGTAAGCGAGTCAAGCAGCATCCAGCACTCTAGCTATAGGTGTGAGATCACTAGGAGTCCTGCTCGACCCCTCGCTAAAAGGCTCCTTGAAGCAGTAGCGGACTAGATCTATAGGAGGTACCAAACCACCATGAGGACGTCTGGGAGGTGATGTTTGTCCATAGCAAACCTCATGTAGCTGGATGGGCTGCTCCTGAAGTCTAAGAATCTCCCTGACCCTAAAAATCATCAGCCTATAATCTTTGCCTCTGAATGCAAAGTGAATGAATCTATGCTGAGGGTCAATCCAAAGTATAGCATAGAACTCATGGACCCAAGATGGAACATATAAGCCGGTCCGTTTGAGTAGATCTGTCAGCCCTGGCAAGTAAGATAGGTACTGGCGAATATGCTCTCTAGCTGCTGCTACAATGGACTCAATGTTGCACACCCTTCGAGATCTGAATATAGCCCCACTGTTAAGATATGCATTATAGAAATCCTCCTATAGTGGTGTGTAGAAGCTCTCTGAAGCACACTCATCCCTCCTCGGTAGGAACCACTGCTTAAAGTCCACAAATCTAAGCTGCTACACCTGTTTGGCCGTGGTGGCCCTCAAGTCTAGATGAGACACCGGAGGCAGATGAGAACCCCTCCGCTATGTCTCTGGCCTCGGTGTGACTGGAGCATGGGTATGACCAGAGCGGCATAACTATGGCTGAGGTACCTGCTCTGTCTCCTCAGTCTGCTCTCCCTCCCGAGTCTGCTCTGCTGACGGCGGCTGTTGCTGTGACTCCCCCTAAGGCTGACTCTCATCTAGAACAACACGTCGCCCTCCAACCATGGCTGTCCCAGTTAGACCACCACGAAACCTCTCAAACTCCTCAACGGCTATCCTCACTGTTGGAGAAAGCTGATCTGCAATCTAAACTCCACTCCTAGCACCTCCTCTCTCTGCATGCTCTACAGCCTCTGCAACTGTGGCTGCTCTCGCTGTATCTACATCAGGGTACTTGCGCTTCTTCATTGTTAGCTTCTTTATCATCTTGCCTTTTGGATCAGCAGGCAACCAAGGCGGACACCTCGGATCCTCATCACCTGGACACCTCCGGCATTCTTCACACGAGCCATCTGATTAATCTGAGAAGAACAACTATCACTAACAAAGATTAATGCCATCTGTCACTTACGAGGCTTGGCCTCGATCTGTACTCGCGAGATTGGCCCCGAGTTGACTGACAACTGTAAATAGGACCACAACGGCACTGAATCGCTGATGAACCGGTGATCTGAAGAGCAGAGAAATGACACATGGGGAACCACTAGGAATCCTAGGGTTTGCAGTGGCGTGGTTTGGCGATAGAGGATGAAGGGCACTACAAAGTGGCTTGGGCACATGAAGTAGAGGCACAGGCGTGGGCTAGGGAAAGAGCTCGACAGCGCTGCAACAGGGGCTCGACGGTGCTGGCACCCGGGCAGGGCACAGCGACATGGTGGTGTGCGGGCTCGGCAGAGGATGGCGTGGCGGTGGTGTTGCGAGAGTAGCACAGGGAGGCACAGCTGTGCGGTGGCGCTGGCATGGGAGCAGGGCAGCGCTGGCGCGGAAGCAGAGGCGAGCACGGTGGCTCGGCTTGGTTGCGACGCAGGCAGGTTGCGACGGCGCGGGCTATTAGCATGGCAGCGTGGGGAGGCACGTGGGCACGGCTAGCGGTGGATGTGTGGTGGAGCAGAGGTGCAATGCAGCGCGGCAATGTGGGAGTGGTGCAGAAGCTGTGCGGACGTGGCGTGAGCAGGCAAATTCGGTGGCTAGGGCAAGGTTGTGGTGCTTAGCTCGGAAAGGCAGCGATGTCGGCATGGATGCGGGCGAATTAGGTCACACAGCGCGATGGCTTGTGGTTAAAAGGGGTCCCCTGACAGAACAGATAAGGAAACAGAGAAGAAACTGGGTCCCGCACAATTTCTATTGACCGAACGCTTCGGTGGCAGCAACCGGACGCTGCCACCCAGCGTCCGGTCGATTCCATAGAGGTCGAAAACCCCTGGAATCACGACCGGATGCGTCCGGTGAACCCTGACCGGACGTAGCCAGAGTCTAGTGCAAGCAGTCTCCTTCGTCTTCGATCGATAGGACGCGGGATCGTCTTCTGACCGGACGCTGGGAGAACACTATTTTAGCATCGGGTCACTCCTTCTCAGCAGCAGTTCACCTCCTATGAACTGACCGGACGCTGGACTTCAGAGTCTGGTGCAACGTCCGGTCACTCTTTCTCTAGTGAATCTTCAAAGTCCTTCATGCTGCCTATTCTCAATCAAGTCCCAACTCCAATAAAATCCAAATAAACACCAATTGGGACTTATGTGAGTGACCTCTCTCAAACCCTCATGTTTTTTCAAAAATATTTTGCCTTAGGCTATAATTCTTTTTAAGAAAATAGGCAATAAGAGGGCAATTGAAAGATAAATGACAAAACAACATTCATGCATATGCAATGCAATACTTGAAAGTAATTCTAGTTGCTTGTCAAGTTTGATCCAAGGTTAAGCTTCTTCACTCGCTTTTCGGTGGTTATCTTAACCATGTTAGACAAGCCCTATATGCATTACCAAAGATTAAACATGTTGTATATTACAATGCAATGTAGGGGACAACACAAGCTTATTTTTTAGTGAAGTTGCTAAAATCAAGAACATTGAGCTCATTCCACAATCTACAAAATATTGCCTCATCTAGTGGTTTGGTAAAGATATCTGCCAATTGATCCTCGGTCCTTACACCTTCTAGTGAAATATCATTCTTTGCAACATGATCTCTAAGAAAGTGATGGCGGATATCTATGTGCTTGGTGCGAGAGTGTTGAACCAGATTATTTGTAAGTTTTACCGCACTTTCATTGTCACGCAAAAGAGGTACTTTTTCTAGAACTACACCATAGTCTAGCAATGTTTGTTTCTATCGACACAGAATTTTGTCCCGTGCCGAGGACACACGTAGCAAGCCAGAAGGGTCCTCTCGGTGGAGCAGATCCGCCTAGCTTCGGCGCAAGGGTGGTCGATCCTACGCAATCCTCTCAAGACGTGCCAGTCAATTTGACCCTGCAATTGACAAGGAGAGAAAGTTTATCAGTAATTAAGGGCAGAACATGCTGGTGTTGCTAGACAGTCCCGAATGTGCGGCTCTGAGAGCCGATATGAGAGGAGATCGGCTAAATAGTCGATTCTGGCATATTCATAAGAATAAATCGGTTAAAGCTCATGGGGTTGTGTAAGAAGAATCAGTTATCATCCAAGATAGATATAATTTGAGCAATAATTTAATCAATGGCAATAAGATATCGATGATGATTGGTTTATACTGAGCCAATGATTACAAGTAACCAAACCCCTTTTTATATAAAGAAACAATTCAACACCACTTAACCATTTAATAAAGATAAATCTAATGAACATGTTAGATCTCATCTATTACCATGACCAGTGGGGTATGAGGCAGAATCATACAGGCCATAGAAACAACAATAGACTCGACGACCCTAACTCATTACTAATATCAGGGGGGGCATGAGGCAGAATAATGCAGGCTATAATACAATAATAAGATCATGGGGCTAACATATCTTTCAACTTATCTCTACTTCAATGATCTCATGATGTGAACTATTCGTGAAAGCATTCAATATCGGCTAAACAGCTGATTCAGGCATAGCGCACAGTTAAGGTCATGCCTTCTCAGGAATGGATCTATCAACTAACGATCCCCACTCCACGGTGCTAATAGTGGGGTGAGAGGCAGAATCCCACAGGCCATGATAACAGGCCATGGAATGGTTCTCGCTAACCAATAGATCTACTCAAGATCGAACATGCCTTAACCGCACACTATGCACGATTAAGATTGATATAAAACAGCCGATAAAAACATAACTCATCGTTTAAGATATAGATTAGATCAGTTTTAGATTAGCAAACAATGGGTTAAATAAGATATAAGGCTGATCTAGATCAATCTCAATCAGGCAGAGTGATATTGTTGTAATTAGGTAAACAATGAAAGCAATGAACAATATCGGTAACTTAATGAATCTACCAAAGACTGCCATTCAAAGGTAGAGCCGATAACTTAACCTTGATCTAGTTCAAGCAGTGGGGTGTGAGGTAGAATCACACAGGCCATACTTGAACTAGGCAAGAGTCGATAACTAGCCTATACTAGAGTCGCGGTTGGGGTCGACCGGATCGATGCAGCCATACGAACAGAGGTATAAACCATGACGGTACTTACAACAAGCAGTGGAGGTCGACCGGATCGATGCAGCTATACTTGCTGAAGAACTCGCCGAGATCTACTCTACTCCTACTCCTAAGGGGTGGCCAGAGCCAAAAAAGTAATTGACTTGTATTTGATTGATTGGTTTCTCTCTACAATGGCTGGGGTTTGATATTTGTACCCGGGACCTGCGTATGACTCCTATCTAAGCATGACTCATCACAATTTTTAACCTTAAAGAAAACATTCCTAATTTAAGGTAACTTGGACTCTAATCTTTCCCTTTTCGTAGAGTCCAACATGTCTTGTCCTGGCGCTGAATGTAGCCTCCGTCATTATCTGCTGGCGTTATTTGAAGAAAGCCGATTCTAGCTCTTGCATCTGAATCTGCTATTCCCGATCTACACGCAATTGATCTCCTGTTGACATGATTTTTGGGAGCTCTCAAGCCCCTAAGACCCTTCTTCCAAATTTTGGTGTAAACACATGCCCCCCTAATTTTGGGATAAAAGTAATTTTATTCCAAAATTATCACGTCTTCATTCGTGACGGGCCTGCAGTCATGGGTAGAGAATCTCGGTTTGGGGTCTACTATTTGTCACCGTCTATGTCAACTCTTGAACCCATGCTTCACAACTTTAACGAGAGCATCGTTGCTTCATGGGCACTTGGATTCATCCTTCTAGTCCGGCTATAAAATGCCTATCCAATCCCGGCGAGAGCAACTCAACGATTCAGCTATGTTCCTCTTCTTCCTGCCCTCTCGAGCTCTGACTTCGCCGGACCCTCCATGGTCCACCTTTTTGCTTTGAAGATCTTGAGTGGTTAGAAGAATTCTTGTGCATAAGGTGATTGTGTCGCTCATTCTAGCGCCTTGTCTAGCAAGAGGATCAGCTGTTGCAGCTAGAAGAAGTCTTGTGATATTACCACCTGAGTCTTCTTTCCATGCTCGCAAAGATGTTCTAGTGTTTGCAAGGGCTAAAATGTGTGGACACCTTTCGCTTGTTCGCTTCACTAAACGCCTGCCGGGAGAGCCACAGGCTTCTTTTCCGCAGTTCTCAATCACCGAGAAACCGACTAGGCGTCTGTTAAGCGGGTGGCCTTCCCCCTTCTTCTGGTATAATTTTAATTAACTGGCCAATGTGACTTGGGTCATGACGACCTTCGGCCCTATGGGGACCCAGACTCCCTTCAATCCAAAGAAGCCTTGGTGGGTTGATTTTTGGTTAATGTAAACTCTTCATACCCATCCCATGATGTTTCATAATCTGGGGAAATGATCAGCCCAAATCTATGATCCCCTCGTTATCTATCCCCTGGATTTCCGGAGCACCGATCTGTTTCCATAGTTGTTTTAGTTTCCACACCCTCGGCGAGATCTAACTCCTTGCTTCCTCAGGCTATATATTTGGGCCACGGCTGGCGCTCAAAACTACCTGCCTCATCCCAAAGCCTTCTACATCTTTTAGTATAGTTCCTGCTCTTCTACAGGTTTAAGATCATGGAGAACAGCAAGAGGCCTACTAAGGAGGCTCTTAACGGGTCTGCATTATCGCGCTAGCGCCTTTATCGCCGAGATGGTGCTACCCAGGATGTCTCTACCATCCTAGAACACGGGGCTGACCCGGTTCAGCCTTTGGGGCCATCTTTAACGCCAATTTGATGCCAGCCTTCTTGTTATCCGAGGAGACAGATCGATAATGATGATCTAATCGCCTCTATTGATCGGACTGATCAAAACCTAGCCAACTGTCTCTCCCTCGTAGAATCGGCTCTAGCCATGATTCAAATTCGGTCATCCTCTGAGGCCGGTTTGAGGGAATGGCTGGCTAGGGCTGAAGCCAGAATCACAGGTGATGCAGCTATCACAATCTCCTTAGCTTTTCTTCGCTTTGCCTTCGAGATTTTCTAATCATTCCTTCCTTTGAATTTTAGATCTCACTACTCAGTTGGAAAGCCTTCGATCAGCCGTAGACCATGCGGTAGGATTCGTCAGTGCTAGGGGTGCTGTTTTGGTAGCCCGTTTGCATGACATCCTAGATCGCGTCAGGGAGGTTGCTCTCCATGGTGTCTGCCATGGCGCTGCCACAGCGTTGGCCACTACACAAGCCCGCTCTGGCTACAATCTTCAGCTCCTTTCTCATGGTTTCTCGGATGTAGTGCCCCCTAGGGATCGTGAGCACTTGATTGAGGAATTCTCTAGCGCCGCCAACTCTGTAGCTCTCAATACTTTGGCCGATGATGTAGTGAGCAAATTGTTTCATAGCTTGTAATAAGTGATCTTTGAGCAAACAATTCCCTCATCTTGAATGATTTTTCTTTGTTTCGTATTTCATATTGTGCGTATTGCTTCACCCATGTTTGTTTTCCTCCTATAGGCGATATGCATCGTATTGGCTTTTGTCCCTTTGGGTTCATTTTTTGTACTAGAGGCGATACCTTTCTGATATCGGCTATTAGAGCTATTGGCCAAACAAATCGGCTATTTAAGTGTTAATCCAAATGCTGGGATAATATTTCTTTAGATATTTTCCATTGATTGCTCGGTCGAACTCTTCTTCTCCTCCTAGTGTCTCTAGAATATACACATTACCAGGCGCACAACATTTGATCTGATAAGGCCCTTCCCAATTGGGTGACCATTTGCTGAACTTGTTGTCCTTTGACCCGATCGGCAATTTCACTTTCCAGACCAAATCTCCCTCAAAAAATTGCTTATTCTTGACCTTTTTATTGTAATATTTCACGACCCTCAGTTTATTGGCTTCAATATTCTCAAGAGCGCGCAGTCAAAGGCAACTTAAGTCTTCTAAGCCATCCATCATAAGATTTTTGTAGACTTCGGCTACCAAATCGTTCTATAACATAACACATCTTGATCCAGTCTGAACTTCCCAAGGAAGGACTGCATAATGGCCATACACAAGTTCATAAGGTGATGCTTTAATTGACCCATGATAGGCCATCCTGTATGCCCATAATGCCTCATTAAGCGTCGAATGCCACTTCCTTGGCTGTTCCTCAATTTTCTTCTTGATCAGCTTAATCATAATTTGATTGGACGCCTCTGCCTGGCCATTAGCCTGAGCATAGTAAGGAGACAAATTTAGCAGCTTGATCCCCATACTGGCAGCAAAATCTCCAAATTCTTCTGATGTGAACATGGTCCCTTGATCAGTACTGATGGTTTGAGGAATCCCAAAATGATACACGATATGCTCCTTGACAAAATCAGCCATATTTTTTGAAGTTACCGTTTTCAGGGGAACTGCCTCAACCCACTTGGTGAAGTAATCTATTGCTACCAAAATGAACTTATGTCCCTTGCTTGAGGGTGGAAAGATCTGGCCAATCAAATCAATTTCCTAGCCCCGAAACAGTCATGGCTTGAATATTGGGTTCTTGGCCGCTGCAGGCAATTTTTGGATATTACCAAAACGTTGACAGTCCTGGCATCCTTTGTAGTATTCAAAACAGTCTTCTAATATTGTTGGCCAAAAATATCCAGTTCTGCGAATAATCCATTTCGTCTTATAAGCCAATTGATGAGCCCCACATATTCCTTCATGCACTTCGCCCATCAAAACCTTGGCTTCTTCTTGATTCAGGCATTTGAGTAATGCCCCATTGATGGTTTTGTAATACAGCTGGTCATTTAGTAAAACATACTTAGTCGATTTATACCTTAGCTTTCTAGTAACTTTCTGTGATGGATTTCTGAGGTAGTCAACTATCTTAACTCTTCAATCATTGTCCAAGGTTTCATTACTCGGGATTTCTTGAACCACTCGATAACCTGATGCACTTTGAGCCAAACGATTAGCTTCTTGATTCTACGCCCTCGGAATATGTTGAAATGAGACATGAGGAAATTCCCTGAGCAACCTTTGGCATTCGTCATAATATCTCCTCAGAGTATCCTCTTTGCACTCATATAGGCCGATCAACTGATTAATAATTAACTGTGAGTCTCCAAAAATTTCAATCGCTTCGGCTTTTACCTCATGAAGAAGTTGAATCCCTTTGAGAATAGCCTCATATTCTGCTTGATTGTTGGTGACCATTGGTTCTGTTGGAAAAGCAAACTCAAAATTTGCCCCCCGAGGCGAAATAATAACAATACCAATGCCACCACCTTGCTTACATGATGACCCATCGAAGAATAACGTCTAGGGCACCGGCTCTACATGATTCATGCTTGGCTTATGATGCTAGGTGACAAAATCAACTATTACCTACCCTTTAACTGCTTTAGCCGATTCGTACCTCAAATCAAATTCTGATAACGTGAGAATCCACTTTCCTACTCTCCCATTTAGTATCAGCATCGATAACATGTGCTTGATCACATCAACCTTGGAAACAACCGTGCACTCGGCCAATAACAAGTAATGCCGCAACTTGGTGCAAGAGAAGTATAAGCACAAGCATAACTTTTTAGTGGGGGAATATCTTGTTTCTGGATCTAAAAGTCTCCTACTTAGATAGAAAACCACTCGCTCTTTTCCTTCAAATTCTTGTATCAGGGCCGATCCAATTGTTTGGTCGTCGACCGATATATACAACGTGAAAGGTTTACCTTGTTGAGGAGGGACCAGCACGAGTGGACATTTCATATATTCCTTTATCTCCTCAAACGCCTTCTGTTGTACGTCACCCCATTTAAATTCTTGATCATTCTTCAATTTCAACAAGGGAGAAAATGGCAGAACCCTTTTTGACAAATTCGAAATAAACCTTCTGATGAAATTAATCTTGCCAAGCAAAGATTGCAACTCTGTCTTAGTAGTCAGGGGCACTGCATCGTCGATTGCTTTCATGCTCTTCTGACCAACTTCGATTCCTCTCTCATGGACCATAAAACCCAAGAATTGTCCAGCTGACACTTCAAAAGCACACTTATTGGGATTCATCTTCAGACCATGTTTTCTCATGCATTCCAGAGTCTCCCACAAATTAGCCAGATGCTCTTTGTATCCTTTTGATTTTACCATCACATCATCGATGTAGATCTCAACAATCCTACCGATCAACTTATGAAAGATATAATTCATTGCCCTTTGATAAGTGGCACCAGCATTCTTTAAACTGAAGGTCATCACAACCCACTCGAACAAGCCGATTGCGCCGAGGCACCTGAAAGTGGTTTTCGCTATGTCCTCCTCAGCCATGAAAATTTGATTATACCATGCGTTGCCATCCATGAAGCTAATAACCTTGTGCCCGGCTGCTGCATCTACTAACATATCAGCTATCGGCATCGAATAACCATCCATGGGCGTGGCTTTATTCAGATCTCTGAAATCAATGCAAACCCTTAGTTTTCCATTCTTCTTGTACACAGGGACAATATTTGATATCCATTCTACATATCAGCACGGTCGGATGAACTTTGCCTCCAGCAGCCTTTTAGTCTCCTTTTAATATCATCAAGCACGTTCGGATTGAATCTCCTTGGAGCTTGCTTAAAGGGTCGATATCCAAGTTTGATTGGTAACCGATGTTCAACAATTGCTCGGTCTAAACCAGGCATCTCATAGTATTCCTAAGCAAAGCAGTCTTTAAATTATTTTAATAAATCAATTAATTCTCACTTATACTCTGGATCCAATTTAGCACTTACGTACGTCGGCCTAGGTCTGTCTCTAGAACCAATGTCCACTTCCTCCAATTCATCGACCGATGTGAAGCCATGTCCTAATTTACCATCTGTACCATCTATTGGATTATCCATTAAAATAAATCTTCAAAGCCGACTGCTTGGATCGGCTGTTGGCTCTCGCCATTGATTCTGGATTCTGATGGCAACAGAAAAGCCATTTGGATATTAGCTGATGGTTGCTTTCTATCGGCTATTTGCTTGGCGCGCCACATTTGATGTTTATCGGATACCTGAGCCTGTTTCAACTCTTAATTCCTTAGGCGCTGCACTCTTTTCTTTTGGCTTCTTGTCAATCCTCCGGGGCACCATTGGCCTTCCTACCAAATGTATTCTCCCTTGTTGCTTTCTTCTTCATGATCGGCCCAGTCTTGGCCAATGACTCTTTTTCCCAGCCGATCATGAACACTTTTATTTTTTAAGTGTCGATCCATGTTATTATAATGATGTGCGTCCTGGGCATGGATAGACCGGTGGTTGATTTGAGATTGCCCAAATCCCTAATACTGATTGCTGCATTCTGGGCAATTATGTCTGGTAGCCAATTTCAAACCTTTGTTCTAGCAGTATCTAAAGAAAGGACAATCCCAGTGTGATTTGGCTTGTCTCCTTTCATACCTCTCTTCTCCTAGTTGACACTGGTATTCTTGATCCTCTAACCATCGCTGATAATTCTTCTCCTTCTACCGCTGCCATTTATTCAACAAGATTCGAGATGTAACTCGCGGCCTTGTCGCTCCATCCTTTGACGTTTCCCCCTGTTCATATCAGCTCTTTTGCTGATCATGATGTTTTCTAATATCTCTATATTCATCAGCCGATATTTGCATCTTGGGATGAACTGTTCTAGCTTCTCTTGATTTGGCTGACATGAGGACCTTAGTTTTTCCTTTGAATATCCCGACATCAACCATATTTTGATTTCCTGGGAAAGGATTATCATCAACTTTTATCTTTCGAGGCGTATCGAACTTGAGCCTCCCTTGCTGAATAGCCCTCTGTATATGTTGCCGAAAAATCCTGCACTCATTAGTGGAATGATAAGTAGCATTATGGAACTTACAAAACTTCTTATTCTTCAACTGTTCAGGGGGCAACATGACATGATTGTCCAGCAATTTGATCTGGCCCTTCTCAAGTAAGAAATCAAAGAGCTTGTCTGATTTTGTGACATTGAAGTCATAGCTCTCTTCGACTCCTCTTCCCCAAGGATTCGGCACCATCACCGTCTTCTTGCCCCAATTCCATTCAGCTGCAGCAACCTCTTCCTCTTCATCTTCATAGTCGTCATCAATCGAACATGTATTATAAGCTTTGGCTACTATGGTATTCTTCTGGAATTGGGTATCTCTGCGCATACTCTGGAATTGGCTATTGAGCGCTGCTACTCGCTGAGCCAACTGACCCAAGTTATCAAACTCTTGCCCTAGCAATTTTCTTTCCACATTGGCAGCATTCCCTGGACAGCTAAAGCAGCTAACTAATCATCTGCCAAGCTCAATGAGAAGCACAAGTTCCTAGTCTCTTAGAATCTCTGAAGAAACTCAGTGCCCGATTCGTTAGTCCTCTGTCTCATGGTTGTCAAATTAGTTATCTTCTTTTCTCCAGTCCCAGTGTAAAAATACATATGAAACTTCTTCTCTAGGTCAGCCCAATTGGCAATGAAGTTGACTAGTAGTGACAAAAACCAAGTGAAAGCTGGCCCTGATAGGGATAAGGAGAAGAAACAAACTCGATGGGCATCCTCAACTAATGCTTTGCCCAATTGTGTAAGATACCGACTGACATGCTCTATCGTGCTTATACTGTCTTGACCAGTGAACTTGGCAAACTCTGGGAGCCTATAATTTGTAGAAAGAGTGACCAAATCATACCACTCTGGATATGGGCGTTTGTACGAAAAGGTCAGCCCTTTTGGCTTCAGACTGAACTGATTCTTCATCATCTCAGTCACCTTCAGCAGCAACTCGTCAGCTTATGGATTTGGATTTCTTGGTACTTGCTGACCCATCTGTGGGTTGAAATCCCACGTGCCCTAATATCCTGGATTTGGTATCATGTGAAGAGTGTTATAATCTATGCCATAGTGATACCCTGGTGGAAGCTCAATCTGTTGGGTCCTCTGCTAGCTTACTGCTTGAAGTCTCTGATTGTAGATATGAGGATCTATATCTCTATGGATCCTTTGAATCGATGGTGCTATTTTTTGAGCCGACGACGGAATGTGGCCTAATGTGCCAAAATTGATCATCTGGTTCTAACTTTGCCCCGCCGGCTGCTGCACATGCTGTACTGATGGTCCAGGATTATACTGTATTGGATTCGCAGTAGTACCTGGAGTTTGTTCAGACGAACCTTGAAGTGCCTGGACGTCACCACTACCCATTGGTGCTGCTTCTTGATGGCTGGTACCGACTTGATTAGTCCCTTGGGTCGATGAATCTGGAATGTTGTAACAAGTCGATCCAACCTGACTAACTAGAATTCCATGAATCGCCTCTTTCACGGCGTTGTGAAATGCGTCAACAAAAACTTCATTGCGGCTTAATAAAGCATCATGAACAGATTTGTCTATGGCTTCCATAAAGAAACGCATTTCTTCAGCTTCGACTGTATCTGTCTGCCCGTGTAGTAGAACTCTTGGTAGAGGAAATTTCTGAATAATGGTGTTATCACGTGTTTTGGTGTAGGACAACAAACACTTCTTCTGAAATTCCTCCGTGGCTTTGTTGAAGGCATCCTTATCTTCATCAGGTAGGTCTTCATAATGTACCATAAGGATGTTGTCATTATTGTGAACCGCCATGATGATTGTGGTGTCCCACCGGGCGTGCCAGAAACATGTGTTGACATAGAATTTCGTCCCGTGTCGAGGACACACGTAGCAAGCCAGAAGGGTCTGCTCGGTGGAGCAGATCCGCCTAGCTTCAGCGCAAGGGTGGTCGATCCTGCGCAATCCTCCCAAGTCGTGCCAGTCAATTTGACCCTGCAATTGACAAGGAGAGAAAGTTTATCAGTAATTAAGGGCAAAACATGCTGGTGTTGCTAGACAGTCCCGAATGTGCGGCTCTGAGAGCCGATATGAGAGGAGATCGGCTAAATAGTCGATTCCGGCATATTCATAAGAATAAATCAGTTAAAGCTCATGGGGTTGTGTAAGAAGAATCGGTTATCATCCAAGATAGATATAATTCGAGCAATAATTTAATCAATGGCAATAAGATGTCAATGATGATTGGTTTATACTGAGCCAATGATTACAAGTAACCGAACCCCTTTTTATATAAAGAAACAATTCAACACCACTTAACCATTTAATAAAGATAAATCTAATGAACATGTTAGATCTCATCTATTACCATGACCAGTGGGGCATGAGGCAGAATCATGTAGGCCGTAGAAATAACAATAGACTCGATGACCCTAACTCAATACTAATATCAGTGGGGCATGAGGCAGAATCATACAGGCCGTAATACAATAATAAGATCATGGGGCTAACATATCTTTCAACTTATCTCTACTTCAATGATCTCATGATGTGAACTGTTCATGAAAGCATTCGATATCGGCTAAACAGCCGATTCAGGCATAGCGCACAGTTAAGGTCATGCCTTCTCAGGAACGGATCTATCAACTAACGATCCCCACTCCACGGTGCTAACAGTGGGGTGAGAGGCAGAATCCCATAGGCCATGATAACAGGCCATGGAACGGTTCTCGCTAACCAATAGATCTACTCAAGATTAAACATGCCTTAACCGCACACTATGCACAATTAAGATTGATATAAAACAGCCGATAAAAACATAACTCATCGTTTAAGATGTAGATTAGATCAGTTTTAGATTAGCAAACGATGGGTTAAATAAGATATAAGGCCGATCCAGATCAATCTCAATCGGGCAGAGTGATATTGCTATAATTAGGTAAACAATAAAAGCAATGAACAATATCAGTAACTTAATGAATCTACCAAAGACTGCCATTCAAAGGTAGAGCCGATAACTTGACCTTGATCTAGTTCAAGCCGTGGGGTGTGAGGCAGAATCACATAGGCCATACTTGAACTAGGCAAGAGTCGATAACTAGCCTATACCAGAGTCGCAGTGGGGGTCGACCGGATCGATGCAGCCATACGAACAGAGGTATAAACCATGACGGTACTTACAACAAGCAGTGGAGGTCGACTGGATCGATACAGCCATACTTGCTGAAGAACTCACCGAGATCTACTCTACTCCTACTCCTAAGGGGTGGCTAGAGCCAAAAAAGTAATTGACTTGTATTTGATTGATTGGTTCCTCTCTACAATGGTCGGGGTTTGATATTTATACCTAGGACCTACGTATGACTCCTGTCTAAGAATGACTCATCACAATTTTTAACCTTAAAGAAAACATTCCTAATTTAAGGTAACTTGGACTCTAATCTTTCCCTTTTCATAGAGTCCAACATGTCTCGTCCTGGCGCCGAACGTAGCCTCCGTTGTTATCTACTGGCGTTATTTGAAGAAAGCCGATTCCAGCTCTTGCATCCGAATCAGCTATTCTTGATTTGCACGCAATTGATCTCCTGTTGACATGATTTTTGGGAGCTCTCGAGCCCCTGAGACCCTTCTTCCAAATTTCAGTGTAAACAGTTTCATGTAAAGTATTTGTGCACAACAAGCACCTGTGGCAATGTATTCTGCTTCAGAAGTGGACAAGGCCACACTATTTTGTTTCTTGGAGGACCAAGACACAAGTGATCTACCAAGCAAATGGCACCCTCCGGATGTGCTTTTTCTATCAACTTTGCAACCGGCATAATCCGAATCGGAATGGCCCACAAATTCAAATATAGCTCCTTTGGGATACCAAAGGCCATGCTTTGTGTGTGCTTAAGATATCTAAGGATTCTTTTAACGGCAATCAAATATGTTTCCTTAGGATTAGCTTGAAATCTAGCACACATACACACACTAAACATGATGTCGGGCCTAGATGTGGTTAAATATAACAAGCTACAAATCATAGAGCGGTAGAGAGTTTGATCAATCGTGTTACCTCCCTCATCTAGGTCAAGATGTCCATTAGTTAGCATTGGTGTCTTGATTGGCTTACATTCATCCATCTTGAATCTCTTGAGAAGATCATTTGTATATTTCTCTTGAGGGATGAAAATCCCTTCTCTCATTTGCTTGATTTGAAAACCAAGAAAGAATGTAAGCTCTCCAATCATTGACATCTCGAACTCCTTTGACATCAATTCACCAAACTCTTTGCAAGAATCTTCATTTGATGATCCAAAGATGATATCATCAACATACACTTGACAAATGAAGATATGTCCATCGAGCTTCTTGTGAATAGTGTGGTGTCGACCTTCCCAATGGTGAAGCCCTTCTTAATGAGGAAATCCCGAAGGCACTCATACCAAGCTCTTAGGGCTTGCTTAAGCCCATATAGCGCCTTGGACAACCTATAAACATGATTAGGACATCTAGGGTCTTCAAACCCGGGAGGTTGATCAACATAGACTAGTTCATTAATAAAGCCATTTAAAAATGCAATTTTCACATCCATTTGATATAATTTCATTTCATGATGTGATGCATATGCAAGGAGGATACAAATGGCTTCTAATCTTACAACCGGTGCAAAGGTCTCTCCAAAATCTAAACCTTCAACTTGAGAGAACCCCTTTGCAACTAGTCTTGCCTTGTTCCTCACAACTACGCCTTGATCATCTTGCTTGTTGCGGAACACCCACTTTGTTCCAATGACTCTTGCACCTTTTGGCCGCTCTTCAAGAGACCAAACTTCATTGCGGGTAAATTTGTTCAACTCTTTATGCATAGCATTTATCCAATCCAGATCTTAAAGAGCTTCTTCTACCTTAGTAGGCCCAAAGCAAGAGATAAAAGAGTGATGAGCAATAAATGAAGCAAGTTTTTGTGAGCGAGTCATTACACCCTTTGATGGACTCCCTATGATGAGATCTTGTGGATGATCTTGTAGTAGAGGTGTATTTCTTCTATTGACCACTTGAGGAGGAGGTTGTGGAGCATCAACATCTTGTGCTTGTACCACCATTTGATCATGGGAGACATAAGTGTCTTCATTTTCTACTCTCCCATCTTTTTCACCATCTTGTGGCACACTTGATGAAAAAGGTGGATCAATCACTTATACATCATCTTCATCATATTTGGGCTTGATGTCTCCAACCGGAATGTTCTTCATAGCCTCCCTCAATGGTTCATCACCTACATCATCAAGATTCTCATGTGCTCCTTGGGAGCTGTTAGATTCATCAAATTCCACATCATATGTTTCTTCAACTAAGCCAGTGGCATGATTAAATACTCTATATGCTTTGGACTTTGATGAGTAACCAATAAGAAAACCAATATCACAATGTCTTTGAAACTTCCCTAGGTGTTGCTGCTTCTTGTAGATGTAGCATTTGCAACAAAACACCCTAAAGAAGGAGATGTCCGGCTTCTTCCTATTGAGCAACTCATAAGGTGTCTTGCCAAGGAACTTTTGAAGGAATAGGCGGTTGGATACATAGCATGCGGTGTTGATAGCTTCTACCCATAGGGCTTTGGGGGTGTTGTACTCATCTAGCATTGTTCTTACAAGAGTGATCAGTGTCTGGTTCTTTCTCTAAACTACACCATTTTGGTGAGGAGTATATGTTGCGGAGACCTCATGCTTGATCCCAACTTCATCACAATAGGCTTCTATGTTTGTGTTGTCAAATTCCTTCCCATTGTCACTTCTAATCTTTTTGAGCTTCACTTCAAACTCATTTTGTGCTCTCTTGGCAAACTTCTTGATGCATGATGCAACTTCGGATTTATCATGAAGGAAGAATACCCATGTGTATCTTGAATAGTCATCAACAATCCCAAGACAATAAAGATTTTCTCCCAAACTCTTGTATGTTGTTAGTCCAAATAAGTCTATGTGAAGGAGTTCTAGCACTCTTGTGGTTGACATGAAAGCTTTGGTTGGATGAGTATTTGCAACTTGCTTGCCGGCTTGTATGTTGTTAAAAATGCACTTTTCACATCCATTTGATATAATTTCATTTCATGATGTGATGCATATGCAAGGAGGATACGAATGGCTTCTAATCTTACAACCGGTGCAAAGGTCTCTCCAAAATCCAAACCTTCAACTTGAGAGAACCCCTTTGCAACTAGTCTTGCCTTGTTCGTCACAACTACGCCTTGATCATCTTGCTTGTTGCGGAACACCCACTTTGTTCCAATGACTCTTGCACCTTTTGGCCTCTCTTCAAGAGCCCAAACTTCATTGTGGGTAAAGTTGTTCAACTCTTCATGCATAGCATTTATCCAATCCAGATCTTAAAGAGCTTCTTCAACCTTAGTAGGCCCAAAGCAAGAGACAAAAGAGTGATGAGCAATAAATGAAGCAAGTTTTTATGAGCGAGTCATTACACCCTTTGATGGACTCCCTATGATGAGATCTTGTGGATGATCTTGTAGTAGAGGTGTATTTCTTCTATTGACCACTTGAGGAGGAGGTTGTGGAGCATCAACATCTTGTGCTTGTACCACCATTTGATCACGGGAGACATGAGTGTCTTCATTTTCTACTCTCCCATCTTTTTCATCATCTTGTGGCACACTTGATGAAAAAGGTGGATCAATCACTTGTACATCATCTTCATCATATTTGGGCTTGATGCCTCCAACCGGAATGTTCTTCATAGCCTCCCTCAATGGTTCATCACCTACATCATCAAGATTCTCAAGTGCTCCTTGGGAGCCGTTAGATTCATCAAATTCCACATCATATGTTTCTTCAACCAAGCCGGTGGCACAATTAAATACTCTATATGCTTTGGACTTTGATGAGTAACCAATAAGAAAACCAATATCACAATGTCTTTGAAACTTCCCTAGGTGTTGCCGCTTCTTGTAGATGTAGCAATTGCAACCAAACACCCTAAAGTAGGAGACGTCCGGCTTCTTCCTATTGAGCAACTCATAAGGTGTCTTGCCAAGGAACTTTTGAAGGAATAGGCGGTTGGATGCATAGCATGCGGTGTTGATAGCTTCTTTCCATAGGGCTTTAGGGGTGTTGTACTCATCTAGCATTGTTCTTACAAGAGTGATCAGTGTCTGGTTCTTTCTCTAAACTACACCATTTTGGTGAGGAGTATATGTTGCGGAGACCTCATGCTTGATCCCAACTTCATCACAATAGGCTTCTATGTTTGTGTTTTCAAATTCCTTCCCATTGTCACTTCTAATCTTTTTGAGCTTCACTTCAAACTCATTTTGTGCTCTCTTGGCAAACTTCTTGAAGCATGATGCAACTTCGGATTTGTCATGAAGGAAGAATACCCATGTGTATCTTGAATAGTCATCAACAATCACAAGACAATAAAGATTTCCTCCCAAACTCTTGTATGTTGTTAGTCCAAATAATGTCCATGTGAAGGAGTTCTAGCACTCTTGTGGTTGACATGAAAGCTTTGGTTGGATGAGTATTTGCAACTTGCTTGCCGGCTTGTATGTTGTTAAAAATGCACTTTTCACATCCATTGGATATAATTTCATTTCATGATGTGATGCATATGCAAGGAGGATACGAATGGCTTCTAATCTTACAACCGGTGCAAAGGTCTCTCCAAAATCCTAAACCTTCAACTTGAGAGAACCCCTTTGCAACTAGTCTTGCCTTGTTCGTCACAACTACGCCTTGATCATCTTGCTTGTTGCGGAACACCCACTTTGTTCCAATGACTCTTGCACCTTTTGGCCTCTCTTCAAGAGCCCAAACTTCATTGTAGGTAAAGTTGTTCAACTCTTCATGCATAGCATTTATCCAATCCAGATCTTAAAGAGCTTCTTCTACCTTAGTAGGCCCAAAGCAAGAGACAAAAGAGTGATGAGCAATAAATGAAGCAAGTTTTTGTGAGCGAGTCATTACACCCTTTGATGGACTCCCTATGATGAGATCTTGTGGATGATCTTGTAGTAGAGGTGTATTTCTTCTATTGACCACTTGAGGAGGAGGTTGTGGAGCATCAACATCTTGTGCTTGTACCACCATTTGATCATGCGAGACATGAGTGTCTTCATTTTCTACTCTCCCATCTTTTTCACCATCTTGTGGCACACTTGATGAAAAAGGTGGATCAATCACTTGTACATCATCTTCATCATATTTGGGCTTGATGTCTCCAACCGGAATGTTCTTCATAGCCTCCCTCAATGGTTCATCACCTACATCATCAAGATTCTCATGTGCTCCTTGGGAGCCGTTAGATTCATCAAATTCCACATCATATGTTTCTTCAACCAAGCCGGTGGCATGATTAAATACTCTATATGCTTTGGACTTTGATGAGTAACCAATAAGAAAACCAATATCACAATGTCTTTGAAACTTCCCTAGGTGTTGCCGCTTCTTGTAGATGTAGCATTTGCAACCAAACACCCTAAAGAAGGAGACGTCCGCTTCTTCCTATTGAGCAACTCATAAGGTGTCTTGCCAAGGAACTTTTGAAGGAATAGGCGGTTGGATGCATAGCATGCGGTGTTGATAGCTTCTGCCCATAGGGCTTTGGGGGTGTTGTACTCATCTAGCATTGTTCTTACAAGAGTGGTCAGTGTCTGGTTCTTTCTCTAAACTACACCATTTTGGTGAGGAGTATATGTTGCGGAGACCTCATGCTTGATCCCAACTTCATCACAATAGGCTTCTATGTTTGTGTTGTCAAATTCCTTCCCATTGTCACATCTAATCTTTTTGAGCTTCACTTCAAACTCATTTTGTGCTCTCTTGGCAAACTTCTTGAAGCATGATGCAACTTTGGATTTGTCATGAAGGAAGAATACTCATGTGTATCTTGAATAGTCATCAACAATCACAAGACAATAAAGATTTCCTCCCAAACTCTTGTATGTTGTTAGTCCAAATAAGTCCATGTGAAGGAGTTCTAGCACTCTTGTGGTTGACATGAAAGCTTTGGTTGGATGAGTATTTGCAACTTGCTTGCCGGCTTGTATGTTGTTAAAAATGCACTTTTCACATCCATTGGATATAATTTCATTTCATGATGTGATGCATATGCAAGGAGGATACGAATGGCTTCTAATCTTACAACCGGTGCAAAGGTCTCTCCAAAATCCAAACCTTCAACTTGAGAGAACCCCTTTGCAACTAGTCTTGCCTTGTTCCTCACAACTATGCCTTGATCATCTTGCTTGTTACGGAACACCCACTTTGTTCCAATGACTCTTGCACCTTTTGGCCTCTCTTCAAGAGCCCAAACTTCATTGCAGGTAAAGTTGTTCAACTCTTCATGCATAGCATTTATCCAATCCAGATCTTAAAGAGCTTCTTCTACCTTAGTAGGCCCTAAAGCAAGAGATAAAAGAGTGATGAGCAATAAATGAAGCAAGTTTTTGTGAGCGAGTCATTACACCCTTTGATGGACTCCCTATGATGAGATCTTGTGGATGATCTTGTAGTAGAGGTGTATTTCTTCTATTGACCACTTGAGGAGGAGGTTGTGGAGCATCAACATTTTGTGCTTGTACCATCATTTGATCATGCGAGACATGAGTGTCTTCATTTTCTACTCTCCCATCTTTTTCACCATCTTGTGGCACACTTGATGAAAAAGGTGGATCAATCACTTGTACATCATCTTCATCATATTTGGGCTTGATGTCTCCAACCAGAATGTTCTTCATAGCCTCCCTCAATGGTTCATCACCTACATCATCAAGATTCTCATGTGCTCCTTAGGGAGCCGTTAGATTCATCAAATTCCACATCATATGTTTCTTCAACCAAGCCGGTGGCATGATTAAATACTCTATATGCTTTGGACTTTGATGAGTAACCAATAAGAAAACCAATATCATAATGTCTTTGAAACTTCCCTAGGTGTTGTCGCTTCTTGTAGATGTAGCATTGCAACCAAACACCCTAAAGTAAGGAGACGTCCGGCTTCTTCCTATTGAGCAACTCATAAGGTGTCTTGCCAAGGAACTTTTGAAGGAATAGGCGGTTGGATGCAAAGCATGCGGTGTTGATAGCTTCTGCCCATAGGGCTTTGAGGGTGTTGTACTCATCTAGCATTGTTCTTATAAGAGTGGTCAGTGTCTGGTTCTTTCTCTAAACTACACCATTTTGGTGAGGAGTATATGTTGCGGAGACCTCATGCTTGATCCCAACTTCATCACAATAGGCTTCTATGTTTGTGTTGTCAAATTCCTTCCTATTGTCACTTCTAATCTTTTTGAGCTTCACTTCAAACTCATTTTGTGCTCTCTTGGCAAACTTCTTGAAGCATGATGCAACTTCGGATTTATCATGAAGGAAGAATACCCGTGTGTATCTTGAATAGTCATCAACAATCACAAGACAATAAAGATTTTCTCCCAAACTCTTGTATGTTGTTAGTCCAAATAAGTCCATGTGAAGGAGTTCTAGCACTCTTGTGGTTGACATAAAAGCTTGTCCTTCTCAAACTTCACATCCTTCAACCCTCTCACCAAATCTTTCTTCATTAGCTTCTTGAGTGAGCTCATCCCAACATGTACAAGTCTTCTATGCAATAGCCACCCAAGTATTGTTTTGGTAAATAGGCAAGTCTTCAAGTTAGCATCTTTGGAGGTAAAGTCTATTAGATATAGGTTGTTGTATCTAAATCCTTTGAATATCACTTGATCATCATCCTTCTTAGATACAACAACTTCTCTCTCGGTAAATAAGCATTGGAATCCAAGATCACACAATTGACCAACGGATAGCAAGTTAAAGCTCAATAAAGCAACATATAGCACATTTGAGATAGAATGATCATTTGATATTGCCACTTTGTCCAATCCTTTAACCTTGTCCTTCGAATTATCTTCAAATGTGATTCTTTCTTGTCCATCTACTTCTTCATCTAGTGAGGTGAACATATGAGGATCACCGGTCATATGTTGTGTGCAACTACTATCAATAACCCAATGACTTCCACCGGTCTTGTAGTTCACCTACACACAAGAGATCAAGCTTTAGGAACCCAAACTTGTTGAGGGCCCTTCACCTTCTCAATAAGTGACTTTGCTACCCAAATTTTCTTAGGCCTATTCTTGTTGGGAGGTCCTAAGAACATGACTTTCATCTTCCCACTAGAATCATTTCTAAGCATGTAATGAGCATTGAAGGCAAAAGGTCTAGCATGCTTGGGCAAGGGTTGTGGTGGTGGAGTTTGGCACTCATGGGCAAAGTGACCTTCTTGTCCACACTCAAAATATCTCTTTGGCTTTGGCTTTGACTTGTGTTGTTGTTGAGCTTGAGCCTTCTTCTCTTGCTTTGCTAAGTACCCAATGCCACTTCTGTCCATCTTCATGATAGTATTCATAAGTAGCTCACTTTGAAGATGCTTGCCTCTAGTGAACTTGCTCAATCCAATCTTGAGGTGCTCTTTCTCCAACTTGACCATCTTGTTTTCTTCCTTGAGAGCATCATTGTTCTTCTCTTCCTTGAGCTTCTTATTTTCTTCTTTGAGCTTCTCATTCTCAAGAATCAAATCACCATCATAATCAAGAGTTTCTAGCATAATAGTGTTGTGGCTTTTGATCTCTTCAAGATCTTTCTTAAGCTTTTCATTGTCATTCTTGAGCTTGACAAACTCATCATAATCATCGGCCTCAACCACTTGCTTGCCCTTGCTACTAGAACTTTGCTCAATGCTCTCAATGATCAAATCATCACATGATGTAGCTATATCAATCTTAACAACATTGTTAGTAGCATCATGTGGCTCATTGGATAAATATTCTTGAGCAATAACAAGATTATCATGATTAATCTTGAGAGTAGTATATTCATCTTTTAGCATGTTGTGGCTAGTGATGGGCTCATTGTGTATCCTCTCAAGTTTATCATGTTTTTCTTTAAGCTCTTTCTTAGAAGATTTGAGCTCCTTGAGTTTGGATAGCATAGCATCATTTGATTCTCTAAGCTCAACATTAGCCTTTCCGTTACATCACATTTAGCTAAAAGAGAATCATTCTTAGCTTCTAGTTTTTCATTCTTAACTCTACTCTTTCTAATGATCTTAGTGTATTGATTTAGCAATTTAACAAGATCATCATAAGAAGGTGATTCATATTCATCATCATCACTATCGCTATCATTATTGCTAGCATGTTCATCACCACTACTATCATCATTTGATACCTTGCGATCACCCTTGGCCATAAGGCATAGGTGTGTAGATGATGATGGCGGTGGTGGCGGTAAAGATGATGAAGAGTCAATAACAATGGCGGCCACCTTCTCATTATCACTATCATCATCGGATGAGCCACTTGATGAATCAATGTCCGTGAGCCAATCACCGATGATGTATGCCTTCCCACTTTTCTTCTTCTTGTGGAAGTCTCTCTTCTTGCCATCTTTCTTTTTGTATGACTTATCTTTCTTCTTCTCATCTTCATCACTTGAGTCATCTTTCTTGCCCTTATTCTTGTTCTTGAACTTGTCTTTCTTGGGCTTTGTGCATTGGTGAGCTAGACGACCAAGTTCTCCACAATTGTAGCAATCCATCTCGGAGATTGGCTTCCTTCTAGAGCTTGTGAAGAAATTCTTCTTCTTGCCATCAAACTTGATGCCACTCTTGTTGAGCTTCTTTAGCATCTTAGCAATTCTTTTCACCATGAGAGCAAGACTTGCATCATCAATTTCATCATCACTTGAGCTCTCATACTCAAGCCTTGCGTTGCCCTTCTCTTGACTAGCTTTGAATGCTAAGTCCTTGTCTTTCTTCTTGTTAGAGGATGAGCCATCTTGAGGTGTGATGTGCATGTACATCTCATGAGCATTGATCTTTCCCAAGATTTATGTTGGTGTAGCGGTGGAAAGATCACCTTGATGAAGCACGGTCACAATATGCCCATATTTGTCAATGGGGAGGACACTCAAGATCTTTCTTACAACATCGGATGGTTGCATTTGAGTGAGTCCAAGCCCATTGACTTCCTCTACAAGAACATTCAAGCGTGAGTACATTTCATTAGCACATTCTTTAGGAAGCATCTCAAAAGAGTTAAGCTTTTTCATGACAAGATGATAGCGTTCCTCACGCTCACACTTTGTTCCCTCATGGAACGCACAAACGTCCGACCATAGTGCATGGGCGTCTTTGTGGTTCCTCACCCGGTTGAACACAACTTTACAAAGGCCTCTAAATATGGTGTTTCTAGCCTTTGCATTCTATTTTTCGTAATTCAACTCATCGCCTTGTGGGTGTGCGGCATCCCGAGGTTTTGGGAAACCTTGTGAGGCGGCTCTAAGTATTCTAACATCTAGAGCTTCTAGATATGCCTCCATGCAGATTTTCTAATATGAAAAATCATCCCCCTCAAAGATAGGAGGAGGTCCATCCTCGTGAGACATCTTTCACTAGGCGGTTAAGCCTAAATACGTGAGCACGAGGCTCTGATACCAATTGAAAGGATCAAGATGCCCAAGAGGGGGGGTGAATTGGGCTAATTCTAAATTTCTTTGCTATAATTAAACTCTGCGATTAGCTCAATTAACCCCTTGTGCCTAGAAAGTGTTTCTATTGATCTAACGCACAAAAGTTTAGCAACCTAAGTTCTAATCCTACTCTAGTATGGCAATTCTATGAATGTAAATGACAAGAATTGAATTGCTCAAAGTAAATGCTCAAAGTAAAGAGAGAAGGAGGAATGCGGCGATGTTTTATCGAGGTATCGGAGAGTCGCCACTCTCCACTAGTCCTCGTTGGAGCACCCGCGCAAGGGTGTAGCTCCCCCTTGATCCACGCAAGGATCAAGTGCTCTCTACGGGTTGATTCTTCGACACTCCGTCACGGTGAATCACCCACAACCGCTCACAACTTGAGTTGGGTCATCCACAAGCTCCGCCAGATGATTACCAAGCTCCCAATCACCACCAAGCCGTCTAGGTGATGGCGATCACCAAGAGTAACAAGCACGGACTCTCACTTGACCACGACAAGCCTAATGAGAAGGGTGGATGCACACTTTGCTACTCTTGATCTCACTAATGAGGGCTCTCTTTGGGATTCTCAAATCTCAATCACCTCACTAGGACCTTGCTCTTCTTGGCACTCTCAAAGGTGTTTCTCAACTGTTGGAATGAGCAAAAGTACCCCCTCACACGAATGGAGGAAATATTTATAACATGGGTTAAAAAACAAACCGTTATGTGCCTCTGCGGGGTGACCGGACGCTCCGGTCATGTTGATCGGACGCTCCGATCAGTTCACCCCGACCTCCAGTGTGTAAGTGGTGACCGGATGCATCCGGTCGTGATTTTCCCTCTCTGAAACCTTACTGGAAATGACCGGACACTGGCCCTCAGCGTCCGGTCACTTCATCTCTTGGTGTCCGGTCGCGCTAGACGATTTCACCTTGATAAAATGAACTGACCGGACTCTGCTAATGACGATTAGCAATGGTCGAGAAGAAACTAGAGCCTGGTTCCCAAGTCACAAGCACACGCTTTTTGGAATCCATGTGTACTGCATGTTGGGCCATCATAGTGTCATTCGTAACCCAATTGATACATGACCTAATTTAAAATGGCTTCAAAGCTACAACTTGCGTTAGGTTAAGACATGGCACTCAACATGTAAGTGTTGAAAAAAGGACATGAGAACCATGCATATAGACATAACAATAAATCTGGATATAAGCTATGAGATCCACTTCGAGTTTACCATATTATTTAGATTGTTTTGATCAATCCTTGCACAAACGTTATGCACTTCATTATGGAGGCCCTCATATCAACATGGAGGAGAATGTAGGCACATTGTACCAAATATTGGCAAGCGCCCTTAAATAGGCCAACGCAGCATATTTTTCCGCACTAATCTTGTGGGGTGCCCTGTTTCCCGTCTCTAAGATTTGTACAATCTCACTTTGGTTACCCCACTTAGCGGCAATAGAAAAGCCAATTCGATATTTCATGAATCATTCATTCTGTATAGGGAATCTCTCAATATTGACATCATCAACTCAGAAATATGAAAGTGTCTCTTCAAACCAAGCGATCCGCTGAATTACCTACAATAAATTTAAAAATTTCGACAAATGCATCTTCAGAAGCGGCTGGCTTTGTGGGCTACTGCAGAGGCGGCTCCTGATTGAGCCAGCTCTACCCAAAATCGGGGTCGTTGCTACAAATCAGATATGTAGTAGTGATTTCTACACTCATATTTAGGATAAATAAATAGGTTATTAGCATTTACAAGACTGGTAGGATTTTATTAATATGTGGACTTTAGTTCTGTTATTACCAATTATACACTAATATATCATTTTGTGTAGCCTCAGTTTTAAAATGACCCACTATCCTTACTTCCCAATAAGTCAAATATTTTTAACTTTAACCAAATAATATATATAAACATTAATATTTATGATATATAATTAGTATCATCGTTAAATATATTTTTATAATAAACTTATATAAAGATATAAATGTTGCTAATATTTTTTTAGAAATTTAATAAAAATTTAAAAATTTGGCTAGCACTTATTTATAGTGACATTTATTTTAGGACGGATGGAGTACGCGTTCTTGGTTTCGAGTAAAAAAACATTCTTGGTCTCCAGCAGAAAATGTTTTTGGTGACAAAACACATTTTTTTGTCACCCTAATTGTCTACTAGGTCCTCGAATCTGTCCATTCTTCTGCGGCCAGCCGAGGAAGAGACCAAAACCTTGTGTCCTAAAAATAGCAGACAACCGTCCAAAACCGCAAGTCGGGAGAAACCCAAAAATTAACTCCTCCCGCGCGCCACCTCCCCGCGGCCGCGGATGCGCATGTCCCGTCCCGCGCCACCGCCATGGCCGACGTCGGCGAGCCCCCTCCCTCGCTCTGCCCGTTATGCGGCCACCCTGCCTCCTTCTCCGTTTCCCCGCCGACGTCTGCGGCGGCGGCCAACGCGTCCCCCGCGAGACCGCCGCTGAAGCGGAGGACCCCACCCGTACCCGAGGCGCCACCCGCGGTGGTGCGAGTGGAGATCGGGGACGAGGCCGCGGCGCTGCGCGAGGCATTGGCGCGGCAGCAAGCCGCGCTTGCGGACGTCCAGGCGGAGCTCGATGCGGAGCGCGGGGCCGCGGCCGGCGCCGCCAGCGAGGCCATGACCATGATCCTCCGCCTGCAGCGCGAGAAGGCCGAGGCCATGATGGAGGCACGCCAGTTCCGCCGCTACGCCGAGGAGAAGATGGCCCACGACGCCGTCGAGCTCACGGCCCTTGAAGAGGCGCTCTCCAAGCGTGAGGCCGCCGGGACGCGGGCGCTCCAGGGCCAGACGCCCCGCCACCCCTGCGGCGCCGTGCCGTCGACCGGGGGCTCCACCCCGCGCCGGCCCTCCGCCGCCACGCCGCGCCACCCGCCCTCCTCGCCGTCCCCCGCGGCGTCGTCCGGAGACGGAGCCGGAGGGTACTACCCGCCTCTACGGTGCTGCATCGACCACCCACCCACCGCGTCCGAGGCCGACGCGCTCGAGACCCCGCGCGACCAGCTTACCTGCCTCGCCCACCGCGTCCACCTCCTCGAGCGCGGCACGACCCCGGTGGCCGCCGCCAACGCCAACACCACGCCCATCATCCGCGTCGCGCCGGGATCCGCATTCCCGTGCCACGCGCGCGCCTACTCGGACGACAGCCTCAACTTGTACGACGGCGACTGCTTCCCGGACGACGACTGCGGCGCCAGCGACCGGGTATACACCGTGGACACCATTCACGGGGCACCCCTGGCGGTTCCTGAGCTCGGCTCCTACGGCGGCGGTGGCACACCTATGGGGAGCGACTGCGGCTACGGCGGCGCTCCGTGGACGGAAGACGAGGAGGTGCGCCGCCTCAGCGCGCGGATGCAGGAGTTGGAGGCGGACCGTGAGTCCATGAGGCAGGCCATCATCTCCATGGGGGCCGAGAAGGCGCAGGTCATGCTGCTCAAGGAGATCGCGCAGAAGCTCTGCAAGGAGGCGGCGCCACCACCGGTTCCAGCGGCGGCGGCAGTGGCGCAGCAGAGCTTCTACAAAGGGGGCAACACGCAGCCGGCCATGACCGTCACTGTGCGACCACCACGGCACCCGCCGGTGCTTATGCAAAGGAAGGTGGTGAAGAGGCAGCCATCACTCTTTGCTGCAGTGGTCAAGGTAATCTCTGTTTTACCCCTGTTTTAAGGCTACTTCCAACCTAAAAAAGATTCTTGAAAACAGAAGCTAATTTGCTTGCTTTTGACTCCATCCCTTCCAGTGGGTTACATCAATCATGTGGTGGCGAAGGAAATCATCCCGCGTCAAGTGAGTTCCTCTTCCTTATCCCGTTCCTGAATCCCTTCCTGAATCACTTCCTTCCATTGCACACGCTGCTGTTCTCCGTGTCTGCTGCTTCGTACTTTAAAGTTCTTCGCCACCGATGGTATGATGGTTGGCAGGTACCCGATTGGGCAGTGCGGCAACAATGTGGGGCTCCTGCAGCTGCTCGACAAGGCTCCCAGGGCATCAGGCCACGGCCACCAGAGGCCTCCCAAGAGGATCTAATCTAACCACCAAATGATCGAGCCAGCCGTTCCCCTTACTCATCAGTGAATATGTATTGTTCTCGCTTTCGCGTCCGTCTGTTGATCGTGTCTGGTGATGTATCTTTCACATATGGAAACCATTTTTTCAGATTTCGTGTCAACATTTTCGTTGCATCTTGCTCGCTCGTACATTGTTTGCACCATATGAGAGAGAGAGTGTAACAGATTGCTTGTACAGTGTAGGATACCACTTGAGCGTTGTAAATTGTGTTCAAGGGAGTTATTTAATCGCCAGAAGTTGACTCAGAATGCCTCGTGGAATTGACGCTCATGGCAATTCACTGCAGAATACTCTTGGGTGCCATTTGAGCACTTTATTTAACCTGTCACAGGGGATGCATACATGATTTACGGTTTCATTATGGTTTTGGGAAAAAAAATGGTGAACTTGAATAGGCAATTTGCCAGGGTAGTGGAACTTATGAATTCTAACTCCCACCGTGGGTTATATTTTGGCTGTCCATTCTTCTTTCATAAATATCTTAACTCTCCGGAAAGAGTCTTGTGCTAAATCTCTACAAAGAGCCATTACTCTGGAACATGTATTAGCATTTAAGAAAAATTACTAGTGCGTGCCCGTGGACCTGTTAGCACCTCTCCTCTATCTCTACCTTTTCCTCTTCCTCCACTAGGCTCCCCAGGGCCTCTTCACCTTCCCCTTAGGCCCTCTCCTCTATCTCTACCTTTTCCTCTTCCTCCACTAGGCTCCACAGGCCTCTTCACCTTCCCCTTAGGCTCAGGCCACTACCGCCTAAAAGCTCTTCGGAGACAGTCAGATATGATTTCTGGAGGCAGGCCCGTCTGGGCTCTACGTCTGTGTTAATAATCAATTTTGTTTGAGGCGGTCACTATGTCCGCCTGTGAAAATCTATACCCCTAATACTAAAGAGGCAAAATTTCTGCCATATATTTTTTTCATCCAACTCTAACTCTGATCTCCTTCGGTATTCCAAGTTTTGTTCGGTTTGATGTCCCTAAGGCTGGACGAAAAACTCGAAGCTCGTTAGCTCGCTCGGCTCGTGGCTGGCTCGACTCGGCTCGTTAAGATAACGAGCCGAGCCGAGCCAAGATTTTAGCTCGTTAGCTATAACGAGCCAACTCGAGCCAGCTCGCGAGCCGCTCGGGAGCTAAATGAGCCAAGCTTCCAGGAAAAAAAATATCATTTAAGGTAGTTAGATGCATGAATACTATAGTATTTTATTATACTTGTACATATATTAACGCATATTAATTTTTTTATTCGATTTAAGGTTGTTAGATTCATTTCTTTTGTATTATTATTATTCTCAAACTTTAGATAAATGCAAATATTATATTTTGTGTATTTTTTATACCTGGCTCGCGAGCTTAACGAGCCAGCTCGAGCTTTTAACGAGCCGAGCCGAGCTAGCTTTCTGGCTCGTTAGGATAACGAGCCGAGCCAAGCTAGCTCGTTATCTTAACGAGCCAGAACGAGCCGAGCCTAAACGAGCTGAGCCGGCTCGTTATCCAGCCTTAGATGTCCCTGGTCCTCTTCTCCGAATCCTGTTCAGTTTGAGTCTAATAAAAAAATATTTTTCTCTTCCTACGTTCCTTTGTGTGTGTCCAACTCTGATCCCCTTCTGTAATTCAAGTTTTGTTCGGTTTGATGTCCCTGGTTATAGATGTCAACGGGCCCCGTTCCCCGAATCCCCGCGGGGAATTCACCCATTAGAGGACGGGGATGGTATGAATTCTACCCCTATGGGGGATTAAACGGGGCTGAAGTTATCCCCGTAGGGGATCACGGGGGCGGGGATGGTATGCAGGCCCCGTCCCCGCTACCCACGGGGACCCATTTCCAAATGCCCATATACTGGCAAGGCCCAATACCTGTGATATATAAGTAATGTTGCAACCCTAGCTCCTCACTTTCTCAGTCCCCAACTCGCCCTCTCGCAGCCGCCAGCCACCGCTCACGCTTCCTCCACCCTCTCTGGTCAATCCAAGTGACCACGTCGCACGAAGACAGCGCGAGGCTAGCAGGCACATGCGGGGCGGGCGAGCATGTGTGCCGATGCCTACACTGCATTGCTATAGCGAGCAACCAGCGCGGGAGTGGCGGACACTAGAAGCAGCACTGCTAAGCATTCAGCGGCTACCCTCTATTTCTAGCTATTGGTTTATCTTCTCAGTGATACATTTTTTTTATTGCCTTCCTTCTCACGTCCTAGATTGGAGCTTGTTGCGGCAAGGCATGGCGGATTGGAGCTTATTGCGGAAGGCATCTGATGCACAGTCCGATTGATGCTTTGAAGCATGGCCGTGAGGACTTTATGGCCGGATTGGAACCCGTTGGCTGTGGATGTGTTGATTTATAATTTTGTGGTGTCTTTTGTATCATGGATTTGTTTGTATACCATTAATGTGAATTTGTGAATACATGAATGGTTGACATCAAGATGAACTATCATGAACTGGCATGGGTACGAGGATCCCCACGGGGACTAATTACCCACACGGAGAGGGGGATGGGGAGAAAGTCTCCCCCGTCACGCTTGACGGTGATGGGGATGGGGAATTTTTTCCCCACGGGGACGGGGATGGGGAGGCACTCCCCGATGGGGAATTCCCCGTTGACATCTAGATCCCTGGTCCTCTTCTCTGAATCCCATTTAGTATCGGTCTAATAAAAAATAGTTTTCTCTTCCTACGTTCCTTTGTGTGGGCTTTAGTGCTTTAGCTTACGTTCGATTTTTTTATGCCTTCCGTCCGATTTCTTTATTTTAGATTTTTTGTTGCATTTGTTATTCGCTCAGTGATTTTTCTTCCATTAAATTTTCATTATAGAATAAATATTATGAACCTCTAAACCATTGATTTTTCTCTTATATCATAGAAATAAAGATTTTGAATGCCAAGTTGTTAACGTAATTTGATAAGAAACATATTTTTATTCAAATCTGAATTAGTCGATGGTTTAACTAATCAAAACGTGAACACAAAACTTGAGTAGTTTATTGTCTAATCCAATCAAGAGAGGTTTCCGGTCATAATCACCAGTGGACACACCGATCTTTAACACGTTGGCAACTAACTCCTTGTTGACTTTAATCAAAGATCAAAATTATAGGTTTGTATGGGTCCTCAAAGGTCATGGAAATCGATAGCAATGTAATAAATAGCGGGCTATTGATATTTAGCGACAAGGTTATCTTGAGGTTAAGAATCCGCTATAAAGGGCTATAGCGGGCTATTGATATTTAGCGACAAGGTTATCTTGAGGTTAAGAATCCGCTATAAAGGGCTATAGCAGGCTAAAAAAGCTAAACTAAACATGCTACAGATAGCGACATACCGCTCAAAACAGATATAGCCTCTGTAAACGTCTATTTGTTTACTTGAAATATAGCAACACATGGATAGAATAAAATTTAAAATTATATTATATTTATGTCTAAATATTTATGAGCTTTGAAATAGAAGGAAAAATTCTATCAAGATTGTATTTAAGTCAGGTTTAATAATACACTATCATATTGTTGCCAACATTAACTTATATTTTGTTGTCATGGTTATCACAAAATAAATTATAACTTTTAAATTTAACAAATGGCAAAACATAAATAATATGTACAATTTCTATCGTCGTTCTCTATGAACGTTTGATAGTTTTTTCTCCAGTTGCAACACACCGACATATTTGCTAGTAGATTGAAAAAGGCACAAGACCATTGGCGAGCCCACTCCTAGGCCTGCTCATATGCCGCCACCCCCAATCCTGCTTGCACAAGTGACACTAGAAGACGCACCCATGTGCTGCCCCGGGATCATCCCTTGCGTTGTCGGATCCACCTTCCGCCACCGGATCCACTCTCCCACCACCGAATCCGCCCTTCCACCGTTGGATCCGCCGTGACGAGCTCCACCAGGTCCTCTACGCGAGCGTCGTTGCTGGTCCCGCGAGCACCACGTCACGAGAGAAAGTGACACTAGCGCCTCTAGTGGATAGAGATTAGAGAAAGAGAGAAGTAAGAATGACAAGAAACCCTAGGTGCCTATATATGTATACTCCTAGCGTGGTATTAGGCCGATATGAGCCATACAACACTACTACACTCGCATCTTTCATAGCCGCGTCGTAACCCACATCGCAGTCCAATTTTGGCATTGGCAGTAAACTATCGACAGTGATGATCATAGCCTTCACCGTTGGCATCTAGGACCGACTGCGGTGTACACTAACACCGCCGATTGGCTTATGATCCGTCCGTGATTAGGTCCTTACTTCAGTCGCATTGTAGCACGACCCGACTGTGGATGTACACTAACACCATCACATTGGCAAATGATTCGACTGTGTCGAGGTTATCAAAACCGTCGTGTGGGCAGATCGACCGCCTGTGTAGTGGTCACCAGCACCGTCGCCTTATACTTTGACCCGACTATCAGTGGTGCAGGTTCACTGTCGGTTCAATGGCCGAGACACTTGTGTAGAGGTTAACACCACCATCGCTTCAGCGTATGATCCGCCAGTACAAAGGTCATGGTCACCGTCGCCTTGCACCACGATCCGCCTTTGATGATCGTTTAGTCGGTGTCGGGTTACTAAAGGATTCAGCGGTGATATACTTTTGATCTTTGTCGCATCATACGTATAGCGACAGTGATAGAATTTCATCCAGTTTCACAATAGTTACTAATTCAGCTGGGCCCTTAATAGCTTTATGAGCATAAAGCATACAGATATATAATCATTATATCCATAAATTATGTTCACAAACAAGAGTATTTTTTACAATAACAATGGAGGCTATCATAACATCTTTCTCAACTGATGTCCTAACACAAGATGTACATAGAGCATACTAAAGGCACTGATGTATACAGACTTACATAACGAAACGACGTAGCTATGCTCCTTCTATGTGGCACTCCTGCTTGCAAGGCAAAATGAATATAATTAGTGCATCCTTCGGATTGGTAGCCAATGCACCATGGAACCCCTCTTATTCATCTCTAATCCATAACCTGAACAAAGCAGCAGAATTAATAATATTGAACATACATTCCTTTAGTTAACAAGCCAAAATTAGCCTATGCATACATAGAATGAAAACAACTACCAACCTAAACAAAGACTGTCATGATGACGAAATGCAGGAAATGCACCTTTACTGCTCTGCTAATGACTCCTTGAACAAGAGAACTTAAGAAACATAGTAAGTCATGTTCATATGGAAACACCTCTTGATCTACAAAAGCGGATGACACGTGCATGGATGACATGAACCTTTCTACGGTCCGTGTCATATGCAATCAATATTCCATCCTTCCTAACAAGAAAAATGCAATCAATGTTCTAATCTTTCTGGGTGAACTGTAATCACTTTGTACTCCTCATCACAAAGCTCAGAACCAACTTTAATATTCATGCGTCCAAACAGTTCCTTTGTGTCCACAACATGCTTCAAACTCTAGTTATCAGTACCATAGTCTTCAAGTATCCACACTAAAAGCCAAGATCTATTGCGAAAATTAGCACAACACACACACACAGGTGACCCTGAGCTTGATGGATGGACATTTCAGCACCACCTGGTTTATGAATTGTCCTCCATATATTTCCTTCCATATCCACAATAACTATCATAGAGTACTCAAGCATGTGCATAAAACCATTAAGAAAAACACTTCTTGATTTTGAACATAGAACAATACTACCCTCGCTCCATTCAGATTCCTTAAAGATCCATGCTGTAATTTTATATGAGTAGATCTCCACACCTACGCATGCACCCTCCACCTCAACAAATTCAATCACATGGAAGTGCGAGGATGTTGGGTCAAAACCTAAGCGAGCCTGACCAACCGAACGGATGTTACGCGGTAGTACATGCCATTTGTGTGTTGCCGAATTACAGACAACATAGCGACGTAATCTATCAAGCCTAGCACACCAGCGAAGGACGAGGCCGCTACAACAATCTGAGACTAGGACTTTTTAAGGGGGAGGGCAAGAAGGACAAGGAGGGTCGTTCACCGGTGATGCTGGTGAAGTGGCGATTGCCCTTCCACCAGTTGTCATAGAAGAAGCTGATGACAGTCTATGAAAGCTTCTTATGTTGATAGGAGTCAGTGATGACGCGCCTCTAGGAGCGACAGACACACTTGCAGCAACACAAGGACCGAGCGAGGAGGTAGCGGAAGATGTCGGCAAGCACATCATCTGAGAGACTGTCCACTACGCTCCTCATGTTGGGGCCTTCCTTCATCTGGAAGGACTCCACTAGCCAAAGAGATGAGGCCACCCTACCGTGGAATTGCATCAATGAACATTAATAAGGAGATGAGTTTTGAGGAGAATAGACGGTGATCTAAGTAAGGCCTTATTACACTTGCCTTTGGATCTGGCGGCGGTGAGCATGAGTGGCAACACCGGTGACTGCAGCAATTCGTTCGCCGGTGGATCTATGTGGGCAATCCGACAATGTGCACGTGCACGGAGTAAGGGCCAAGCAATGCCGATGAGCAGGAGCAGCGATGACGAACAACAGCAATGAGGAAAAGAAAAGCTATGTGTGTGGGGAGGAGGAAGGTCGGCGATGGGGTAGGGGTGCAAGGGGGTTAGGGGGTTGTTGGAGTAGGTTACTTGCTCTCTACATATCTTTTACGGCGCGCGGGAATCGAACTTTCATCAGTTCTGTGCGGGAGGGTTCAAACACGGGATTGGAAATTTTGCAACTAAGCGATGGTTGTTAACGGTAGTTATCATCCATCATAAACCGTCAACTTAACTTGATTAAATGTATAAACAGGATCATCAATATAGATTTAAGGGTTTAAACTAACAATTTCTATAAGTTTTGGTGAATCTATGTTTTCAGCAGGGTTTATCCACAAAACTGTCAAGAGGGATCAAATCGTCAAATAAAAACACCCTTATCCGCAGCAAAAACATGTTTATTTTTTGTGTCTTCCTAAGTCTTCTGGAACCTTCTGGGTAGTTTTTGCTACGAATAAGTGTGTTTTTATTTGACAATTTGATCCCTCTTGACAATTTTCTAGATAAACCCCGCTGAATACACAGATTCACCAAAACTTGTGGAAGTTGTTAGTTTAAACCCCTAAATCTATGTTGATGATCCTATTTATACATTTAATCAAGTTAAGTTGACGGTTTGTGATGGATGATAACAACCATCAACAAACTCCCCCTAGCTAAACCTTTACTCGTCCCTAAGTAAAGCTAATCTTAACAATGGATCATGAGTTGCATCAATATTTTTACTCCTCAAAAGTACACATGCGTTCAATCAAGAATTCTCCTCCGGATTAAAATTCATTGATCTGACTTTCAAACTTACCCATATTATGTTTAACCATGGGGCTTTTGAGCTTTTACTTGGATTTTGAGCAATTGAAAGACAGAACGATCAAGTTAAGCACCATGTCTCAAGTTCTTTGTTCAACCATTATTCTGGAGTTTTTGTAAGTTTTCAAAATAAAACTCAGAGATTCTATTGTATGACACTCTTAAGTCTCTTAAATATGTGGTATTTGTGGATCCTCACCAATTCAATAAATGATGATATGCCTTTCTTTTCCTACAACTAAGGCTTATGTCAAGCTCATAGGAATGGAAATTGCATGAAAGAGCATACTTGCAATACATATATTGTAAAGTCAAACTTCGGATCCAAAGAGAGTTTGGTCATACAATCAAATCAAGATGTGCATGTGTGTGGAGTATGGTGGATATAAATATGGTGGCTAGCCTAATTCTACTATGCTCTTTGGAAACTTATCTCTCATTTGAACTTGGAATCATCTTTGTAAGAAAACATGAGCTATCTTATTCATCTCATTTTTTTTTCAGGCGGGCACCTAAGTACCATTGTTTTAATACTTTGGACACTTGTCCATTTTTCCAATATTTTTCTTTTCTCTCTTTTTTCTATGAATAATTTTTGCATAGCCCATGCCTCTTTTTTGCAATAAAATATTTGAGAGATAACAATAGAACTTAGAGCATTTATGTGGTGGAAACCTATAAACCAATTTTTTGGTGTTTTCTTGTAGTGTAGGAGTAAAATATTTTTAGGTGGATCTAGATGGAAAGTGTAACACCCCGGTGTTATGCAAGCATTTAGGCACTGCAAATCATGCATATTATGCATCATCAAGCATCCTAATCATACATGCCTAATCATGTAAATAATAACTGAAACAATGCTTTGAAACATGCTTGTGAAACATGAATGTTGCATACGCTTGTTTAGAGTTATTTTTTCCCTAATTATGCTTGCTAGGTTAATAAAACATGTTTGGCTATAATTGTAAATCATCTAGAATTATTTAGCACAATTTTTGGAGCAAAGTTTGTATTCAAACTTTTGACAAAATATGCTTTTGAAATTATTATTGGAAAGGGTAAAAAATCCTCTCTATTTAGCTTTTGCTTCTGAATTCAAAATCTATGCAAAATTTTTAGTTGGTCCCTAAAGCAAAGTTGTAGAGGATTAAATTCTAAGCAACTTTTATTTTTGGGCCATTTGCAAAAGAAGTCATTTTCTTGCTCAAAATGGTACTTGAAAACTGATATTCGAAAATTCATTGAAAATGGAATTAGAAAAATTGTTTATCTCTTTTAACGGGCCGCTGCCTCACTTCTGGCCCATCAGCCGAAGCCGGCCTAGCGCAACTCACCGCGCCCGTGCCTTCGCCTCGGCCCAGCCCATGCCCGCGCGCTGTCTTCTGCCCCCCCCCCCCCCCCCCGCGCGCGCGCAGACGCGTCCGACCGCGTTAGGCATGCCGCGCCACGTGGCGAGCGCATGCCGACGACGCCGGCCAGGTGGCGTCCCATGGCCCCCGCGAGCACGCGCCTCGCCTGTTTTCAAGCCCAAGTAGCTCCGCTTCTCCCAGCATTCCTCATTTTCCTCTCCCGCGCTGCATCTCTACCTCGCCCCGCACCGAGCTCTGCTCGCGCCGCCCTCGCCACCGTAGCTCCGCTGGCAAAATTGGCCGCCGGTGGTACACCATCGCCCGCAATCGCGTGCACATCACTCCGCCTCGCTCTCCGACACCCGGTGCTCGTTGTAGGGTCACCGTTTGAGCAAGGTAAGGCTACCTTGAGTGGTTTCACCGCCGTCGGTCATGGCGCCGCTGCACGTGACCTCGCCGTGGAAAGGGCTTCCCTGTTCCTTCTCTACCCCCTTGAGTCACCTGCTCATGTTCGCCATCTCCTTGCGGACCCAGCGCGTGCTCCTTCTCGCCCGGTCATGGCCAGCAACGGTCGTCGGCCCGCTGGCAGCGGCCGCACTGCCATGGCTCCTGGAATGCCGGCGTGGCATGGCCGTCTCGCCTCGGCCCTTGCTGGGCCAGGGCGGCCTTGGGCCGGAGCCCTGAGCCGGGCCGTCGCCACTTCCCTCCGCTCGGTTACTCAGGCCGAAAGTGGCCATGGGCCAGTCGTTCTCATGGGCCAGCCCAGTAGTGATAGGAAAGATGTTTTCGGTTTTTCTTTTATTATTTGGGAAGAGAAATACTTTGAAAAATGTTTGTGTACTCATTTTTGCTCCAAAAATGGTGAAATAAATTTTGTTGTGATCCTCATGACTAGATCTAGGGTTTAAAATTATTGCATGTCAGTTTGGTTACACTTTTCTGTGGAGTTTTATTTAATCATTGAAATTGCTATGTTCTTGAGAAAGGCATAATAAATCATAGAAAGATCAGAAAAATATGATTTCCAAGTTTATTACTCTTCTTGTGTAATGTACTTTCTAGGAAAAATATATGCCATGCATGTCCTGTAGAAAAAATTATGAGGTGTAGTTCAAGTGCCTTTAATGGCTGATTTTTGTTATTTTTGCTAGAGAGCAAAATTTGTATAAAATATGCATGTGATAATTTTTGTACAGTGCTTATTTACTATTCAGAACCTAGGAAAAATACTAAATTTGTTGTTTGACACTTTTCATAATACAAAGTATTTTCATGCTCATAATTAGGTCCAAGCTTGCCATTTTTGTGTAGGCTATTCCACTTATCCAAATGCCATAAAAATTTGATGGTAGACTACTTAGGGTAGTACTGTGCTATGGTAATTTTCTAAGATTTTTCTATGCTATAAAAATAGATGTTTCTATTCAAACCTATTATTAATTAGGGTTTAATCAAATGTTGCTTGATGCATGATTAAGAAATTAGTGAAGCTTTGGTGTATCTTTGAAGCATTTAATGAGATATATTGACTTAGCATATTAGTGGTAGAAGAGAATGCAGTAGATGAAATGTGCTTGTAGTACATGTTCTTGGATGATGTTGACTACCTTGCATTCAAGCATATTCATTGGGTTCATTTCATCCGATGCACCTTTTGCATAAGCACTTATGCACCTGCATCATACAGGATTGCAAACCAAGAGCCCAGTCGTCATACCTGAGGAGCCTAAGGAGCAGCTCGAGGTGCAGCCGTAGGAAGTGACCGAAGCAGACGAGGAGGATGTTGAGGAACTTCCGGAGTGCCCCGATCACCGCCCGAGCTCCTTCGAGAGAGGCAAGCCCCGGAGCATTTTTCTCCCTGGTTTGCGATTATTAATTAATGCTTTATTTTAATTGATGCATTACGTTCAGGAGTTGTTTGCAACTGTTGCTGCATTATACCTTGTCTACCTTTGTTATACTATATCCTTGTTACCCTGGTATCCGTAGTCGAGTCAATGCTTAGCTGGCTTAGACCGGTAGAAGTCGGGTGATTTCCTGTCACCTGCGAGCTATAGGTGGTTACCTGGATCTACTTGGATAACTATGTAGTCATGGTATAACTAAGTGTTAATTGAAGTTGAGACCGAACGGAGACTTACAGAGTTTTGGACTGTAGTGCTTTCCGTCTGAGTCGATTAAGGACCGACCGTTGTTGGGCCTTGAGTCATGTTGAACGCATGCCTTATATTTAGCTGACCGAATAAAGTACCTTTCGACCACAAAGCTGGGAGATTATTCGGGCTGAGTAGATTGCCCGCAGTGCACTATATCGGAGCAGGTGTGGTAGGACATGGGGGCGCGATGATAAGACTGAAAGGCAGTCGGTTGGCCCCTGGGTACATGTGGTTCCTGGCAAACTTGAGATTTTACTGGATAGTTGACTCGGTGACCAATACCTCAATTTAGTGGGTGAGTGAGGTTTGTGTAAGGAATAAATCACCAGCTGGTTAGGAATCGATTCGAATCACCATCGCTCCTGGATAGTGAGCACTTGACTTGAGTGACTTCATCGTAGTAATGTTGATGGAACACTTGGATAGTTATAATGAATATGACATTATGGAAGTTGTTAATGATCATTGGTTATCATTATTTGCTTAATCACATGCTTGCTCTAGTATAGGTGCAAATATAGTCGACAGGCTAATAATAATTAACTTGACAATAATGCTTTTGGAAAGGTTCTTGAAATACTAAAAATGCCTTTTTGCAAATGAGTCGGCTACCCTACTATAAAGCTCTTCATAATCCTTGGTCCCACTTTATTTTCGGTTATGTCGGGTAAGTCTAGCTGAGTACCTTCTCGTACTCAGGGTTTTATTCCCACTTGTTGTAGATGGGCAGATGTATTACGGCTACTATATCAACTACCTTTATCCTGCGATGGGTGATGCTTAGGACCATGGGCATGGTCATTCCTTACGTCTTGCCTAATGCTTTTGTTGGAGATGATCATTAGCTGGCACTGTATTTGAACTCCATGTGAGTGTGTGTGGTTTTGAACAAATGGCTTCCGCTACTTTTTTCGAACTCGTTTTGTAATAACTATGTTTAAACTCTGATGTACCTGTGATGCGAACTTTTATGTAATATGCGATGGTGACCGCTAAACTTATTATGATCTTGGCTGGTATGTGAGTTGGTTTGAAATCCTTCATGATTTCACGGACTACCAGGTTATACGGGCTTAAGTTTGCTAAATCGTCTGCTCTGGTGGGTGATTTTCTTACTTAATTTCGTATAATTGGTCGGTTCTGTTACAGAAAGCATGTTTTTGTGCCTACCCCTAGTGCAGGAGTAGTGCATATGTGGGTGGTGTGTACGTGATCCTGATTTTAATAGCATGACAAACCTCTCATAAGGCATCAACAAAGCTTGACTAAACTCAATGCAAAATAAGTAGCATATAAGTAGAAGTTTTTCTTAGCCTAGATATCATGTATGGCTCTAGTGGGAATTCAAGCTTTATTATACAGGAACTCATCATGTTGCCTTTTTAGGTTTTCAAAAGAAATCTCTAGAATTTAGTATCACTTGGAATAAGATAAATAGCAGCTCAAACCTTCTTATATCATATCTATCAATTACCTAGATTTAGATCAAGCATTTGCTACCCACGAGTTTCAAGTTCAGAGAAAATTTTCATATCAAATCAATTTCATCCAAAACTTGAGAGAATTCCAAGCTAAAAACTAGGAACTTGAATGCAATTACAACAGACCAACTATTCATCATTTCTATCATGTGAGATTATCTTCAAGTTCTATTCATTATTTAACTCTTAAAGACAAGAACTAAGGCATACCTTGAGCAAATTAAACTTAAAGCAAACTTTGTACACACTAATATATATAGAAGATAAAGAATTTTTTTGTTTTTGTTTTCTTAGTTTTGCATT
Source organism: Miscanthus floridulus (assembly GCF_019320115.1). Classification (NCBI taxonomy): domain Eukaryota; kingdom Viridiplantae; phylum Streptophyta; class Magnoliopsida; order Poales; family Poaceae; genus Miscanthus; species Miscanthus floridulus. Next base: position 51,607,142 of record NC_089593.1, read on the forward strand.
TTTTATAATAATAATACAAATTCAAAAATTAAATAAACTAAAAATAATAATAAAATACCAGAAATAAAACTTACCTGAAGTAATGGGGGCTCCTCCCCCAAGCTGGGTATTGTTGCAGTCTCTCATAAGGGTGGGCCAATGTTGAGACCCTAGAATAAGTATCACCAATTGTCGTTCTCCTGCTCCTAGTGCTGCTGGATGGCAGCAAGGCATTGTCTTGCTTCTTCTTGCCACTAGGAATGTTGGTGCAGGGTGTTCTAGATCTCATGCTGGCTCTCCTCGATGGTAGTGAGTCTGGTGTCAAAATGAGTGTGTTCCATCTGCTGCTCATGGTAAACCATGGGTGGTGGATGGTGGTCCATGTCTTGATCATGATAGCCCGTGGGGTGGTCATGGAATCCATGAGCAGAGAAGGACATACATCCTCCCTTGTAACCACTAGAGACCTCCTTATATGGCTGCTGCTGATAGTAATCGAAATTGCCATCCTGCCATTGTGCACTTGAGCCCTGATGCTAGGAACTCTTTGAATGATGTGAAGAAGGCTGCTCCCACACAACATGTTCAGGTTGGTGCATACGGGAGGATCTCGGCTAGTCCTAACCTACATGCACAGGATGGTGCACCTGAGAAGGTCCTGCTTGATCAAATCCTGTGTAGGTAGTGAAGGCAAGGCCCTCTAGAATGGGGTCGTCTCCACGGTATCGAGGATGTAGGTTGCGAGGGATCCTCACAAAGGCACTCCTATGAGGTGCTTCCTCCTTTCTCTGCAAATCAAAGACAAATGAATCCACTGCATACAGACCGAGGTTCCGGTCTGGTAACGAAAACTCGGTTGTATAATCCACATACATCATGACAAGTTTCCTATCCTTACCCTTTTTTAACATATGTGCATGATTAAAATAGTCATAATCAATAAGCCAACGAGGAACATCAATGTAAATAATAGAAGCATTTTCTAGCAGACCCAAATTTTTAGCTATGCGGGCGACCAAAGAAGTGCACCCAACATTCCCCTTAAGACCAGGAATTTCTAACCATTGTGTCATCATAAATTTTATGGGTGAGACCTTCTTTCTTTTGATCATGGCACAAAGTAGTTTAAGTTCATCATTCCTAACTATGCGGAAATCACTCCTAGGAAAAAGAGAAAATCCTAGCCATTTGTGCATGAATCGCAAAGTAGGATGGTAAACTTCATTGGTGCGAGGGCAGTAGCAAACAATTTCTTTTGAAATCTCCCTCTAAAATATATTCCTATCAAAGTCTTGTATGGCAGAGTCTACATCAATTATGCACTAAGAGTGAAATCCAAGAAGTTCACTAAAATTTTTCTAGGGAATAGAAAATTCTTTCCCAAAAAGTCTAAATGAGACTTCTGAATCGGTGGGTTGCAAAGTACAGAAAAATTCAGTAGTCAAAAGCTTACACCCTGGCTCATCGATTTCCCAAGCATCGTCCTATCCTACAGCCTTATAAATGAGTTTGAATTCAGCAGTCATACCTATGGCTTGTAGTAGGGCTAGACCGTAGGCAGGAGTGAGGATGAAATCCTGGGTCTTCAGCTTCTTGTAGATGTTCTTATCCCTATCTCCCCAGAGCTTGAGCTGCTTCTCTTGCAAAAGAATGTTCCTCTCCATGGGGGCTGATCGGGATGGTGCTCTAACAGTGGGAGGCGAAGGATCGACCTCCATGTCGGTGCTTGCTCAAGATGAAGAACTTCTGTTGAACAGAATGACATCGCCCGCTTGAGCTTGCCGACGATCTTGCTCATTTTCCTGCAAAATATACAAAAACAACACAACTCGTGCAACGGGATTAGGAAAAATAAAAATGTTAGTGGTTAGCTATCCAAAAGTCAATCGTCCAGAGGTTAGTCGTATGAGATTGTTTAGTGAATATTCTAATCAAGATTGTGGCATGACTTCCACCCTAATAATTTTTAATTTTCTCTCTTGATTTGGACATCACTAGCACTCTTAAATTCTATTTTTCCTTGCTCAAATTTCAGCAGCACCTCTCTTCCTCTTTCTGAAGATTTTAGCACTACTTTCATATCCAAACTTCCTCGCACTCTTTCTTACTCCAACACTACTTCTACCACGGAAATTTTAACTACAAAATTTTGAACTAGAATTTCAAACTTGGAAGGTTGTTTTGTGTTGTGCTTGAGGCCGAGATTAACCAGGAAGGAGTGATATTTATAGAGAGGGAGGTAGTTGGTTGGCCGACCTAGTGGTGGGGCAGGCCAGCCCCACACCATGGCCAAATGGCCTCTCCATTTTCCTGGTGATTCTTTGCTTCATGGTTAAGTAAATGAAGTGCTCCTTTTGGTGGATATTTATTCTGGACGGTGTAGAATGGAGATAAGTGGAGATATGGTGAAGATATGGAGGTGATAGTGGAGGTTGAATGGAGATGGAGGTGATGGTGGTGGTCCCAAGTTTCTATGGGTCCCGGTGCCCGTATTTCTACCATATATATGTATACAAATGCAATGCAAAAATATTTTATGATACTATGAAATATAAGAAGATGAATGATGGAATTTTTAATTTTTATGCCTCCACGGTAAATATTTCTTTACAAGCTTTTTATGCTCTTGTAAAAATTATTTACATGGGGCTTGAATTTTTATGATGCCATGATGTGAATTTTTATTTTATTTTTCTAATGCAGGTGTTGAAAAGTAAATATGCCAAAGTAAAACATAATGTGAAAAATAATTATAGATAATTACCGAGTTACCTTCCAGCAAGGGTTCAGTATTTTAAGTCCACCGAACTAGACTTCTCTATTCAGGTTTATTCTTCAGGTGTGTTAGTAGGTCCCTGAGTTGGAGACCTTGATACTCGCTTCTCATGCCACTCTAGATTGGAGCATTGTTTTGGTCTTGGCTTGAAACTGAACCGCTCTTCCTTTCCATTAATATGGAATTTAATTTCTCCGGCTCTGACGTCAATGTGAGCATTTGTAGTACTCAGGAAGGGTCTCGCAAGTATGAGGGGTGTCTTCATGTCCTCCTGCATGTCAAGTACTACAAAATCTAAGGAACAAAGAAATTTTGTATTTTTACTAGAATATTCTCTGTGATTCCTGCAGGGTAGCGGACTGATTGGTCGGCCAATTGCAAACACATTGATGTTGGTGTTAGTGTTGAATAGTGGAGCTTGTCAAAGACCTTTTTGGGCATGACACTGACACTTGCTCCAAGATCGCATAACGCATTCTCAAAGTTCTATCTTATGATCGAATAGTCGATAATGCAGCATCCTAGATCCTTCTTCTTGATAGGTGAAGTGTTTAGGATGGTCACACTACACTCCTCCTTAAACTTGATTACCTCAGTGGAAAGCAGTGGTCTTTTGTTGTTGAGGATGTCTCTTAGATACTTCGCATATGTAGGTACATGTATGGCATCTAGCAACGGAATATTGATATATAATTTTTGAATTACCGCTACGAACTTACCAAACTACTCATCTATTTTGGCTTTCCGATTTCTACGTGGAAACAGTAGGAGGGTCGTGTCATGAAAATCTTGTTGTAACTCTCGCTCTTGTGGCCCAACTTGTAACATCCTAGTGTTAAGCATTGCATTTGGCACCTGCATTTCATGAGCACAAGCATCATCCAAGCATTCATGAACATGAGCATAAGAAATTTCATCTCATTCTTATACCTTATCACATGAAATGTTGATTTTATATATACTCCCTCCATTCCTTAATATAAGCCATATAGTTTTTAGCACCAATATTAACGCATGGCTTAGGGAAGGATGTGAGACCGAGGAAAAAAGGAAAATCAGACCATCTTCTCTCTCCCAATCAGATTGCTTCCTAAATTTAAGGGATTGGTTGGGGCATGTGCTATGTATGGTGGGAAGGTTTCCAAACTAATCGGCGTGAGAGCTGATACGTACCTATATTTTGGAATTTTCTTTAGAAATCTATATGGCTTATATTAAGGAATGGAAGGAGTATATGCTTATGCTTGTAATCATATGTGACCAAAGTATGAAATGGTTATGAGGTCATGAAAACACCTTAGACACATCTAGAATGCTAATTGGAACAATGTTTATATTCATGACATAGACCAAATTTGCTTCTAAGTGTTGGTTCCATTTGAAATGCTATTTTCATGGTACTAGTTTGACTAAAGTTGAACAATAGTTTAGAGAGCTTGCATGGCTGTGTGACCGAAATAAAAGTTGTAGTTCTTGTCATGAGTAACAAACTTTATTTAAGGATCATGAGCTAATTCAGTGTCTAACTTAGTCAAATAGGGTTCACAAAAATCAACAAAATGTTGTTTTGAAGCTTTGAAATTTTTTCTAAGTCATGTGCTAACTATAATTTCAAAGTACTCTATTTTGGAGCTTTGTAGTTTGAAAACTATTGCGAATTAGACAAAACTCCTTTAAGTAATCTTATCGTACTCACATAGCTCTATAATTTTTATTAAGGAAGTTTTTCCTAAATCACCATGGATTAGGAGTTATAGAGTCACGAAGTTTCACTGTCAGTCGGGTTCAGCAGTGTCTGAACCGACGTCGCGCGCGCGTCGTGGCCGACCGGTGTCAGGCTGCGGCCACTATGTGGAGGCTATCCGCTAGCATCGGGCCCACGCGTCAGGCCAACGCAGGCAACAAAGCCACACAATGCCACGACCCTCCCTCGCTCGCCCGCATTCATGCTCCTCTGCCTTGCTTCGCTTCACCCTCGCCACGCCCGAGCAAACCACAACGCCGTGCCATCGCCGCCGCACCTCCGCCGAGCTCATTCGCTGCCACCATCGCACCACCGTCCATCGCATCTAGCACACCGCTCGGCTATCAGCTCCTCCACCTAGCGAACCACCCATTGCCTTAACCTGAGCCAAGGTAAAGACCTATAGGCCATTGTTGTCGTCGTGCCATCGCTGAGAGCGCTACCGCCATGCATGCCGCCATGGCTGTGCACACTCAGTTCTCTTCCTCGTGTGCTTCTAGACATTAGGGTTAGGTTAGAGCTAGGTCTAGCTCGAGGCAAGAGCCAATGGCCAATACCGGCCTCATCGGAGGAGAACGCCGCCATGCCGCCATTGCGCTCGTGTCGCCGTGCTGCCATGCACGTAGCCAAGCTTCATCGCCGCTCCACCCTGACCTAATCCATGTCGTAGTGCTTCGCTAGGGTTTGTAGATGCCGTAGCAGTGCTCGCCTAGGCTCACCATCGCCGAAGACGATGGGCTCACCGTAGCGCGCCACCGCCGAGCCGCCCTGTTCGCTGGCAAGCTAGCTCTGGTGATCCTCCAAGCAAACCGAGGGTACCTATATGTGCGGAATAGTTTGGGGAACACGTCGGTGGTGACGCTACCACCGGTGACCTCGCCATTAGCGAGTTCTCGCTGGTCAAAGCCGGTGCTATGCTCTGTCTCGTTGACGCATGGGACCAGGTTGACCATGGGGCCCAGTCATCAGTAGCAGCGGGGTGTATACACCGGGTGCATCTAGCTGTAGCAACGGATTTGAAATTTGATTTTCTTTATTAATTTTTTTCATAGATTTGGATACAAACTTCAAAATTTTCATATCTAGAGCTAAGAATATGCAAATTGAGTGAACCAAATTTTATTGGATTCCTCTTGAATTGTAGTATTTGAGAAAAATATGAAATCTATTGTTTAGGGTATTTTTATGGGAGAATTAAATTGAGCAATATAAGTCCTTTAAATTAGTTTTTATCTTGTAAAGTGCATAACTTAAGCTAGGAAGGTGATAAAATTGTGAATCCAATTTTGCTGATCTTGTGTTGACATGCTCTAGCTAGGAAAAATATTAAACCTATAGTAAGCATAGTTAAAATATGGTCTTCCTATTTAATCTTAATTAATTGCTAGATTCTAGTGAAATTAATTGGGGTAAAAATACAAAACATATGATCATACAAATTTTTACATAGTATTCTCATGCTAGGAGGAAAGTAAGAAAAATATTAAATCTATTGTTTGACACTTTTCACTATGCTAAACTATTTTTGCTAAAATAAGCATATGTAACTTGTCATTTTTGTAGAGGTAGCTATGCTTGTCCAAATAGCATAAAATTTGTATAGTAGACTATTAGGGTCATTTGTAGTCTACTGTAATTTTCTTAGAATTTATTGAGCACTGAGAATATTTATCCTTTAAATCACCTTATTATCTAAGGAAATTAATAAATGAATATAAATAAATCAGTTAGGCTTAACCATGATGTTTTATGTGGTGTGTGTGATGCATATAATCTATTGATACTATTAGTGAGGCTTAGAAGTATTTGTTTATAGGCAACTACTTAATTATTGCCTTATAATTCAACTAGATGGCTGCATGTATAGTTTCTGTTGTGGTGATGATTTCATGATGATAATGATATTTTCTGTAAAGATAGTTAATAACAAAGTTGTAAATAACTCACTTATATACCTAGTATTAAAGTTTCATAGTCAATGGTCTTATGGTTTAAGAATTATGGCGGTTAGATGTCTGCTGTCAGAAATGCTTACTCTCTGGATAGATCTGAAAGATTGAATTGTTTGACCTAGATAAATGCTAAATCACATTAAGATGATTAAAATAAAGTTGTAGGCCATTTTATAAGATTTCCAGAATGTCCATAACCATATTATTTATATGTGTATAACTCTAGTTATGATCAAAATAAATGGCTATTGTCTTGTAGTCTAGAAAATAATTTACATGAGAATTTGTTTAGTTACTAGAGAAGAGATATGCACCTACTCAGTAAAATAAGATGTAACTTGTTATCACCTTAATAAAATGCTGTTGAAAACACCTATGAGAATGCATTTCATCATACCCCACCATATCATACATGTCGTTATATATGCATCCACGATATCTTATTGCATGATCATGCATATAGGATCGTCTAAGGGGATAACTCTTTTGGAGTTCAACGAAGAAGAGGAGGAGGAATAGTAGGAGACACCTCATGCCATAGCTCTAAAAGCAAAAGAGCAAACTCTTGATGACCTCCCTGAGTGCCTGGATCACAGGCCGACCTCTTTCCTCAAAGGCAAGCCACGAAGCACTCTAAGTCTCCCATGTTTTACAAAATATTACTTGAGTCTTTTATGTTCGATGCATTAGGTTATAAGACTTGATTGGAAACACTTGATGCATAGAACTACCTTGTCCAGATATATGTACCTTTAACCCTGTGTAGATCTATGATCAAATATATGCTTAGACATGCTTAGACCGGTAGAAGTTAGGTGATTTTCTGTCACCTGCCAGTTATAGGTGAATACCAAAGCATGGTTGACTATATTTGCGATCGTAGGAAAAGAACCATGGGGTAATGTAAATGGAGGTTGGGCGGAGTCTATGTGTAGGTTGACTCATGTGATTCCATCTATACCAATTAAGGACCGTACCGTTGTTGGCACTTCTATCGAGATTGAACATATGCCTCTCACTTAGCTGGCCGGATAACTCGTTCTGACCACGAAGCCGAGTAGCTCAACTCAGGCCGAGCCCCATTCTATTAGAATGCACACTCTAGATGGTAGTAAGGATGTGCGGGGAGCCATATGTGAGCCCAAGGACAGGCCAGGCCTGAACATCCTGGCAACTGGTTGTCCCTGATTGTGCGGCGCTAGGCAAACCCACAAAATGTGGACCTGAGTTGTACCAAACGTGACCATTGATCTGGTCTACCTGGGTTTGTGTTATGAATAAATTCCTAGCTGGTTGAAATAGATTTGAATCGCCGTCTCTCCTAGACAATGAGAAACTTAGCTAGTCCCAACATCATAGTAACTGTGTTATGAAATTTCATGGTCCGAATGAACATGGAATTATTATACCGGTTATGGTTACTACTGTATGCTACTAAATGATATACCACATGTTTGGCATAGGTTAGTTACTAATCTAGAGATGAATAGCTATAATTAACTTGATGACCAAATTATAAAAGGTATAGTTGAATTAGTGGCTTTCTATGCAAAATATTGTCAAGCTAGCTCCACTTATAAAGTCTTGCATAATCCTTGGAGTCACCTTATTTTTGGTATATGACGGGTAAATCTAGCTGAGTACCTTCTCATACTTAGGGTTTTATTCCCATTGTTGCAGATGGTATAGTTTATCAGGGCTATTGCAAGAACTACTTTTGTCCCACCATGGACGAGGAGTAAGCCCTAGGCAGGTGTCTATTATTAATCCCTCTCTTATACTTTTGTGAAAGTGTGATCATGAGCTAGCACTATATTTAAACAATGTTGCATATGTTGGTTTCAAACTTTTAATTTGCTTCCGCTACTATCTTACCTAAACGTGGTTTGTAATAACTTTAGTTCATACTCTGATGGATGAACTATATTTGTGAACTTTATCTAACGTGTGACATGTATGTTGAATCATGTACGATCTTGGTTATATGATTGGTTGAATCGAGACCCTTCACGGTACTCGACGGACTATTGGATTTATATGATTGTACGACTGCTTGTGGGCTGCCATTGTACTTGTGCTCTTATAAATTGGTCGGTTCTGCTATAGCTGGTTTCAGAGCAAGATTCAACATTAATTGCCACATGTGTATTTTAAACAATTGTTTTTGTTTTCCAAAACTAGTTTTTAGCAACTTATAGCTATATACACTGGTGTTAAAAATAAAGTTTGAATCTAGAGTGTGCTAGTGATCACTTCATTTATGCCCAGTTAAGGATTTCAGGTGGCTAATTAAGTACTAACTTTGGGTTTTTTACTTTCATTGTCCATACGGCGTGCTATTGTATGGATGCCATTCACTTGAGTGGTAATGTATGAATCAAATGCCTCTATGCCTAAGGTAAGATGCCACTCATCATCATAGTGGCATGACCGTAAGTTGTGAGTGTGCGGTCTAATGGGGAGAGTTAGCTTTGATACTAAAGTGTATATATGCATCATAATATATGGAAGTATTTAATTATGGGTTAGCTTTGATACGGCTATATATGCATATTTATATGTATATATAGGACATATTTACTCTCGGATAGCTTTGATATGGAAGTATATATATATGCATATTTAGCTTGTAATCTAGAGCCTAGATTTACATTCTGCATATATAATTGTGGGGTTGGGCTAAAATGAAATTCTTGTGCAGGTACGCTAACAGCAAAACATGTAGCCTGACTAGTTACGTTATATATGAGAGAACGCTTGTATGCCACTGTCTATGACGTTAGAAGTTTTAAATTTTACTAAGTTTGTGAGGACGTATGGAACGTGCAAGCATCATGATAAATCATTATTATTACACTACATTGTTCCTCCCCTTATGGATTTCTTACTCGGTTATGTAACTCTTATCTATTATGACATTGTCTCATGAGAGTTGCACCATGTTGTGGTACAAATGGCAGCACCAACTGGAAGTGAGACTTTCCTATTGATGTTTGGTACCCCTGCCCTACTTTGGAGAGTCTTGTATTATGCGGGGTATATGAACCATTCCTCTATTACTGGAATGAAGTATACCTGGAGGGACACCCAAGGTATGAAGTACAGCTGACCATACCAGCTCGTAACCAAGCACCCTTTTGGCAGGAATGGAGGGCAGAATCTAAAGGAAGAACTCCTTAGGAAGCTGCCCAAGTAGTGGCTTTTGAGGTGCTGAGCCAGATATGTCAGCAACATGGGGATGAGATTACCGGCAGTGCTGCTAGTACTTTTCTTTGGGTGGATCCATCCACAGCAGTGTGGGCATAGCGCAACTGCAATGCATTGATCCAAGATCAGGATGTGCGAGCATATAGTTATAGTCCTGCTATGAGTGCAATGTTTGCAGTGATGAAGATGTTCTATACTCGTCAGGACACCAAGGAGTTTTGGTAGGAGTCCTATACCACTTGCATGGATAGGCTCATGAGAGCCAAAGCTGCACAGTAGAAGCTAAGGAAGCATGTGTGCAAGCACAAAAAGGCAACAAGTGAGGCTCGATGGGAAACTGATCAGGCATATGTGGCATTAGGAAATCTCCACACTCAGATGGAGCAAATTGATCAGCAGAGAGCTACTGCCCAAGCAGTAAGAGCGGATGATCAGGCAGTGCTAATAAGACTATGGGAGCAGCTAGAGACCACTCATGCTGAGGCGCTCATAGCTACGTGCTAGCGAATCCAAGCAAACAACCATGCAGCCCTGGTAGAAGCAGCACAAAATAGAGCCAAAGCCCTAACCATGTAGCAGGACCATGTCAAAAGGGACTTGTGCTAGCAGCTTGCGCATACCCAGAACATGGTGGTTGATCTTTAGCATGAAGTGCATCATCTAAACAACCAACTGCATCCGATCCTTGATGAGGCAGAAGAAGATCTAGAAATGATGGTCGAAGATGATGGTTGGGAGGAAGAAGTGGAGCTAGATAATGAGGATGAGGCTATCTCCAACCTCAACAGCGAGCATGCTGAAGATTAGAGTCGCCTAGTGACTAGTTAAAGCGCAAGATGTATCCCTATTATTCATGTAATGAACTTGTAGCTTGAAGTTCAGTATTCGTGATTTAACTTCGATGTAATATTAGCACTTTGCATGTTGTCTCATTATGGATTGAGCTTTGATGAAATTCTAGTTTTGTTTTACTGGTGGATTATGACATGCATATTAACGTGTTGCAAGTATGATAAGTGATCTAATTAGTGATGTCATGTTGCAAGAGTGGATGATTATGCCTCTGTTTTATTGTATGAATTTAAGATTCTCTCAAGTAATTTTAGTTTGGCATGATTATATAATTCATCTACAATCTCCTGACATCAACCAATAATCACTTATTATTGCAACTCTATAGATGACTCACACTCGTGCTAGGGCAGGCACCAGCCAAGGTGGCAATGATGGTGACTTACCACCACCACCGTCACTGTCTGCGAATGAATTCTTCACACAGTTCCTGGGTAATCAGAGAGCCATGGAGGATACACTATGCCTCATTGTGCAGAACATCGCTCACGCCCGTTGGCAACATCAATATAGCTCTTTCAAGAATTTCCAAGACACCAAGCCTCCTATCTTCAAAGAGGCCAAAGAACCGCTGTAGGCGGATGAATGGCTTAACACGATAGAGTAGAAGTTCTGTCTATTGAAGGTTATTGATCATCAGAAGGCTGAATATGCATCCCATCAACTACAGGGCCCGACAGGGATATGGTGGACCCATTTCCTATCTTCTCTATCGGCAAACACACAAGTCACCTAGGAACAATTCAAGTTAGCCTTTAGGGGACATCACATTCTCCTAGGGCTAATGCGCATGAAAGCTACCGAGTTCATGAGGCTTACTCAAGGGACCAAAACCCTTACCGAGTACATGCATGCCTTCAACAATTTGTTCCAATATGCCCCAGCGTTCGTCGATATGGAGGAAAAGAAGATAGAAAGCTTCAAGAGAGGCCTTGGCACTAAGCTAATGAAGACTATGGCCAACTTGAGGTGTACCACATACAATGAGTTCGTTAGTGATGCCTTAACCCAGGAGAACTAGAACAATTTGCACACAGCAGCAAAGGGCCGCAAAAGAGCAGCTAAGGCAGGTGCCTCAGGATCTTCCTAGTCTTGAGCTCTAGTGGCAGCCAGGCCACAGTTCCGTCCACCAGCGCCTAAGTATAGGCCTCCTTTGCCAAAAGCTCAGGCCAATCGCCCCTAGAAGACATTCCACCAGGCGTTCACCATTGCCCTACCCAAGGGAAACAGAGGGCAAGGAAGCTTAGTAGGGCCAGGGAGTAATCAACCAAGCTTCAACTATAACCAGTTGGATCATTGGGCCAAGGAGTGCCCCCATCCCAAGAAGAATGGCAATCAAAACTAGGGTAATAAAAAAATAGGCCAATCCTAAAGCACGTCCTGGATACGTGCATTACACAGCTATTGATGAAATCCATGCAGGAGAAGTTGTCACCGCCAGTATGTTTCTTGTTAACAAACATCTTGCCATTGTTTTATTTGATTCTGGAGCTTCTCATTCATTTATGAGCCAAGCATTTGCATCTAAGTATGATCAGAAGATAATTGAGGTAGACAAGGATGGTTATAGTATAAGTTTAGCTGGAGCTACTATCTCTAAATCAAATAGTTAGAGATGTGCTCATCTTGATACAAGAGAAAGAGTACACAATGGATCTGATAGTATTGCCTAGATTAGCCATAGATGTGATCTTAGGCATGAGTTAGATGAGTGACCATGGAGTTCTAATTAACACATCCACTCGAACAATTATGTTGAGAGGACCAAAGGGAGGTAGTGCTTTTCTAGTGACACTTCCTAGAAGTTTTGATCTCCAAAACTTGTCTTGTGCTATCCAAGCCACTACCCTCTATGATATTCCTATGGTTTGCAAATTTCCTGATGTATTTACAGATGAATTGTTGGGTTTAACACTGGATAGGGATGTGGAATTTAAGATCGAGTTAGTGCTAGGTACGGCACCTATCTCAAGCAGACCCTATCAGATGCCACCAAATGAGTTAGCTGAACTTAAAATTCAGCTACAATAACTTTTGTACAAAGGTCTCATTCGACATAGTTTGTCTCCATGGGGATGTCTAGCTTTATTTGTAAAGAAGAAGGATAAGTCTTTGAGAATATATGTGGATTATAGGCCGCTTAATCCTGTGTCCATTAAGAACAAGTATCCTTTGCCTCGTATCGATATCTTGTTCGATCAACTAGCAAAAGCAAAGGTATTCTCTAAGATTGACTTGAGGTCCGGCTATCATCAGATTAAGATCAGGCCAGAGGATATACCTAAAATAGCTTTCTCCACTAGGTACGACTTGTATGAGTATTTGGTCATGTCCTTTGGGATGACAAAATGCTCCGACCTACTTCATGTATTTGATGAATTCGGTATTCATGCCAGAGCTCGACAAGTCCATGGTTGTGTTTATCGATGGTATCTTAATTTACTCGGAGAATGAAGCAGATCATGCAGAGCATCTGAGAGTTGTTTTGTCTAGATTGAGGGAACATAAGTTATATGCCAAATTCAGCAAGTGTGAATTCTGGTTGAGGAAAGTACCCTTCTTAGGTCACATCTTATCTAAAGATGGAATTTCTATAGACCCATCTAAAGTACAAGAGGTCATGGATTGGAAGGCCCTGATTTTGGTTTATGAAGTTTGGAGTTTTCTAGGGCTAGCAGGTTACTATCGTCGTTTCATTTCTGATTTTTCCAAGATAGCTAAGCCCATGACCAGACTACTTTAGAAGGATGAAAAGTTTAGTTGGATGCCAAGAGTGTGAAGCCGCTTTTTACACCCTATGGACATTGCTAACTATAGCTCCTATTTTAGCATATCCCGACATTGAAAAGCCTTTTGATGTGTTCTGTGATGCATCGGGTACCGGTTTGCGGTGTGTGCTCATGCAAGAAGGAAAAGTTATTGCCTATGTTTCTCAACAATTGAGAAAGCATGAAGTCAACTATCCTACACATGATTTAGAGCTTACAGTAGTTGTTCACGCGTTGAAGATATGGAGACATTACTTGTTGGGAAATGTATGTTACATATATACTGACCACAAAAGTCTCAAATACATCTTCACTCAATCTGAGCTGAACATGAGGCAACGAAGATAGTTAGAGCTGATCAAGGACTATAGTTTGGAAGTGCACTACCATCCAGAAAAAGCCAATGTTGTAGCAGATGCACTTAGTCGGAAATCTCATTGCAATACTTTGGAAGCCTTGTTGGAAGATGGATTTAATTTGTTACATCATGCGGTGCATCACAATATCACTGTTAGTTGCTCACTTGAGAGCAAAATCATAGAACTACAGAAGACAGATGTGGGTGTGTTCTATATCAAGTGAAAGATTAAAGAATAGGAAACTAAACATTTTAGGTTGGATGAAAGAGGTGTGCTATGGTTTGAGAACCGACTGGTAGTACCAAAGGACCATGAGCTTAGAAATCAAATTTTAGATGAAGCTCATTCATCCAAGTTGTCTATCCATCCAGGTAGTGGTAAAATGTATCAAGATTTGAAAACCTATTTTTGGTGGACCAAGATGAAGAAAGAGATCGCCGCCTATATCGCTAGGTGCAATAATTGCAGTAGAGTCAAGGCCATTCATTTTAAATCTACTGGATTACTTCAGTCGTTGCCTATTCTAGGCTGGAAATGGGAGGAAATAAGTATGGACTTTATTACAGGCCTTCCACTGACACAACAAGGTCATGATTCCATATGGGTCATTATAGATCGCATTACCAAGTCAACACATTTTGTACCGGTTAACACAAGGTATCTAGCTAGGAAGTATGCTGAGTTGTATGTTTATCAGATCGTGAGACTACAAGGAGTACCAAGGACCATAATCTCAGATCGGAGACCATAGTTTATAGCTCATTTTTGGGAACACTTGCACCAGCCCTTGGGAACCAAACTAATCAGAAGTTCATCATACCATCCACAAACTTCTGGATAGACTGAGTGAGTGAACCAAATGTTGGAAGATATGTTGAGAGCTTGTGTTATCTCCTCCAAGGGTTCATGAGAAAAGTGGCTACCTTTAGCCAAGTTCTCCTACAACAACAGTTATCAAGTGAGCATCAAAATGGCTTCTTTTGAGGCCTTGTACGGTCAGAAATGTAGAACTCCTTTGAATTGGATTGAGCCCAGAGAAAGAAGATATTATGGCATTGACTTTGTCGCTGAAGCTAAAGAGTAGGTATGCATTATCCAATAGCATATGAAAGTAGCTCAGTCTAGACAAAAGAGTTATGCTGATAAAAAAAGAAGGCCACTAACTTTTGAAGTGGAAGACTGTGTACTTAAAAGTGTCACTCATGAAGGGAGTGCAGAGATTTGGAGTAAAAAGGAAGCTTACGCCTAGATATGTAGGGCCATACTAGATTACTGAATGGAAAGGAAATGACACCTACAAGTTACAACTTCCACCAGAGATGAGTGTGATATTCGATGTCTTCCATGTTTCTCAGTTGAAAAGATGCCTTCGCATACCTAAGGAAGCCATTGCACCCACCAACATTAAGATCCAATCAGATTTGACATATGAAGAGAAACCAATCTGAGTGCTAGAAAAAATGGAAAGAGTAACATAGAGAAAGGTCATTAAGTTCTACAAGGTGGTGTAGAATAACCACAATGAACAAGACACCATATGGGAACGGGAGGATTATTTACATGAGGTTTATCCCGCTTTTTATGAGGAATGGTAGGTCTTTCAAATCTCAGGACAAGATTACTATAAGGGGGAGGGGCTGTAACACCCTAGTGTTAAGCATTACATTTGACACCTGCATTTTATGAGCACAAACATCATCCAAGCATTCATGAACAAGAGCATAAGAAATTTCATCTCATTCTTATACCTTATCACGTGAAATGTTGATTTTATATATATGCATATTATTGTAATCATATGTGACCAATATATGAAATGGTTGTGAGGTCATGAAAACACCTTAGACACATCTAGAATGCTAATCAGAATACTGTTTATATTCATGACATAGACCAAATTTGCTTCTAAGTGTTGGTTCCATTTGAAATGCCATTTTCATGGTACTAGTTTGACTAAAGTTGAATAGTAGTTTAGAGAGCTAGCATGGTTGTGTGACCTAAATAAAAGTTGTAGTTCTTGTCATGAGTAACAAACTTTATTTAAGGGTCATGAGCTAATTCAGTGTCTAGCATAGTCAAATAGGGTTCACAAAAATCAACAAAATGTTGTTTTGAAACTTCGAAAATTTTGCCAAGTCATGTGCTGACTTTAGTTTCAAAGTACTCTATTTTGGAGCTTTATAGTTTGAAAACCATTGCAAATTAGACAAAACTCCTTTAAGCAATCTTGTAGTACTCACGTAGCTCTACAATTCTTATTAAGGAAGTTTTTCCTAAATAACCACGGATTAGGAGTCATAGAGTCACGAAGTTTCACTGCTAGTTGGGTTCAACGGTGTCTGAACCGATGCCACGCATGCGTTGTGGCTGACCGGTGTCAGGCCATGGCTACCGTGTGGAGGCCATCCACCAGCATCGGGCCCGCACATTAGGCTGACATGGGCAACAAAGACACACGACGCCACTGCCCTCCCTCGCTCGCCCGCATTCATGCTCCTCTGCCTCGCTTCGCTTCGCGCTCGCCGCTCCCGAGCGAACCGCAGCGCCGTGCCATCACCGCCGCACCTTCGCTGAGCTCGTTCACTGCCACCACTACACCATCATCCATTGCATCTCATGCACCGCTCAGCTATCACCTCCTCCACCTAGCCGACCACCCATTGCCTTAACTCGAGCCAAGGTAAAGGCCTATAGGCCATCGCCATCGTCTCCCATCGCTGAGAGCGCTACCGCCATCCACGCCGCTGTGGCTGTGCATGCCCGATTCTCTTCCTCACGCGCTTCTAGATGTTAGGGTTAGGTTAGAGCTAGGTCTAGCTCGAGGTAAGAGCCTATGGCCAATGCCGGCCTCATTGGAGCAAAGCGTCGCCGTGCTGCCGTGCACGCGGCCAAGCTTCACCGCCGCTCCACCTTGACCTAATCCACGCCATAGAGCTTCGATAGGGTTTGTAGATACTATAGTAGTGCTCGCCTAGGCTCACCGTCGCCGAAGACGACGGGCTCACCATAGCGTGCTGCCATCGAGCTGCCCTACTCATGGCAAGCTAGCTTTGGTGATCTTCTAAGCAAACCGAGGGTACCTATAGGTGTGGAATGATTTGAGGAACACGTCGGTGGTGACACTACCACCGGTGACCTCGCTGTCGGTGAGTTCTCACCGGTCAAAGCCTATGCTATGCTCTGTCTCGCTAATGCGTGGGACCAGGTTGACCACGAGGCCCAGTCGTCAGTCGCAGTGGGGTGTATACACCGGGTGCACCTAGCTGTAGCGACGGATTTGAAATTTGATTTTCTTTATTAATTTTTTCATAGATTTGGATACAAATTTCAAATTTTCATATCTAGAGCTAGGAATATGCAAATTAAGTGAACCAAATTTTGTTGGATTCCTCTTGAATTGTAGTATTTGAGAAAAATATGAAATCTATTGTTTAGGGTATTTTTATGGGAGAATTAAATTGAGCAATATAAGTCCTTTAAATTAGTTTCTATCTTGTAAAGTGCATAACTTAATCTAGGAAGGTGATAAAATTATGATTTCAATTTTATTGATCTTGTGTTGACATGCTCTAGCTAGGAAAAATATTAAGCCTATAGTAAGCATACTTAAAATATGGTCCTATTTAATCTTAATTAGTTGCTAGATTCTAGTGAAATTAATTGAGGTAAAAATACAAAATGTATGATCATACAAATTTTTACACGATATTCTCATGCTAGGAGGAAAATAAGAAAAATATTAAATTTGTTGCTTGACACTTTTCACTATGCTAAACTATTTTTGCTAAAATAAGCATATGTAACTTATCATTTTTGTAGAGGTAGCTATGCTTATCCAAATAGCATAAAATTTGTATAGTAGACTATTAGGGTCATTTGTAGGCTACTGTAATTTTCTCAGTATTTATTGAGTATTGAGAATATTTATCCATTAAATCACCTTATTATCTAAGGAAATTAATAAATGAATATAAATAAATTAGTTAGGCTTAACCATGATGTTTTCTGTGGTGTGTGTGATGCATATAATCTATTGATATTGTTAGTGAGGCTTAGAAGTATTAGTTTATAGGCAGCTAATTAATTATTGCCTTATAATTCAACTAGATGGTTGCATGTATAGTTTCTATTTTGGGGATGATTTTATGATGAGAATGATCTTTTCTGTAATGATAGTTAATAACAAAGTTGTAGATAACTCACTTGGTCTTATGGTTTAAGAATTATGGCTATTAGACCTGCTGTCAAAATTGCTTACTCTCTAGCCTTATTTGAAAGATTGAATTGTTTGACCTAGATAACTGTTGAATCACATTAAGTTGATTAAAAGAAAGTTGTAGGCCATTTCATAAGCTTTTCAGAATATCCACAACCATATTATTTTGATGTGTATAACTCCAGTTATAATCAAAACAAGTGGCTACTATCTTTTATGTTCGATGCATTTCATAAGCTTTACAAAATATTACTTGAGTCTTTTATGTTCGATGCATTAGATTATAAGAGTTGATTGGAAACACTTGATGTATAGAACTACCTTGTCTAGATACATATACCTTTAACCCTATGTAGGTCTAGGATCAAATATATGCTTAGCCATGCTTAGACCGATAGAAGTCGGGTGATTTTCTATCACCTACGAGATATAGGTGGATACCAAAGCACGATTGGCTATATTTGCTATCGTAGAAAAAGAACCATGGGGTAATGTAAATGGAGGCCAGGCAGAGTCTATGTGTAGGTTGACTCATGTGATTTCGTCTATGTCGATTAAGGACCGTACCATTGTTGGTGCTTCTATCGAGATTAAACGCATACCACTCACCCATGAAATATAGACCTGAGTTGTAACAAAGGTGACCTAAGGTGATCGTTGATTTGGTCTACCTAGGTTTGTGTTAGGAATAAATTCCCAGCTGGTTGAAATCGATTCAAATCGCTGTCTCTCCTAGACAGTGAGAAATTTGGCTAGTCTCAACATCGTAGTAATTGTGTTATGGAATTTGATGGTTCGAATGAACATGGAATTATTGTACCAGCTATGGTTACTACTGTATGCTACTAAATGATATACCACATGTTTGGCATAGGTTAATTGCTAATCTAGAGATGAATAGCTATAATTAACTTGATGACCAAATTATAAAAGGTATAGTTGAATTAGTGGCTTTCTATGCAAAATGTTATCAAGCTAGCTCCACTTATAAAGCCTTACATAATCCTTGGAGTCACCTTATTTTTAGTTTATGATGGGCAAGTCTAGCTGAGTACCTTCTCGTACTTAGGGTTTTATTCCCATTGTTGCAGATGGTACAGTTTATCATGGCTATTGCAAGAACTGCTTCTGTCCCACCGTGGATGAGGAGTAAGCCCTAAGCAGACGTCTATTATTAATCCTTCTCTTATACTTTTATGGAAGTATGATCATGAGCTGGCACTATATTTAAATAATGTTGCAAATGTTGGTTTCAAACTTTTAATTTGCTTCCACTACTATCTTACCTGAATGTGGTTTGTAATAACTTTAGTTCGTACTCTAATGGATGAACTGTATTTGTGAACATTATCTAACATGTGACATGTATGTTGAATCATGTACGATCTTGGTTGTATGATTGGTTGAATCGAAACCCTTCGTGGTACTCAACGGACTACCGGGTTTATATAGACTCAAGTATGACAGTGTGACTGCTTGCAGACTATCATTATACTTCTGCTCTTATAAATTGGTCGGTTCTGCTACACAACTTCTTCAACTTCATCAGTTCTCTTCTCCTCTTCCTACACTACCACTAGTGTCTTACATGTCCTTGTCAGATATGGTGGATCACGAGTAGACTTACCACCTCTTGTGGTTATGGAGTTTACCTTCTCAAGGTTAGTGGCAAAAGGCAGAGCAGCAGCCATCTAGGCTAATTGTGATTCTATCTTTTTATTATAGCTAGGTTGGTCTTTTATGATGAAAGAAAAATTATCTATTTTAGTATTTATGTTTTCTATGACCTTATCATTAAAAGCAAGCTTAGAAATATTCTTATTAATCCTAGCTTGTTCTAAGATTAAGTCTCTCAAGGATGGCTATTTAGATTTAGAAGAATTATAGTAATTATCTAGGTACTTACCTTGGTAATTTAACCGTTGTTGTTGATTCCATCCTTGTCTCTATTGTTGTGGAGCAGAATTGCTGATGATGATATTTGCATCCTCCTAATATTCAGGAAATTCAACCCCCAAATATTCTCCATAGGTGTTTTGAGCATTGAATGCATCTTGAATAGCCTGACGATCTTTCTTGTAATTAGCTCGCTGTTCACGCCAATTCAACAACGATGAATGCACAGTACCATCACCGGTGGCTAGGTCCAATTACCACCTAGAGACCTCCATATGATACGGTGATGAACACTAAAGCACACAATCTCATACTTAGAAAACTAAGAAAAGCACAATTCTAGTACTCAAATTGAAAGAAAGCCAACTTGAGTTCGATGGTGAATAATAAGGCACACATATTTACATTGAGGCAAAGACCAAAACACGCACTTAGAAAACATAAGGAAAGCATAATGCCAGTACTCTTGGATTGAAAGCAATCCAACTTGAGTCACATACATTCATACCGAATAAGTAGGTGGACACTACCAAGCTGACAAGCATGCCAAAAGCTAAAATGCAGATACTAATTAGGCTGACACTAAGCAAAAGTTAAAAGGCCTTCATATGTACATCATTAGTTGCATAATTAATCGTTCTCCAAGTAGATCCTATTCGACCTCCATGGGATTGTTGTGAATCTCCATAATATCTAGTAGATCATTGTCGACCTCCACGGGATCGTTGTCAATCTCCATGTCATCCCGAGCCTTGACCAGTACAACCTTGTCCACATCTATTGGTACACTTTCATTTAGCTCATCGACTTTGTTCACAAAACACTAATTTGGTGAACCAATACTAAGGACAATAAGGCTCACAAGCTACACTAGGATTCGGTGAACCAATATTGTGGGATCTGCTAGAAGCCAGTGTTCTTCTCATGATGGTGCCCTAGGATGCTGTTGTTGGCAGTCACTAACAATCGAATTCGACCACCGATTACTATCCAAAACAGGAGAAATTCAGCAAACTTATACACGTATGCTTTTACTTTGACATAGTTCCACTTTAATTAGAAGAAATATGTTTTGTAGGACTTATATTGAAATACAATGGAATTATAGTAGAAATACGCTATCACAGAAAGTGTAATGCAGATCATACACCAAGGAATCAAGCAAAGGCCCATCCAACCGCCAAATTTGGGCCGAGCACCGAAGTAGAAGAGGTCTAGGCCTAGCCAAGAGCCATAGGTGCAAGGCAGTGGTGAGCAGGGCTAGCCATGGTGTGGCCGCACCATGGGTGCTCCCGCACCCCCACCGCTGTCTCTCGGGCCCACGCTCCTCTGGCGGTTGCATGCCACCATGCATAGGCGGTTTTGGCCAGTTTCCTAATTTATCAGCACCAAACCAACCATGCTTCACTATATAAGAAGAGAAGGAGCTCACCATTCAAACACACACCATTTGGAGCTACACACCTCACCTCTCTCTACTTGTACTTTCTTAGTTTTAGTAGTATTATTTGGAGCTAGCAAAGCTATCAAGGAGGGCTTGGCTTGTAACAACCTAGGTTTTCCAATAACCTAAAAATCTGAACTTAAAAATTTTGCTAACAAAACCCATGCATGGTGAGTGTGCATACTAGGAAACCACTCATGTAGTTGCACAAGTAGAACTAAGTTACCATGGTTGAGCATTTTGCATTTAATTCAACTCGTGAGTTGCTTCTTCATGATTTTATGTGATGTAATAAAATCAATCCAACCTTCTTAAATAAATTGTGTGTGTGCTGCCAAACCTTTGCCTTGGACTCTAAAGCCCTAGATGACCTCTAGCGGGCTCCACTAGGGTGTATACATGTTGGCAACACCTATATACATGCATAGGAGACCTAGGTGTAGCGTGGAAATAGAAATAGAATTAGAAAAGGGGAAAGAAATAGAAAAAAGAAATAAGCCCAACAGTAGCAGCAACCCGTGCACCTAGCCCCGTCGACCCTCGTCGCCTACCATGGCCTAGGGTCATGCCCACACCACGCTGGCCTCTTCGCCCTCACCGTGGCCCAGCACCATGTCTAGGCCCACACATGGCTGAGCTGGCACAACAATAGCCCATGTCGCCCTCTCTCTCTGCTGCTGACAACTCGACCCCACCTATCATCCTTGACCCCTCTCCCCTCTCTGCTTAAGCCAAACTAGAGCACCACGCCATGCCGCTTGTCATCCTAGCCATCCGTGCCACTACCGTTGCCCATACGCACGCGGATGCCCACCACGTCGATGATCCATGCCACCACCTGCCCCCGCTGGCGCTCGCTTGCTGTTGATGCGAGCACCATGGCCCGTGCCCCTCATAGCACACCTACCACCGCCATACTAGCCCTTGATCATCCACTACACGAAAATGGGAGTGCCAAGGCAACCGCACTCACCCCTACTCCCTAAACCCTAAGCTAGAGCCCTTGATTGCCCTCCACATGCCCCCTTCCCATCCATCCATCATCCACCGCCACCATGGTCATGAGCTCCCTATAAAAGGGCATGCCCGGTGCCCTAGTGTCGATGTTTCAAATAAACACCAACTAGTAAATTTATATTTGTTGCACGTTAGGCCCGGATGGTATACTAAAGGACACAAGGTTTATACTAGTTCGGGCAGAATGTCGCTACGTCCAGTTTGTTGCGGCTCATGTTATTAGCACTGAAAAAGGTTCATAGTAGGGGGTACAAACGGTCGAGAGAGGGATAGGTCCCAAGTCTCTGATGGAAAGGTTGAAAGGATTCCAAGAGCTCGATTGCTTCTTGGATGGCATTGTGTGATGTGTTGGGGTGCCCTGCCCTCCCTTTTATATACCAAGGGGGAGCAGGGATTACAGATAGGAGAAAGAGGAAAAACCAGAGGTAGAGAAGGTCCTTCGAAGGTGTCGGGTCTTCCTTTTCCCTTAAGCTTGCCCTACTGACATGGCAGACGGTGCTTGGGATAGCACGTTTGCTGATCCTCATAGGGCCGTGCTCTGGCTTTATTCAGCAAGTGGTTAGTCCCATCCTATTCCGGCGGACAGTGCGGTGTGCTAGGGTGCCGAGCAATGACCCTACAAGGGGCAGATAGGGAAGTGACCATACGTCCGTCACTGTAGATGATGTGAGTTTCCTCCTGGATTGTATTGGTTGTCGTATATTTATGTCAGGATCCACGTTCGAGGGCTAATGGCAGGGCCCACAACACTGTAAGACAAAAGTCAGTGCCTACAACACTATTTGGGCTCTGTCATACCTAGAAGGGCTTAAAGCGCATGTCCCGCCATATCCTGACGGTACTTGCTCGTAGGCGTGTAGGGTATGGTCCTTGGTACTGTGGTTGACCTAAGTGTCCTGTCTTACCCTGTGCTCGTCATTATGAAGGAGCAGGACCCAGATGTTGGGCGAGGCAGAGCCAGCCCTTGGACATCGGGCGAGACGAAGCCTGCCCTCAGACATTGAGTGAGTCGCAGTCCAATCCTCGGGGATTAGGCAAGGCAGAGCCAGCCCTGGACATCAGGTGAGGTGGAGCCCTACCCTTAGACATTAGGCGAGGCGGAGCTTGCCCCTAGACGTTGGGCGAGGCGGAGCCTAGCCCTCGGACGTCGGGCGAGGTGGAGCCTGCCCTTAGATGTCGAGCAAGGCGGAGCTAGCCCAGAATGTCGGGCGAGATGGAGCCCTACCCTCAGACATCGAGCGAGGCAGAGCCAATCTTTAGTCGTTCAGGCAAGAAGTGTAGCTGCATTTTTGTCTGTTTGGAAATATTAACGTCTGATGATTATTAACTCCTCCTCTTTAGGTACTCCAGTATTAGGTCCTCGATAGTAGCCCCCGAGCCCCTGGGTGATTCGGATAGAATCGCCCGGGGGTGATTTGACTTGTCAGAGGGTGCACGCGAGTGCACCCGACGGGTGTAGCCCTCGAGCTCCTAAGTGATTCAGATAGAATTGCCCAAGGGGTAATTCGGACCCTTCATGGGTATAGCTGTGAGATTTGGTGCTTTGATAACTAGATAGTTTAAAGGGAACCCTAGTATCCTATTCGTGGGGATTCGTCCAGGGTCAGCCCGGTCAAGACTCGATCATGGATCGAGACTCCCTTGAGGCTCGTGCGCCAGAGTTTTGGCCGCTTGCAGGCCCATCCCTCGTTGGGATGGCTATCAAAACTATTGGGCCAGCCCTCGAACTACTGGGCTCAACCAGAGAAATGCTTTTTGACCCATATCCCCTCTGTGGGAAAAGAGTCCTAGTCTACCAGAAAAGGCAAAACACCCGACGCGACTTTGGTGGGAAAAGATAGGGATCATGGACGCATATCCCGCAACACGATGTGGTGGTGTATCATGGTAGGCATAGGGATCCAGGCAGATGGTTGCCCTTCTCACATCCGTCGCCCCTATAAAACCAAGGGGTTTGCCCCTAGGGTTCCATACTTTGCCTCCTCACCTTTGCATCTACAACCTCCACCGCCAATAGCTTGAGCCTCCCGCACCCACATCATAGCCGCCATCAAGCTCGCATCCAACAACCCCCATTGTCTAATGGAGCAGTGGTGTAGATCCAATGTCACCCTCCAACGCCAAGAGGGCCTCATTTGCCATGACCTTCTTTACACACGGACTATCACCGACGAGTGGCGGTTGCCTAGCAATGAAGACGTATTGTCGCCGCCCGAAGGCTATGTCGTGTCCTTCACTCACTTTCATGAGTGGGGATTCACCACCCCCACCCACAAGTTCCTTCGAGGGCTGCTGCATTACTACAAGGTGAAGCTACAGCACCTTACTCCAAATGGGATCCAGCACATCATGGCGTCTGTCGCCCATTGTGAGGGGTTCTTAGGGATTAGTCCCCACATCGACCTATGGTGGTATTTCTTTGCCATCACCCTCTTGAAGAAGCAGGAGAAGAAGCAAGAGCTAAGCGTGCTGATGGGATGCACCGGCATCTCGCTTCACAACAATCGGATGAACGAGTACCCGTCAATGCGTCTGTCGACCTCCAACAAGGGGTGGCATTCGCATTGGTTCTATGTCAAGAACGACGCAGCCGCCCCCTTGGTAGCGTTCACCAGACGCCTCATCGAAGAGGTCCTAGAATCATGGAGGATGTGGGGTCCTGGATAAAGACAAGAAGAAAATCTAGGACCATCTCACCGCCCTCCAAATTCTGAAGGAGAGGGGCACGAAGGGGTCAAGGATCATCGATGCCTACCACACATGGAGGGTGGCGCCGCTAATGAGTCGTGCGCTTCCCCTATACCTGATGGTGCCTAGAGCATCACTCGAGGGGACAGCGCTTGTTGATGAAGCGCTCTTCGCCTTTGAAATGGTGCAGCGCATCAAGGAGGCGATGGAGCCTTCGAAGGACGACGCTGGCATCATTCTTGATTTTGTGTATCTGGTGCTGGGGCACCCCCCCCCATGCAGCCAAAACTGGGGTACATCGACTTCATAAGTTCCCTTTCCCCGTGCCTCCTTTTTAATTGATCTCCTGACTCCTTGATGCTAACATTGAGATAGCAGGACTAGTAGAAGAGGCTTGTCCTTATGGACCGTGTGGCTCTGCTGTCAAAGGACCAGCACATGGCGACGGTGAATCGCACTATGGCCGAGTGGCAGA
Organism: Miscanthus floridulus; assembly: GCF_019320115.1. Taxonomy (NCBI): domain Eukaryota; kingdom Viridiplantae; phylum Streptophyta; class Magnoliopsida; order Poales; family Poaceae; genus Miscanthus; species Miscanthus floridulus. Next base: position 51,632,515 of record NC_089593.1, read on the forward strand.
AGAAGATGAAGGAGGTCAAGAGGAGGAGGAAGTAGTAGAAACAGCAAGCACAGGAGTGAGGAGAGGAGACAGATAGTGATGATGATGACAATGATGAGGAATATGATAAGGTAGTCACTGACATTGAGTGGGACGACCTTGGAAGCGAGGACATGCTGACAGGCACCCACTCGTCATTGTAGGGACCCTTCTCGTTCCATGCAGGGCAAGGTGAAGCTGTGAGGCTGGAGGAGGTGGGCTAGACCACCAGCCCGTCCTTAGCACCATCAGGGGCGGGTGGATCTGCCACTACGCTCGAGGTGCTAGCGGGAGTAGGTGGACCCATCGCTACACCCCAAGAGCCGGCGGGAGCAGGCAGATCCACCACCGCGCCATGGTGCTGAGAGAGTGGGTGGCTCCACCGCCATGCCCCTAGATATGAGGGAGGCAAGCCCCTCAGCCCAAGAGAAGGGCATGGGCTCAAAATGGTCCTGTCCCAATGAGGTGGAGCAGGTAACTGGGGGTTCGTTCCTTAAATGTCTCCACCGCCCAATAGTGTCGACGTAAGTTGTCTATTCCTCTATTTTTCTCTATTTTTCATAGTGACTCATGCCTTTTGTTTCTTCTGTAGCATTGGGAGATGGAGCACTTCCATAGCACTGGTGCCCAAGAAGACTATCGCCCTTCAGGCAAGGTGGGGGCCACCACCAGACGTCGCTCCTATTTCGGGCAAGAGCGGAGCTGGTGTAACAGCCTCGTTGGCTAGTCTGGCACCTCCCACGGTGGTGATCGTGCCCTTGGTGGGTCAATCTATTAGTGAGGCTAAGGAGGCACCCTCAAAGGTTGCCCCTCAACTGGTAATGGGAGTGATGCCGCTGCTGACATTGGGCTAGGCGGAGCTGTCGACCGCACCCATTGCGTCGACCATGGCCGGCACAGTGCAGCCGGATGAGGTCTCACCGACCGAAGCAAAAGTGATGGTGGCTACAATGTATGGGTCATAGCTAGGAGCTATGGTGGTGGTGCCCGAGGCAACGGTGCATGCCGTGCCACGATAGCCCTAGACACGACGCCCGCCGTGCGCAGGACAGAGGGGGTCATGGCCAAGGGACCCTCGAATGCCATGGCGGTTGCCCTAGGGACTAGTAGGGAGTTGTCCCTGGCCCTAACATCAGAGAGCCACCACCCACCCACATGGGTTGAGCCCTCACTTCGGTGGGTGAGTCCATGGGACCCATCGTCGGAAGTCTTCACCCTCAACGATGTCACCGAGGGCATGGAGCGGGAGGAGCTCCATGAGGGGTTCATGGCCACGCTGGAAGCTCTAAACTAGGCAAGCGGCGCCCTTCAAGACATCATCATTCCCACTGGCTAGGTATTCATTTGGTCTTGCTTCCTGATCTCTTCTTTTCTTCATCTATTTTTGCTTTCTGACCACCGTCTTTTTTCAGTCGCTTATTGCTCGCAGCTGGGAGAAATCCCGGTTCCTTTGTGAACACAAGGAGGATTGGGACCACCTCATTAATAAGGCATGGCTGCACAAGGATGTGACTGCCTAGCTCTACTAGAGGGTGGCCGAGTTGACTCCCCTTGCCACAGAGGCAAATGATCTTTGATGGCGGGCGACCGAGGCCCACCGGGATGTGGAGCTCACCGAGAAGTCTTTTCATGAGCTATCGGAGAGGGTGCAGTAGGATCGGGAGGAGACCACCAAAGTGTAGAAGGAGCGAGACAAGCTGCTCTAGCAGGATGCTGAGGCCCACCAATAGATCATCGACCTCCTGGCCGAGGCCGAGAAGGAGCAGGATCTTAGGCTGGTAGTCGAGGAGAAGTCTGTGGCCCAAGAGCAGAGGGCGAAACTAGATGCCGAGATAGTCACCCAACTGTGCATAGAGCGAGATGAGCTATGCCATACTGTGGAGAGGCTTTGCTCGGAGCATGGCGCGGCCTACGGGGAGAGCGACCAGGCCGTCCAAGAGCGCGACAAGGTGCAATAGAGGATCAGCTCCCTCTAGGCTGAGCTAGAGACCGCGAGAGCCCAGAAGCTGGAGGCCGAGGGTGCCACTGCTGGACTGGCCACAGATCCCACCAAGGTGAGGAGTCTTCTTCAGGCGGAGAGCAACAAGCTTGATATCCTAAAGGTTGCCCTTGGCGTGGTCTATGATGACTTGCAGGTGGTGTAGGTGGAGGGGACCAGTTCGCTCATGGCCCATGCCACAGATATCATGGTGTGGGTGCACCAGCTGGAGAAGGAACGTCTTCGCTTAGGGATCACCCAAGCCTTCGCCGTCGCCCGCTCGCATTATGATAACAACATTGATTTTGAGGCGATGAGCCTTGGGTTCGTGCCTGGTTATGAACCCTCTGAGCTGGATGACGTAGAAGCGATGGTGACTCCTTTTGCGGAAACCCTGGTGAGCAAAATTGAAGGTATGGTTCTCTCTAAGAGGGGGTAGTTAGTTAAATGAGTCTGATGGACATTTATCTATAATCTGTGGACAAGTGTTGGTTCTTTTGAAAATAGATTCGCAACTTATTTTCATTAAACAAATTTGCAATTTTGTTTCATTTGATTGAACTTGCTTTCTTCCCTTTTTGCATTCGAAGGTGCTTATGCAATCTAACCCTTCCGTTCATTAAGACCGTAGGGCCCGAGATGTATAAGAGGAAAATTTCAATTATGCTGGTGAGCAAAGTTACCATAGCCGTCGAGGTGTGGGTTTTTTGCAGTCTTACCAAGCATGCTCGGTTATTTGTTCCCATAAACCTTGCCACTAACCTTAATGCAAGGAAGAGGTCTGATGCAACGACTGTTTCAAAAAAAGGAGGTATTTATACCTTTATCAGCCCCTGAGTGAGATCTGACCCCTTGCGGTCGTTGGGGCCGGATGTTACAGGAGACCGAAGCGAGGGTAGCGAACTTACTCTTGTATTCGCATGTACCCCTTACTTAGGATTTTAGCTATCATTCTGTGACTGTGCGTTTGGTCTCATTGTAAGCTCGGCCTTCCTCGAGCCCCCGCGCGTGGTGGGGATTCAGTCAAGGGTCGGCTCGTTTTGTGACTATCACTCCGTTCGTGGTTTTCGCAATTGGAGGGGTTGAGGCGACATCGCCTGCCTCAACGGCTCGAGTGACGCACTTGATGAGCTCGCTAATGGGGATGTTTGAACAGAATCCAGTCCCATCACTCATGATAGGGTCGGCAAAGCCCTCCGGTAGCATTCCGTTGTTCCGTAACCCGCCTTCCAATATATTCCCCCTCAATGGGGATTCTATGGGCTCGGCTAGAGGCTAGATTGAACTAGAAGGTTGAGATAACCCTATCTACCTCTATGCGGGTTGGGCGAAGGCCGTTGTGGCTCATCTGTGTTCTCTCCCCTGGCTCTTGTTTGATGCGAGGCGGCCTCAGGTCCTTTGTGGGCCGGCCTTTGAACCTCGGTCTCTTGATCTAGGATCAGACAGCTCGAGCCCTCGAGCCCCTTAGGGTCTGATAGGGGTCGGCCATGTTTTACATGTCACCCTGTCCTCGATTTCCGCAACCAGAGGGGCTGAGCTAACGACACTTGCCTCGACGGCTTGAGTGTCACGCTCAATTTGCTTGCTAATGGGCATGTTCGTGTGGAATACGGGTCCATCATCCGTTGATGGGGTCGGCAGAGCCCTCATGTGGCATTCCACTACTTCTTAACCCACCTCTCGACAGATGCCCGAGCCATTCGATAGGCTCAGGTGGCCCATTGGCCTCTCCTCAATGGAGATTCTATGGGTTTGGCTCGAGGTTAGAATCGAACAAGAAGGGTTGAGATGTCCCTGTCCGCTTCTGAGCGGGGTCAGGCAAGGCCACTAGGGCTCATCTCGGTATTTCTCCCATGGCTCTATTTGACCCAAGGCGGCCTCGAGCCCTTCGTAGGTGGCATTTGAACCTCGGTTAGTTGTCGCTCATATCGAATGAGACGACTACCGCTTCATGACGTGACGCGAAGCATTGAGATGCAGCAATTGCACATGCAACGCTCAAATATATGGAATGAATGTACGATGTAATGGAAATGAAAGTGTGGGTCGGTGATGTTTACCTCAGAGGCGTGAGCAATGGGAAGCTCTTACCAGATATGTCCTTGTGGAGTTTGGGTCTAATGTTTGTGATAGGGTCGGCGTAACCTGCACGAGCATCGCAATTTTTTTTCTATCTCTTGAGCCGCTCGATTGACTTAGATGACCTAATAGCTTCTCCTTGAAGGAGATTCCATAGGCAGACCCCTTTGAACCCTTCTCAAGAAGGCAGATGCTAAAGCTTGGGGTGCGGGGAACTGTGAATTCGGTTATGCTGGTGAACAAAAATGTCATAGCCGCTGGGGCATAGAGACTAGCGGTTCGTCCAATTTTACTCAAAGTTTTACACATGCACATCGCGCCTTCGGTTTTTAAACGTAAGGAGGGATCAGATGAAGAGAATGTCTAAATAAGTTGGCACTCTCGGCAGCCCCCGAGCGATGTCCACATCCCTACCATTGTAGGGGTCGGAGGCTCGGTAGTAAAATTAACATGCAAAGTAAGTAAACAAGGGTGCTTATCTTTCAGCGGCCGTCCGTTCAGCATTCACCTAGGTCATCCGATTGACCTAGGAGGCCTATCTGGATCCCCTTGATGGTGGTTCCATCGTTGGGTCCTTCTGGGTCCTGCCTGGGGAAGCAGAGTCTCCTGTAGGCGGACGCACCTTATTTCTCGTGTCCGGCGTGCGGCAGTTGTGGGCCATGCCCAGGCCATGTCCTGTTTGACCAGACACCATCTCATTGAGCAGGGCGCATCCCATCGGTCCAGATGTGTCCCCTCAAATTCCCATTAGCATTGAATTCCCATCTGCATTGAATAGGGGAAGGGAGAGGGTTTTTTGTCCCAACCTTTCACCTTTCTTCAACTGTCGCGTCTCCTCCTTAAATAGGGGGAGGGAGGGGGTTCTCGTCCCATTCCTCCACCTATTCTTGAGCTGCTACCTCTCCTCCTTTCTCCTTCTCGCCGAGCGCATTCGCATGTTGCAATTGCTGCATCTCAAGTGAGAGAGGGTAATGCAAGGGAGAGGAGAACTCACAGATCCGTTCATGAATCCAAAGCGTGATGTCGAGCTAGAGGTCCTCCAACATAGATGAGATGGTGATGGCCTCCTTCACTGAGAAGGGGCTGCTTCTGCCGAAGGAGGAGGCGCACTGGAGGGTGTTAAGCGTCATCGGCTTTGTCGTCGTCTGCGAGGCCTTCATCGGGATGGAGCCATACGGGGACCTCTTCTGGCAAATTTTCTCCAAGCAAGCCTTGTCGGTGGGGAAGCCACCTAGGACTGCAATGATGGGGGGCTTCGCCCTTGCAGCCGCTTAGATCATCCAGTTCATGAAGTTTGATGAGATGTTAGGGACATCCATCAGCCATGGTGGCCATTCTTCAATGGGCAGCGCCCCCCATCCTGGTGTCGTTGTCAGGGTTGCGGCTGATCATGATGGCATAATCCCTAGACATCCTAGCGAAGACACCACGGTCACCAACATGGTGCTCGACGTTGCAGATGACGGTGCCCTCAAGGATCCCATGGAGCGGTAGGACATTGCCGATGGAGAGCGTGGCGTGACAACCGTAGTAGTATTTAGAGTAGAACTAGTTAGAAAATGTAATTGTTTAAGTTGTGGGGGGAGCCCCTATGGGAATAGTTTCTTTGTATTGATGAATACATCAGTCCCATTTCATGATAAAATCACTTTGTAAATGACGAATTTGTGAAAAATGAACTAGTTCTCGAATTTCATTACGGCAAACAGCTTTTTTGCTCTTCTCCCTCTTTTTGTAAAAGAGGTTCAGTGCCTTCCTACCCTTCCCATAGTTAAGGTCGCAAAAAGCTCAGAGTGCGGGCGAGCCAATTTCTAATCACGTTGGTGAGCAAGGAGACCGTAGCCGCTGGGGTGTGGGTTTCCCGTAGTCCTACCAGTTATACTCATAGTTTGTTCCCAAAATCCTAGACCTTAGGACTTACCACGAGGAAAGAGGGAAAACATAGAGAATGTTTGTAAGATAAATGTACTCATACTAGCCCCTGAGTGAGGTCCGACCCCTCGCACTTGCAAGGGTCAGATGTCATGAAAGATCTAGGATTTTGATGACAAAACTGATAAGAGAAAGTATGTGTTTATTTAGGGGTAAAAATGACATAGCTGCTCAATGTTCTAGGCGTTGGTGAAGACCTCGCCGTCAATGGTTTTCAACTTGTAGGCACCTAGCCAGAGTACTTCTATGATGATGTATGGCCCTTCCCAGGGTGGGGAGAGCGTGTGGCGGTCCTTGTTGCTCTGCACGAGGTGGAGAACCAGGTCCCCGATGTTGAAGGCTCGATCCCACACCTATCGGCTATGGTACCATCGCAGCGCCTGCTGGTACTTGGCCGAACAGAGGAGGGCGACGTCATGAGCTTCATCTAGCTAGTCCATGGCGTCTTTATGGGATGCCTTGGCTCCCTATTTGTCGTATGCTCTAATCCTTGGTACTCCATAGTCAAGGTCGGTTGGGAGGATGGCCTTGGAACTGTAGACCATGAAGAAAGGCGTGTAGATGGTGGCTCGGCTGAGAGTTGTCCTTAGGCTCTAGAGCACCGCGGGGAGCTCAGTGAGCCAGCATGCTCCAAATTTGTTCAATCGGTTGAAGATCCTAGGATTGAGGCCCTGTAGGAGCATGTCATTTGCGCGCTCGACCTACCCATTCATTCGGGGGTGCGCGATGGTGGCCCAATCGACCCAGATGTGGTTTTCATCGCAGAATCAAAGGAACTTTTTGCCGGTGAACTGTGTATCATTGTCTGTAATGATGGAGTTCGGTACTCCAAAGCGATGGATGATGTCAAGGAAGAATAGCATGGCTTGCTCGGATTTTATCATGGAGATCGGCTGAGCTTTGATCCATTTTCTAAACTTGTTTATGGTGATAAGCAAGTGGGTGAATCCTTTGGGTGCCTTCTTGAGAGGCCCAACCAGATCGAGCCCCCAGACCGTGAAGGGCCATGTGATGGGGATCATCTGGAGTGCCTAGGCCAGGAGGTGAGTTTGCCGAGTGTAGTACTGGCACCCTTCGCAAGTGCGCATGATCTGCTCGGCATTGGCTACTGCAGTGGGCCAGTAGAAGCCCTATCGGAATACGTTTCCAAGCAAGGTTCTAGGCACGCATGTGGTGACCATAGACCCCACCATGGATATCGCTCAGTAAATGCTTCCCCTATTCAATGGGGATGCAGAGCTGTAGGATCCTGGTGTGGCTTCATTTGTAAAGTTCACCCTCTACAAGAACGAAGGACCTAGCACGCCAACTGTGGGTGTTTTGAATAAACACTAGCTAGTAAATTTATATTTATTACGTGTTATGCCTACATGGTGTACTAAAGGACACAAGGTTTATACTGGTTTGGGCAGAATGTCCCTACGTCCAGTTTGCTACTGCTCATGTTATTAGCATTGAAAAAGGTTCATAGTAGGGGGTACAAACAATCGAGAGAGGGATAGGTCCCAAGTCTCTAATAGAAAGGTCGAAAGGATGCTAAGAGCTCGGTTGCTTCTTGGTTGTGCATTATGTGATGTGTTGTGTGTGAAAATCGATCCATCCCCTTAGTGGGGTGCCCTGCCCTCCCTTTTATAGACCAAGGGGGAGCAGGGATTATAGATGGGAGAAAGAGGAAAAACCAAAGGTAGAAAAGGTCCTTCGAAGGTGTCGGGTCTTCCTTTTCCCTTGACCTACCCTGCTGACATGGTAGACGGAGCCTGGGATAGTATGTTCACTGATCCTCATAGGGCCATGCTCTGGCTTCATTCAGCAAGTGGTTACGTCCCATCTTATTTCGGCGGACAGTGCGGTGTGCCAGGGTGCCGAGCCGTGACCCTACGAGGAGAAGATGGGGAAGTGACCATACGTCTGTCACTGTAGATAATATGAGTTCCCTCCTAGATTGTAGTGGTTGTCATATATTTATGTTAGGATCTGTGTCCGAGGGTTGATGGCGGCGCCCACAACACTGTAATATGAAAGTTGGCGCCTACAACACTGTTCGGGCTCTGTCATGCCTAGAAGGGCTTAAAGCGCTTGTCCCATCATATCCTGACAGTACTTGCCCGTAGGCGTGCAGGGTATGGTCATCGGTACTGTGGTTGACTTGAGTGTCCTATCTTACCCTATGCTCATCATTATGAAGGAGCATGGCATAGATGTTAGGTGAGGCAGAGCTAGCCCTCGGACGTCAGGTGAGGCGGAGCCTACCCTTGGACGTTGGGCGAGGCGGAGCCTGCCCTTAGACGTCGGGCAAGTTGGAGTCCAACCCTCGAGGGTTGGGCAAGGCAAAGCTAGCCCTAGATGTTAGGTGAGGTGGAGCCCTGCCATCGGACAATGGGTGAGGTGGAGCTTGCCCCTAGACATCAGGCGAGGCAGAGCCAACCCTAGACATCGGGTGAGGTAGAGCCCTACCCTCAGACATCGGGTAAGGCGGAGCTTGCCCCCAGATGTCGGACAAGGTGGAGCCCTACCCTCAGACGTCGGGCAAGGCAGAGCCTACCCTTAGATGTCGAGCGAGGCAGAGCTAGACCAAAATGTCGGGCGAGGTGGAGCCATGCCCTCGGACGTCGGGCGAGGCAGAGCCAATCTTTAGTCGTTTGGGTAAGAAGTATAGCTGTGTTTTTGTCTATTCAGAACTATTAACGTCTGACGGTTATTAACTCCTCCTCTTTGGGTACCCCAGTATTAGGTCTAGACACCTAGCACCCTTCCAATGCCCCACCGCCAATGGTGGTTTCACCAGCCACACACCAAGACCAAGAGGAGGGAAGGAGAAGGGAGGATGGGAGGAGAAGGAGGATGACCAAGTTGAGCCCGTTGGAGTCGTCCGAGCTCGCTGGAGAAGAAGACGGCGCCCTGATTGTCTTCTTCACCGTAGCTACTCAGCACAACACTGCACCACCTCGCCATGGCCTCAACTCACCACCACACCACCATCCTACCAACCCTGCCACCATGGTGAACCCCCCCCGATATTGCTCTCCTGTGCTCGCCACCATGGACGTGTCAAGCCACACCACCGTGTTCTCCCCCTTAGGAGGGCCAAAGGCCACCCTTTTGCCAATATGGTGCACCGCACACACGCACACATGTACACAGCCAAGGACCTAGCCTTACCGAGCCTTGGATGCTCAAGAACATCGGTCTTCCCTCGCCGTGCACCGCACGGTCTCCATGGTCGAGGCCACCCATGGCGTCGCCATGTTCTGGCTGCCTCGGGCCGGAAGAGGTAGGACGAGCACCTTGGCGAGCTTCGTCTCGCCATGGGACATGACATGTGCTAGGATGAAGGAAAAGGAGACCCTCAAGAGCCATTGGTCATGTTCCACCTCACTAGAGCCATGCGCCTCCCATTCTACCATCGTGATCTCACCGATCCCGGCCACCTCGTGATGGAAGGAGGGGCCGATGAGGTTCGTTGTCACCCCGTGCACCTCGCCATGTAGCTAGATGAATGGAAAGCTCCTGCCTTGCCCTAGTTTGTTGTATCCATGAGCTTGCTAGAGTTCCGCTACGTGCCTTGTCATGGTGTAGACTCCGTCATGCTACATGGTCACCGTCATCGAGTCGACCGGCCTCCCCTTGATCCCAATCGAGGGAAAAGAGCCACTTTTGGTCCATATTGCAGCCATACCCCCTCGCCATCGTCCACCACCATCGTCGTGCTGCTGTCGTCGTGGCCCACCACGGTCAAGCCCCTAACGTCACATTTGGAGCTGCTGACGTGTTCGCTAGAGCGCGAGGAAGCCAGTGAAGCTCGTTGGAGCTATCCCGACACACCGTAGGGACCCACCATCAAAATCATGCCGTCGTCGTCTGCCGTCGAGCCTACACTAGGTGCTAGAGCCACCAAGGCACCGCCTTTTGCCCACCAACAAGCTCACCATGAGCTTGTGAAGCTGTAGAGCCTTCTAGCGACCCTACAGAACCACCCTAGAGCGAGAATGGCTGAGCTCAGCAATGGCTAGAGCACCACCATGAGAAATATAGGAGAGGGGAGGCAGCTGTGCCCCTTCGCCTGGACCCACATACGCCCAGCGCACCGTGAGTCGAAGGGAGAAGAGGGAAAGGTGGACGCGGTCCATCACAGACTGTGCTTGCGGTCCACCGACCCACACGACGCCATCCACCATGGACCAGCCCTCGTGGACCGAGCCTAGTAGCGGCCCGCTTGCGCCACGTGGCTGTCTACACGTCTGACATGTGTCTAGGTCAGCCCAGCCTAGACCTGCCCAACCTAGCCCATATGTGGCCCACTGAGCCCAGTCAAGGCCTAGTCAACGTTGATCATTGACTGATCAACGCTGACCGTTGACCTGGCCCACCTGTCAGCGACTGGATCCGCCTCACCCAATCGGAAGCTGCCATGTGTCAGTGCTAGGATTTTCCATTTCTTTTTCTTTTTTTTAGAAAATGATTTAAACTTAGAAAATTCATACAACCTTAGAAAAATATGAAACCAGTGCCCATTTTTTCTAAAAATGAGCTCTACATCATAGGCTTATGTTTGAGTGCATTTGGATCTTTTGGATTTATGTTGCTTCTTTGTGACCATCTTTAGGAGCCACTTATCGTGGCTATATGTCTCGTTTGATAGACCCGGAGGAGCCATGAACTGAGGAGCATGACCCCGACTATAATGAGGAGCTTAGAGACGACCTACCAGGTGCCACGTCCCACCCAACCTCATAGAATCCAATTAGACATACTACAATGTAGATGCTAGTGCTTTACTTTTATGCAAATGACCTGTGATAGGTTGCATGGTAGAATTGCTTATGAGCCATTACCTTGTCGCAACCTATACCCCTACACACCCACTGTTAGGTTAGATGCTAGCTTACTTACTTGCTACTACTTCTACTACGCATTATATCTGTGATGTGATGCTTGGTGGGGGATTGTATGTGAGTGGTTAAGGCACTAGGTGCCGGTAATGTGGTAACAACTAGGGAGATCTTGGCATGTGTTTTGGGTGTGTGGTGAGGGTAGAGTCGATCAGGCAGGATCTTACGACGAGTCGTTGGATGAGTCTTGCCAGGGGGTGTGACCTAGGCATCCCCTACAAGTGGTACCTATGGCGGGTGCATGTGAGATGAGGAGATCTTGGGGTGGAGTGTCTTTGTGGGATAAAGCCTCGGGATGGAGGTGCCATTGAGGCATGGGGTGTCGGTTATCCCCTTTGAGAATATATCATGTCCAGTCCCCCTAAGGACTAGTATGTCGAGAGAACTGAATCATTGGACCCTACGTGCACACCACTTGTCCCTGAATGGGCGGGGGACGGATGTTGACTAGCTAGGATGGTGCCACTACTACTAGGTTGGAAGTGGATAGTGTAGGGAGGTACGGGTGTTTGGCCCACACCCTCCAAAGATAGCGTAGTGACCTCTGGGGCCCGGTACTATGTCTCATAGTCTCAGCGTTTTGGTGGACTCTAGGGTGGCCCAGGGCTGAGTGGTAGGGTGGCATCACACCGATTGGAAGGTAGCCCGGTATCAGCATAGGCGGGGCACCACCGACGATGGTGATCTTGTGGTTCTAGATGTACACGCTCTATAGAGTTGATCGATTTATACGTATAGCCACGTCCTTAGATATGGACATTCCTATGACCTACGCTTCCCTTGCTTAGTGAGTGGAGTCCTTTCTTCTCTCCCCCTGGGTTCTTGTGTTGGTTTCTGGCTTTGGCCGATGAGGCAAGGTACGAGCAGGAGTCGTCCTTGTCGCCTAAAGAGTGTGAGAGTGGTGAGATGTGTGTGATGGGATGGGAGAACATGTGGATGACATGGGTTAAAACTTGATGAATTATTATTATTAAAACTTGACATACTCGCATAGGAAACTATAGCCACAAATAGGTCTTTTGCTCTACCCTTGCATTACACTACCACAAAGCAAACACAAAGCATAGGGTGGGAGCTAGAGGCCAGGACAAATCGTACTGATAATTGTTTGACAGGTTCTGAGCCTGAGTACAACTACTAGGGAGATGATTGGGAGGATTTGAGGTCTTGTTCCTGCTCTCAAGTTTGGTTGAGAAGATGGAGTCGATGTCCGCTGCCTTTCTACTTGATGTTGTTCTGGATGTTGCATGCTCTGAGTGATTCAACCAAGTAGCGATGTAATAATGAGTAAACCTTGCTATTTGTACTCTCTAAAATAAGTATTCGATGTATGACTGTGATATCGACTGTTACTTTGAATTCGTGGATTTCCCTTCGAGGAAATTGGGATCGTTTCATGGCTCCTTAGAAGAAGAGTGGCATCTTGGTATGAATAATACTATGAGGAGTTCATCCATAGTCATGCTCTCATATCATTTATATAGTAGTGCATATGAACTAGAGTATAGTTGTCTTATTATAATCACGATATATGAACTAGCATATAGTTTGTGTGTTATGATCTTAACATGTTCAACTTCATGCTTAATCATTCATATGGTATGTATGAGTAGTAGTAGGGTTAAGTTGAGGTGGCGATTTGTCATTCCTTTGGGTTTGCCCATATCCTTTACCTATCGATCTATAGGGTCAGGGACCCAGGGGGATATGCATAGTTTCTTTGTACATGGGCATGGTGCTCGAGTGCACAGGAACCTTCGAATATGACGGTGCCCCCCGGTTGAGGGGTAGGCGACAGGTGGTGACAACCATGTCTGTCCCTTGTAATCCAGCACATTCGGGGATCATGTAGGAGTTTTAAAGTCTCTCACACCTAGTTCTAACTGTAATCATATAACTTGTATGATCATTAATATTTCTTTACACGACTATATTTGACCATGCCGGCTCCACTTAGGAACATTCATTTATTCTTTGTTTTCCTTTTATCCTTAAGGTTGGCTCAGATGTGTGTCCACTATCCTTGAAATACCAATTTTACCCCTGTAATGAACTACGGGTTTACTAATGCAAGCATGTAATCTTGTTCATGCTCATGTTAGACTCTCATACCTTGCCCTCCTTTGGGAAAATATAAATAACGATACACTGAATACTTCTAGGTAAAATGCTATAATGATAGATTTGTGCACTTGCGGATATTTCTATAATCGTTAAGAACTATCGTAGTTGATGTTTCTTAGCAGCGTCACTAAGGTTAACTCAATCTTAGTGATGGTGCTAAGAAATACCAACAGACATTTCTGGCGCCATTGCCGGTGATGGACTTAAAACCTCCACACTTGGTGATTGCACTAAGAAATGCCAACAAACATTTCTGGCGCTATTGCCGGAGAGAGAATAGGTTTAAAGAATCTAGTAGGACATGATCATGAGCACATGCATGTAATGGTAGCCATAGTTTATGTAGGCTAATTCTACTTGTTTTCTTCCTGTTGTGGATGAAAATAGGATAGTGTATGAGTGGTTTTGATCTGCTGAACAACTACACCTATAATCCGAAGGCACTCCCAAGGAAGAGCCGGTCTCATACCACTTCTTCTTCTGTAACTCCGCCGGTAGTTGAACCAGTCACCCCTGTACCATCTGCTACTACCAAAATGGCCAAGTCACTCTACAACTACTCCACCCCTGCTATTGCCAATGTGCCCATTGGGCCCGCTGTCAACATAGGTACGGGGAACTTTGAGTTGCACGCTAGCCTAATCATAATGGTACTGGCAAACTAATTCAGTGGTTTGCCTAGCGAGGACACGAACACGCACCTACAACACTCCTGGAGCCGTGCGACACAATCGTCATCAAAGACGTTGCACCAGCTAGCATCAGGCTCTGTCTATTTCCCTTCTCCCTCGTGGGGAAGGTGAAACAGTGGTTCTATAAAGAAAAGGAAGCTGTCAATACGTGGGACAAATGTTCTGAGGCGTTCCTCGCAAAAATTTCCCCATGGGCAAAACCAATGCCCTAAGGAGGAAAATTTCAAATTTCTAGCAGATTTCAATGGAATCCATCCCCGAGGCATGGGAGAGGCTGCAGGATTATATCCAAACCTGTCCACACCACGAGATGGAAAACTAGCTCATGCTCTAGAATTTCTATGAAGGGCTCATGCCCATGTCAAAGGGGCACGTAGATGCTGTTGTTGGAGGAGCGTTTCTCTCCCTGACCATCGTTGATGCCACGGCTCTCATCAAGAAGATGGTGGCCAATCAGAGTTGGGGAGAGGAGTGTAAATAACAAAAAGACATGCATACCATGAAGGAGGCGGATATGTTTGCTGCAAAAATAGATCTGTTACTCTCAAGATTGAACGAAAGGGCCACCAAAAGGAAGCAATGAAGGCCACTGTTCAGGCCACGGACTCGCAAATGACTTGCAAAATCTGTGGTGAAGTCGGACACTCAGGGAACAACTGCCCCAAAACCTATGAAGACGTCACATACATCAACAATGGGTTCTGACAAGGTAACAATAACAGGTGGAACAATCAATCCCGCCCGCAAGGAGGTAATTCGAACTTCAATTCCAATTACAATTCGAAACAACCTACATCAAAAGACCTAGTGTTAGGTCAAGCTAAAATTAACGAAAATCTCACAAAAAAGTTAATGTATAATAATAAAATGATAGAAAATATTAATTCAAAATTAGAAAATTTATCTTCATCTATCAAAAATCAATTGAGCTTTAATAAAATGATCGAAACTCAAATAGCTCAGATTGCTGCCGCTTTACCTGTCTTTGATTCGGGGAAGAATCTGGGGCAACCCAAAACTTCTCTCGAATATGTTAAAATGATCTCAACGAGGTTCGGTAAGCCTCATTGTCAAGAGACCCACGATTACTTCATGGATCCACCATTTGTCAGCAAAAAGGAAGATCCTAGCTGCCCGACAATCACATGCTCAATAGGCCCACATGTCTTCCACAATGCCTTCTGTGACCTTAGAACAAGCATCAATGTTATGTCCAAGGTAATATATGATAAGATTTTGGGTGGACCTTTGTCCACTGCAAGTTTCAGACTGTAGATGGCATATCAAACTTCACAACACCCGGCAAGATTAGCCAAGGATATCTTGTAAGAATTCAAGACACATACATCCCCACGAACTTCATCGTTCTGGACATGGGTCGCAATGAGGAAGTTCCCCTCCTCCTAGGGAGACCATTCCTTAACATTACAAATGCAGTACTACATGTGGGATCCGGGCATGTTTGCTTTCATATTCAAGGGCAAACAATAAGATACCAATTTAATGGATTTGAAGCATACATAAACACCTTCAAAACAAATAGCCCAAGAAACAACCACGTAAAGGAATCAAACAGGGATAGTAGGTAAAAAAGGTACAACCTACTTCTCCAGGCACGAACATACCTTCATCAAACAAGAAATGAAGGAGAAGAGTCCTGCTCTTTGGACTTTAAACAATGAGCCCTTACCGAAGGTAAATCGGTAGTTATCCTTTATATTAATAAAAATGATGATGCTAAATACAAATAAGTACCATTGTTAAAATCTTGGTTAGTCTTCAAAGTTTTACAAAAAAGCATGTTTTGGTTTGAAGTATGGTTAGTGTGCAATCAAATCTTCATAGGCTTTTTAAATAGCCTACCTTGATTAAATTATCATTGTACCAAACCTGTTAAGTATAGACTGTGAAAGATGAAACTAGGGCAAAAATTCTTTACCATTAAATAAATTTTTGTTATCCTACTATGTTCTATGCAAGTATGTTTTGCTTTGAGTATGATCTTTGTAGTGGGGTCATGTTTCCATAGGCTTTTCAAATTAAGCATGTTACTTAGGTTGATTAGCCTACCTGGATCAAATTAAACATGACCTCTAGTTTGATCATTGAACCAAAACCACTGAGTATAGACATAGGGTAAATGAAAAGTATAAATAAAAACCACATGCAATAAATACAATAAAGCTACCTCAGAGTCATCACCAAGCAATCGGCCATAAGCTAGCTTGGGGGAGAGCCCCACAAAGGTAACATGTATCTTTTATTTATCATTTATATTTCTTACATTTATCTTCGTTCATAAAAACAACAAAAATATGAATTCCACTATCATATTTGTTTTAAGGATGTTTAGTTTCTCCTAAGTTAAAATGATGAATAGTTGCTCTATCCATAATTAATCTATGCCTAGGTTATAACTTAGTATTCCCTAAAATTTAAGTTTGTTGGCTAAAAAAAGTCTCATCCTAAAACTTGAAAACTAGTGGTTTGCAAATGCATGCTCCTTTTCTAAGTTGTTGCGAGTTATGATATGGTACAAATAGAATTTACTATGACTTTGTTCTAAGAGAAACTTAACATCTGGAGATTTTACTTTCAAAAATACTAAAATCCAAAGTTACTCAATGATTATAAATACCTACCAAGGCCATATGACAATATTCAAATTCAAACCTTAGTCATATGCTACTTGTTTGAGCATTGAGCTTTATCAAATTATTGAGACCCGTGTTGAGATTCTCGCCATGCACCCATGATCAAGACACACGTACACCCACAAATAAAACTGCTGACTCTTACACTAAGAGTTACACAAAACATGTTTTTCCATCCACTAAATAATTACTCCATTCATTTATCATGTGTCTCTCTCTCAAAAAATTTCATATGCAAAAAAAGAATAGTATGGGCTATGCTAAAAAAAGAAGAAAAAAAAATGTCCATGCCAAAAGGCACGAGAGAAAAAAATGCATGCCAAAGAGCATGAAGAAAAGAAAAGAAAAAGAAAAGAAAGAAATAAAGATAGCCCATACTTTCAAATAAAAGGCATTCATCCAAAAGATAGAGATTTATGATTCAAAGGAATACCAAAAATATTTAGAAATAGGACTTTATGAAAAATTCCATGCACTTGCACATCTTGATCAAAGTGTATGACTTGCATCTCCTTGAGGTCTAGTCTTTGACTTAGCAAAATATGTGATGCAAGTAAGCCCCACTTTTCATACCTACCTAAAACTCCACTCAAAAGCCTTAGTGGTAGGATATGAAAAAGAAGGCAAAATACCAAATGCCTTGGTGAGGTTCCATACACATTGAGTGGTCTAGAGAATCATTTGAGGAACTTTTGTTTTGCAAAAACTTATAAAATCTTCAGATAGATGGTTAATCAAGGAATGAATGATTGGTGATTCTGTTATAACCGTTCTATCTTGCAACTGCCCAAGAACTTGGAAAAGCTATACGCCCCACGGGGATCAAGGTAAAGGTGGACAAAAATTCTAACTTATTTGAATTGTGGAAGAATATTGTGTTATAGGCATGTCACTTGTGAATTGTATCGGCATAGTAGCAACTCATGATCAACAACCAAGTACTTAGCTATTTGCTCGGGACGAGCAAAGGTTAACCTTAGGGGATTTGTTGGCAGTCACTAACGATCGAATTTGACCGCCAATTACTATCCAAAACATGAGAAATTAAGCAAACTTATACACATATGCTTTTACTTTGATAGAGTTCCACTTGTATTAGAAGAAATATGTTTTGCAGGACTTATATTGAAATACAATGGAATTATAGTTGAAATACGCTATCAGAGAAAGCGTAATGCAGATCATACACCAAGGAATCAAGCAAAGGCCCATCCAACCGCCAAATTTGCGCCGGGCACCGACGTAGAAGAGGTCCAGACCCAGCCAAGAGCCCACAGGAGCAAGGCAGTTGTGATTGGGGCCAGCCAGGGAGCGCCCTCACCCCCCCCCCCCCTCTCAGGCCCATGCTCCTCCGGTGGTTGCATGCCTCCATGCATAGGCAGTTTTGGCCGGTTTCCTAATTTATCAGCGCCAAACCGACCATGCTTCACTATATAAGAAGAGGAGGAGCTCACCATTCAAACACACACAATTTGGAGCTACACACCTCACCTCTCTCTACTTGTACTTTCTTAGTTTTAGTAGTAGTATTTGGAGCTAGAAAAGCTATCAAGGAGGGCTTGGCTCCTTGGAAGAAGAGTGACATCTTGGTATGAATAATACTATGAAGAGTTCTTCCATAGTCATGCTCTCATATCATTTATATAGTAGTGCATATGAACTAGAGTATAGTTGTCTTATTATAATCACGATATATGAACTAGCATATAGTTTGTGTGTTATGATCTTAACATGTTCAACTTCATGCTTAATCATTCATATGGTTTGTATGAGTAGTAGAGGGTTAAGTTGAGGTGGTGGTTTGTCATTCCTTCAGGTTTGCCCATATCTTTTACCTGTCAATCTGTAAGGTCAGGGACCTGGGGGATATGAGTAGTTTTTTTTTGTATATGGGCGTGGTGCTCGGGTGCACGGGAACCTTTGAATATGATGGTGCCCCCCAATTGAGGGGTAGACGATAGGTGGTGATAGCGGTGTCCATCCCTTGTAATCCCCCATGTTCGGGTATTATGTAGGAGTTTTAAAGTCTCTCACGCTTGCTGGCAGACCAGTGCTCGGAGATCTCTCCATCCATCATACACTTAGTTCTAACTCTAATCATATAACTTGTATGATTATTAACATTTCTTTGCATGGCTATATTTGACCATGCCGGCACCACTTAGGAACATTCATTTATTTTTTGTTTTCCTTTTTATCCTTGAGGTTGGCTCAGATGTGTGTCCACTATCCTTGAAATACTGTTTTTACCCTTGTTATGAACTACTGCTTTACTAATGCAAGTATGTAATCTTGTTCATGCTCATGCTAGACTCATACCTTAGCCTTCTTTGGGAAAATATAAATAACGATACCCTAAATACTTCCAGGTGAAATGCTACAACGATAAATCTATGTGTTTGTGGATATTTCTATAATCATTAAGAACTATCGTAGTTGATGTTTCATGATGGCATCACTAAGGTTAACTCAATCTTAGTGATGGTGCTAAGAAATACCAATAGACATTTATGGCGTTATTGCCGGTGATGGACTTAAAACCTCCACACTTGGTGATTGCGCTAAGAAATGCCAATAGGTGCCGACCACTAGGAGGAGTTGGAGCTAGACGCAGCCATGGATCAGTCAGGGTTCAAAGTGTTGCACACTCTGAGTGAAGATGTTGGCCCAGGTCTTTTGTCTACGCTTTTGCCTCCCGCCAAGGCGCCAAAACGTCCTTCGAAACCCTCGCACTTCCGCCAAAATGAAATGTTGTAGAAGAAGGTCTATTTTGTATCCTCTATGCTTACATAGAGGTGTACACGTGGACCACAAGCAAGACCAACTGATTCAATTAATAGTTCAACCAAAGTAATAGTTCAACGATTATGCAGTACACATACATACTAATTTAGAGGTTTCATCAACACATATAAACTTCATTAACATAAAAGTATCACAGAATTCTAAGACTTAATGTCGAATAGGTAAGCAATTGCTAAGGTACTCAAATTGGTTGATGCGGTCCCGAAAGCTAGAGGTAGTAAACCATAGCGAAGATGATAACATCTCCGTCCATGGACACATTGTATCTATAAAGTATGTCTACTTCCTGTTCAGTCATGCAAAGCACAAAAATCTCTCCACAAATAGGGTCTTGAACGATTCTTGTTAAATTTTGTGGTCCGAGAAGGTGATGAACAGTGGCTTCAACAATCAACAGTCGGTCCGGGTGAATGCTCTATCCTTAAGTAGCAAACAACATCATCTAGGGTTCTGGTGCCACCCCTAGCCACCTAAACGCAAGGTTGCTCACATTGAAATGGCTTCTTCCAAAGTAAGATATCTGTTGCAATGAAGAAAGTCCTAATATAAATAAAACTGATACCGAACCCAAAACCAATTGAAACCAAATGCAAACAGGGGGTGACCGAATCCATCTAACCTTTACGGGGCATTGTCCATGACAACAATGCATGGTGCTCGAGGCAGGGCAAGTACAGACGATAGGTCAAAATGAAGATGAAGCAACAACAGGTGGGGACAAATAATTCGTATTGGGTTTTTTAGTTGGTCAAATCGTCGCCAAGGCGTCAATAGGACCCGAGGGGAGTTGGGAATGGGCCGGGCATTTCTAGGTTTGTTGCTAAACGGACAGTCTAGATTGATTGGCAGCGAGAACGGATAGCACGGGATAAGTTAAACAGTGTATGTATTAAAGCCGACCATTGCCACGCTAATCCAACACTATAATATGGCGATTGTCAGCGGTTAAACTGCTTTTAGATGCTCCTAGAAACAACCACAACCATACATGACAGATTTTTTCCCTTTTCATTCACAAATATACAGAAAAACTAAAAAACATTCATCGAGAGATCAAATCCGTACACTGGCATTTAGAAGTAGTATTGGAAAGAACTTGCTTTGCATTGCATATAAAAAAAGGTAGCATTGAAGAGATCAAATCTGCGTGAATAGAATTTTTTTCATTGATTGATTATATATATCTAACATATAGATATAATTTGGATGAGTATATGATTGTACTCGTCTGGAAACATAGTAACCAACCTAAACTATTAAAACTACTTATACTAACTATAAACTACTTAATCCTCGCTTGCTTGGGAAGAGGCGAGGCAAAGTCGGAGTCAGAGTTGGAGTCATCGAAGTCATCGTTGTTGTCTTCGACGTCGGCGTCGGCGTCAGCCTCCTCTAGGTCCTCCTTCTTGGAGCTCCACAAAGGACTATAATCAGACATCCCATTGTCAGAGGAAACATTCTCCTCGGAGGAGTGGTGGGAAGCAAATTCGTCCTTGCTGAACGATGGGCTGCTTGGAAACTTGATGGGGTTGTTTGACATTTTCTTTGTAGATTGGAAGTGAAGAGAATGATGGATGAACAAGAAGGGTCATTTTAGTGGGCATCGGGCCTGAAGTATATGTAGAGCAGTGGGTACGCGGCTCTTAGGCATCAGACAGCGGAAGTAATGGTGATTTGATGCCCTTGGAAGTTGAGGCAATTCAACACTCATGTTGAATTTACCGTCAGTTGACCAAATGCTACTTTAGGGCCATCAGGCAAAATGCGTATCCTAGTCGGCCCGACTTTTCATGCGATGGAGGAAATGCAACACTAATGCCATTGCCACATCTATCATTAATCCATCGGTGGTAAAAGTCTAAACTACCGATTTTAGTCCTAGGAGGCCTAACTATCGTTCCAACTGACGGTGCAAGTATTATACCATCACTTCTATTGCTACGACAATGAAAGTGATGATTGTGATAAGTCAATCTGTAGTAATGCAAATTAGTAACAGGCTCGGCCCAATGACAGAGGAGGGTTTCTTAAGAGGTCCGCCTCTTAAAATGGCTATCATTTTTAGAGGCGGACCTTAAGAGACTCGCCTTTGTTAATGAATTTACAAAGACGGCCATTTTTTGGAACCTCTCGAAATTGTTTGTCTACCTCCAAAAATTGCTACATATTTTAGGAGACACATAGGCTTTGTGCCCATCTACGAAAATCCTAGGAGCCTGTCTTGTGAAATCATTTATGTAGTAGTGGACGTCTGTTGGCATTTCTAAATGCAATCACCAAGTATGGAGATAGAATCCATCCTCGGCAACGGCGCTAGAAATGCTTGTTGGTATTTCATAGCGTCATCACTAATGATTAGCAATGCCAGTAAGTAATAGTCTTGATAGTTTACTTAACAATTTTAGATATTTATCTGCAAGCACACGAAGCTATCATTGTAGCATTTCACCCGAAAGTATTCATGATATCGTTATTTATATTTTTCCCAAAGGAAGGCATTTGATTAAGATCTAGTATGGATATGAACGTGAATAATAATGCTTGCAAGTACACCAATGTTTATAACAGGGCTAAGAACGGTGATTTCAAGATAGTGGATACACACTTGGCATTCCTCAAAGGATAAAATAGAGAAGAAAAAATAAAAGAATAATCCTAGTCGAGTAGGCATTGGTCTAGTATAGTCATACAAAGATTAGTTAATGATCATACAAGTTACATAATTAGTATTAGGGCTAAGTGTGAAACAAGTCGGGAGGCCACCAAGTACTGGTCTGCCAGCAACCTCATGTGACAATTTAGACTCATGCACCCCAATCGAACATGGGGGATTACAAGGGGCAGACAGGGCTGTCACCATCTGCCGCCTACCCCTCAACCGTGGGAAGGGACAATGCATTCACCTATCTCTCCATACCCAAGCAACATGCTTGCGTATACAAAAACTACTCAAATCCTCCTAGGTCCCCGACCCTATAGATCGACAGGTAAAGAACTTGGGCACACCTAACGGCACAATGAACCGCCACCTCAACTTTGCTCTAATTCCAATTATATAAGTTATATGAGTGTTTAAGCATAAAGTTAAGTGTGCTACTTTCATAACACATAAACTATAGACTAGTTCATATATCAAGATTATAACACAATAATTATACTCTAGTTCATAAGTATGACTATAAATATCATATGAGAGCATAACTTTGGAAGAACTCATATCTCTATTCATACCCAAAGGTCTCTTCTTCCAAGGAGCCAAGCTCTCCAAGGTAGCTTTGCCTTGCTCTAAAGCTACTAAAAAGTAAAGCTACTACTACTAGAGAGTGAGGTGTGTGAGGTGATGCTCAAGTGAAGTGTGTTGAGAGTGGGAGGGGTACCCCTCTATTTATATAAGAGCAAGACGGTGCTTCTGTCTATCTTTGGGGCGAAAGCATGAGATGCACTGCCTCAGCATGGGGGCATGCCACCGCTAGAGCGAGGCAAGGCTGAGCAGCGCTGGCAGGGGGTCGCCCACCCTTAGGGGTCGGCCGCGCCCTTGACCATGGCCACTCGCCACTGCCTTCGCCTGGTAGGCCATGGGCTGGACATGGATCCCTGCTCTGTGGTGTTTTGCTCGGTTTGCACTAAGTTGATGGGTGTCTCACTTGTTCCTTTGCGTAAATCGGCGTTGGAAAGCGCCTTTCGATGAATTATTCTATGTGTTTGTGTTTGTGACCTACAAAATAATGTTCTCCAAATACATGTGGAACTTGATTAGTAGTAAATGCATATGTTATCAAGATTGTTTATTTCTCCTTTTTTGTCTTAATTGGCGGTCGGATTTGATTGGTAATGACCACCAACAGCATCCCTACCTTCGTTGTCGTCCACAACCGCAATTGTTGCTAATTCCACCATCTTCTCCGATTCTAGCTTGGGCACCTCAACTCCACTGTCTCCCATCGGCTCTAGCATCGTAGCACTGTCTGCCACCTCCCTCGCTAATTCCAACCATTTTCTCCATATATGGCTGCCGCCGCCAATTGCACAACCCAACAGACCTCTACTTCACCATCTTGACCGCCGCCACCTTTAGCCTAGCGGCCTCCTGACAACTCCTTCTAAGGCCATTAGCCATGGAAGTCCTCAAAAAACCCAAAACCCTAACACCCCAAGCCTTAATGCTAGCAAGTACTTCGTCTCCAGCTATGCCACTACAGAAAGTGAATTTGTTTTTTTTCCTTTTCTTCCTTGAAGTCTAGCGTGTACAGTCGTTTGCTGACGAACACTGAAAGTGGAGCTATTTGCTACAAGACACTTTTCTTACTGGTAACTTTGCTACAAGACACTTTCCTTTCGACCGTTGGAAATGAATAAAATAAGGGCACGGTGTCTTATAGCAAAATTGCTTGCAACAAAAGTGTCTTCCAACAAATAGCTCCATTGTCTGCCAGTAAACGACCACCACTTTTAGTGTTCGCTAGCAAATTTTGCCTAATAAAATTTACCATGTTGCACTCCCAGCGATCATGTTGCGCTCCTAGTGATCATGTTGGCATCAAAATCACCGAAACCTCATGGGGCACCAGAATAATAATCAATTAGACCAATCTCCATCCTTGAGTGTTAATGTTTAGTCCATGATAATAATTATGTTCGAGCATGGTTTTATTTATTGGTAGTACAAATTACACATACAAGTAGATATATTCTGACCTAAGATAATAAACAAACGTTATGTTACCTTGATTAATATTGTCTTAGAGCTATGTACCCGTATAAGCATATGCGCAAAATTTGTCCTTGTTGATCTAATTCACTATTGATTTGTAGATTTAGAGGTAAATCGAATTGCAAAGCTCTCCCAATCAAACTTTTATTGGATTTCGTTTTAAGAGAAATATATAAGATTATAACTCCCAATGTTTTTTCAACCTTTGTAAGTTCCCAGGATTATACAATAATCTTTGTGAAGACAAAAATGCATAGTGTCTGAATGTTGGGCCGCTGATGGTTCGAAATAGACCTGAACATTTTGCGAGACGGGTCGAAAAAAGACCAGTTATTTTGGGCTAAAAAAACCCCGCCCATATCCGTTCCACTAGGCAAGTCGGGCCTCATTTTCAGGCCGGGCTTAGGCTTAGGCAGGCCACCCACGCATAGCTAAAAACAGTATTTTGGGTCAGGCTCGGGCCAAGAAAATTTTTTCTGAGTAGCGGGATTTGTGCCTAAGCCCTATCCACTAGGGTTGATGGGTGTGTCAAAACCTGGAAACTAGATTTTAGAAGGCCTCTGGAGGATACGGGGAACGAGAAAGACTCATGGAGCTGTTGGAATCCTGCAGTATAACACCGAAAAAGGGAGAGAGGATTGCTGGATAAATTAGGAGCTTACTCCAACAGATGTATGTACAGATTTGGGCATTTAGGGGAATTATCAATAAATGAATGGTGAAACTCTGGCAAAGTAGAACCGAGCGTAGCTCGGGTGGCAAGGCCCGGTGGTTGGGACCTTGCCGGCTAGAGATCAAGCCCTCGTGGCTGCGATTTTCTGGTCTCTCATCGGGGTTCGCCGTTCGCCCCTATAAATAACTATGTTGCCTCTCGCGCGTGGAGCCACAAAAAGAATGCGACGTGCCTCGTCGTCTACGGATCCTTGGATGGACCCGGTGATCTCACAAAGGACGCGATCCACTGATCTAAGTATAGTTGTAGGTTTGTTTGTGTACGCGTGGTGTGAGTGTGTGGTGTGCATGTGTAGGGTTGTGTTAGTCTGTACATGAGCAGATACTGTAGCTGTACCCAGACGGGAGACGTCAAAAAAAAAAAAACTCTGGCAAAGTAAAATCCCAATGAAAATGTGTATGTTGATGTTGATACAAGGTAAGCTGCAAACAGGGGTTAAATCTGAAGAAGAAAAAGCGAAAAGGCAATAGAAATTGTTGCAAGTCACCTATATGCCTAGCATTTTTTCTAACCTTGCTCGACCCGGACTCGTCTCGCCCGGCGCCTGGACTCGTCTCGCCCGGCGCTCGCGGCCGATCTCCATCCGCTCGCCGCGCCGCAACCCGAGAGGAGACTGCGCTCGGTCGAGCACCACCTGGGGCCCTGCGTCTTCGCGACCATCTTCGGCACGGCGTCCGCCCTCTGCAGCTCCGGTGTCCCTGCGACCGTCGCTGCTGTCCTACTTCGCCACTCGCCACTTTGGCCGGCGACGAGCACCACCAGGACACTAGGTATTCCCTCCCCTTGGTCCTCCTTTCCTGCTGTGCGAAGCCGTGCGCCCAAACCTTAACCTAATTCATAGGTAAAACCGTGCGCCCAAACCCTAACATACTATTTGTAATCGGATCTGAATGTAATTACAGGTGTCCGCCCCTGATGAACAGGCCCAACACTCGCCACAAGAACAAGAGGCCGCGGTCCGATGAATCCAATAGCCCGTCCGCGGCTGTTTTCAAGTATGCATGGCGTTAATTTCTTTGTCAGATACGGGCGGTTTGGAAAGTGGGTCACATTGTTTATGTTACTCGCTTTTTTGGGGCTACCAATTTCGCAGGAAGATACACTCCTCCGATGGCGATATCTCAAAGAGCGATATCCGCCAGCTTTACATGGTGTGGAAACTGCCTTGCCATGGCTGCCATGGGAATACCAAGGACTCTCCAAATTGTTTCTGTGGGTTGATTCCTGCTGCCAATGGGATTCGCAAAACCGGCCTCTGGCAGAAAATGCAGGAAATTATTCGCGCTCTTGGCTCTAATCCATCCAGGGACCTCCGTGATTCCACTGATACGCCTGCTGGATTGACTAACCTGGGTGCAACCTGTTATGCAAATAGCATACTTCAGTGCCTTTACATGAATATATCCTTCCGCACAGGAATTTTCTCTTTAGAGCTGGAAGTTTTGAAGAAGCATCCTGTCCTGGATCAGTTGTCACGGTTGTTTGCACAGCTACACTCTAGCAAAATGGCTTTCATTGATTCAGCACCTTTTATTAAAGCGCTAGAATTAGACAATGGTGTCCAGCAGGACAGCCATGAATTTCTCACCTTGTTCCTGTCTCTGCTCGAGCAATCGTTAAGTCACTCTAAGGTTCCTGGAGCTAGAACAATTGTGCAACATCTGTTTTGTGGCCGTGTATCACACGTGACAAGGTACGGGATATGCACTTGAAGTAACTCTGTTTCTCCGTAGCAGTTCTAGGTTTGTGATTTTTGAATGATAGAAAATTAAGCTATAAGATGTTATAAGATCTTTATTAGCGAGATTTCTTATAATTAGGTTTGTAATGCTAACATTTGGTCAACTGTCCAGTCCTCAATCTTTCTGTAAAGTTCTGCCAATACAATGCTCGAGATGCTTTTTCCATGAATCCAAATTCACCTTCACGCCTTAGCATGCCATATGGTTAACTTGTCTGATAACAATTGAGTCTGACGTTAATTCTTCTGAACTAGACTCCTACTTTGCTGTATCTGGTGCTTTGAGAAGCATGCTGAGGTAGACTTTGAAGACTCTGTGGTTACACTGATAAGTCATATACTTGGTTAAAAGGGATTAGGTAGATGCCATGTACCTGCATTATCACTGGTTAGTTCGTGTGTATTCTCATTCATAGCCTATCCACATCAACGTGATGATGTTCATTTCATGGTGCTGATGTTGAAAGAATTCAATACTTATATACTATTCTTACTGCACTGTTGAATTGTCGAAATGGGTCAAGCAAAATGATCAGCAGTCTCATTTATGCTATGTGCTGCATTATATCTGTGTGCTCAATGTTGACTACGCTTTTGCTCGTTGCTTCCATACTGCTGAATTTGATAAGTTACGGTGTCATTTTTGGGGAACTGATGTTTAACCATCAATCCTTCAGGTGCTCATCATGTGGAAAGGATTCTGCAGCATCTTCAAAAATGGAAGACTTTTACGAGCTGGAGTTGAATATTAAAGGTTTAAATAATTTAGAAGAAAGTCTGGATGACTACTTTAGTAAAGAAGCACTGGATGGGGAGAACCAATACTTTTGTGAGTCATGTCAGAAAAGGGTAGATGCCACTCGCTGCATAAAACTTCGATCACTTCCTCCGGTTGTCAACTTTCAGCTGAAGCGTTATGTATTCCTCCCGAAGGTAATATACCTTGATGCAAAGCTCATCCAGAGTTTTGTTGTAATATGTTCCTTCCACATTTATGTACTCGTGCATTCTTCTCCTTTTCCTTTGTAAAGAATTTTTTCTAACTTTTCTCATTGCCAGACAACAACAAAGAAAAAGATTTCTTCAACGTTCAGTTTCCCAAGACAGCTCGATTTGGGAAAACGGTTGTCAAACCCTTCATCTAGTTGTACTTATGACCTGGCTGCTATTTTAATTCACAAGGGTACTGGTGCTAATAGTGGACACTATGTGGCACACATAAAAGATGAAAGCAATGGGCAGTGGTGGGAGTTTGATGATGAGACTGTATCCAAACTTGGTCTGCACCCGTTTGGCGAAAAACCTGGAAAGGCGTCAAATAAAGTTGATCATAAGGTCCAAGGTATCTCCACAGCAGGTTCTCTCACAGATAATAATAACAATGGTCACCAGGAGGCAGCTCCCACTTCTACCAAGGTGGAGATGTTTTCATCTACAGATGCTTATATGCTGATGTACAAATGTACCACTAAGGATGACAATGCCACAGAAAACAATAAAATTGTGGAAATAAATAATGATTCACTTCCACAGCATCTTCTTGATGAAATTAATGAACTAAATGCATCATATCTGAAATCGTGTGAGGAATACCAAAGCAAGAAGGACAGTCATTTGACATATGTAAACGAGAGGCGTCAAGAAGTAAAATCTGTTCTGACAGAAGCACCTGCTGATCCAGAGGATGATTCATATTTTTGGATCTCAACAGACTGGCTTCGTCAGTGGGCAGATAACATTACTCCCCCCTCGTAAGTTTATTCCTGCAGAGAACTGCTCCGTCTTTTTGAAGGTTAATATTCTCATAATGATGCAGTATATATTAAAATGGTGTGTCTCAGTACTTTAGAAGCATTTATCATAGGGCCAGCTCATCTACTAAATGAAAATAAAATTAGTATTTAACAGGCGATATTGTTATTTGTATAATTGTATTACAAACAAAAGTACCTGAACTTTTATCTGACTTCGGCTTCCATCGTGGTTAATTGATGGAGGTCTTGCGACTACACCACCCATCTCTTAAGTCTGTATTCAATCTCTTGGTCATGTAATGCATCATAAGGTAGCCCGTTTCTTTGGATATGTTTGTTCATGCTTGGAAAGGTCGTGTTCGGTCATGCTTAGTCGTGTGTTGTAGCTAGGGTTGTGGTTGGTCACATGTTAGGGCTGTGCAGGCTCATGGTTTGTTGTGGTTGTTAAGGTTGTGTCCTAGTCGCTGTAAGCCTATAACAACTTTTTTATTCTTAAGCCGGTGTATCGAGAAAAAAAAATTTCTCTGATTGTGTCTAATATTATTTAGCACATCTTATTTTTTCATATTTTCCGTGGCTATATCGAATGGGCTAGTTGCCAACTTTGTTCCGGCTACATTTCTTTTCTCTTAATTAGTCAATTTGGATAAGGTTGTTTTAATATGAGATACATCTTGACCACCTTTTTCTGTGTTGTGATAGGATTATGAATCTTTTTGTCAGTACTGAAGGGCCTTTAGTTGCATCTTAGTATGTTTGGGCATTTATCTAATCTTGGGGGCATTTCCCGTAAGAGCAGTTAATGGCTTAACATGCCTATTGAACTAATAGGAACAAGTAATCTTAAACAAACTATTTCTAATGACCAAGTTCATATTTTCTTTTACAAAACATTAATTGTCAACTTAACATGTCTATAGAACTAAGGGTTTGTTTGTTGTGACGAAATTTGCCTTGCCAAAATTTGGCCAGGCCTGACAAATTTGGTGTGTAGTCTGTTCCAATGGTTGCCAAAATTTTGGCAAGCTCCCTTTTCACCATTCAACACATTTTCTTGCCAGCTTGCCAAAACTTTGCAAGCAAAACCATGATCAAGGTTTTGGCTTGCCAAAATTTGGTTGGGCAAATGTTGGAGCAAATCAAACAAGCTAAGAACACTAGTAGTCATAAAGTAATCAATGATCAAGTCAAGAATGAAATGATAATCTAATATTATTTTGTCTCTATAATCCATTTTGGCATGAGCATCCTTAGTTTGCATGGCAATGTTTGTGATATTGAATGCTTATGGGTCAGTGCTTTCTCATGGGGCCAATAATGCTAATCCCTCGTTTTGTAAATGCAGCAACACGACAGCTCTTCGGCTGTCACAATAGTTGGCATAGAAATAGTTTTTTTTAATATATTTTGCATGACACTGCAATATTAATTGCAATTATGCGGCAACTCGTTGGCCTTTTGATGTTCCTTGCTGAATTGAAATGTCATCTTTTTACAGTTGTTTTTCCCCCTGCAGTTCCATTGATAATGGCCCAATTCAATGCGAACATGGAAAGGTTCCAGCATCTAAAGTCACATCAATGAAGCGACTATCATCTGTAGCTTGGGAAAAACTATATTTGAAGGTAAGAAACCCAACCTCTTGGTTTGCACTTCATTGAATTTTGTCTTACATTGCTTAAGTTCAATGATTTTCTTTAATTCTGGAGCATGTTGTAGTAGTGTAGTTTTAACATATAATGTTTTGTACTTATTTTCTAATGCCTGTGCCATAATATTGATGAATATTTGCCTTTGGTTTTTATGGAAAAATTGAAGTATGGAGGGGGACCGACATTGAGCAGTGATGATTTTTGTATGGAGTGTCTTAAAGATGGGGCGAAAAATGCAGTATCTGCTGATGTCTACCGTGAACGAAAAGCATCATTAAAAAACCTTGCAGAAGCAGCACTTTCTGGTAATTGTCCAGATGGTCCTTACTTTATCTCAAAGACATGGTACGCAAAATGCATCCTTCTCTTGATTTCTGATCTTTGTTCTATGTGTAAGATGATATTTTTGGTGCACTTAGGACTGCCCTCATATACTGCCTGCCTTTATGTGAACTGTGCATCTTATAGTCTGCTGATTCTCTTTTGTGGCAACGTACTATAGACTAGTGTCTCAATCATAGTTGTAAATTCCATTCTGATTTGACTTTTGGAATGGAACATCTTGGTACCGGCCTATGCTGGTGCATACATAGTTTGAAGTCATAATCATGCTTCAGATACATGAATTTAGGTCCAAAATAGCACATAGTTCAGCTTGTAGGTTGATCTTATCACAGTGTTGGGCTGGCTGAATTAGGAACGAGGCTTCAGTTTGGACTGGTACCGAAATTCATAGAATGCCAAATGATCAGTATTGACTGGTATTGAGGCCATAATGGAATGAAGGCTCTTCTATGCCGGTTTGGGTACTGGTATGAGAGACATACCGGCCATTCAGGCCGGTACCAGAATGGGATTGATATATTTTGTGTCAACTGTCATTGTCAATACTAGATTCATATTCATGATCTTACTCTCTGGCTCCATGTTTATATTTTATATCTTAGAGGCTATTTCTCAATGCTGATCATCGTTTTATGCAAATGTAATTATTGTTATTATCTATATTGCTACATTATGTTATGTTTTTCTTGATTCAATTTTTACACCTTAGCCAGTTGTAGTCTTTATGTTTCCTTTACGGTTGTCATTTCTTCAACTTTGTGCAAAACAAATTTCACTCTGAATCACCCCTCTTGTGTGCATTCATGCTGCAGTAACACTGATCTTTTTGCTGTTTACTCCTAGGTTGACTCATTGGCTGCGGAGGAAAAATTCTGATATCCCTTCGGATGCGGATAATGGACCAACAAGTGCTTTAAGATGTTGCCATGGGGATCTTCTTCCGGAGGATGCTCCAGGAGCAAAGCGAGTATCCATACCAGAGAACCTCTGGTTATTTCTCTATGAAACAATGAACGAGAAGAAGGCTGATGATATTGTGACTTTTCCATCAGATTGTCAACCATGTGAAATTTGCAGTCAGGAATTGTCTGATGTTGCTTCTGTGGAGGGTAATCTTAGGTAATATAAAGTCAGAAAATCAGTCCTAGATATTGGATTATTCTTTGAAGTATTTATATGCCTAATATGCATTTTCTTATACATGGTGTATGACTTCCAGAGCAGTAAAAGTAAAGCAACGACAGAAACATGAAAAGTTGGCATCTGGGAAAAGCTTTACACTTCATCCTGGTCAAAAATATTTTTTGGTTCCTTCATCATGGTTGTCAGAATGGAGAGCTTATATTACAGCCACCGGGAAAAATATTTCTTCGTTACCAGAACCTCATACTTTGGAAGTTGTTGTCAGTTCACTTATATGTGAAAAGGTAAACTAGTGTGTCACATGCTGATATGTGTCCGGTTTTGTAAACCTATATGGTAATAAAACAGTGGAACTCAAATATTTGAATTTGAGAGTTTAGGCGAGTGAGCCTTTCTGTCGAGAACAAATGGTAACCCCATAGAATTTCAAAGATGCCCTTGTCAGAACTTCTATACCCAAGTCATTGTCAGAACTTCTATACCCAAGTCATGAGGTTATCTTTAGTAATGTTTGTAATCTACTTCTGAATAGATAATAACTTGCTAGAGAGCAGGGTTGTAATAAAACCTGAATTCTGGCAAAGTACAGTTTTGCATATAACAACATGTATTGTATTTTTATTCTTAGTAGTGTCTTATACTTCATCAATTCGTTTAGTCAAACCCAAACAAAGACTCCTGTGTCATCTGTATTGTGAGTATAATGCATACAAATTTTACATTGGTTATTGTGTATTTTTGTCTTGATTAGACATTTGTGTTTCTGTTGATTGTGATCGGCTGTAGTATTTTGTTTATTAATTCTAGTTGGGTGTATAAAGTGCTTTCTTGTTGAACATGAGGATTGATAATTTTCAGCATTCAAGATTGCTGCAAAGGCCTTTGGATCTTGTCTGTAAGCGTGGGAGCATCACTCAGAAAATGTCAACTGTAAGTCCGTGGTCTTTACAAATTTTCCTTACTAATGCTTGGCTGCAGCTTTAAAAAATATAGAGGAGCGGGGCGGGGGGAGGGGAGTGGTGGGGTGTTGTTAAATAAAGTGATGTTTTAAATCATGCTTGCTCCATCTTTAAGCGGTGGAAACCAAGTATGTATACTGCCACCTCTGAAACACTGCCAATGCACACAGTGACAAAAGTGTAGTATAATTAGGGGGTGCAAATGCAACCCCTGCCCTCTACCCACCAAAAAATGGAAAAACAGTGATTTTGACTACAATTCTATCATATATGCACCCTTTATGACACAAGTCTATGCACCCATAAGGCAGGTGCACTCCCTTTCAATTTGCTGTAGCTTCGCCACTGAATGCACACAAAAGGCATATTAGTTCCTGTTTGGATGCAAGGTATTTTTATAGTATCAGGGATTACTTGGTTTCATTAGAGTACATGTTGCAGAAAATCCACTCCCACCCTCTTTTTTTTTCTAAAAAAATGAAGCCACGTCTCTCTTGTGCTTCCATCTGATCTCCAATATTCGTTCAGCTGGAAGCCTGGAATGATAGTGATACGGACGTATGCCCATTCTTGTGATAATTTACTAATTAGCTTTGGATGAGATCTTGATATTTTTATGATGTCCTGATAGTATGTCCATACATATATATCAAACAAAAGTATCTTGATATTTTATCATTATTTTGTTTCAAATATTTTATCATTGGTTATCAAGCCAGGCCTTCCACACATAACTATCATGGTTTTTGAGGCGTCGCCTAGTCGTCGCCTAGGCATACCCCAGGCGCCGCAGGACGCCACAGCGGTTTAGTTACGCCATATCGCCTAGGTGTCGCCTAGAAGGCGCCTAAGCGTCCAGGCGTACCCCCAGCGCCACGGGACGCCACAACGCCTCAAAAACCATGATAACTATCATTCAATTTTATTTGGAAAAAACATGGCTAAAGTGAAATAGTTAGACAAACACTGAATAGTAATGGACCTAGCAGAATTTTTTTGATATGGCATCATGAACTTACATACTGTGACTACCAAATACATCGTTGCTTTCACAATACTGCAAAATACTGTGGTACTCTCAACTGTGGAATTTTATGCATGGTGTTTTAAAACCTGTAGTTTTCAAAAACCTTTACATCCAAACAGGCCCTTCGGTATGAAATGTAGGTTCTTGCTGTAAGATTAGGAATGAGGAATAGTAGATTGATTATAGGAGATATGGTGTTACACATATATAGGCAAGGATGGCTGAGGATTTATAGCAACAGAACCAATCAACGGAGATCCTTGCCTAATGGAGATTCAATCTATCTATCCTAGACATATAGGCACTAGGCCCAAATAGGGACATGCAGGCCCAACATGGGGCTGCCACACCCTCTGTCTAACACTTGCTGTCTTGAATTATGCTTTTACTTCTTTCTACTGTTCTTGCATCGTCGAGCAGCCTCCTTGTCACTTTTTCCTTTTGTTTTTGCATTGTCTAAGGGGGTGTTTGGTAGCTTTGCCAACCTCACCTTGCCTTGCTCTTCTTGCCGCGCCTTACCTCACCTGGCAAGGAGAGGCGAAGCTCAAAATGCCCCTCTGTTACCCTTTAGTCCTTTCCTTGATGCGCTCTTGCATGCTTTCCTTGCCAGATGCTGAGCCTGAGCATCTTGCTTGCCTTCGTCAAGGCTGGCCTCTCCAGTCTCCATATGCTTCTCCGTTAATTCTCATCGCTTCCCTCTCCATCCGTGGTTGAGCCCAAGCTATAACGGTTTCCTTTTTCAAGGCCGGCCGCTAGCAGCGAGCTCACTTCTTTAGTGACAAAGAGCCCAATTCTTACCAGAGGGCGTTGATTTGGGCTTTGAGAAGCTTGATTCGTTGCGGAGGAGCATCTATTTGGGTGGCAAGGACTCAATTCGGCGGATGCTATGTTTGGAAGAGGAGCTCCATCGTGCGCAAGCATATCTTTTGCCCATGTGGGATAGTTGATTTAGCTCTCCGGCATGGGCATGGATATCCTTGCTCACCCGTGCGAGTTTGCTGGGTGAAGCAAGCTTTTAGTGTGCTATCAAACACATAAGCTTTGCCTGGTGAGGCAAAAGTGCTGGACAAAGCTACCAAACACGCCCTAACTGCCTAGTCAATTTGGGTTTTTTGTTTGCTACTACAGTTGCCATGGAGGACAAAAACAAATAATTAGAATATCTCAAGTTAATCATCTTCTTTTGTTTTCAGACTGTTGGGTTAACAGTAATCCCAGAGTATGATTGGAAATTATTCTCTGAGGAGTGGAGTGCCAGACCTGAAAAAGGTATATCTGCTGAAATTGCTTTCAGCAAGAGCTCTCAAGAAAAATTGCATGGACCATCTGAAGCAACGCCAATTGTGGATGGAGATCGAGGCAAGTCCCTTGATGACACAAATGATGATTTGGGAGCCAGAGAACCCTATATCAGAACTGACCCTGAGGTAAACTAGCTCTTCTAGATGTATCACTGAATTCTAGTATTATTGGTTCCCATGGTTGAGGCCTGAGAAAATGTTGTTAGGAAGGCCTTGTAGGAGTGGTATCATATGTATGATGCACGAACTTGTATATGTTGCTAGCTAAAGTAAGAATTTAATTGTCAGTACTATCATGCCCATACAATCCAGAACAATAGATATCTTCTTTGTTAGAATAGTATTAATGTATCTTGTATCATGTAAGTTAAGGCATGTCCGGATCCATTAGTGCTAAGAATTTGGCAGATGATAGAGAATAGGTGCTAATTATTGCTACATAATTATTAGCAAAGGGGCTGTTTGGATCAACATGCTAATAGGTAGTTGGGTAATTGGTTGGAATATCTGGGAATGGCTAATGTCTCTCCTCCCCTCCCTCCTGGCGCCTCACCTCCCCACAGCCAGCCGCCGGTGTCCACCATGGACCCGGCAGACACCACCAAGGCCATGCTCTCTGCAGGGCCGACCACCCTTCCCTCCTTGCAGGTGTCGTCCGCTTCATCCCTATCACCTCTTGCTCGCCCGTTCAAACCTGCTTGTTGATCTAGGCTGGAGTGCTGGAGCGATGACGGCCCCTCCTCTCCCGTCGACTTCGAGGAGGCTAGTCCTGTGTTGCCACCCTCCTACCTTGATGTGCTGCTCTCCTCTGCTTCTCCTGCTACGGGCGCAGGGTCTCCTGGGAGCAGGACACCCTCGCTGGATGCGGTAGTTCCGCCTGCTGTGGTGCCTCAACATCCGCAGCGCCGCCGCAGATCAGTGGTCCTCGGTTTCGTCTGCTCCATGGCTGGTACACGGTAGGTCGTCGTCAGACCTGTGTGGCTGATGTTCGTTGTTCTGCGCATGGTTCTTGATGTCGCCTGCCAATTTAAGAAACAAATGTTTCAACTGCTTCTCTACCTCACACCCAGCATTAGAGTGTTGGCGTTGTGCATGCTGCTTCCGCTGCTGGCGTCTGGGCCATCGTGCATCTAGTTGCCCCACCCAATTAGAAGCACGCACTCCGCGGGCCAGGTCGAAGACGTCAGTTTGGCGCCGCATCTCCCAATCCCTGGCCAACACGTTGATGGTGCCTCGTGCAGCTTCAGCTGTTGGTAGGGTGTCGGTCTGGTGTTGCATATCTGCCTCACCTGCCGTGTCTCCGGCTGCTACCCAGGCCATGGATGGAGAGGAGGGCCACTGGCAGCGTCGACGTCCTCATTGCCGGTGCAAGGCAAGGCAATTCTGGTTCTTCTGAGGACTGGTGGAACAGAGCTGATGAGATCGTCGATGGACAATTGTAACGAGGCATCAACTCATTCATTATCCTAGGGGCTTGGACACTGGAAACATAGGAACCAAATGTGTCTTCGATAGCTTTGCTGCCAACATGGCTACAGCCTTGCTTCTTGCCGAGGAGGCCCAACTTTGGGCAATGCGTGGAGCGCGTGGTATCTCTTTCTTGTCAGACCTCGTTCCTAGTGTCTAGGTCATTCCAGGTTGTGGATATTTGTAACAAAAGGGCGTGTATGTAATTTTGTGATCCTTTGGGTGTGTGGGTTCTTTGGCTACGTGCTTCTTCAAATGATGTACTTTTGATGAAACTGGGATCTTTAACTGTGCTTCTTCAAAAAGGTCCTGTAGTAGTTTCTTCCAAGTTCAGACAGACTTCTCAATGATCTAATGCTTGCAGGCACTGAAATGATTTACATGTAATGAGTATATTACTTTCCATGTTTCTCCCCGTTTCAGCTCTATTGATGAATTTTGTATGCTAGGTTTGTGAAGAATGTATTGGAGAAAGAGAGAGCTGTGCATTGGTGGAGAAACTTAATTATCAGAATGAAGACATCCATGTTTATTTTGTCCGTGGGAAAGAAGCACCAAAGTCTATTAAAGAAGCATGTAGTAAAGCTGTTGTTGTAGCAGATCGTCGGACTTCAAAGCGTTCCCGGAGAACAAGCTCTGGAAACTCAATCAGTTTGAAAGTCTCTGGTTCTACATCCATCTATCAGTTGAAACTCATGATATGGGAATCTTTAGGGGTATGCACACTAAATCTAATTCTGTGATCACAGTTCCTAATCTGTACCCCTGTTTCAAAGGTGTCACCTAGGCGTCCAGGCGTACCCAACCGGCCAGGTCACCTTGGGGAACAGTGGCGCCTTGTCACACCCAGCTCTCGCCTGGATGCCTAGTTGCCTCTGAAACCATGATCTGTACTATATTTGTTTCCTTCTCCATATCTCAAAAGGGACTTGCATACATTTTTGCCTTTTCATCTAGCAATGGGATGTGCTTTCTTGTTTTCTATTTTTATTCATGCATGTTTTTTTCAACTGCTCCAAATTATTCAAATAGCCTACCTGTGCTCGTTACATTTAGATTGTTAAGGAGAACCAGAAACTTCACAAAGGCTCTGTTGAGATTGAAGATGACCTTGCTACTCTTGCTGATAAGGGTGTTTTTCCTGGGGATATTCTTTGGGTCAGAGACTCTGAAATCTATGAGAATCGTGACATAGCAGGTAAATAATAACAAAAAATGATGTGGCAAACCTTTTTTCCTAAAAAAAGAGGAGGATGCTAATGGTTTTAAGCGTTTCCCGCTTATATGTTTCAGATGAAATTTCAGAACAGAAGGCTGATATGCTACAGGTTGAGGAAGGGTTTCGAGGAACTCTGTTGACATCAGGTGTCTCTGTTCAGCTTTGTCAGGACATAACATTTAGTGAATGAGTTCCGCATATCTACCGACTTGCTGATTGAGCTTGCTAGGAGGTGATGGTGACTTGCTTATTCTTTGTTTTTATTTTATTACTACATATTGTTGCATTGTCAATGAAGATATGCAATATGCATTGTCAAAAATTAGCAGCTATTTCAATCCCGTATCATCTAGTACATATATTATTCACGTTCCAAACTATGCTCCATGGATGAAATCATTTTAGGAAACAACCGAGTTGAGATGTCAATTACTCACCACTGACTGCACTGCTACTCATTTCAATACCCCGTCTCACCGATTTGCATCTTTTGACACTAATAACACATGGTCTGTTGTGATGCAGACAGCTGAATTATGGTGATTCTGGCAATCGCCCAGGTGGAAATTTTTGTCAACCCCTTCTCCCCATGCTCTCTCTCAAGTCTCAAGTGATTGGCTGTTTAGGAGTAAAATGGATGGTGCTCCTCCCGTAGTTCAGTCTTCCCTGATGACTAGCAGGAAGTTGGCTGTTTCCGGCTGTGTGCTGCTACCCTGCATGCGTAGTATTTTGTTCTGGTTTGGTTGCGAGGGCTTCGAGTGACTTGCCCTGTACGGCTGTGCCAGATTGCATGGCTATGCAGAGGTTTGTTGAGAGGCTGGAGGAGCCTTGAACTAATGCTGAGTTGATGTGTTTTCACCTTAGATGATGATATGTATGGACGTATGGTAGGAGTGTGTGTCCACCACCTCACTGCTTGGGCCTCGTTGCATGCGTTGGCCTGTTGAGCAGGCCAAAAGCAATCGAAAAAAAGAGGAAAGGGGTGTTCTATTTATAAAAGGGATCAAACCTAGAGTAAATTCAAACCATATTTGAATTCTGCCCATACACTAGCGCTCGATTAAAACAATGCATCAGCATGAAATGCTACAAGCAATTTTTTTTGACACCTTATGGTTGATTTATTTGATTTACGAAACAATGTTTACCTAAGCTAAAATTCCAAATCTATCTATTATAAAAATTGGCCAAAAAAATTAGAAATTTGAGAACATCGTTGATTTAATTGCACTTGAACTCACATCTCAAAATAAAAAATGGGTGTGAAAAAATAAAAAACAAATTTGGTGTGACAGGGGAAGGTGCGGCCACGTGTAGTTTGGCTTTGGGGAAATGAGGCTGGAGCGCTAGGCAAGGGCCCGCGAGTTCTTGGGGGAAAACGAGGACGGAGGGCTAGCCTCTCGGCAAGGGTTTGCCACGGAAGGAGACGTCGCCTCAGCTTTGCCGAGCGCGCTCTAGCTTTGACGAGCGAGAGCTGCGGCTCTAGGTAGGAGAGGGGAATGGAGGTGGTCGTCTGGCTGAGGTGTTGTGGTGCCAGCTCGGAAGGGGAGCTATAGCATCACGGGGCTTGGCCTAAGTTTTTTTAATGAGAAATAAAATCCAACACTCGAGTGTTAGAACAATCGATTTTTCTCTTCTCTTCATCTCCCTCTCTTCTTCTCAACTCCGTCAGGCTTAGAAGGGAGTGGCCGAGGGGGGAGTTAGGCTGGCCATGCGATCAGGACGGTGGGGTTTCGACGGCATAGGAGGCGCCCAGGCCAGGACGGGGTGGGGGCACTCATGGCCACGGTAGCGGCGGGAGGGGGGAAGGAGAAGATGGAGGCCGCCGTGGGCAGTATGGTCTCGTCGGAGCTCCCGTCGCAACGGGGTGGTGGGCGTCAGTGGTGCGTCAGGAGGAGGGAGAAGGTACGGAGAGAAAAAACAGGGTGTTGGAAGAATCTAAAATACACGAGTGTTGTATAGAGATATCCTTTTTTTTATAGCCCAAGATTCTAGGATTTGGATGATGGTCGGGACATCGGCGTTCGTGCTTGGCTCAAGGAGGGTTGCCTGGCTCAAGAGGATTAGCCTTCTAGGAGCTTTCGTAGGGTGTTTCCTGCATCGAAGGGGTGTAACCGTGTAAGGTAGGGTGCGCTTGTGACGGACGGTCGTGGCCTCACAGAGCATCATGGAGCATGGTGCTAGACTGCTAGGTGAGTATATTGCACCACATGTCGCCGTCGTAGTGGGAGGTTGTGATAAGAGAAGGCTGGAATAGAAAAAATCGATAATGCTACACAAATCATCTATCCTTATTCCTTTCGCTTCCTCATCCCCTGTCGTGGCGCCTTGCGGCTGCCCTGTCCTAGACATGGATGTGCACTTCCCCATCCGTCGCCACTCGCTCGTGCCCCGTCGCCCGCGCTGGTGCTCGCTCCGTCGGTCGCCCGCGCCGCCCGCCCGGCCGACCCAAGCCTGGTGCTGGTGGCGGTGGTGCTCGCGCGCGCCGCTGGTGCTGGTTGCTAGTGGTGCTCGCACGCCGTCACTCGCCACCGACTTGTACCCTGACCGCCAGAATTGACCAGCACAGGCGCTTCCCCTCCCCTATGTTGCAAATATATGTTTGTTTTAGATGTTTTAGAGGTATATGTTTCAGTTGTTTCATATGGATGTTGCAAAAGTAGATCAGGGGATGTTGCACATGTTGCATATGTTGCAAGTGTTTCAGAGACATGTTGCGAGCGTTGTTTAAAATGTTTCGTATATTTCCAGACGTATGTTGCAATAGTTTCAAACTGGCCCATGAACTCCAATAGGCAAACTGGTCGCATGTTTGACCGGAGGGCTTACTTCCATTAGGATCCTACAGACAATCCACCAAAGAACTTAAAGCATTGATTGCTGGGCTTAATGACTAGGTTGGCTTGACGGGACCTTTAGGGCACATCCATGATCCTTGGTGAGGTTCTTTAATAAGCGACCCATGGTTGTTGGAGCCGTCCCAAAAGGTTTTTCCTTTTACGAAGAGACAACGGTCCTTGTTGATTGTTCCGACAAGGCGACAAGTCATCTTAACTGTATCCATCACTTAGATCATGTCTTGCTCTGAGGCTTGGTTTCTCGTAGCTCAGATTTGCAGATTGATGAACATTTGGAACGGCGGGTAGGCCATTTGGAATTCCTACGTTTGTAGATCAAGTATCAGTCTTGAAGAGATCTTAGGGTTAAACAACATGCTCGTCGATTGTGAGACACTTATGGTCTTTAGAGATGGTGTGCATGCGTATGTTTATATAGATGAGTGTGCATGCATGTATACAAGTGTCTGCGTGTGTAAGACTTATAGCTAGGATAGATTCATCATTAGCTATATACTCCTAGAGGTGTCCTAGTCAAACCATATTAAGTTTAACATAATTTAAAAAAAATAACATAAATACAAATTAGTATTTTTTTTGGAAACCTCGCTTCATTAGGCCTTTAATTAACAGAAAGCTCAACAAGATCGCGAGCCACCAAGTTTTGTACAAAGTTTGGGACCGGATACTCCCACACCTCCGACATCCCTACATCCCAACACATGCCTAAAGCGGCTATCTCGTGCGCAGACGAGTTACAAAGACGAGGAACATGTAAACATTCAAAACACAAGAAGTGATCTCTAATCACTCTACAGATGTCTTGAAAAATAACACCAGCTCACGCTTGGTCCATGTCATCAGTGAGCACACCTTTTTGAAGTAGCAGGGAATCAATCTCTATTTGTAGTTTTGAAATGCCAAAAGAAGCTGCAGTATTGATTGCCGTCCAGCAAGCAGTAGTTTCAGCCATCAGAGCATCATATATGTTTGCAGCCTTACCAACACCTGCCAGGACTGCCTCTCCAGCGGCATCACGCACCACGAAGCCCCAAGCCCCCAACTTCGTTGCATGATTAAAAGCTCCATCCACGTTTATTTTCAGGAAATCATGTGGTGGCGGTGCCCAACAGTGTCTCCTTGAGTCACTAAACTCGGCTCGTTCTTTCGCTTCCACTCCTCTGTTAGTTGCCGAACTGTATATATGATTTTAGAATTTGCCAGCAACTTTTCTCCCGCATTGACTCTGTTGCGTGCACTCCACCACTTCCAGAGCAGGTTTAGCACCATTATGCATGTCTCTTCCTTTAGGAAAAGGATCTTGATTACCACTTCACATGACGATCGTAACTCAATTAATTCCTCCCTGAGATAACTAAGGCCCAACTCTAGCTAGCATCTTCGCATAGGTTTGCATTTGAGAAAACAATGCCCCCCGTCTTCATCAAAACGTTTGCAAACTGGGCATAGAGTGTCAATCGGACCCAACCTTCTCTGAATATTCTTCTTCACCGGTAGACTATTATGCACTAGTCTCCAAACAAATTGCCTAACTTTTGGTTGAATTGGTAGCTTCCAGATTTTTTTCCACTTGAATTGTCCCGAGGTCACTTCTCTTGATCCGGATGATTCCCCACGCTGGTGAACTGTTGAGAATTCCTTCTTATCATCAAGGACATGGTAGGCTGACTTCACCGAAAACACTCCTTTTGCATCATAATGCCATGCAACAAAATCTTCATGTCCAGATCTCACAGGTATCGCCATGATATCCTTCACGTCATCCTCCCAAAAAATATCCCTCAACAGCTGGACATCCCACGAGCCGGTGCTTGGATCAATGAGCTCCGAAACTTTTGAGAGAATTACTACACCTTTAGGAGTAATTGGTCAGCGTGTTATTCCCCTCGGAATCCATGGGTCTTCCCATATTTTGATCGATTCTCCATTGCCCACACGCCATATGATGCCTTCTTTCAGCGCTTGAATCCCACGTACAATGCTTCGCCATGAATAAGAAATGCCCGGTCCCTCTCTTACCTTCATAAGGTCACCATCTGGGCAATATTTGGCCATCAACAACCTTGCATATAGTGAATCTGGGTTCATTACTATCCTCCAAGCTTGCCTAGCCAACATTGCCAAGTTGAAGAGATGGAGATCACGATAACCCAGACCCCCCTTATCCCTTCGGCTGCATAGTGTGTCCCAGGAGAGCCAATGAATTTTATTCTCTTTATCCTGATGAGCCCACCAAAACCTATTAATCATTTTGCCAATGTCATCACACAACATCTTGGTAAGATCAAAGCATGACATAGCATAAGTTGGAATTGCTTGTGCAATGGCTTTGATCAATATTTCATTGTTGGCTTTGGAGAGGAGCTTCTCCTTCCAGCCTTGGATCCTTTTCCACACCCGATCCTTGAGATACTCAAAAGTTTTCCTCTTGGAGTCGCCAACATAAACCGGCAAGCCAAGATAGCGCTCACAGCTAGCTATGGTGGATATGTCAAGAATTTCCATGAAA
This sequence comes from Miscanthus floridulus, assembly GCF_019320115.1. NCBI lineage: Eukaryota > Viridiplantae > Streptophyta > Magnoliopsida > Poales > Poaceae > Miscanthus > Miscanthus floridulus. The sequence goes on from NC_089593.1 coordinate 51,675,105, forward strand.
CTTTCTTTTGCTGCAGTTTTAGTGTTTCTGCTAAACATAATCGATGATTTATCCTTGTTGATGGTTTGCCCTAAACACTCCTCATAAAGTTGTAGCACATACCGCAAATGATTTGCACTCTCATCATTAACTTTTAAGAGAAGCAATGAATCATCAGCGAACAAAAGATGAGTGATTCTCGGTGCATTGTTACAAATAGACGCCCCCTCCAAAACACCATTACTTTCTGTAGCATTTAGCAAGGTAGAAAAGCCTTCAGCACATAACAAAAAGAGATAGGGAGAAAGTGGGTCTCCTTGACGTAACCCCCGTGAAGGGATTATTTCATCTGTAAGTTCCCCATTCACTTTGATCCGATATGACACAGTTGATATGCACTGCATAATCAGTTTGGACCATCTTTCATGGAATCCCAGCTTGTCCATCATCTTTTGTAAAAAAGCTCCATTCAACACGATCGTAAGCCTTGCTCATATCAAGCTTCATAGTTGCATAGCTAAAAGGTCCTTATGTGGTTTTGGTAATTGAGTGACAACCTAGGTGGACTAATTGTGTTTGATGTGAGATACACAGGAGATTAGTCCACAGGTACATGTATATGAGCAACATATGCCATGGAGGTGGAAATGGCTCAGAGATGTTGCAAAGCTCACATATGTGATGATGAAGGAGCTAATTGTACATGAGACATGACATTGAGCCATGTGATCAAGGTGGAGAAGATCAAGACAAGACTTGGCTTGATGGACCGATTGCAAGTGTGAAGGGCAAGTTGGGTGATGACTTGGCGCCGATGGACCGAGGCAATGGTGAAGAGCAAGTGAAGTCAAGATCGATGAACCAATATGGTCATATGATGATATGGAGTGAATCATATCATTGTCGATCATATTGGTGCATGTGTTGCATCGACATTGGAGGAGATGGAGTGGAATACGCAAGGCAAAGGTATAACCTAGGGCATTTCATTTCACCGGTCATAGGTGTGTAGAGAAGTTTATGACTGGGTTTAGGATAGATGGTCGTACTATCAAGAGGGGCAAACTTCTTTGATCACATCATCACCGCAAATATTCCAATATTTCTTGTAAAATAGAGTAGGCATACCATCACCACCCAGAGCTTTGAGATTGTCGATGCTATCCAAAGCCCTTTTAATTTCATCAGCTGTGAATTCTTTTATCAAAGACATGTTCATCTCCTGGGTCACTTTGGGCTGCACATATTGCAATAATTCATCAGTGCTCCCCCCTGCATTGGCATGAAACAAACTTTTATAATAATTAGTAATAACATTTTGCTTCTCCCCCTCCTGCTCCACTATTGATCCATCCTCTATCACTAATTTACAAATGCGGCTCCTCCTCTTTCTTTAAGAAGCAAATTGGTGAAAGAATTTTGTATTTCGATCACCATTATCTAGCCAATGAGCATGTGCTCTTTGCTTCCAATACAAATTTCTTTGCTCCTCAAGCCTCTCCAATTTATACTTTAAAATCTGCTCTCTCTCCCCACTGTATGTGTGAAAGTGCATCTAGCCCTTTAGTGGGTTTTGGATGATTGAATGACAACGTGATTAAAGGACTAACCCGTTTGCTAAGTGTGGACAGGTAATAGGTTATCTCACAGGTACTTAATGAAAGCCAAAATGATGTGTTGTTGTGTAAACAATCTAGTTCAAGCACAAGACAACAATGCAAATGGAATTCATGCAAAGGCTTAATTATTGTGGGATTTCCATGTTCTATGTGAAAGCAAGCTTGTAAGAATTAATTAATGAGACATAAGGGAGTACATATGGATTGGTCTCATATTTGAAGCTTGCTAAATTGAAATGAAAAAGATAACAATACATGAATGGATGATTCAACACAAGATGTGACTTGATGGCTTGAGATGGTGAAGATAGCAAGGAAAGGCTTCGAGGTACTAAGCAAGGGTGAAGGGCAAGCGACGGCTTGGTGGACAAAGAACCTAGCTAGGGTGAAGAAGGAAGTACTTGCATTTAGTTGAGGTACTAATCAAGCTATAATGGCCACGTTTATGTGGAGGATCAAATCACTATTGGAGTGTTTGATGGAAGTGACTTGATATATTTGGGATTATTCAAATTTAATGAATGGAATCAAGTCACATGCTCAAGTGAAAAGATCAACATCAACATGTTAGCACCCTTACTTGATGAAGATTGGAAGGGACGGCATCAATTCAAAAAAGATCAACTCAAGTGGTATAAATTCATTTTTCCTTTTATCTTGAGTATAATAGGGATGCCGTACTATTAAGAGGGATGCATCATGTTGATAGATAATGTTTCATAAGTGCTCAAGCCAACCCATGTGAGTTTTGAGTATTTGAGCGATAAAAGAGCTAACTTTATCTTTGCTGGTCTAGCAATACCGGACGTGATACCGGACACGTCCGGTATTTACCCAGCAGTGCTAAAACTGTTGTTCTCGGGTTGGTTCGTTGGGAGTTCCGACAGTCGGGAGTCCCGGCAAGGGTCGGGAGTTCCAACGTCTCGCACTTTAACTGACCTGCAAGGGTTCGCTGTCCTGGCCATACCGGACGTGTCCGGTATGCATGACCAAAGGCCAATGGCTAATTTTCAAATGCCTTGAGGGTCGGGAGTTCCGATGGTCGGGAGTTCCGACATATGTCGGAAGTTCTAACACCTCACAAACTTCAACTCAGTTACATGGTTTTCAAAATTGCTGAGGGTCGGGAGTTCCGACGTGAGTTGGGAGTTTCGACGGTCGGGAGTTCCAGCATTTATCGGGAGTTCCGATGTCTCACAACTTCACTATAACTTAGTTACCGTTGGCGCAGTGTAAGTCATACCTACCGGACGTGTCCGGTATTGCAACGGCTATAAAATGGCTAGTTTTTCCAAGGGGGCTATAAATACCCCCAAGCCTCCACCTTTGGAGGCTGCTGATTCTGCTGATACACACACACGTTTTTTAGCCTTGCCAACTCTCCCAACCCTCTCTTAGTGAGTGATTGATCAAATTTGCCAAATCAAATTGTGGGTTTAGTGAAATTCAAAAAGGGAGCAATCCAACCACTTGAGCACTTGTGCATATTGTCAATCTTGTGATTCGCATTTATTACTCTTGGACTCTTTGGTCCTAGATGGTTAGGCGTCGCCGGAGAGCACCCGAGAGATTGTGGTGTGCCTCGAAAAGTTTGTAACGGTCGATTCCGCCGCCTCAGAATCATCTAGTGGAAGGAGGAAAATGAGTTGGAAAAGACTCCGACTAGAGTGACCTTCGTGGTACCCTCTAGGGCTGACCTTCGCTGGGTCGCCCGTAGCCCCCTCAACGGAGAGTAGGACTCGAACGAGTTCGAACTTCGGTAAAACAAATATTGTGTCTCAATTTGTATTTCATTCAATATTTGTGTTGCTCTAGCTCTTGTGCAGGTTCTCTGTGTTTACTGTCATCTCCAGTAGATACCTACAGTTTGGTTTGAAGATAGAAATCGAAGGGAGCAAGTTTGGGGCTGTTCTGCAGAAATCATGTATACCGGACACGTCCGGTATTCATACCGGACACGTCCGGTATTGATCACTGTGCCAGTCTGTTCTGTAGAACACGTGCATACCGAACACGTCCGGTATACCTACCGGACACGTCCGGTATTTCCTGCCTGCGCTGAATATATTCATTCTCTGTTCTAACTTTGTGTTGCAGGGTTGTAGCTTCTAGATATATTCTTTATACCTTGTATACTCTGTGGCTAACTTGTGAGGGGTGGTACTACTCTTTATTTGGAGTTTCTATTTTGGAAACTCCCTTTACTAATCATTTCTGCATTTAAAGGTGTTAATTTTTAGAAACGCCTATTCACCCCCCTCTAGGTGGCATCCTAGGTCCTTTCAATGTGCACTAATCGGCATTCTCCTGCACAACTCTAACTTCTTAAGAGCAAATTTGATTCTCCTCTCAAGATCATCCAAAATATTCTTACTCCAATCCCACAAATCACTAGCAACCCCTTTCACTGCATTTTCCACTTTCTCTCCTCTCACTTGAGTAGCAAATTTCCAAGCATTCTCGATAATCACCCTACATTGTTCTTCTTCAACCCAATTGGCCTCAAAACAAAAAGTAACACTCGAGCGAGTATTTTTCCCCCATACAGGTCCTCCGTGTTCATAATGACGGGCTTATGATCAGAATGGCGTTGATCTCCATTTATCAGTATCTTGATACATCATGAAATGTATCGCTGATTCTAGACATTGATTTGCTTCAAGACTAAAGGACTACCATTATAGTATATTAGGACAAAGTTTCGTTAAGTCGATTGGGTTATGTATAAGTCTACAGGTGGATCAGATTGGTAGGTATACGAACTCAAAGTCAAGTCTGAGTACAGGAGCTTATAGTTGTGGAACGGATCCTAGACCATGGGCCATGGTGATGTAACTCGGTAATAGTAGTTTTGGTGACATTGTGCAAGTTTTGATTTCGGAAATGCTATGAACAAAACATCCAACGCTAGACTCCCTTCTAGACACGTGGCGTGACGTGCACCACAACTTTACCTCACTACCGCATGTGCCACTCGCCTAAATAAATAAAAAAATAAAATCAACTCCTGGCCGCCTCGCCTCGCTCCACTTCGTTCTGCATGCACAGCCTGCCCAATGAGCTCCTCTCTCTCATGCTTCCATGCTACTCCGCTCTCTCTCGCTTGCCCACCCCGGCGCGTGCTGTCCCCCACCCCGGCGTCTTCCTCCCCCACCACGGCGGCTCCTCCCCCCATCTCGATGGCGCCCCTCCCCACACCTCGACGTCCTCACCCACCGGGAGCCCCCAATGCCGTAGATCCGATGGCCCTCTCCCCCACCTCAGCAAAATCCATGGAGGTGGCACGGCAGTGTTGCAGGGGAGTGGGCGGCTCTCCCCCACCCCAGCACGGTGTCCTCCCCAGCCCCGGCGACGCCCTTTCTCATCCCGGCGATCGAGCTCCCCCCACCCCGGCGGCCATGACGCTCCTCACTCCTGGTGGCGGTGGTGCTCACGCGTAGCCGCTCGCCGCCGTCTCCGACCCTGACGATCGGAATCGACCAGCCCAACCTTCCCCTCCCCTATGTTACATGTGTATGTTTCAAGTGTTTTAGACGTTTCAGATGTATGTTGCTTGTTTTATATGGATATTGCAAAAGTAGATCAGGAGATGTTACACATGTTGCAAGTGTTTCAGAGGCATGTTGCAAGTGTTTGTTCAAAATGTTTCATCTATTCCCAGACGTATGTTGCAATCGTTTTGATCTGGATGTTGCATATGTTTTCAAACATATGTTGCAATAGTATGCTCCGAAATGCTTCATCTATTTCATTCTTCTGTTGCAACAAGTGTTTTTATGTTGCACGTTGCAAGTGTTCTATCTGGATGTTGCATATGTTTTCACACAATCACACATATGTTGCAAGTGTATGTTTTAGATGTTTCATCTATTTTAGATGTATGTTGCATTCAGGTGTTTCATGTTGCACGTGTTTCATGCTCTTCGGAGAGTTAGGGGGTGCCAACGAGCGGGCAGACGGTCCTCAACTACGGTCAGGCGGCGCGGGAGACATCCAGGCAACACGAGGCCGGCGTGGGCATGCATAACGAGCCAGTGCGTGAAACATAGTGCTCGGAAACGGGCTAGCACACGTGGGCGTCCACCCGGACATCCGGGCACTAGCATCCCAAGATCAGTGTTATCTTACACGTTAAACGGTAAACTGTCGTTCGCCCTTCGTTTAGCGTTTAGGCCGTTTACATGGTGTTTAAACGGTCTAAACAGTTTTACACCATATTACCAAAATGTGCATATTTATTGATGTAAAATCAATTATTCTCCCATTTATACATGTTTATGCTATTAAAAATCAATTATTTTAGTATGTATATATATTTATGCATGTAAAAAGAATCAAATATACATATTTATACATGTAAGAAATCAATTATACATATTTATAAATATAATAAACTTAAGTATACAAATTTATGCATGTATAATTTAACTGTATTTACCCGGTGATCGCCTAAATAGCTATTTAAACAGTCATTTAGTCCGTTTAAAACCATTTATCTCTGTTCCGTTAAGAGCGTTTAGACCGTTAACCCCCATTTTGTGACCGTTGAAACGGTCAATCGTTTAATTTCCAGATACCCCCTAAACAAAACAGTTTGCCACTATTTACCATTTAGCAACCGTTTAAATGGCCGTTTAGGCGAACACTGCCCAAGATAAATAAAGTTATAAAAGTTATTGAGTGTAGACTGTGATAAATGTTGTCAAGAAAAAAATCTTTAAGGAACAAAACTCCCACATAACTTAAAAGTCAGGTCGTGACTGTTCTACAAGTTGCAACAGAAAATGCAGTCGGTACAAACTTTCTAAGAACGAACAGGCAAAAGAGCTGCCTATATAATATTAAAATAGAGCTACATGAAGTATTTAGAACTACACATTCTCAGGCAATCTAACCCTTAAGTATGTCACAATTAACACCACATTCACTCCTGCATCGCCTCTGCCTCTGCCTCTGCCTTAGGTGGGGGTGGCGGCAAAACCTCCTTCACCATATCCAAAAACTCCTGGACCCGCTTGTCTTCGTCACAGGCTTCTCCTCGGTCGTCCCTGGAAAATCGTTTCCCACATTCTTCTATCATCTGCAGTAGAGGATCAAAATGAAGACTAAACAGCTTAGTAGAGGATCAAAATGAAGAATAAACAGCTAAACATCAAGTTATAAAGTGTAATCATTGTACATCCAGGTCACTTTAGTTTTGTCCTAAGTCAAAGTTCTCAAGTTTGACCATGTTTATAGAAAATTGCATCAACATCAAATTAGTTTATTTAAATTCTCTCTGACATGTCTTGATAGTGCATTTAACTGAACTTATAGATGGTAATATATTTTTTCTAAAAACTTTGTCAAAGTTAGAGAAGTTTGACTTAGGACAAGGCTAAAGTGACCTACAATTTGGAATGGAGGGAGTAAGTTATGAGTGGCTCTTGGAAGTGTAATAAATAACAATAGCAATAGCAATCGTTACTTCATATTTGACACACTTGAACTACTTTTCTCTGCCTATCATTGCACAGAAAATACAAGTTATCCATGAGATGCGCTCATGGATAATTATAAGACAGAAATCCAGCTTATGGACAAGTAAATAAAGTTCTCAGATATGAAGCAACAAACAAGTATAGTTTAGTACATCTTTCCATATCTTGCCAAAATTCAAAAAGCAAAAGAAGTTCAGCCATTTCTAGCCCTTAAAAAGGAAAAACAGATTTAAACCTCTTTCAACCTCATGTCTCGTGAATTCAGAAAAGCAAATTTATGCATCATTAAAAGCTATTTAGCCCATTTGCTTCTATACTACTACTCCATTCCAAATTATAAGTCGTTTTGGCTTTTCTAGGTACGTACCCTTTGCTATGCATCTAGATATATATTATATCTAGATACATAACAAGACTTGCCCTCGTGCCGCTGCCACGTGGGCGACACTGGCATCGACACAAACCCTAGCAGCCGCTGCCCCCTTCTCTCCCTCCCTCCCGCCGCGCCGCCGCCGGAGCAGGCCGTCGGCATGGCCGCGCGGGTTGCCGGGAGGGCGGCGGTGGGGCGCTAGTTCGCGGTGGTGGCAGGGACGGACGATGTCGTGCTCGCGCGCAGCGGGGTCCGACGTCCAAATCTACGGGTGCTGCGGTGGCCCGCACCTAGGCAGGCGTTGGCCGATGCCCACGGCAGCGGCAACGGCAGCGGCTCTAGGCCAGGGCACCGGGAACGGCACCAGATTCGCAGGGGGGCGTCCGTAGAGGGGTGCCCCACGCCCTGGGATGCGTGCGGAGGCGGCTGCGTCGGCCAGGGGCGCCGAGGGCGGGGGTCTTCCTCGCACTTGGCAGTGGTGGGGCGCGTGGCGGGGTGCACCCTCGTGCGAGCCGCGTGGGGCTTGGTGGAGCCGTCCGCTGCGGGTGTGGCGGTGCCGGCCAGCCGTGCACGCGCCGAGGGGCGGCGGGGGGGGGGGGGGGGCTCTTCTTCCTCCTCCGCTTCCTGCTTTCCTCCTCAGCCATGGCAGCGGTGACAACCATGGTGGAGGCGGTGGCGGCGGCGGAGGGCACCGGGTCCTAGCGCCCTGGTGGCCACATCCGGCGCCCCCCAGTGCAGGGGGCGGCACTCGTGGTGGTGGGTCATGCGCCTGGCGGTGGCTGGTGGAGGTCGGCAGCAGCAACGGCATGTGCTTGTTTGGACGACGGCAGCCAGCGACGACTTCAGCGTGCGGCACTATGACGCATGCGGCAAGGTAGGTCTAGCCCAGCACGTTGCCCGGTCAGAGGGGTTGGCGGCCAAGTCGCCCCTAGTGCAGGGGGCGGCACTCGCGGTGGTGGGTCATGCGCCTAGCGGTGACAAGCGGAAGTCGGCAGCGGCGACAACGGATGCTTGTTCGAACGACGGCAGCTAGCGACGGCTCCAGCGTGCGGCACTGTGACGCATGCGGCAAGGTAGGTCTGGCCCAGCGCGTTACCCGGTCTGAGGGGGTGGCGGCCGACGCAGCTGTGCGGCTGCTGTGAGCAGCCTGCGCGTCGATGCCCTTCTGGAGGGGCTTCTGCGGGACAACACGGCAACGACGGCGATGATGGCGGCAGGCTAGGGCTTCGGCATCATGGCTAGACAGTTGTGCTGGAGGGCACCTTGGGCGAAAGCCTTAGTAACGGTGACGCCTGTAGGCACCGCTTTCCCTGTTGGGGGCGTCGTGTTCCCCTCCAGCAGTGTCTTCCACAGGTGAAAACCCGGTCCATTCCTGGACAAGCAATGGCGGCGCTATCGGCGTCGTACCCTTCCTGAAGGCGTCGCTGTTGGAATTTCGTCTTGGCCGCGATGTCTCCTTCCATGGACGCTCTTCGCTTCTCGGTGCTCGGTTGACGTGAGACGGCCGGAACTGCATCCATGAAGTCAGAGCTGCTACATTGGGGGATGTAGCTTGACAACAATGACACGGGGCAAACCCCCCTTCTTCGACGACTAGGACTTTGCTTGGGAGGCCAGGCAAACACTGCGGTCGAGGCAGGAGACCGAGACAGGATCGAAGTCGGTGCTGCTCTTCACGACGAGCTGGAGCTCGGCAACGATGACCTGTTGTGGCCTCTTGCTTCGGGCCCGTCTGTCTGGCATCGTAGGGTGGGATATCTGTGGTCTGCCATGGGAAGTCTGAGCTGCTGGCTGCTTTGCCATGCTCCGCAACGATGACTCTGATGGATAAGTCTCATGTGTGGCTGGTCTTTGTGGGGCTATGATGCTCACATGGTCATGGTCCTTGTGGCTGTTTTTCTGTTTTTAGGACAGCATCTTAGACTAGAGGACAGCATCTTAGAGGACAGCATCTTAGACTAGAGGACAGCATCTTAGCTAGGACAGCATATTAGCATCTTAGACTAGCATCTTAGACTAGCATCTTGGCATATGCTTGGCTGGCTAGCAGCCTATAAATATGTAACCCCAACCCCTTGGGTTGGCATGGCATTTGTGTGAGCTTGTGTGAGAAATAGACAAGAAAATTGCCCCAACTCCTAGTGTCATCCTCTCTCGATGAGAGTAAGAATTCTCCTACTACCAAGAGTGAGAATTCAGCGACTAACAAGTGGTATCAGAGCCGTATTATCCTGTAGCCTGAGCATCTCTTGCTCATCTTCTCTCCCAGCCCCACAACAGCCCCAGCTGTTGGCAGCAGCAGCTCCTCCGGCCGCTCCTGTTCACTCCTCTCCCAGCTCGTCTGAAGCAGCCCTCTCCCCACGCAGCAGCCCCCCGGTAGCGCGTCATGTCCGCAGGGCAGTCTCAGCGCTCGGTCGCCTCGAGCACGCGGCGTCGGCAGGAGGCCGAACTTGCCGCGGCAGAGGAACGCGAGCGAGCGGCGGCAGAGACCGCTGCGGCGGCGGCAAGGGCGTCGAGGCTAGCAGCGGCGGAGCTGGCAGCAGCCAGAGCGGAGGCGGAAGCAGCGGCGGCGGCGAATGCAGCGCGTGCGGCGGCGGCGGAGGTCGAGGCTCTGCGCGGCAGCATCGGCAGCTCCATTTCCGCTGACGACACCGCCGACGCGGACCTCGAGCTGCTAGAGAGGGAGGCAGCGCGAGCGCGGGCGGCGCAGTGGACAGCCGCGCACGTCCACGAGCGTGGCGGCAGCCCAGACAGGCGCGAACGCGCTGGCGGCGCTCCTGGAGGAGGCGCGCACGGCGGTGGCGCTCCTGGGGCAGCCGCGCACACCCACGAGCGCGGCGGCAGCCCAGACAGGCGCGGACGCGCCGGCGGCGCTCCTGGAGGAGGCGCGCACGGCAACGGTGGCGGACGGGTCGATGGAGAGCGCGGCCTTCACAGGCAGCGTGGCTCTCTCTCCCCGGATCGGTACCGACGGGTCGATGGAGAGCGCGGCCTTCACAGGCAGCGTGGCTCTCTCTCCCCGGATCGGTACCGTGGTTACCACGGGCTCCAGGCTGTTGTCAGGGACGTCGGTCCCGGCGGTGGGTGGCCTACCCTCACCAAGACCAACTACGTCGAGTGGGCTGCGGTGATGAGGGTAAAGCTCCAGGTGCGGCACATGTGGGAGGCAGTCCGGTACGGCGACGTCGACTACGACCTAGATCGACGGGCGCTGGATGCTCTCATCGCTGCAGTCCCGCCCGAGATGCAGTTCTCGCTTACCAGCAAGCGGACTGCCAAGGAGGCTTGGGACGCCATCGCTGCGGCACGCATCGGCAGCGATCGCGCCCGCAAGTCCACACTGCAGGCACTTCGCAAGGAGTGGGAGAACCTGGCTTTCAAGCCAGGTGAGGACGTTGATGACTTTGCTCTCCGTCTCAACACTCTGTTGCAGAAGATGGTGCAGTTCGGCGACGACACCTACGGCGAGGAGAGAGCTGTCGAAAAGCTCTTCCGCTGCGTCCCCGAGAAGTACAAGCAGATGGCTCGCTCGATCGAGTCGCTGCTGGATCTCTCCACGATGTCGATCGAGGAGGCGATAGGTCGCCTCAAGGTCGTCGATAGTGATGAGCCACAGTCCCTCTCAGGGCCCATCACCACTGGCGGGAAGCTCCTTCTCACTCGGGAGCAGTGGCTTGCCAGCCAGGGTGACCGGAGGAAGGGGGAGCCTTCTTCCGCGACAGGCGGCCGCAAGCGTGGCAAGCCACGTAAGGCGCGCAGAGACGCCCAGGCCGGGGCGCGAGGACGTGCCGAGGGTGATGCCCGCGGAGGCGCCCAGGGCGGCGCCGCCGGCAGGCACAAGCCGGCACGAGACGACGCCTGCCGCAACTGCGGCCAGCTTGGCCATTGGGCCAAGGACTGTCGACAGCCACGACGCGGCCAGGCCCACGTCGCACAGGCGGAGGAGGAGGAGCCGGCTCTGTTCATGGCACATGCCAGCATCGAGCTACCTCCAGCGGCACCGGCCGCAGCGGCTCTCCTCCACCTTGACGAGCCAAAAGCACACGCCCTCCTCGGCGACAGCTCCGGCAACGACAAGACTGACGGGTGGTGCCTCGACACCGGCGCCACCCATCACATGACCGGTCGACGGGAGTTCTTCACCGAGCTTGACTCTAGCGTCCGAGGCTCCGTCAAGTTTGGGGATGCCTCCGGCGTGGAGATCAAGGGCGTCGGCTCCATCATCTTCACCGCCGTGTCTGGTGAGCACAGGCTGCTCACCGGAGTCTACTACATCCCCGCGTTGAGGAACTCCATCATCAGCTTGGGACAGCTGGATGAGAACGGTTCGCGCGTGGTGGTTGAGGACGGAGTCATGAGGATTTGGGATCGTCGTCGTCGCCTTCTTGCCAAGGTATCCAGAAGCGCAAATCGACTCTACGTCCTTAACGTGCAGGTGGCACAACCCCTCTGTCTCGCTGCTCGTCGGGACGACGAGGCGTGGCAGTGGCACGAGCGTTTCGGGCACCTTCACTTTGAGGCCCTGAAGCGGCTCAGTGCCACGGAGATGGTGCGAGGCCTGCCATGCCTCGACCATGTGGAGCAGCTCTGCGACGTCTGCGTGTTGACGAAGCAGAGGCGACTCCCCTTTCCCCAGCAGGCGAGCTTTCGAGCCAAGGAGAGGCTCGAGCTCGTGCACGGGGACTTGTGTGGCCCGGTGACACCGGCCACACCGGGAGGACGACGCTACTTCCTGCTGCTCGTCGACGACCTCTCCCGCTACATGTGGGTGATGGTCCTCGGCAGCAAGGGAGAGGCTGCGGACGCCATCAGACGCGCGCAGGCTTCTGCGGAGGCGGAGTGCGGCCGCAAGCTGCGCGTGCTGCGCACCGACAACGGCGGCGAATTCACGGCGGCTGAATTCGCGTCGTACTGCGCTGACGAGGGCATTCAGCGCCACTACTCCGCGCCGTACAGCCCGCAGCAGAACGGCGTCGTCGAGCGGCGCAACCAGACGGTTGTGGGGATGGCTCGGGCCCTCCTCAAGCAGAGGGGGATGCCGGCTGTCTTCTGGGGAGAGGCGGTGGTGACGGCCGTCTACATCCTCAACCGCTCGCCTACCAAGGCGCTCGACGGCAGGACGCCGTACGAGGCTTGGCATGGGCGCAAGCCGGCGGTCTCCCACTTGCGGGTCTTCGGCTGCCTCGCGTTCGCCAAGGAGCTTGGCCACATCAGCAAGCTCGACGACAGGAGCACTCCGGGAGTGTTCATCGGCTACGCGGAGGGCTCGAAGGCCTACCGCATCCTCGACCCGAAGACACAGCGTGTGCGCACGGCGCGCGACGTTGTGTTCGACGAAGGGCGAGGATGGGCGTGGGACAAGGCGGTGGACGATGGCTCGGCTCCGACTTACGACGACTTCACTGTCGAGTACGTCCACTTCGAGGGAGCTGGGGGAGTAGGCAGCTCTTCTTCGGCGAGCGCGTCTACCCCAGTCCCCGAGCCTCCACCGACCCCGGCGCCTGCTACTCCGACAGCTCCACGCTCTCCAGCCAGGACCTCGGCTGCGATGAGTTCTTCGCCGGCTTCACCACAGCCGGCAACGCCACGCACTCCAGCACCGACAGGCACCTCTCCGGGCACGTCTACTCCAACACCAGCTCGTGTCGAGCATAGCCCGGTTGAGCTCGCTACTCCGCTCTCTCACGACGAGGAGCGCATCGACGCGTACCACGACGGCGAGCCGTTGCGGTACCGTACGATGGAGAACCTTCTCGGCGACCAGTTGGTGCCGGGACTGGTGCCTCATGACCTGGAGGACCTGGAGGCGCAGTTGCACCTTGCGTGTGACGACGGCGAGCCTCGGTCGTTCGCAGAGGCCGAGAGACACGCGGCATGGCGCGCCGCGATGCAGTTGGAAATGGATGCGGTTGAGAAGAACCGCACCTGGGAGCTTGCTGACCTTCCTCGTGGTCATCGCGCGATCACCCTTAAGTGGGTGTACAAGCTGAAGAGGGATGAAGCCGGTGCCATCGTCAAGCACAAGGCTCGCTTGGTGGCACGAGGTTTCGTGCAGCAGGAGGGGGTCGACTTCGACGACGCCTTTGCTCCCGTGGCACGGATGGAGTCCGTGCGACTCCTCCTTGCGCTAGCTGCCCAGGAGGGCTGGCGTGTTCATCACATGGACGTCAAGTCGGCGTTCCTTAACGGCGACTTGAAGGAGGAGGTCTACGTGCACCAGCCGCCGGGATTTGCGATCCCCGGCAAGGAGGGCAAGGTGCTCCGCCTGCGCAAGGCCCTCTATGGCTTGCGACAGGCACCGAGGGCGTGGAATGCCAAGCTGGATTCCACGCTAAAGGGGATGGGCTTCGAGCAAAGCCCGCACGAGGCGGCCATCTACCGACGGGGCAATGGAGGTAATGCCCTGTTGGTGGGTGTCTACGTCGACGACTTGGTGATCACCGGCACCAAGGATGCGGAGGTGGCGGCATTCAAGGAAGAGATGAAGGCCACCTTCCAGATGAGTGACCTGGGGCCTCTCTCCTTCTACCTGGGAATCGAGGTACACCAGGATGACTCTGGGATCACGCTTCGACAGACCGCCTACGCCAAGCGCGTCGTTGAGCTAGCTGGGCTCACCGACTGCAACCCAGCTCTCACTCCGATGGAGGAGAGGCTGAAGCTGAGCCGCGACAGCACGACGGAGGAGGTGGACGCTACGCAGTACCGGCGTCTTGTGGGGAGCCTTCGCTACCTCGCCCACACACGGCCGGACTTGGCATTCTCCGTCGGCTACGTCAGTCGGTTCATGCAGCGACCGACGACGGAGCACCAGCAGGCTGTGAAGAGGATCATCCGCTACGTTGCGGGGACTCTCGACCACGGCCTCTACTACCCGAGGTGCCCTGGGGCGGCACACTTCGTCGGGTACAGCGACAGCGACCACGCCGGCGACATCGACACCAGCAAGAGCACGAGCGGGATCCTCTTCTTCCTCGGCAAGTGCCTCGTTAGCTGGCAGTCGGTCAAGCAGCAGGTCGTGGCCCTGTCCAGCTGCGAGGCCGAGTACATAGCGGCCTCCACCGCTTCGACTCAGGCGCTCTGGCTCGCTCGACTGCTTGGTGATCTCCTCGGCAGAGACACTAGAGCGGTGGAGCTCAGGGTGGACAGCAAGTCCGCTCTGGCCCTGGCAAAGAACCCCGTGTTCCACGAACGCAGCAAGCACATCCGGGTGAGGTACCACTTCATCCGAAGCTGTTTGGAGGAAGGGAGCATCAAGGCGAGCTACATCAACACCAAGGACCAGCTTGCGGACCTGCTCACCAAGCCCCTTGGGAGGATCAAGTTCCTTGAGCTCTGCTCCAGGACCGGGATGGTTCAACTCTCCCACAAGACGACGCACAAGACTTAGGGGGAGAATGATGGATAAGTCTCATGTGTGGCTGGTCTTTGTGGGGCTATGATGCTCACATGGTCATGGTCCTTGTGGCTGTTTTTCTGTTTTTAGGACAGCATCTTAGACTAGAGGACAGCATCTTAGAGGACAGCATCTTAGACTAGAGGACAGCATCTTAGCTAGGACAGCATATTAGCATCTTAGACTAGCATCTTAGACTAGCATCTTGGCATATGCTTGGCTGGCTAGCAGCCTATAAATATGTAACCCCAACCCCTTGGGTTGGCATGGCATTTGTGTGAGCTTGTGTGAGAAATAGACAAGAAAATTGCCCCAACTCCTAGTGTCATCCTCTCTCGATGAGAGTAAGAATTCTCCTACTACCAAGAGTGAGAATTCAGCGACTAACAGACTCATGGTAGTGTTGTACTGTGTTGTGTCGCGTGGGTGGGCTAGCCTTTCGGGGTGTTTGGCACCACGTTTGGCTACCCTTTCTTGTACATAAACTTCATTCGTCTTAATTGAGCGGCAAAGCTCCTTCCATTATTTCAAAAAATAACAAAAGCTATGTATCTAGAAAAGTCAAAACGACTCATAATAATTTGGAACAGAGGGAGTAAGAAATAAGAATAGGTTCTTGGCCCCTTTTCTTCTTAATATAAAGATACGTAGCTCTCTACGTATTCGAGAAAAAAAAAACATAGGCGTCCGAATTGACAAACCCAGTTATCCTCACACCAGTCAAGCAGCGCTAAACTTCAAACATTTTTTTCCAACAACAATACAGAAATGGTAATATCGTAGCGAGGAAGGCCACTTTCACGGTGATCGGTGCAGCAAAATTTCTATATGAAATAGCTTAATTTGCATAAACATGTAATATTGTAAATCTGAAAATAAAAACATGCTCATTATCAGCAAGATGAACATTACAGTACCGCATAAGCATCGGCAGCTGAGGATGGTCTCCAGTTGATGACATTTAGCTTATCAGCCTCTGCAAGCATGAAACCCTCACTTCTCTTCACAAATTCATAAATTGATTCCCTTGTCTGGTTGCAAGCAGGGGTTTTTAAGAGGTACTCATACACCTGATGAGACGATGACGACTATCAGACCAGTTTAGGTACAAAGGGTGTACCCAGTGCAGAGAGCCCCCGCTCTGTGCGGGGTTTGGGGAAGGGTGTCAGTGGCAAGCCTTACCCTCGCCTGTGCAATGCGAGGAGACCGCGACTCGAACCCGGGACCTTCCGGTCACAGGCGGTAAGACTCTACCGCTTGCACCAGGCCCGCCATTCACCAGTTTAGGTACAAAACAGCACAAATAAACAAGTCGAAATGATAAAGGCCTAGGTAAAAGAGGAGCAAAGTACCTTACACTCTGATGCAGCAACAGCCCCCAAGCATCCCATAGGGTCAACTTTGGCACCTCTTGTTCGCAAGAAGTCAAGAACTTCAAAGTTGGTAAGGATCCCTGCATTTGCTTTCTGTCTGCAGAACATCAATGGGCAACGGTTATTCCTAGTCTAGCTTTAAATCACGCAGTGGCTGACAAGCAGCACAAGACATTCAGGACCCATGGTTCAGTCCTCTACACTCAGGGTTATTCGCATCAATTGAGCGAAACAATTGGAGCTCACAACAGACTTTCCCATGAATCCTCATAAGAAATGGCATATCGAACAAAAACAATCTAACAACAGACTTTCCCATGAATCCTCATAGGAAATTATGGATTGAACAATAAACAATCTAACAGAACAGTTGGCACCACACTTATACCCCCAATTACTGTGAAGTTTTGGACAGATTAATAGGTGAAACGGGAAAATATCATCGATCACGACATTGTTGTTAAACTTATAACTGGACCCATTAACCAACAGGGACCATCTGAGGCACTAGCTGATCTAATTTTTGAAGAATTTGCGTAATGGATAGGAGTGCATGTCGAAGATTGACAGACAGCTTAGGTCAGCATACCAGTAACGGTGAACAACATAATAACACAGGTACTGAGAGACCGGAGACATGAGCACTCACATCTTCATTTCTGCTGCGGACTGACCGTGCTCGCCGAAGGAGATGAACCTAACCAAAACGGGACGGATAACCACGGCCGGACTGACCGTGCTCGCCGAATGAGATGAACCTAACCAAAACGGGACGGATTAGCAAGGCATCACGCAAAGGGCGAGAAAGCTAATTTCGTGCACCAGTACCACGGGATGGGTTACTCGCCAGCAGAGGGTCCGGTGGAATCGATGAGCGGAGCGCAACCCACGTCCGGAACCGGAAGGCGGCTCCAACCCCGCCAGCTGCACCAACGGAGAGCAGGAGCTCGCGGCGGCGGAGGACCCGTCGGTCGGTACGCCGGCGCCGGCCCCTCGTGCTGGACCTGTCAAGGGTTCCCACCCCTTCGGCGTAGGCTCGGAGCTTCACGACAAGCTGGGTTATTTTGGCCTGCGATGATAATATTAATAGTGGGCCGGATTCACCTAAGCCCACAAAACCGTGAAAGAGCCCAACAGTACACGCCCTTCAAGAACCCACCAGGTTCATTTCCTCAGGATCAAACATCACAATTCAGAAGCGCATTTCAGACGCGTCACTCGCAACCGAAATTTTTCCAATTTAACCGTTTTTCCTTTAAAAATTACATTTATACCCATGGGTATCAAAAACCTTTGGACCATCTCGGTGCCGTGACCCATGACGCCGAGGTAATACGTCTCGACACCAAACTTTGACCATGTCAGCGCCATGTCGCCAGCCACTCTGATCTCAGTGCCATGACCTATGGCGCCAAAGCAACACATCTCGGTGCCGACTTTTGGCCACGTCAACGTCATGTTGCCAGCCACGACAACCTTGACCTCCAACCTCAACGCTGAGACATGTTACCTCAGCGACGTAGGCCACGACACTGAGCTCAAGGTCCAAAGATAAGTTTTTGCCGTTGAGAGGATATAAATGTGAATTTTTTATTAAAAAAAGGTTAAATTGAAGAAAAAAATCGGCACCCGCAACAGCGCGGGGGGAGGGGGGACAAAAAGGTACAATCCCTGAGGTACAGATATAAGGAAATGAAAAAAATACTACTTTAGTAAAGAAGATACAGACGATCATCTGACGGATTATCAACGTAGTAATAACATACTTATTTGCACGAACTCTCCCAACAACTCTACAACTACAACACGCATGGGGTTGTTCTACAGTGGCCCAAAATGTGGATTCCTCCAACCAGACTACTCTCCTCCCATTGCTACTCAGTTTTACGACGACCTATCCCGTGACATATACTACTTTACTACAGGATTTGAACATCAGTGATGCGCCTTATGAGACCTTGCCCGAGCTGTGCGGCGAACTCCATAGGACGCCTTGACGAGGCGTGGGATTAGAGCTTCCTGCTCTTCAGGCAGGTTTTCGACAGGATTCTCTTCCCAAACATGTTGTTTCGAAGAGCGCCGACGTGTGGCTTGATGGCTCGCACCAATGCAGCCTCAACCTCAGCATCCTGCACGTAATAAATTAATTTCAGTTTAAGAAAGAAACTAGTCAAGATGTGAGTTTTCAGTTTAAGAAAGAAACTAGCCGACGTGTGCATTGTATTTTACCTCGCACTCCCGGAATGCTGTTTGGATCACATAGTTTTCCATACTGATCAAGCAAGATATTCTGCAGCTTGGGGTCATTGACAAGCTCAAGGATGATCTTTGCACGTTTTGGCCCCCGTGCTTCTTTCAGGCATTTCTCAACCACGTTGCTGCTGCACTTTTGCATCGACAGATATCCATAGTTGCCCTCAAGCTTGTCCAGAATTTCATTCGTTGCCCAAGTAACCCTGAGGTCGAGTATGAACTGTATTACATAGTTCCTGCAGAGATTTGTTCATATGCTCAGCATTCAAAAGCCGAGGCCGCAAAGGAATCAAAGTTACATTAACTCTGAAGGCAAAAGGCAACGTACATACCCATACTGATGTTCCGCGAGGTTGAGAGCCCTAGTTGTGATACTGTACAATAACTTGTTCTTCTGCTCCTTATTTGCATGAATAATACATTTCTGGATGATACAACAGCCTTGGCGATCCTTTGCTAGCTCAACGCAATATTTTGTGGCCGCATTGAGAAGGAACTGCAATGGTAATGGCAGTCCAAAATCCAGTTTACAAATTGGTAATAATGATAGCAAAGAAATTACGTAGCAGTGGCTAAGTACATTTACATTATCCTTTTCTTGTTCTTCAATACAACTAGCACGAACTCGTAGATATACTTTCCAACATTTGCTTTAATTGTTAATTCAAACATCCTTAGTACTATGTTCCACCAAACAAGAATTCATTGTAGAGCACATTATAAATTAATTTAGATGACAGTACTTGAAATCATTGGAGACAAAGAAAATTTTGAAGTCAAGTGATAGTTCAAATACAGATAGCCAAAAAATGTTCAGGAAAGTGATATCATAGACCATGATGATTAACGTAACTTGGTAAGACAATTAGCAGCACTGCAAGTTTTAAATGTGCAGCAAAAATAAAGTCATAAACACTGGGGTTACTATTAAATGATGAAACACTGTCCAGAAAGCTGATCAACCCCTTTGTTTGTTTGTTTAATAAATCCCAGTAGGGGGAAACCCCTCCTGTTTTCCTCAAAAAAAAAAAAAAGCTGATCAAAATATATCACGATTGTCATAGGGGATGGTCGATCTAGGAACAGCTTGGATCAGGAAACATCTTTACGTGCTTTAGTTCGCATCAGTTTGAATGTTTATGCTTTCTCGGTATTACTTCCCATGGCCTATTATTTTGTATCTTAGGACTGGAACGAAGCCCTATTTGCCCTGGGCCTGGACCTGCCCTTACTAGGGAATCAGATTAAATTCCAGCAATACAGAATGTTGTGAGATTAAAAACTTAGGAACAGAAAAGAGAGAGAGAAACTTCATGAATTTACAATCAGGCCTTTGAACGTTCTTAGTTCTCTTACAACAATAAATAACTGTAGTGGTATATGCTTTCTTTTTCAGGAACAAACAGGTAAGAGACCTGCCTATAATATTGATTAGATGGCATAGCCAGAGTACAAAAGCCATAGACAGCAACACGGCAAATAAAATTTGCAGCCTGACAGGCCACCATGGTCTCTGTTATGAATGATACTAGAGAATTATTTCTTTCTTTAATAGCAAGGCTGCATTTAAAAGAGAGTGCTACTATTGGCAAATACAACTAGGCACTTACAGTGTATTTTAAAAAAGATTGCATACAGTTAATTCCAATTTAGATGTCCCAAGGTATGAAACAAGATTATCCTTGGTATCAAAACAAAAATCATTGTATGAACCTAAACATAAAACTATGCAAACTAGTGTATAAGCACCAAGGACTAGATGGCAGATGGTTACCCAATGGATAACAAAAGCAGGATTTAAAGGTTTCTTAAGTAAAAGAGGTACTCGACGATGGTCACTAGGGCATGCTCTAACCATACTGGGTATTTAGTTCTATGTAGCAGAGTAAAGAATTATAACAATATGAAGCTGATAAAAGGAAGTCAGTCAGAAAACATTGAAAGCATGAGCAAGGCTACATTGGTTTAAAGTAAAAATGTCTTACTGCTTTGCACTCAGGTGATAGCTTCTGCAAGCAACGGTGTGCAACGTGGCTGCCATTGGCATCCATCATCAGAGTAATGGCACCATGGCTCAGAGCAGATACTACCATGGACACTTCATCTGAGGTACTAACAGTTTCTATCACCTTTTGCACCACACGTGTCCTGGATTTTTAAGTTCAAAAACAGTATAAAGTTATGATAAAATGAAAATAAAAAGAAAGCAATTATTAATATCAAAGCATGAAGCAGCCATACCCATGCATGTTGCATGCAACTTTGACTAGCTGGCCAGGTATTTTGGTTATTTCATAAAGTATATGCATCTTTTGATTATCATTGCACTGCTCAAGTAGTTTTTGTATCAAGTAATTTCCAAATGGATCAACCATAAGTTCATCGATATGCTCAATTACACCATCAAAAACCTTTTGGGCATCCTCTTGAGAACCTTCTGTAAATATCCTTTGGAGGAAACGGCAACCATTCTGATCCTTCGCCAAGTGGTACAATTCTCCAACAACTTCATCAACTGAATTACAGTTCAGTTGGGCAGATTTCATGGCCACTTCAGAATCCAAGGATGACGGTGAACTTTTCACTTTGTCAGAGATGCAATCTTCTAATAAACCTTTGGGTGAATGCCTGAGCCCAAATGAATGTTTGAGCTTTTCAGATAGCTGAATTTGACAGTATTCACAGGTTTCACATAAGCAATCAGGATAACTTGTACAAGGACAATTATTCACATGTGTCAAACTCCGTCGGTTACTTCCATTAGGAATTATAGCACCATTCCAGTAGATATCAGGACTGCCATGTCCCAGATGACGAACAGTGGGCACTCTAAGGTGAGGTGCAGCTACATACTTGGTTGATGAGTTGATAACACCATATTGATTGCTATTGATCCAATGAACATCAGGAGCCTGTGGAATTTGCTGATAAGAATACTGTGGCTGCATGATAAAATTCGTCTCGACATCAATATCATGCCGCTTGAATTTAGAGTCCATCTGCTGCTGATAATAAGGTGCATATGCTTGTGGCTGCCTATCGATAATGAGATGTTGCTGGAAAGGCAAAGCTTGTGGTAAATTGGTTCTAGCCACAAAAGCATTATCTTTGCCATGCATCCCTGTGTACATTGGAGGATTTTGTGCACCAAACTTTGGTTTCATGTGTCCAGCATTGTTGACCATCAAATATGAAGGCACGAACTCATCCTGACCAAATGTTGGCTGAAGTGGCAGATTTGTTGGGTTGTCAGCTGATGTAAACAAATAGTCTGCAAAACGGAGTGCATCCCTGGATCCAACACTGCCAGAGTTAGCAGAAGAGTCAGCAGCACTACCAGTGAAGCTCAAGCTCATGTTCCCAAATGCAGATGCCAATGACTGATCATCAAACAAATTGGCATTGTCAATGGTGCCCAGACCATTCCGAGCAGGGCTTCTTTCACTCATAGGAACCCACCCTGCCTCGAGGGAAGAACACCCTGCAGATTGTTCCCCGTGATCTGCAAACATGGCTCCAGTGATGTTGCCAAGAAATGGCTGATTGTCCTGATTACCCGGCACTTCGTCCATCCCAGTACCAGGCCAGTCCACGAAGCCAAACTGAATCACACAATGTAGGTAGATTCAACAAAACTACGGCACCCAGAGTTTGATGTGACGCACGAATACCACGAAGTCACCTACATGATCACAGGAACAAGGACAAAATCGTTACCAAATAAAGGCAAGAGTTGGTACGAACGATTTGGCATCAAGACAAGAGCAGGAGACAACAGACAACAGAGTGTCCGGGGAAAACAGGGGAATCGCCACATGTCAATAGAACTTTCGTATCCAGATGGCAAGAAGGACAAAAGGTACCCATGACTATGGTAACACCAACTCTAAGAATCCCAAAGAATCCATAAACACATCAAAACCGTGAACAATCTTGGTGAACAGAGCATGAGATTTCGCTACTGAATCCTTGATTGTATTGCGCCTGCGCAAAGATGACAAAAAAAAAATGGGCGGTGAAACTGGCAGCAATCCGATGCCACGAAACCCACCCGCACACGCCAAGATCGTGAAAACCCCCGAGAAAAACCCCCCGATCACGAGAACGCCTCGCCAAGAACCGAGGACCGAGGGGTCCCGCCGTGATAACCCCGATCTTGACAAGAATGGATCCATCAAACCGATCGAGAGATATACGGAGCCCCGATCGACCCAGACAAGAGACGCCACAGGGGGAGGTAGTAGTAGTAGATGATTACCAGGAAAAGCCTCAGGGGAGCACGCGCATTAGCAGGAGCGCCGCCGCCGCCGCGCAATCCAGCGGCCTCAGGGAGGGCTCGGAGGGCGCACCGCCGGGGAGAAGAGAATTGGGGAGAGGCGGCCGTGTTGGAGGTGATGAGTTTCTGAGGGATTTTGAGGGCGAGGCTTGCGCTAGAAGGAGATGAAAGGAGGAGAGAGGAGAGAGGGGTGGGGGGAAGAGCAAACAGAGGAAGACGGGGCATTTGTTTCTGGGGGCTTTCGTTTCCTTGTTTCTGTTGCTCTTTGATGGACGGTTCTGCCCCTCCCTCTCTCTGCAGCTGGGAGGTCGTCTGAAGAGGGTGGAGAGAGAGTGACACATGACATGAGGCTACTAGCCTGCTGCCATGCAAGCATGCACGGACTGCATGCAGGCCGAACCGGAAGTTCTTGAACCTCGTCCAAATGAGATAATCAGTACAAATTAAATAGTGTTATTTTTACTCCCTGCCTTTTTTGGAAATAGTAAAAGAAATTATACCAAAGATAATGTTATAATCACTTTGTTGTTTTTACTTCCTGATATCTATTGCTTTGGAGTTAATGGTATTACGCTCTTTGTGGCTCTATTTAATAGCATCTATTGCGATGATATTATAGTCACTTCTCTACTTTAATAGCATCTATGGTGAGAGTATTTTCACCATGTTCGCTTGAGTCATGCTTATCAGCGTAATATAATGTTTTTCTCTCACAATAAAGGTGGTGTTTGCTGGTCTGGACTCGTCCAGCCAGCCGGCTGATCCCACTCACAAGTTACTGTTCACCAAACCAGCTGAAATAGTGTTTTTTCTCTCACAACAAACCAGCTGGAACAGTGTTTTTCAGCCAAGTTTCAGACCAGTGAACGGAGCCAAAACAACATCAGCTGACTTATAAGCCACAGAAACGATCAAACAAGAAAGATGATAGTCATTTCTCTCCTTGTTTTTAAAGCAACATGATGGACCCACTAAAAGTCACATCTTGTAGCTTTCTCTCTTTCCAAGACACTCACAATAGGTCAAGTCATTTCATCTTACCACTTTTTTAACTCCCAAGACATTAAATAATTTATCTTTGCTTTCTCCTCCTAGGGCCAGTGATGAGTTTCATGGTGTTGTTATCAAAAATTCAAGACTATCATGTCAGCTTTTGTGCCGGTTGTGTGGCTCATTTGAAAAATACTTTGATCAAACTCATTTTTTCTTTCAAAATAAAAATGGATTGATTTTGAGAGAGCGGGAGAATATGACACTCTTAGGGTCTCTAGAAAAGTTGCTATGAGGCGTAAAAAAAACTACTGTGAGCCACGTGTTGTGAAAAAAACTATGAGCTGTTTGGGTGGATCTGTATCTCCCTTTAAATAATCGTGAAACATCTCTCTATTTCCACCCCATTTCGAAAAAACAGAAAGCCAAAAGCCGAAAATATGGTCTAAAGTGCTTCTAAAACTGTGCTACACGAAAGCAACTGCTTATGAAAAAACAGCTTCAGGTTTCCCTATTTGATTGGCTCGCTGTTTTTTACGGTAGAAACACTTTTAAAAAGCTCAACTAAACACAAGTCTTGAAATATAAATGAGGCCGCGTTTAGTTGGTGGCCAAAGTTGGCGCCGCCGGAAAGAGAGGTCACTGTAGCGCACTGTAGCATTTCGTTTGTATTTGATAATAATTGTCCAATCGTTGACTAATTAGGCTCAAAACATTCGTCTCGCAAAGTACAACCAAACTGTGCAATTAGTTTTTGATTTCATCAACATTTAGTACTCCATGTATGTACCACAAATTTAATATGACGAGAAATCTTCTTTTCGGTGGAACTAAACAAGGGCTGAATATGAAATCTCTCGCTAGAAACGGCATTAACAGCACCTTCTCAGTTGGTCTTTTCATATTTGTTTCAGGAGTACTTAGAAAGACCAAATGATAGATTCTATCCTGCCTTTTTTTTTTTATGTTCCTCTGGATATTTTATTTGGTTTCGTGGGGAAAGGTCCCTTTGGCGGCCGTCTCTTAGTGCTGAAGGTATAATATAATATAGTACTCATTCAAGACAACTACCCACTCCTAATAAACTATACAAACTATGGTATAACAAACTTGATTACCTAGTGCATATGCGGATACCGTACCTTGGAGTTTCATGGAACCGAGAAGGCAAAGGGCTACAGGAGCAGTGAGTGCCATTGCAGTTGCAGGTTGCAGCGCCACGGAAAAGTGCGGGAAGGACCCAGGAAGCTTCAACCCTTTTCCTCTCTGCTGCCGCAC
This sequence comes from Miscanthus floridulus, assembly GCF_019320115.1. NCBI lineage: Eukaryota > Viridiplantae > Streptophyta > Magnoliopsida > Poales > Poaceae > Miscanthus > Miscanthus floridulus. Next base: position 51,700,119 of record NC_089593.1, read on the forward strand.
TGGAGCGCATTTTAATTCGCTGCTTTCACATGTCCTGCTGTTGATGAAGCCGCCGCCTGCTGCGGACGCCAAGTACGTGCATACCGCATTTGGCTCATCATCTTGCGTTCCACTTTTGCGCACTGTAGCGCTTGCCACTCCCGTTAGGGTATGGTATTATGTATCTGTATATGTTTATCTCCTGGTTGGTTCTGGTCGGCTTGTAATTGATTCTTCTGGATTTGGATTTGTTAGTATTTGTTAGGCGATGCGAGAGGGAGCGGCCGAGACGGTGGCGAGTGCTGAGATTAGGTGGAGACGTAGTGTAGATGTAGTCATGTAGAGGACGTTGAGAGCTTGCTACGGTTCATCCAGCTCCGGCTCTTTTTGCTGGTATATATGGAGAAGCTGGAGTCGATATAGTAAAAAAAATTGCCTCCTAATTTATTAGAACCCTTCAATTTGGAACACGTACAGCATGTTTCGCTTGGTCGTAAACGATTATAAATTTCCAGCTAAAACAATATTTTTCTCTCACACCAAACCAGTCAACAATAATAATCCAGGTATACGATCGTTTCAGCCCCAGCACGGGCTGCTACCCAAGCAGCCAGGGCACCCACGTTAGCAAAAAAAAGATTTCCACCGTCTGCATCTGACGTCTGTGGTTACCTCCACCGGACACTACTGGCCCACGTGTCGCCAGGTGTAAGGCTCCCCGTAAAAAAATCATGAAGAACCTCTAGATCCTTCTAAGGAAGCTTTCCTTAAAAAGACTACGAAAGAGCTAGTGTCTATTATAAGCAATGAATGGTTAGAAGAATCAGAACTTTTCTCTGATGTGATTCGTTTAGATTCACCTGCTATATCTATTCGTTGCCAAATTAACAAAGATCCTTTTGATGCTCTTTACAATCCTATTGTGGGTATTAATATCATGTTTGTATCTTTTGCTCTTGATTTATTAAAAGACATGCCATTGACCTCAACAACAAAGTTATTGAAAAGTCTTTCAGGACACATTCTCCTAAGTTTAGGAATTTTATATGTCCTCCCTATCCAGTTAAAAGGAACCAAAGTTTATTTGAGCTTCTATATCTTCGATATTATGGAGTTTGACTTGTAGATAGGACAACCAATTGAAAGACTTATCCAAGAAGGACAAACGGGAAAGTTAAATATAAGACTCAGAAAAAACTTTAAACTTTCTATACCCATTACTCATTCTCTAAATGCTGAGAGTGAGTCAATTCCCGAGGAAGACCCAATGGAAGAGGTTAAGGTTGCATCTCTTGACTATTTGATTGAACTCAACCTTAACGATGATGCCCAATTCTTCATCGAGGAGGAAGATGAAAATCCCATAGAGCCTGAACCTCTAGATGAATTACTGGAACCACCTAAGCCCATCATTGAGCTTAAACCCCTACCTTCTGGTCTTAGATATGCTTTTCTTAATAATGACCAGGATTCTTCTGTGATCATAAGTGATAAGCTCTCTTAGGAAGAATCCCTACACTTGCTAACTGTCTTAGAAAAGCATCGTTCTACCTTTAGCTATTCACTCCAAGACCTTAAGGGTACTAGGCCTGCTCTTTACACCCATCGTATCCCTATAGATCCTAACTCTATACCTTCTAGAGAGCCCCAGCGTAGGCTTAATAATGCGACGAGAGAGGTTGTTAAGAAAGAAGTTTTAAAACTCTTGCACGCCGGAATTATCTATCCTGTGCCGCATAGTGAGTGGGTTAGCCCTGTTCAAGTTGTGCCTAAAAAGGGAGGCATGACTGTTGTTAAAAATAAAATGAATGAATTAATCCCTCAAAGAACCGTCACTAGATGGTGGATGTGTATGGATTACCGAAAACTTAACAAGGAAACAAAGAAAGATCACTTCACGTTGCCCTTCATTGATGAAATGTTGGAGCGACTAGCGAACCACTCTTTCTTCTATTTCTTTGATGGGTATTTAGGTTATCATCAGATACCGATCCATCCAGATGACCAATGCAAAACCACCTTTACATGTTCATATAGAACATATGCTTACTGTAGAATGTCTTTTGGACTATGTAATGCTCCAGCTTCTTTTCAAAGATGCATGATGTCGGGTTCATAAACCCGGGGTCCCTCGGGGACCGGCTTCCATGCCCGGGCTCGGCCCAGGAAAACAACAAGTAGTTCATGGGCCGGCCCAAGAGTCTAAAACACAACGGGGCGGAAGGGCAGTCCGATCGCCGATCGGAAGGTCCACCCAAAAGAACAAGCGCCCGCTCGACAACTTTTTTAGCCCACCTCTCCGACCGGAGCACTCGCTTCAGGCACCAGCCGCCTCCAAGCGGTCCCTCCAATCGGAAGGCCTAGCCCAAAACGTTGCTTCCTACTCCAACCCCGCGACTCCGACCCCACGACCGGGGCTCGTGGGAACCCTACTCACCGCTCTTCTCCGACCGGCGCACTCAGAGCCGACTGGAGCCATCCGACCGGGGGCACCCCATTCGGTAGGAACCAGAAGACATGCAGAGAAAGGCAAGGCAAGGCTCACAAGTCAAAACCACTGTACCAGGGACCATACCCTGTACGAAACAATACTCTGCAGCCACCATCTCCCCCTACAGTATTATAGGGGCCGTGAAAACTCCCATACGGTAAGCCCCCCGCGTGTCTCTAGACATCGATCACAGTATGGGCACTAGGATTTGCTGTACCGGGTGAACATAGTGCGGCTCCTCACATGCCACTAGGCATCAAATAGTATTTACCGGTACCGGCATCCATCCTTCCTAAAGAAGATAGCACGACCTTCCATGCGCATCCGACATTCTACAGCGACATCAACAGTGTTAGGGGCGCCTACCATTATCTGGTCTTTATCAGCGTGGGCAACAAGGCTTAGAAACATCCGTACTCTCTCCCTCTCACATGTAATGCCATCCCCTTCATCTATAAAAGGGGATGCACTCCCTCCAACGAGAGGAGGTCGACTTCTTCAAGTTCAGACTCACTAGATCGATAGCTCACAACCCCTCAAGCACATGCTTGGACTTCTAGCTCATAGTGGTGTTCTGGTCGCCCTTGGCCCTTCCGGTCGGACCTGACCGGGCCTCTTGAACACCCCACTATAGACTTCGAGCACCCAGGCTCAGGAATAAAGTCACCGACTGACCCCGACTGGACGTAGGGCATGTTGCCCGAATCAGTATAAATCCTGTGTCATTGAGTGCTAGGCCACCTCCGATCACAACATACAGCAAAACTACAAATAGTCACTAGTTGGTCACTTTCTACACCGATAGTTGGCACCATCCGTGGGGAAGATGTTGTACGTTTAACACTTTTTGGTTATCGGATGGCCCACCTTTCTGCTAACCTCGCCGTGATGGGCTCGGGCAATACGATTCGCTTTGGCTCGTTGCAGTTTCCCGCGCTCTCGCCCGCCGGGATACGGGTTCCACCCGTCTTTGAGCCATCCTAGGCCTTCCGCTTTGGGAGCCTGGACTTCATCGCCGACCGACTCGGCATACTCCACCTCCGTGAGGAGACTCGTGACCCGACACCTGTCGGAGGGACGTCCTCCACTGACTCCGAGACGCGTGACTTCAACGGCGAGGCGTCTGCGCTTCATTCCAAGCAAACTCTCTGCTCAAACCCCGCTGTGAGTAATATACATGCTGTTATTTACTTACTACGCTCTATCTTCCACCAAATACCTCGTGGGTTACCGTTGTCCCCGTCGTAGCTGCCATACGGCCGGTTCCCCTATGGCCTCATGTCTTCCACGAACGCATACGCTCGGGGACTCCAAAAGGTGCTGGCGCCGCACCCTCTCATGTCTAAGTTCATGGGGATGGCGAGCTATGCTCCCACCTATTTTCTCGACATCATGGATGACGACGTCGGGAGTGACGGCTCCAGCATCGGTGACATGGCACCTAGCCACCGTCGGTCCTAGGAGTACGCTGTGGCGGATGCCCCAGAACAACCGCTAGGGGTAATGGAGTCCTTCCGGACCCATGCCCCGCTGGGCCCTCACGCGGAGACCCCCGAGCTCACATGTGAGCACGGGGAAGATCTACGATGATAGTGGCCGCATCAGCCACCAACTGCACCAGAGCGCTCGGTGCACCACACTGCGCCCCGTGTGCATAGACCGGCGAACGGCGCTCGGGGTCGCGCTCGTCAGCCCTAGCGTAACGCCCCGGTTTGGGGGACTGACCCCCCATAGTTTGCTCGGGCCAGCCAGAACATTGCCGCCGCGGCAATGCTCCTACGCAGCCTATCCGAGCCAAACGACCCTCGCGAGCAGGCGATCCACCGGAACCTCCAGGCACTGGTGGAGACCGCCACCGTTCAACAAGCGGAGTGCTCCGTATCGTGACGCTGACTCGCGACCTCGCTCCCCGTCCGGGGAACAGGGACGCAGCAGATGGGGCACTACACCCCGTCACCACCACAACCACCGAGTGTAGCACAGGAAGCCGCAACCGCACCTCGTCTTGACTTGACGACTGCCCCATGCTGACCGCCTATCTATGCGCGGCTCGGGCCAAACAGAGATGTGCATAGCATCGACCAGAGTCCTAGCCCTAACCGTCTGGGACCACGGACCTTTGTCCAAATGCTCCAGCAAGCGTCGTTCCTACCACGCTTCAACGAAGGCCATGACAAAGGTAAGGCCAAGCGCTAGGATCAAGACGAGGGCCCCTCCATGTAGAGGGGAAAAAAGAACAGAAAGGATCGCCGCCAACCGGCTAACTTCGCGTCGGTCGCCGCGGCCAATCACGTGGGCACGCAGCCCCAGCAAGACCCTCTGGGCCTCTTCCACGATCTCATGGAGAGCCCGTGCACCAACTACGACTACCCCGTCAAACACCTCTACAAGGACTGCCAGCTCCTCAAGCGTCTACTGAGGTAACCGGTAGGCCAAAGGAAGAAAAAGGCGAGGAGGCTACAACCGAAGAAGGGGGCGCAGCAGGAAAGGATCCAGATGACTGAAGCATGAAGTGATCCGACCAGAAGCCTACCGACTGAAGGACAATGACGACGACGCTCTCTCCGAGGACCTTGGAACAGCTATGTCTTTTCTTCTTTTCCTAAGTTTCAGTCTTACCTTTACTTAGCGAACGCTCCTATAAGAGCACCCTGACCCGAACACTTTTTGGCTTGGGGCGCTCGGGGGCTCCACTAGGGGGCTCTACTACCCCTCTGTTTTTTTTTACCTTAAGTACTCTTTTACTTTTGTATGAAGAAACTCCTTCCTACCTGTAAGGAAAATGAACCCTAGGCCCATTTACTTTGGATTTTGGTGTTTGATGACTAACACAACCAAATTGGACTAATGAATTTGCAAGTGTTATGTTTTATAGTTCAATAGGGTGTAAGACATGACTTGGACAAAGGCGACGTGATGATCCAATGATCAACACCATAAGCAAGACCTTAGGAGCACAAGAAAAGACACAAGATATCAAGCAAAGTCCAAGCACAAAGATAGGAACCAAGTCGGACGCAAGATCGCGAAGAAATGAGCTCACAGAGGGCACATGACGCTGCATAGGATGCTCCGATGCACAGGACGCTGCACCGGACACTGCACAGGACGCTGCACAGGACGCTCCGATCAAGCAACAATAGAGTCAACAGCAGCGACCGGACACTGCACAGGACGCTGCACCGGACGCTCCGATGCACAGGACGCTGCACAGGACGTTGCACAGGACGCTGAGTGCCAGAGTCCAGTCAACATCAGTAAGGTTCTAGAGAGCCGTTTTCATGACCAAACACGTCCGGTCAGTACTGACAAGACGCTGGTTAGAGTCCGGTCAGTAGCAGAAAAGCGGGATTTCATCCCCAACGGCTACTTTCTCAGTGGGGCTTATAAATAGACCCCCCAACCGGCCATTTGGTGTGTGTGGAGCTAAGGAAACATACTAAGGGTGTTGATACACCATTTTAGTGATCTCCACATGCATAGTGCTTAGTGTTTTATTAGGTGATTAGCATAAGTGCTTTGCGAAGTGCTTAGGTTGATTAGACCACCGCTTATGCGCTTGCTCTAGGTTTATGCCTAGTGTTTAGTGAGGTTTGCATACCTCTTGTCACCCCATGCTTGCGAGCACAAGTGTTGTACATTGGAGGGGCTTGAAGTCTTGCGAGATCACACCAACCGCATTTGTGGTGTGGCCGCCACCGTGTACCGGAGGGAACAAGGCCCACGGCGTTTTGGCCGGAAGCTTGATAGTGAAGACGGCGGGGAGCATCCGGGAGAGGCTTGTCGAGAGGCACATCGGAGACCCACTTGCGCATGGGGAAGGCCTGAGGCTATCCATGGAGGTACCCGACCAGGAGATTGGCCCTTGTGAGAGATTCCTTGCGAGGGGCTCCAACGAGGACTAGGAGGAAGCTTGCACGCTTCTCGATACCTCGGTAAAAATGTCGGAGTCGTCGACGGGAGTTTGCATATCTCTACCTTGCTCTTTAGATTCTGCATTTACATTGATTACTTTACTATATTTATGGTAGAGATAGCAACACACTAGCAAAACCATAGTTGCACATCTAGATAGCTTATCTATTGCATAGGTTTTGCTAGGGTTAGAAAAAGAGGCCATAGTTTAGGGTTAGAATTTTAAGTTGCCTAATTCACCCCCCCTCTCTCTTAGGCGTCATGGTCACTTCAATTGGTATCAGAGCCGGTTGGCTCATTTTGGACTTTTGGCTTAACCGCCGTTGAGCTGACGCTATTTAGAGTGGTTGGGATGGATACCGCTAGGCCTCCGCACTTTGACGGCACTAACTTCCCATACTATAAAACAAGAATGGCTTGCCACCTTGAGGTGGTTGATTTGGGTGTATGAAGAGTCACTCGTGACAGGATGAAACCCATCAAGAATCCTGAAAACACCACAAAGAGTGATGAAAAAGAAATGCACTTCAATGCTAGAGCTAAAAATTGCTTGTTTGAATCACTTAGTATGGATGTTTTTAACCAAGTATTCACTTTAAATACGGCACATGAAATTTGGTTAAAACTCTAAGAGCTCCATGATGGCACAAGCAATATCCGTGAGCAAAAATATTGTCTAGCAAAGCAAAACTATGATTCCTTTACTATGAATGATGATGAGTTTGTTCATGATATGTATTCTCGTTTGAATCTAATTATCAATGAGCTCCATTCTATAGGATTATTAAAGCTAGATGATGCGGACATCGCGAGGAAGATCATCTCCGTGCTACCACAAAAGAAATATGCAAGCATCATCACCATCCTTCACAACATGGAGGACTTGAGCAATATGACCCCGGGCATAGCCATTGGCAAGTTAGTGGCATTTGAAAGTCACGTAAGATGGGGCAAGAAGAAGCTTCTTCATCAAGCAAAGGCAAAGCTCTCGCTTGTAGCGAGAAAAAGAAGATGAAGGGCAAGCAAGTTGAGACAAGCTCAAGCTCAAGTTCCTCAAGTGAAGATGAAGAAGAAGATAAGGACGACGATGATGATGATGAAGATTCAAGTGATGATCAATCTTCCTCCTCCACCTCCGATCTTGGTGAAGAATCAATCAAAGTGATCAACAAGGTGGAGAAGATGATCCAAAGACTCAATGTCAAGGGTATGTCCATCCAAATTCAAGATTTCATTTTCACAAATCAAAGAAAAGAGCAAAGAAAGAAAGGATGCTATAGATGCAGCGAGTTGGGGCACTTTGTGGAAGTTTGTCCAAATAAGCCCACACCTAAGACAAAGAAGAAGGCATGCAAGAACCAAGCCCTCACATCAATAAGATCATGGGATGATTCTTCAAGTGAAGAAGAACCCCATCACAAGAGGCGAGGCTGCAAGCACTCATCATCAAGCTCTTCTCGTGTGTGCCTTATGGCATGAGGTAACGAAAGCTCTTCCTCTAGTGAGAGTGATAGTGATGATGATATGCCTTCTTATCACAAACTTGTGCAAGAAAATCTTAATTATGCTAAAGCTTGCACTAGTCAACAAAAGAAGTTCAAAAGTTTAAAAGAAAGGCTAGATAGTTCACAAAAAGCATACAAAACTTTGTTTGAACAATATGAGAACTTTGCTAATCTCAATGTTGAACTATCTACTAAAATTGAGAGACTTGAGACTAGTGCAACAACAAATGCATGCACAATCAATGATGAGCAACTTTTAAAGAAAAATGAAAAATTAAAAGAAAAGTTAGCTAGCTCACAAGAAGCATATAATAGTTTGCTTGCTAAAATGGAAACCATGTGCAAACATTGTGATGAGCTAACTAATAAAGTTGCTAATCTTGAAGCCGTTAGCACAAACCCCACTAGGGCATCTAAAAAGAAAAGTTCTATCTTTAACATGTCTAAAAAGGATGCCTCTACTTCTTGTAATGATTTATGTTTAGACTCACCTTTGTGCAACCAAGTTTGTGTTGAGAAAGTTATTGTAGATACATGCACACAAGAGGTTGCAAAGGAGAATGAGCAACTCAAGCAAGAAGTAGCTCGCCTCACCAAGGACTTGACTCAAGTGAAAGGCAAGGCGAAGCAAACCTAACTTCATCAAGATAACACCGTCAAGGGAGTGAAGAAGCTTGATGAAGGACAAACCGTGGTTTGTTACGTGTGCCACAAGGAATGTCACAAGTCCTATGAGTGCAAGGTGAAGAATGGGGGATGAGCAAAGAAGAAGGAGAAAAAGCAAACAAGCAAGCTCTCCAACACCTACACCAACAAGGTGGACAAGAAGGCCTCCACACCTTATCTCTTGAAGAAGAAGAAAAATGACAAGGTGGTGGCCATCAAGGTGAACAAGCAAGCCAACAATGGGGTCAAACGCTTTTGGGTGCCAAAGGAAATCATTTCCAACATGAAGAGCACCAAGAAGGTTTGAATCCCGAAAGGGAAGTGAGAAGTCCATCGGACTTTGGGGAATTTGGAGACTTGGCAAAGTTTGGGTACATTTCATGGGGTGCATCATGATGGACAAAGTCATTGTCAAGTAGGTTAGTGAATACTATGGACCCAAATTCCCCTTCCCATGTTAGGTAACTAGATGTCATTACTTTCAAATAGTATTCATTTCAATTGGTTTTGTTTTTCAATTGATATACTCTTAAAGCATCTAGTTATCTTTCATGCCTATGTTTGCATTTACATGCTTTAATCTTTTGTCATGCATTCAATAGGTATATCATATGGTAGGCTTGCTCGGTTTCATTATCAACCCTTGGAGCAAACCTACATGGTTTAAAATTGTTTAGGAGCACGGCACATAGCTTGTTTTACAATTATTTATCTAATATGTGCCAAAGTCCAAATTGTAGATAATCTCTCCAAAAATGTGCACAAATTTTACAAGTATTCAACACTTGTGTGCACAAATTTAGGGGGATCTTAATCTACAAGTTGGATGCTTTGAGATTAACACCTTTTCAAGCTTATCTTGTGTAGTAGTCTCATTGCAAGGAAAATGGAGTCCCTGGAGGAAAGCATTGCACTTCAATTGATAGAAATCAAATTGATTTTCACATGTGGTATTTCTAAACCGATATCACCATGTTGATCTCACTTTGATATTTATTTGCTTTCTCCATACATTTTATAGATTAACCTCTCTTGTGCAATGAATTGCTAATTATGCATATACTTTGCTTTTTATCATATGTATGCATAAGTTTAGGGGAAGCTTAGTCTATATAATGTGATAGTCAAGTTTTGTGACCTATTCTAGGCTAATCAAATCCTTCATTTGGTTCACAAAGTTTGACCCTTTCTTGTGCTACTAATGTATTCCTTTTGGGTGTTTGATGCCAAAGGGGGAGAATTTGAAACCAAAGACAAGCATTTAGTTACAAGTAGTAATGGTCCGAGAAAGGGAGAAAAGTGAATTATGGGTTGGTCTAAGTAATGGGAGGGTTTTTTTAGAAAGCTAGGCTTTAATCCATAATATCACATGGGGACATTTGCAAGGGCAAGATAAGGTTGCATATAGTATCTTATATATAGTATCTTTTAGCATCACATAATCTTGTCCCTTGCATTGCATCCTAGCAAGTAGATAGTTTTTCAATTTCAAAAATTTTATTATTTGCTTGCTTTGGTCGTGTTGTCATCAATCACCAAAAAGGGGGAGATTGTAAGAAAATGGACCCTAGGCCCATTTACTTTGGATTTTGATGTTTGATGACTAACACAACCAAATTGAACTAATGAATTTGCAAGTGTTATGTTTTGTAGTTCAATAGGGTGCAAGACATGACTTGGACAAAGGCGACGTGATGATCCGATGATCAACACCATAAGCAAGATCTTAGGAGCAGAAGAAAGGACACAAGATATTAAGCAAAGTCCAAGCACGAAGATAGGAACCAAGCCAGACGCAAGATCACGAAGAAACGAGCTCACAGAGGGCACAGGACGCTGCATCGGACGCTATATAGGATGCTGCATAGGACGCTCCGATGCACAGGACGCTGTACCAGATGCTGCATAGGACACTGCACAGGACGCTCCGATCAAGCAACAGCAGAGTCAACAGCAGCGACTGGACGCTACACAGGACGCTGCACCGGATGCTCCGATGCATAGGACGCTACATAGGACACAAAGTGCCAGAGTTTGGTCAACATCAGTAAGGTTCTAGAGAGCCATTTTCGTGACTGGACGCGTCCGGTCAGTACTGACAGGACGCTGGTCATAGTCCGGTCAATAGCAGAAAAGCGGGATTTTATCCCCAACGGCTACTTTCTCAGTGGGGCTTATAAATAGACCCTCCAACCGGCCATTTGGTGTGTGTGGAGCCGAGGAAACATACCAAGGGTGTTGATACACCATTTTAGTGATCTCCACATGCATAGTACTTAGTGTTTTATTAGGTGATTAGCATAAGTGCTTTGCGAAGTGCTTAGGTTGATTAGACCACCGCTTATGTGCTTGCTCTAGGTTTATGCCTAGTGTTTAGTGAGGTTTGCATACCTCTTGTCACCCCGTGCTTGCGAGCACAAGTGTTGTACATTAGAGGGGCTTAAAGTCTTGCGAGATCACACCAACCCGCATTTGTGGTGTGGCCGCCACCGTGTACCGGAGAGAACAAGGCCCACGGCGTTTCGGCCAGAAGCTTGATAGTGAAGACGGCGGGGAGCATCCGGGAGAGGCTTGCCGAGAGGCACATTAGAGACCCACTTGCGTGTAGGGAAGGCCCGAGGCTATCCACGGAGGTACCCGATCGGGAGCTTGGCCCTTGTGAGGGATTCCTTGCGAGGGGCTCCAATGAGGACTAGGGGGAAGCTTGCGCGCTTCTCGATACCTCAGTAAAAATGCCAGAGTCGTCGATGGGAGTTTGCATATCTCTACCTTGCTCTTTAGATTCCGCATTTACATTGATTACTTTACTATGTTTGCGGTAGAGATAGCAACACACTAGCAAAACCATAGTTGCACATCTAGATAGCTTATCTATTGTATAGGTTTTGCTAGGGTTAGAAAAAGAGGCCATAGTTTAGAGTTAGAATTTTAAGTTGCCTAATTCACCCCCCCTCTTAGGCATCACGGTCACTTCACTACCTGAACAAAAGGGCAGTTCGTTCCTTTGATTTACCTTACGTAACTTTGCTTTAGAACATTCCGACTGATCGCACCCCACCTTTTCCTATGGCTACGACCGGCTGAGCCTCGTGGGCCATGCCCTAGGCTCACAAAGTTGTAGCCCATGGAACAAACGGGCAGGTACGAGAGAGAAAGAAATTTAAAACAAAATTATGCTAAGAGAGAACTAAGGAATGAAAGGGAACAAGCTTCCCTGAATGGAGCAACTCCATCACAAAAACAAAAACCAATTGCAGTCATTAAAACACACACAAAGATTTTACACAGGGGTTCCCCCCCATGAACTTAAACTTCTTACATTTACTAACTACTTATATTTGAAAAGGTATTAAACCGACCCGGCGGCATTTGCTAACGGCGTGACCGACGTAGGCGCAGGCTGCTCGCTCCCTAGCAGCACAACGTTTGGCTCGATCAAGGCCAAGGCGACGTTTCCCCCTGAACCAGGCTCCGTGCTATCTGCAGGCTTGGAGGCATCCTCTCCACGCATGCTTCGGGCCATGTCTTGATGGTGAACATCCATCACCCACTCGGTGGAGACTTGCTCTGACACCGACCGCGCGTGCGGCAGTAGGCTCACCCTAATTGACTGGATGTCCTCCATGCGGGCCTTCAGCATACCCACCGTAGATAGTGGTGAAGTCCAGATTCGGGTGGTACATCGCCACCGAGGTCAGCACCACCAACGCTCCATAAAACAGCCCGCTCCTGACAAGGTCCTTGACCATGTCCGGGACCTCCGCCAGCTGAACTATGGGCACACTGGTTCTTGGCGCCAACCCGAAGACTTCTGGGACGACGAGCTGGGCAGCGTTATGGATCTAACCGAGCTCCCCTTCAAGAGCATGTCGCTCTTCACGGGACTTGGCCAGCTCCTCGACATTCTGACTGAAGTTCGCCTTGGTCATCTCTAGGTCTCGCTCTAGCGCCTTCACCTTTTCACCCAGCTCTGCAAGAAGGGCGACAAGCTTAGAAACAGGCTGGGGAAAAATCAACATCACGAGAAAACAAAAAGGTACGCACCGATGCAATATGCCTCAAGGGTGGAGAGATCCTCTGCCTACCGAGCCACCTGCCCACGTAGCCGGGCACTCACGTCCTCCATCCCCATCACCTGGTCCTGGAGCACGAGCACCTCCTGATCCACTTCCAACCGGGCCCTCTGCTCCGCCTCCAGGGCCTTCTGCGTTGACTCTAGAGCAGCCCGCTCCGACTCAAGGGCTGCCATGGCCTCTTGAAGCGCTGCCTCGGTGTTCGCCAGGGACGTTCGTAGCCCCACCTCAGTCTCCTCCTGACAGACCTTTGCCGCCTCGAGCCTTTGCTCGGCAGCAGTCGCCTGCTCCGCCACACGCTCCCCCTCTGCCCGCGCCACGGCCGCCTAGACCTAGGACTCACGGCAGGCGGACTCCACCCAGCGCTCAAGCTCGGCCATCCAGGCATGTTCCGCTCGGAGGAAGTGAGACTTGCACAACGACACCTTCCTTATTTCCTGTGAAAAATAGGCATGATAAAAATAATCGATGAAAGATTCAAAGGGCAAGGAGAAGTACCAGAAACTCACCTCTACGGTGAGCTATAGGTCGACCTCAACCAGCTGCCGAGCAAACTGAGCCTGCTTCTGGGAGTTCTCAAGCTTCGTGGATAGCTTGGTATGCTCGGACATCGCGGCATGCCCTTGCCCCCCCCAAATGTCCCAGAGCTAGTGCTCCTAGGAATCCCAGAGGATGAACCTCGCCTTCGATGGGTCCTCGCCGAAGGGCCACTCCAAGTCACCCTCCGATGACCCACCGGAGGGCCCAGCCTTTGACCGAACCACCGCTAGCTCCCGCGGCGATGCCGGCGGTTCCGCCATGGTATCCGCCTCATCGTTAGACAGGATCTCCACCACCACATTCGCATGGGATGTCGCCTAGTGTCCCAACTCCATCTCAGGCATGCTTCCCTCCTGCGCCTTTGGCTCCGACGGCAAGGATGGGTCATGCAACCCTCCACCTGGTGAGGTGGGGAGCTCGCCCCCCCTCGTCTCCTCAACTGCGACTGGCAGAGGAGGGGCCGCAAGAGTTACCTCCGATGCCACCTGAAAGCATCTAGGCCCCTAGTTGGATTTTGGTGATTAATGTCAATACAAGATTACTATGACTAACGTGTGTTTTGCAGAGGCAATTAAGTTAGGTCATGGTAATGGAGATCGATTGGGCAATCGAGGTTGTCATGCCCCTACGATGGAAATCGTTTCGGTTTTCAAAGGATGGACGACAAGGTTAAGGATGACTAGTTCTAAGTGTCGATTGGAGTTGGAGAGACACTTAGAGTAGTTTAGGACTTTGTTTTTCCTTTGGCCGTACTATGAAGGGGGGTATGAACGGGTAGCTTGACCTAGTTGAGTCTAGTGAGTTAGGTGTGGTGCACACTTGTTAAAACTAGCTCTAGGTAGCTCCTATGAATGCCTAAGATCCTTTGGAGCAAACTTCATTCACATATGTTCAGAAGTTGGAAGTGAATGGAGGGTCAAATACTGACCGGACGCTGGCTCCGGTGCGACCGGACGCTGGCCGCAGGGTCCGGTCAGTTCATTTGACCGAGAAGATCAAGTCTGGTGTGACCGGACGCTGGGAGGTCATGTGACCGGACGCTGAGGGCCAGTGTCCGGTCGACTCCAGTAAGGGTCCAGACTTGGAAAAGAGTGACCGGACGCGTCCGGTCAGTGTGACCGGACCCTGAGTATCCAGCGTCCAGTCGTTTACAGTAAGCATCCAAGAGCGACCGGACGCGTCCGGTCGGTACTGACCGGACCCTGACAGCGTCCGGTCATCACTTGAATGCTGGTTCGTGGGTTGAACTGACCGGAGCATCCGGTCATCACGACCGGAGCATCCGGTCATCACGACCGGAGTGTCCGGTCATCCCGTAGAAGCTCATAACGGTTCGTTTTTTAGACTGGCTTACTCTTTTCCCCGTTTCCTTTTCTGTCACGTTCTTGGGGGTTACTTAACCGCATCCTCTGTCACCCGCCGTGACCTAGCCCAAGCCGCCGCCGTGCCCTAGCCCGAGCAGCCACACCGCCGTAGCCTCGCCGAGTCGCCGCTGTCCCTCGCGCCACCGCGCTCGGTCCCCTCGCCAAGCCACGCCGCCGTCCCGCGGGCCTTCGCGCCTGCTCAGTGCCGCGCCTCTGCAGCGCCCCAGGGCCTGCTGCCGAGCTGCGTGCCCCGGCCTCGCGCGTCACCGAGCCCCGCGCCTGCTCGCCTCCACGCCGTGCTCCAGGCTTCTCGCGCCCTAGCTCGTCGCTCCATCGTTGCCTCTTGCGCCGATCTGTTGATCATCAATTTGTGAGCCCTAGCCCTACTATCTCCTTTGTTTAGTACGAATTTTTTTTTCTCAATCTTGATCTCCAATTGTGACCTAGATCAAATTCTAAATACATTGATTCCCCATTGCATTCAGGGCGTTTGACCTAACCCTAACCGGTTCCGAGATCCCCCACGTGACGTCTTATCTATTCTCGGATCGCTGATCGTCAGGTAGAAAGCCACTCGATTCAAGTTCGCATCTAAAATTGCTTTCTCTATTAGGATTTCACATCTATTAGATATATGGTATTTATTTGTATATCCATCTATTCTATCGTGCAGCGAGTCGGTTCCGTTGTGTTTCGTCTGGCAGTTGGCAGTAAACTCGGAGCCAAGCTCGCGAGTAAGGATCGAGGCCAAGCCTCGAAAGCAGCAGTTTGACAGTTGATCTTCATCAGCGACAGTTCACCATCTTGTCAGTTCAGATGGCTCGCACCAAGAATGTTGGTGGTGGCCCAGGTGAAGATGATCGGAGGCCCCCGCCTCGTCAGCCAGCCAGATCCAAGGGCAAATCAACCAAGCAAGTAACATCCAAGAAGCGGAAGTACCCCGACGCAGAGACAGCCAGAGCAGCAGCTGTTGCAGAGGCCGCAGAGCGTGCCGAGAGAGGTGGCACCCGCAGGGGAATTGTCATTGCAGATCAGCCAGTTTCACCCATAGTCAGAGCTGCGATTGAGGAGGTTGAGCGTCGTCATGGTAGTCCAGCTGGGACTGCCACGTTTGTAGGACGACGGGTTGCCATTGAGGAGGGTCCGTCAGCTCAGCAGCAGCCTCCACCAGCAGAGCCTCAGCTAGCCCAGGAGACTCAGGAGAGTTAGGAGACCGAGCCGGCACCTCAGCTACGCCGCTCGAGTCATACCAGTGTTGTAGTTCCACCGAGGCCAGCTACACGGCGCAGGGGTTCACGCCCTCCGCCTAGACCACAGGGTCCGCCTCCAGTGGTTCACCTCGACTTGAGGGCCGCTACAGCCAGGCAGGTTCAGCAGCTGCGGTTTGTTGAGTTTGAGGTTTGGTTCCCTCCGAGGAGGGATGAGAGAGCAGCTGAGGGGTTCTACACGCCACTTCAGGAGGATTTCTACAATGCATATCTAAATAGTGGGGCAGTGTTCAGATCACAGAGGGTCTATCCGATAGAGTCCATTATGGCAGCAGCCGGAGAGGGCATTCGGCAATACTTGTCATATTTGCCAGGACTGTCAGATCTGATTGGACGGACAGGGATATATGTACCTTCTTGGGTTCGTCAGTTTTATGCCTCGCTCTACATCGATCCTCATCACAGATTCATTCACTTTGCCTTCAACGGCAAAGACTATAGAGTGACGAGTAGCAGGGCCAGAGAGATACTGAGACTACAGGAGCAGCCTGTAAGGATGCATGAGGTTTGCTATGGACATCAGGAGCCTCCCAGGTGTCCTCATGGAGGGTTGGTGCCCCCTACAGACTTAGTGCGCCATTGCTTCAAGGAGCCGTTTGGTGAGGGGTCGAGCAGGAACCCCAGTGACTTGACTCCTACAGCGAGGATACTAGAGGCCATCATCAGGAGGACATTGCTTCCCAGGTTGGGATACAGGGAGGGCCTGACTCGCTTACAGCTCTGGCTTCTCAATGCCATCATGCAGATGACAGTGTTTGACATCTGGGACCTCCTTCTTTCAGAGATGGAGGATACTATAGCTGAGGGATTCAAGGGTCGCAGGCAGCTTCCCTATGCTCACTGGATCACATTTCTCATCCGCAGAGTTGTGATTGATAAGCCCCCTGGCATGATGGATGAGTATACAGGTGCCACTACGGAGTTCCCAGCTTACAACCTGTCATAGAGGATCAGACACGCCACTCCTCCGGCACCCAGACAGCCTAGCCGTCGTCCCGACATGCCAGAGTCCGCAGCTCAGCAGGACGAGATCATTAGAGGGATTGCAGCCACTGAGGAGGCAGAGCTAGAGGCATAGCAGGAGGTGAGTGAGTACAGTGACAGCTCCGACGACGACTACCAGCCTATACCTCAGATGCCTCCACGCAGACACGATGCAGAGGCAGGTAGCTCCAGTTCTGCTCCACCAGCTCCACAGACAGACCCTGCTCTCATTGCTATTCTTGAGCGGATGCAGCAGGATCAGACACGACAGGCATAGGAGACAGCTACAAACTTCGCATAGTTTCAGGCTCGTCAGGACGAGTTTCAGCGGCAGCAACAGCTCCTTCAGCACCAGCAGTTACTCATGCAGCAGCAGCTCATGGGATTCATGCAGCATGTAGTGACAGCCATTGGGATTCCACTGCCACAGACTTCGCCCCAGCTTGCACAGCCTCCTACCACTTCGACGACTCCAGCAGTACAGCCCATCGGGCTTCAGAGTTAGGGACAGCCTCCAGCTCAGTTTACTTCACCTCCTGTACAGGTGTCCCAGTGGTTAGCTTCACCTGGTATAGCCCCGCAGTTCACTCCTTATCACACGGGTTTCTCACCAGAGCAGACTTCCTCGCTATTCGTGCCTGAGTCATCAGTCTCTAGGAGTCTTGGAGCATCATTCAGCGAGTTGACCGGCATGCCTACTCCGCCTCACATGCATACTGCCGGTCCGTCTACAGCAGCTCCAGCTATCATGACTACTCAGAGGCTCCCCTCGTCTGTCGCCTCGTCAGATCCTACGACAGACATACTTGCAGCTTCACAGGCAGCACCAGCCCCAGCTCAGACCCAGACCGCTTCAGCGACACTTCCTGCTTCAGAGGGTCAGTCAGTTCAGAGCTCAGGGTCAGATGATGATGGTGCCCAGTTCCACCTTGCTCCACGTACTTCAGTGCCCGACTCGTCCGCTGCAGCCCCGCCGACCGACCCTTAGGTTTTGGTGTTTGACGCCAAAGGGGGAGAGGGTTTGAGTATGTAGACTTAGGGGGAGCGAGTTTTAGGGGGAGCTAGTTATCTAGTATTAGCTTATTATATACATTTGGAGTTTTATTTGTGTGATACACTATTACTTATGCATTCGTGTGTTTTCTTTCATGCATACTATTATATATACATGTGATAGTGCTATCTACATGATTGTGATATTTGACATATGTGATTTCTACTTTGCTTTATCTATATGTCATATCACTTGTGGAATGCTCATTTGCTTTTGCTTCCGCGTTTTTACTTCGAAGCAAATGAGCTTTGTTATTTGTACTCATGCTTAATTCATATCCTTTGAGTACATTGTGTTGGCTTGGGTCATATAAGCTTGACTAACTCTTTTGTTCTTATTGACAAAAGCTTATATGAACCAAGTCCGTCAAAAACCTCACTCCATAACATACTCGAGGTGGTATTGTCATCAATCACCAAAAAGGGGGAGATTGAAAGCATCTAGGCCCCTAGTTGGATTTCGGTGATTAATGTCAATACAAGATTACTATGACTAACATGTGTTTTGCAGAGGCAATTAAGTTAGGTCATGGTAATGGAGATCGATTGGGCAATCGAGGTTGTCATGCCCCTACGATGGAAATCGTTTCAGTTTTCAAAGGATGGACGACAAGGTTAAGGATGACTAGTTCTAAGTGTCGATTGGAGTTGGAGAGACACTTAGAGTAGTTTAGGACTTTGTTTTTCCTTTGGCCGTACTATGAAGGGGGGTATGAACGGGTAGCTTGACCTAGTTGAGTCTAGTGAGTTAGGTGTGGTGCACACTTGTTAAAACTAGCTCTAGGTAGCTCCTATGAATGCCTAAGATCCTTTGGAGCAAACTTCATTCACATATGTTCGGAAGTTGGAAGTGAATGGAGGGTCAAATACTGACCGGACGCTGGCTCCGGTGCGACCGGACGCTGGCCGCAGGGTCCGGTCAGTTCATTTGACCGAGAAGATCAAGTCTGGTGTGACCGGACACTGGGAGGTCATGTGACCAGACGCTGAGGGCCAGCGTCCGGTCGACTCCAGTAAGGGTCCAGACTTGGAAAAGAGTGACCGGACGCGTCTGGTCAGTGTGACCGGACCCTGAGTATCCAGCGTCCGGTCGTTTACAGTAAGCATCCAAGAGCGACCGGACGCGTCCGGTCAGTACTGACTGGACCCTGACAGCGTCCAGTCATCACTTGAATGCTGGTTCGCGGGTTGAACTGACCGGAGCGTCCGGTCATCACGACCGGAGCGTCCGGTCATCCCGCAGAAGCTCATAACGGTTCGTTTTTCAGGCTGGCTTATAAATAGAAGCTCCACTCGTGAGTGGAGCATCTTTTGCTCATTCCAACAGCTGAGAAACATGTTTGTGAGTGCCAAGAAGAGCAAGGTCCTAGTGAGGTGTTTGTGATTTGAGAATCCAAGAGAGTAGCCTCACTAGCAAATCAAGAGTAGCAAAGTGTGCATCCATCTTCTCATTAGGCTTCGCGTGGTCAAGTGAGAGTTCGTGCTTGTTACTCTTGGTGATCGCCATCACCTAGACGGCTTGGTGGTGATTGGGAGTTTGGTGTTCACCCAGCGGAGTTTGTGGGTGACCCAACTCAAGTTGTAAGCGGCTTTGGGTGATTCGCCGCGACGGAGTGTCGAAGAATCAACCCGTAGAGAGCACTTGATCCTTGCGCGGATCAAGGGGGAGCTACACCCTTGCGCGGGTGCTCCAACGAGGACTAGTGGGGAGTGGCGACTCTCCGATACCTCGGCAAAACATCGCCGTGTTCCTTTCTCTCTCTACTTACTTTGAGCACTTACTTTGAGTATTTACTTTGAGCAATTCAATACTTGTTTTACATCCATAGAATTGCTTGCTAGAGTAAGTTTGGAACATAGGTTGAGAGGTTGTTGTGCATTAGTTTGATATAAACACTTTTCTAGGCACAAGGGGTTAATTGGGCTATCCGTAGGATTTGATTATTGCAAGAGAATTTAGAATTAGCCCAATTCACCCCCCCCTCTTGGGCATCTTGATCCTTTCACCACCTCCACCATTGGCATCAGGATCACCGCCAACAACATCACCGCCGCTGTCACGTTATCAGCAGCCACCTCGAGGGACACCACCCCCGGGAGGGTGAAAACTCTAGTTTGGTTTTGGTTAATTGATGAAACCCTAAGTGCTAACCTAGTTTATCAAAGTGATTATGAGATAGGTAGCACTACTCCAAGTGATGAAGCAATGGCGAAGATCATAACGATGGTGATGGCATGGTGATGATCAAATGCTTAAACTTGGAAAAGAAGAAAGGGAAAAACAAAAGGCTCAAGGCAAAGGTAAAATTATAGGAGCCATTTTGTTTTAGTGATCGAGACACTTAGCGAGTGTGATCACATTTAGGATCGATAGCCATACTATTAAGAGGGGTAGAACTCATATCAAAATGCGGTTATCAAAGTGCCACTAGATGCTCTAACTCATTGCATATGCATTTAGGATCTAGTGGAGTGCTAACACCCTTGAAAATGTTTGTGAAAATAAGCTAACACTTGTGCACAAGGTGATACACTTGGTGGTTAGCACATTTGAGCAAGGGTAGGAAACTTCACTAGTGGAGTGTCCGCCTGTAGAGTGCGGACAGTCCGACGGTGCCACCGGCGCCCTAGATAGAAAAGACGGAGGTCACTGTAAGTGACCAGACGCTGGTCTCTGTTGGACCGGCGTGTCCGATCAGTAGCAGTAGTGAGCGCATGTTTCGGTCTTCGACCGGATGCTGGCGCTAAAAGTGACTGGACGCTGGCAGGGTGCGTCTAGTCAGTGCTGACATACGCTGATGTGGGGCACATAGAAGAGACATTGAGTGACCGGACACTGGGTGAGTCCGGTCAAGCATGAGCGGACGCATTCGGTCATGAAAATTCACGTTTGGAACCTTACTGGAAACAACCAGACGCTGAGGTCCAGCGCGGTCACTTTCTAACTGACACGTCTGGTCATCACTTGACCGTTGAAATCGGCTGAATGGCATTTGAAGCCGATGACACATGGCGCACATCGCATGACTAGACGCTGAGGTCCAGCGTCTGGTCAATCTGACCGGAGCGTCCGATCGGCCCGTGTTTAGTGCAGTGAGGAGCCCAATGGCTCTATTTCTTGGGGGCTTCTATTTAAGCCCCATAGCCGGCTCAAGCTCACCCTCTTGGCCATTTGCATTGACATAGCAACCTTGTGAGCTTAGCCAAAGTCCTCCCACTCATCTCCATCATTGATCCATCATCTTTGTGAGATTGGGAGAGGATCCATGTGCATTGCTTGAGTGATTGCATCTAGAGGCACTTGGTATTCGTGTTTTGCTACGGATTTTGCTTGTTGCTATTGGTGGTTGCCACCACCTAGATGGCTTGGTGCAACGGTGGAGGATCGGCATGAGTTGGTGATTGTTCATGGCCATCTCCGGTGACTATGAGTCATTGAGTTACCTCACTTGTGGGTAGGTTGTTGCGGTGTCCAATCGTGTGGACGAGGTTTGTGCAATACCTCTTAGCCGCTGAACCACCAAGTGTTGGTCGACACAACGGGGATGTAGCGTATTGGCAAGCACGTGAACCTTGGGAGAAAATCAGTTGTCTCTTGCCCTTTGGTATTCTTCCAGAGATTGATTTAGTATTCATCTTATGATTGGTTCACTCCTCTACACGGCAGTATAATCACCCTACTCACTCATTTATATTCTTGCAAACTAGTTGTGGCAAGCTCTTTAGTGTAATTAGAATTGAGAGCTTGCTTTGTTATTTTAAGTTCATCTAGTGGAGCTCTTTAGAGTAGCAAGTTTGAGAGCTCTTAGTGAGTAGTTTCATAGCAAGTTGTGTGTCTAGTAATCATTGCAACTAGAATTGTTGGATAGGTGGCTTGCAACCCTCATAGAGCTAGAGCAAGTTTGCAATTCGCTATTTGTCTTACTAATCAAATTATTCTAGTTGATTTGTAGAATTTTAAATAGGCTATTCACCCCCCTCTAGCCATATTAGGACCTTTCAAGTGGTATCAGAGCCGTGGTCACCATTTAATTGAAGGCTTAACAACCTCGGTGTCAAATTATGGCTCAAGTTGTGTTCAACCATGTGGGGACAAACCACCGTTCTTTGATGGCACATGCTATGATTATTGGAAGAGAAAGATGAGGATGTATCTTAGTTCAATCAATGATCAAGTATGGGAAGTGATCGAGAATGACTATGCTATCATTGATCCCGATGATCCAACCAATCAAGATAAGATCAACAAGCAATGCAATACAATGGCTCTCAACACCATATACAATGGCATTGATTCCAAGGTGTTTGAGCAAATCAAGGATTGTGATAGAGCAAATGAGGTGTGGAAGAGATTGGAGGAAACATATGAGGGCACACTGGCGGTGAAGAGTGCCAAGTTGTATATCCTCAAGGATAAATTGACAAGCTTCAAGATGAAGGAAGATGAGAGCATTCTGGAGATGTTCCATCGATTGCAAGTCATTGTCAACGACTTGAAGGTATTGGGAGAGAAGATCAAGGATGATGATGTCTCCCATTGATTCTTGATGTGCTTACCTCCAAGATTTGAGATGTTAAGATTGCTTATCATAAGAGGAGGATTGAAGGACATTACCCCCAACCAAGTACTAGGTGATGTCATGACACAAGAGACATGTCATGTGGAAAGGGAGGGGGATGACATGGATGACATGAAGGAAGAAGATGACAAGAAGAAGAAGAAGAGTATAGCATTCAAAGCTAGCTCATCATCATCCAAGAACAAGGGCAAGTCCAAGAAAGAATCAAGTGACGATGATGATCTTAGTGACATTGATGATGAAGCCATGGCCCTATTTGTGCGCAAGATGGGCAAATTCATGAAGAAGAAGGGCTATGGTGCAAGAAAGAGAAGAGATCACACCAAGAGCAAAGAATATGTGAAAAGATGCTACAATTGCAAGAGCCCTGATCATGTTGTAGCAAATTGTCCTTACAATAGTGACAATGATGAAGATGAGAAGAATAAACACAAGAAGGACAAGAAAGAAAAGAAGGAGAAGAAGGAGAAGAGAATGACCTTCCAAAAGAAGAAGGGTGGAGGCTATGTGGTCACATGGGATAGTGATGGCTCATCGGATAGTGATGACTCTAGTGATGATGGCAAGAAATCTATCAAGAAAGCACTAGCAAGTATCGCCATCAACAACAAGCCCTCCATCTTTGACACTCCATCAACATGCCTCATGGCAAAGCCTACCAAGGTAAAATATGATGAGAGTGATGATGATGAATGTGAAAGTGACTCTTGTAGGAATGATAATGATGATGATGATGATGAGGAGGAGTACTCCAAGGAGGAGCTCTTGGACATGTGTGAGCAAGTGCACGCTTGCAATGAGATGAAGAGAAAGGAGTGCAAAGAATTGCGCAAGAAAGTAAAATTTCTTGAGCAATCCTTTGATGAGCTCAATGCCACTCATGAGAGGCTAATGGATGCCCATGAGAAGCTTGGCAAAGCTCACTCTAAGCTTGAAAAGGCTCACTCCTCTCTCATTGAGCAAGTCAAGAAGGAGGAAGCCAAGAAGGAGCAAGTGATAGTAACATATGATGTGGGACTAACATGCAATCTTATTGATGAATCTTTTCATGAACCCATTATTGTTGCTCCTACTAACACTTCTTGTAGCACAACCATTACCACTCCACCTATGAATGATACATCACTAATGGTGGAAAATGAAACCCTCAAGAAGGAGGTGAATGAGCTCACTTGTGCCTTAGGCAATGCCTATGGTGGAGATGCCCGCTTGCTAAAGTGCTTAGGTAGCCAAAGGTTTTCTCTCAACAAAGAGGGATTAGGCTATACCCCCAAGAAAGGCAAGGCGACCTTTGTCACTCCCAAAGCTAGCTTTGTGAAGGGCAATGGTCGGTTTTGCAATAGATGCAAGCAAGTTAGGCATATAGAGCAAAATTGCAAGACTAACAAGAACAAGCTATCTAATGTATCCTCAATCAAATTTGATTCTTGTTACATGCTTTATAAGGGTGCCAATGGTGTGAAGGCTAAGTTCATTGGTACATCAATTGTGGGCCCAAAGAAGAAGGCCATTTGGGTACCAAAGGCCTTGGTGACTAACCTACAAGGACCCAAGCAAGTTTGGGTACCTAAAAAGAATTTATCTTCTTTTGTAGGTAAATTATAAAGCCAGAGGAAGGCATTGGGTGCTTGATAGTGGGTGCACACAACACATGACCGGTGATTCAAGAATGTTCAATTCAATCAATGAAAGCAAGAGCATTGGGATTGATAGTATCACATTTGGTGACAATGGCAAAGGCAAGGTCAAAGGGCTTGGTAAGATTGCAATATCCAATGACTTGAGCATTTCCAATATGCTACTTGTAGAGAGCTTGAACTTCAACTTATTGTCGGTAGCTCAATTGTGTGATCTTGGTTTCAAGTGCATATTTGGTGTGGATGATGTAGAGATCATAAGTGTAGATGGCTCTAACTTGATATTCAAAGGATTTAGATATGAGAATCTATGCTTAGTTGATTTCAATGCTAGAGAAGCTCAATTGACAATATGTTTGATCACTAAGTCTAGCATGGGTTGGTTATGGCATAGAAGGCTTGGTCATGTTTGAATGAAACAATTGAACAAGTTGATTAAGCATGACTTAGTTAGAGGCTTGAAAGATGTCACATTTGAGAAGGATAAGCTATGTAGTGCATGTCAAGCCAGAAAGAAAGTTGGTAACACACATCCTAAGAAGAGCATGATGAGCACATCTAAGGCATTTGAGTTGATGTACATGGACTTGTTTGGACCAACCATATACACTAGCATTGGTAGAAACAAATATGGATTTGTGATTGTGGATGATTTCACTAGATACACATGGGTATTCTTTCTAGTGGACAAGAGTGATGTGTTTGCAACATTCAAATCATTTGTTAAAGGCATTCACAATGAGTTTGAAACAACCATCAAGAAAGTAAGAAGTGACAATGGCAGTGAGTTCAAAAACACAAGAATTGATGAATTGTGTGATGAATTTGGAATTAGACATCAATTCTCGGCCAAGTACACTCCACAATCAAATGGCTTAGTTGAAAGGAAGAATAGAACTTTGATTGACATGGCAAGATCAATGTTGAGTGAGTACAATGTGATTCATTCATTTCGGGCTAAAGCAATCAACATGGCTTGCTATTATAGCAACCGACTCTATTATCACCCCATGATGAAGAAGACACCTTATGAGCTTTTGAATGGAAAAAATCCAAACATAGTGTACTTTTGGGTATTTGGTTGTAAATGCTATATATTGAAGAAAGACACTAGATTGAGCAAGTTTGAAAAGAAATGTGATGAAGGTTTCTTGCTTGGTTACTCCACTACTAGCAAGGCTTATAGAGTTTGGAATTTGGCTAGTGGTACTCTTGAAGAGGTTCATGATGTGGAGTTTGATGAAACAAATGGTTCCCAAGAGGAAGATGAGAATCTAGATGATGTGAAAGGCACTCAATTGGTCAAGGCAATAAGAAACATAGACATTGGTGAGTTAAGGCCTAGAGTGGTGATTGATGTTGAAGATGATAAGAATCAAGTACTCTCTAACTCAAATGTGCAAGCTAGTGGTTCTCATGATCAAATCCAAGCAAGCACTAGTGATGGCAATGTGCAAGATCAACAAATGGCTAGTTCATCATCTCAACCAAGTGATCAATCAAATGCCAGCAATCAAGTGCAAGTGCTTCAACCAACCAATGTTGCAAGAGATCATCTATTGGACACTATCATTGGTGATATTTCAAGAGGTGTGCAAACAAGATCAAGATTAGCTTCATTTTGTGAGCATTTCTCATTTGTGTCATCCATTGAACCTAAGAAGATAGATGAAGCTTTGAGAGATGTTGATTGGGTCAATGCTATGCATGAAGAGCTAAACAACTTTACAAGAAACCAAGTATGGGATTTAGTTGAGAGGCCTAAGGATCATAATGTGATTGGAACCAAGTGGGTCTTTCGGAACAAGCAAGATCAAGATGGGATAGTAATAAGGAACAAAGCAAGATTAGTGGCTTAAGGTTACACTCAAGTTGAAGGTCTTGACTTTGGAGAAACATATGCCCCAGTTGCAAGATTGGAAGCAATTAGGATCTTGCTAGCTTATGCTTGTGCCCACAACATCAAGTTGTACCAAATGGATGTGAAAAGTGCATTTCTAAATGGGTACATAATGAGCTTGTGTATGTTGAGCAACCTCCTGGTTTTGAGGATGAAAAGAAACCCAACCATGTGTACAAGTTGAGAAAGGCTTTGTATGGATTGAAGCAAGCACCTAGAGCATGGTATGAGAGATTACAGGACTTCCTACTCTCTAAGGAATTCAAGATGGGAAAGATTGACACCACTCTCTTCACCAAGAAGCTTGGAAAGGACTTGTTTGTGATGCAAATCTATGTTGATGATATCATTTTTGGATCAACAAATCAAGAATTTTGTGAGGAGTTTGGCAAAATGATGGCTAATGAGTTTGAAATGTCCATGATTGGAGAGCTTAGCTACTTCCTTGGTCTTCAAATCAAGCAAATGAAGTATGGCACATTTGTGAGTCAAGGCAAGTATATCAAGGACATGCTCAAGAAGTTTGGAATGGATGATGCTAAAGCTATTAGTACACCAATGGGGACAAGTGAAAGCTTAGATAGTGATGCTAGTGGCAACATGGTGGATCAAAAGATGTATCGGTCCATGATTGGAAGTCTACTCTATGTGACTGCATCAAGGCCGGATGTGATGTTTAGTGTATGCATGTGTGCTAGATTTCAAGCCTCACCAAGAGAAAGTCATTTAAAGGCAACTAAGAGAATATTGAGGTACTTGAAGCATACACAATATATTGGATTATGGTATCCCAAAGGAGGAAGATTTGAGTTGATTGGATATTCGGACTCCGATTATGCGGGATGCAAAATTGAGAGAAAGAGCACATCGGGCACATGTCAACTATTGGGAAGATCACTTGTGTCTTGGTCATCAAAGAAGCAAAATAGTGTAGCACTTTCAACCGCCGAAGCAGAGTACATTTCGGCTGGTAGTTGTTGTGCTCAATTACTTTGGATGAAGGCTACTTTGAGTGACTTTGGAATCAAATTCGAGCAAGTGCCATTGCTATGTGACAATGAGAGTGCCGTAAAGCTCACCAACAACCCGGTTCAACATTCAAGAACAAAGCACATTGATGTCCGCCATCATTTCATAAGAGATCACCAACAAAAAGAGGACATTTGCATTGAGAGTGTGGGCACCAAAGATCAACTCGTTGATATCTTCACCAAGCCACTTGATGAGAAGAGATTTTGCAAGCTAAGGAATGAATTGAACATACTTGACTTCTCCAATATGTGTTGATGCACCCCCCCAATTTATATGACATGCCTCTCCTTCGAGCAATCCAAGGTAAAAGTTGATTGGCATGGCATACATCCTTGCTAAGGACATGATTAGTGCATCCAGACATATTTCACATTTGAATAGGCTCATTCATGAAAATCAAATGAATTTGATGCTTGTATAGTACCACTATTGCTTGTATGTTTGAAATGATCTAGTGGTAGCATATGACATGTTTGCGGGCTTATAAACCTAGTGTTTGATCTATAAAATGGGCTATAAGTGTTTAACTCAACATGGTACAAGATAACCCTTATTTGGAGGTGTGAAGAAGCTTGTCCTTGGATCAAACTGAGTTAAATATCTTTTGCAAAGTAATCTAGATTGAACCAAATTGGGAAAATGATCCTCATTTCACATGGTTTCACCCCAACCTATCTATAATTTAAGCTCACCTTTTGTGCTAATTGTTGACAAAGGGGGAGAGAAATTCACAAAGATAATAAGATAGGAGGAGCAAACAAATGAAATGACATTGTAAGGGGATCAATCAAAAATGCACACAAGTAGGGGGAGCAAGCTCATAAACTTATATGTTGTATTTTGATGTGCATTTCATATATTTGCTTGCATAGCACAAGTTCTAAATTTCCATATCCATGCTTGTGTGGTGTATGCTAGTTATAGGCTTGAATGTTGAAATAAAAAACTAGCATGCATAGGCTAAAGTAACTAGACTTATGTTCATTCTAAGGAAACTGGACCCTTGCTTGTAATATTGATCTCATGAGGTATTCTAGTTTTTGTGTATGTCTAGTTACTAATGGTGCTAAGGATGGTATATTGGTGCACTCCGATTGGTATCACGCTTCAAAGGTCCATCTCTTATACCTTAGTATCATTTGGTAGAAATTGTCTCCTATATTTCCTATCTAAGCATATGTGCAAGCTACAATCCAAACTCTTAGCACGTATGAAGGGGGAGCAATTGCTACGATTTGGAGTTCATAAAACTTGTCCATATTCTTTTACACATGGTAAATATGCTTAGGCAAGCAATGTGAATTCAATTAAATCTCAATTCATATCTTTGTAAAAGGGTTGTCATCAATTACCAAAAAGGGGGAGATTGAAAGCTCTAGTTTGGTTTTGGTTAATTGATGAAACCCTAAGTGCTAACCTAGTTTATCAAAGTGATTATGAGATAGGTAGCACTACTCCAAGTGATGAAGCAATGGCGAAGATCATGACGATGGTGATGGCATGGTGATGATCAAATGCTTAAACTTGGAAAAGAAGAAAGGGAAAAACAAAAGGCTCAAGGCAAAGGTAAAATTATAGGAGCCATTTTGTTTTAGTGATCGAGACACTTAGCGAGTGTGATCACATTTAGGATCGATAGCCGTACTATTAAGAGGGGTGGAACTCGTATCGAAATGCGGTTATCAAAGTGCCACTAGATGCTCTAACTCATTGCATATGCATTTAGGATCTAGTGGAGTGCTAACACCCTTGAAAATGTTTGTGAAAATAAGCTAACACTTGTGCACAAGGTGATACACTTGGTGGTTAGCACATTTGAGCAAGGGTAGGAAACTTCACCAGCGAAGTGTCCGCCCGTAGAGTGCGGATAGTCCGACGGTGCCACCGGTGCCCTAGATAGAAAAGATGGAGGTCACTGTAAGTGACCGGACGCTGGTCTCTGTTGGACCGGCGTGTCCGATCAGTAGCAGCAGTGAGCGCGTGTTTCGGTCTTCGACCGGACGTTGGCGCTAAAAGTGACCGGACGCTGGCAGGGTGCGTTCGGTCAGTGCTGACGCACGCTGATGTGGGGCGCATAGAAGAGACATTGAGTGACCGGACACTAGGTGAGTCCGGTTAAGCATGACCGGACGCGTCTGGTCGTGAAAATTCGCGTTTGGAACCTTACTAGAAATGACCGAACGCTGAGGTCTAGCGTCCGGTCACTTTCTAACTAACGCGTCCGGTCATCACTTGACCGTTGAAATCGGGTGAATGGCATTTGAAGCCGATGACATGTGGCGCACATCGCATGACCGGACGCTGAGGTCCAGCGTCTGGTCAATCTGACCAGAGCGTCCGGTCGACCCGTGTTCAGTGCAGTGAGGAGCCCAATGGCTCTATTTCTTGGGGGCTTATATTTAAGCCCCATGGCCGGCTCAAGATCACCCTCTTGGCCATTTGCATTGACATAGCAACCTTGTGAGCTTAGCCAAAGTCCTCCCACTCATCTCCATCATTGATCCATCATCTTTGTGAGATTGGGAGAGGATCCAAGTGCATTGCTTGAGTGATTGCATCTAGAGGCACTTGGTATTCGTGTTTTGCTGCGGATTTCACTTGTTGCTCTGGGTGGTTGCCACCACCTAGATGGCTTGGTGTGGCGGTGGAGGATCGGCACGAGTTGGTGATTGTTCGTGGCCATCTCCGATGACTGTGAGGGGATTTGTACCTTCCCCGGCGGAGCGCCGAAAGGTAACTCTAGTAGATTGCGCATGTCATTAAGTTACCTCACTTGTGGGTAGGTTCTTGTGGTGTCCAATCATGTGGACGAGGTTTGTGCAATACCTCTTAGCCGCCGAATCACCAAGTGTTGGTCGACACAACGGGGACATAGCGTGTTGGCAAGCACGTGAACCTCGGGAGAAAATCGGTTGTCTCTTGCCCTTTGGTATTCTCCTGGTGATTGATTTAGTATTCATCTTATGATTGGTTCACTCCTCTACATGGCGGTATAATCACCCTACTCACTCATTTATATTCTTGCAAACTAGTTGGGGCAAGCTCTTTAGTGTAATTAGAATTGAGAGCTTGCTTTGTTATTTTAAGTTCATCTAGTGGAGCTCTTTAGAGTAGCAAGTTTGAGAGCTCTTAGTGAGTAGTTTCATAGCAAGTTGTGTGTCTAATAATCATTGCAACTAGAATTGTTGGATAGGTGGCTTGCAACCCTCGTAGAGCTAGAGCAAGTTTGCAATTCGCTATTTGTCTTACTAATCAAATTGTTCTAGTTGATTTGTAGAATTTTAAATAGGCTATTCACCCCCTCTAGCCATATTAGGACCTTTCAGATGGAAGGCTTCACCGCCGCCCTACTACCCCCCTCGCTCGCCACAACACGCTGCAGAGTGGGCCTCCAAACCTCCCGCATGGAGGTCGGGGCGATGCTCAACCCCGGCATCCCCAGGCCGCTGACAAAAATCATGGGTAAGCGACACTCCAAAAAAACTCAACCACCAAAAGTCGAAGAAGCAACAAAAGGAAACATATCGGGTGGCGAGCGGCACTACTCAAAACAAAAGGAAACATATCGGGTGGCGAGCGGCACTACGCAAAAGACAGGCTCCGATGATGACGGGCCCACCAGACGAGGACCGCTCTCGGACTACGACCCACGCCCCCTCACTTCAGACGGGGTCAGAGTCGTCCCAACCGGCTCCTGCCCGGCCTACGGGTCGCTACGACCTCTGGTTCGGGGCTCCCCGACCGGTGCAATGGGTGGGGCATCCCCCGACTACGAGTTGTGTGTCAATCGGGCGCCAGTCTACCCCTCAGACTGCCCAGACTGCTCAACCGCACCCACGGCAGGTGGGGCCTCCTCCGGCCGCAAGTCCGGCTTTGGCACTGGCCCCGTCGCCGCACAAGCGCCGGTCCGCTCCTCGGACCGCCCGGCTCCGCCAGCCGCATCCGCCACGGGCGACAATGGGACCGGCGACGCCGTCGAGGGGCGTGGGGACCGCGTCCGCTTCACCGCCCGTTCACCAATAACATCCGCACTCGCAGCATGCTTCCTCGACGTAGGAACCTCTGCACGTCACGTGGCCTCCTACTCCTCACCAGCGGACGTCGTCGCAGGGTCACGACGTACCGCTGAGGTCACAACAACCTCCCGACTCTCCTCCTCATCGGAGAAGACCATGTCGTCCAAATCCGTAGCATCATCCGACATGAGTTCTGACTCGATGTCGCTCGCGCGTTCCCCGGCTCTCACGCGTCGGGCGACCTCCTTCTTCTTCTCTTCTTTTCGATAAACCTCCTTGGTTTTCTTCTTCTTCTGGGCATCTACCACCTCCTTCTAGGCGGCCTGCTAGGCCCGGCCCACCGGCCCCTTGGGAAGGTGTGGCCGGGACTTATACCTCCTAAGCCCCTACGGAATGAATGAACCGAAATCAAAAAAGGAGGGCAAAGAAAAAAGCACAAACAAAATAAGGGAGCATACCAGCATGGACACGATCAAGGCATTAAACGGTATGGGTTTTCCCACCACCATCTCTCTAGGCCTCAGCTGCAGCACTCGGCCGATGTGACTCCAGATCTCATCGTTCGGCAGCTCCTCCAGCAACGCGCGGTCTAGGTCCGACCGGCCATCATACATCCACATCGGGTGTGTCCCCTCCGTCAACGGTGCAACCCGGCGGTGATAAAGGGTGTGGAACACCCGCACCCCATCGAGGCCACCCCTAATGAGCTTCCGAAGCTCCTCCTCGATGCTTCTCCATGTGGGCGCAACCCCATGACCAACTCTTCTGCTTCACCGGCCTCCTGCCGGTAAACGCTGGAAACGGCGCCCCTGCTGGATTCCTAATGTAGAACCACTCCCCATGCCATCCCCGGTTGGAGTCACATGGGGAATATGCGGGATACGAGCCTCCGACACATGGCTTCCTCTGCAGGGCAAAGCCTCCGACTGGTGCGATCTAGGCCAAACTCTAGTCCGCCATAGCTCTCCTAGAGAAGAAGAGCCGAAAGAGATCCACGTGTGGCTCCATCCTGAGGAAAGCCTCACAGACAGTCACAAAATCGACAATGTGCAGCACCCTAGTCGGATTGAGGTGTTGCAGTTCCAGACCCCACTCGTTGAGCAGCCTGCGTAGGAACCAGTGCGTGGGGTATCCTAACCCATGCTCGTGGAAGGTAAGGAAAGAAACCACCACATCGGGACGAGGTTGCGGGAACTCCTCCTCCTTCCCGGGGACCCTCCAGTGCGCCACCTCCTACGGCGGCAAGAACCCCTTCACGACGAACGCCTCCAGCACCAACGCCCTCACTATGGATGACCTCCTATCCGACATATCGGTGAGTTCCTCTCTTCTCCCTCGCTCTGTCCCCTTCTTTCCTAGAAACCTTTGTGGCTCTCAGGAATGCTCACGGCAAAGAGGAGAGAAGGCGACGGTAGATGAAGAACAGGCAAAAGAGTGGAATGAAAACCATCTCCCCTCTCCTACTTAAGGAAAAGGGAGCAGCGGTTATGGAGGGATGCGCCGATTGGGGAAGCCGAAATGATGGGGCGAGGTTTTCTCTTTCTTTCATTTAATGCAGATAAGACGTGCCCTGAACCAATGAGACGTGCCCTGCTCGATGGAATGGCTCTTGATCGGATGGGACGTGGCCTGGTCGTGGCCCACCACTACCGCACGATCAACCACTACCACACGACGGGCACAGGAACCGAAGCACCACCGCACGTGGGCAGCTCCCCACTTCCCCAAGCCAGACCTAAAGGAACCCGAATGACAGGTAAGGATAGACACCGGATGATAGGAAAGGAAGCGAAGGGGCACACCATGTAGGCCACGCTGACTTTGTCATGGATGATGAGCACGGGTCCCGGTCGGACATCTTCGACTGAAGCTCTCCGAACCCCGTCACTCAGGTCATCAAGGTCCCAGTCAGACTTTTCCGACTAAGGCTCTCCGAGCCCCGTCACTCCAATCGCTAAGGTAAACATTGCCAAAACCCCCTCTATTTCTTTACAAATCATTCATACATCCACACATGCATTCATCTCATATGCCTGAATGCCCTAGATGGTTAGGGCATGAACCGCTCGGGGGCTCGGGAACTAAGCATCGCACGTGCAGCGAAATGCACCAAAACACTCCGTGTTGCGCCACGAATCGGTGGTTGCCTCATTCGACATGAGCAAACAACAGATCCAGGGGAGAAAACCATAGATGAGCACCGTGCAGACTTCGCCCAGTCTGGCAAACCGGGTCATCTCATCCTTCTCATTCGATTGTGAACCTCTCGCCAAGCCTATAGAATCTCCATCGAGGGGAGGCCATTAGGCCACCTGGGTCGGTCTCCGAAACGACCTAGGCATCTGCCGGGTTGCAGGTAAAGGAGTAATGGAATGCCACAAGAGGGCTATGCCGACCCTATCACGAATGACGGACCCAGATTCTGCTCGATCACACCCGT
This sequence comes from Miscanthus floridulus, assembly GCF_019320115.1. Lineage (NCBI taxonomy): Eukaryota > Viridiplantae > Streptophyta > Magnoliopsida > Poales > Poaceae > Miscanthus > Miscanthus floridulus. The sequence continues at coordinate 51,733,562 of NC_089593.1, forward strand.
TAGCGAGCTCACCGAGCTAGTCTTCGAGCCCGAGCGATCGGGACAGGCGATAAAACTCAGCCCCTCCAGTTGTGAGGAACCAGATGGGGTAGCGCAAAACAACTCACATCGACCCCCATGAAGGCCTGACAAGGCTCATGGGCTCAAATGCCAAAAACTATGGGACCGTGACTCCAAACTCGCATCGATAGGATCTATGACATCCGGCTACGGCTTGGGACCGTGACTCCGAACTCGCGTAACAGCTTCACTTCTGACAAAACCTTGGGACCGCGACTCCAAACTCGCGTAATAGCTTCACTTCCGATAAAAAACTTGGGACCACGACTTCGAACTCGCATCAACAAGATCTACGACATCCGGCTATGGCCCGAGACCATGACCCCGAACTCGCATCGTCAGTATCTATGACATCCGGCTACGGCCTAGGACCGTGACTCTAAACTCGCATAACGGCTTCACTACTGACTACACTCCAAAAAACCCTGGCTAGGGACCACAACTTTGAACTCACGTAAAAACTAACTGAACTAACTGCCTCGGCTGCCCAGGCCGCACCAACATTAGGACCCATGGGCTCCATCCTGTCCATCTCTAGAACTAAGCTATCTCCATTCACGGCGTGCACCGACGCTAGGGTTTGTCTTGAACTAAACTTCCTCGCCCGATCCCCGGTGCGCACCAACGTCGGGATCAGCAAGTTCTATCTCGATCCAATCCCCACGCCTAAAAACACCTCGACTGCACAACGACGCCGTGGTAAGACAAAATTCCGTCTCAAAAAATAAAAACACGCACACCCACAGGTGCGCTTGCGCACACCCACCGACACGACACAAAACCTCTCCCGCTGACAAACACAGAAAACCCCCCAGCCGGTTCCACCCGAACCGCCCGGGGGCTCGGGGGCTACACCCACGGGTGCGCTCGCACGCACTCGCCGGCAAGACAAAAATCCCCTGGACAATTCTACCCGAATCACCTGGGGGCTCGGAGGCTCCTGTCGGGTTCATAAACCCGGGGTCCCTCGGGACTGGCTTCCATGCCTAGGCTCGGCCCAGAAAAACAACATGTAGTTCATGGGTCGGCCCAAGAGTCTAAAACACAATGGGCCGGGAGGGCAGTCCAGTCGCTGACCGGAAGGTCCACCCAAAAGAATAAGCGCCCGCTCAACAACTTCTTCGGCCCACCTCTCTGACTAGAGCACTCACTTTAGGCACTAGCCGCCTCCACGCGATCCCTCCAATCGGAAGGCCTGGTCCAAAATGTTGCTTCCTACTCCAACCCCATGACTCCGACCCCGTGATCGGGGCTCGTGGGAACCCTACTCACTGCTCTTATCCGACCGGCGCACTTAGAGCCGACTAGAGCCATCCGACCGGGGGCGCCCCATTCGGTAGGAACCAGAAGACGTGTGGAGAAAGGCAAGGCAAGGCTCACAAGTCAAAACCACTATACCAAGGACCATACCCTGCATGAAACAATACTCTGCAGCCACCATCTCCCCCTATAGTATTGTAGGGGCCGTGAAAACTCCCATACGGTAAGCCCCCCGCGTGTCTCTGGACATCGATCGCGGTATGGGCACCAAGATTTGCTGTACCGGGTGAACATAGCGTGGCTCATCACATGCCACTAGGCATCAAATAGTATTTGCAGGTACCAGCGTCCATCCTTCCTGAAGAAGATAGCATGACCTCTCGTGCGCATCCGACATTCTACAGTGACATCAACAGTGTTAGGGGAGCCTACCATTATCTAGTCTTCATCAGCATGGGCAACAAGGCTTAGAAACATCCGTACTCTCTCCCTCTCACCTGTAAAGCCATCCCCTTCATCTATAAAAGGGGATGTGCTCCCTCCAATGAGAGGAGGTCGACTTCTTCAAGTTCAAACTCACTAGATCGATAGCTCACAACCCCTCAAGCACACGCTTGGACTTCTAGCTCATAGTGGTGTTCCGGTCGCCCTTGGCCCTTCCGGTCAGACCCGACCGGGCCTCTTGAACACCCCTCCTTTCTCCTTCTTGTTTGTAACCCCACTATAGACTTCGAGCACCCGGGCTCAGGAATAAAGTCACCGACCGACTAGATGTAGGGCACGTTGCCCGAACCAGTATAAATCCTGTGTCATTGAGTGCTAGGCCACCTCCGATCACAACGTACAGCAAAACTATAAATATTCACCAGTTGGTCACTTTCTGCACCGACACATGATGTCTATATTTTTTGATATGATTGAAGAAATCATAGAAATTTTCATGGATGACTTCTGTTTATTAAAAAACTTTTGATGATTGCCTTGAAAATTTAGATAAGGATTTGCAAAGATGTAAAGAATAGCACTTAGTCCTTAATTAGGAAAATTATCATTTCATGCTTAGAGAATGAATAGTGCTTAGACACTTGGTATCCAAAAGAGGGATTAAGGTAGATAGAGCTAAAATTGAAGTAATTGAACTGTTATGTCCTCCTGTAAATATCAGAGGGATCCGCAGTTTTCTTGGTCATACTGGTTTTTATCGCTGCTTTATAAAAGATTTTTCACATATTGCTAGAGCACTTTACAAATCTTTTGGCTAATTATGTTCCCTTTGAATTTGATGATGCATGCTTGAAATCTTTTAACATTCTTAAGAAAGCACTCATCTCTGTACCAATCATTCAACCCCCTAATTGGTCGCTACCTTTTGAAATTATGTGTGATGCTAGTGATTATGCTGTGGGGGCAGTTTTAGGACAAACGAAAGATAAAAAGCATCATGCAATTGCTTATGCTAGCAAAACTCTGATAGGACCTCAACTTGATTATGCAACAACTGAAAAAGAACTCCTAGCTATTGTTTTTGCTATTGATAGTTTAGATCTTATTTAGTAGGAGCTAAGGTGATTGTTTATACTGAACATGCTGCTTTAAAATACCTGCTCACTAAGAAAGATGCTAAACCTAGATTAATAAGATGGATTTTGTTACTCTAAGAATTTGACTTAGAAATAAAAGATAAAAAGGGAATAGAAAATTATGTTGCCGATCACTTGTCCAGAATGTAGTTTGAAATTTCATAGGAACTACCCATCAATGATTCGCTACGGGACGACATGCTCTTCAAGGTCACAAAATCTAACCCCTGGTACACAAATATTGTTAATTTTATGGTTGTAGGTTATGTGCCACTAGGGGAGAACAAAAGGAAGCTTAACTTTGAAAGTCGTCTCCACATATGGGATGAAGCGTACCTCTTCAGAGTCTGCTCTAACCTACTCAGAAGATGTGTACCAATAGAAGAAGGCATCAAGATCATCGAACGATGCCACTCATCACCATTTGGAGAACATTATGGTGCATTACTCACTCATTCAAAGATCTGGCAAAGTGGATTCTTCTAGCCAACTGAAAGGTCCTAATGGCTACAGGGGGGTGAATAGCCTATTAAAAATTTATACAACAACACTTAACAAACTGGTTAGACAATTATGAGACGAAGCAAGTGTTGTGCTAGCCTACTAAAAATGCAAGCTACCTACCACAATTCTAGTTTATATAGTTTCTATCCACACAATAGCTATGACACTACACTAAGTTAGTGTGCTCTCAAAAGCTAACTAAAGAGCCACACTAACCAAACTAACAAGCTCTTACAACTAGCTATGCTTAAGAGCTTGACAGCTAGTTTGCGGTAATGTAAAGAGAGTGAGCAATTTGTTTATACCGCCATGTCGAAGGAGCCAATCAATCACAAGAATGAATACCAGTAAAGACCAATCACCTTGGAATCAAATGATGAACACAATGATTTTTTACCAAGGTTCACTTGCTTGCCGGCAAGCTACTCCTTGTTGTGGCGATTCACTCACTTGGAGGTTCACGAGCTAATTGACATCACACGTCAAACCCTCAATAGGGTGACACACAACCAACACAAGATGAGGATCACACAAGCCATGAGCAATCCACTAGAGTACCTTTTGGCTTTCCATCGGGGAAAGGTCAACAACCCCTCACAATCACCACGATTGGAGCCGAAGACAATCACCACCCTCTGCTCGACGATCCTCGCTGCTCTAAGCCATTTAGGTGACAGCAACCACCAAGAGTAACAAGCAAATCCCACAGTGAAACACAAACACCAAGTGCCTCTAGATGCAAACACTCAAGCAATGCACTTGGATTCTCTCCCAATCTCACAAAGATGATGAATCAATGATGGAGATGAGTGGGAGGGCTTTGGCTAAGCTCACAAGGTTGCTATGTCAATGCAAATGGCCAAGAGAGTGAGCTTGAGCCGGCCATGGGGCTTAAATAGAAGCCCCATAAAATAGAGCTATTGTACCCATTCACTGGGCATAACACGGGGTGACCAGACGCTCCGGTCATATCGACCAGATGCTGGAGCTCAGCGTTCGATCACGTGATGCGTGTCATGTGTCCCCTCTCTTCAATTGTTGATCACCCGATCTCAACGGTCAAGTGATGATCGGATACAATAGCTCAAAGTGACTAGACGTTGAACCCCAGCATCCGGTCATTTCCAATAAGCATCTAGAGACAACTTTTCACGATCGAATGCGTCCGGTTATGCTCGACCAGACACACCCAGTGTCCGATCACACGGCGACTCCCCTGTGCACTGCCACGTCAGCTGGACCAGATGCAACCCTCCAGCATCTAGTCACTAAGTGACCTAGCATCCGGTCAGAGACCAACATTGCGCGCCCTCTGCTACCACTGATCGGACGGACCGGTCCAACCAAGACCAGCGTCCGGTCACTTACAGTGACCTCCATCTTTTCTGTCTAGGGTGCCGGTGGCACCGTTGGACTGTCTGCACTCTATGGCCGGACAGTCGACTGGTGAAGTTCCTAACCCTTGCTCAAATGTGCCAACCACAAGTGTATCACCATGTGCACATGTGTTAGCATATTTTCACAAAAAAATTCAAGGGTGTTAGCACTCCACTAGATCCTAAATGCATATGCAATGAGTTAGAGCATCTAGTGGCACTTTGATAACCGGATTTCAATACGAATTTCACCCCTCTTAATAGTATGGCTATCAAACCTAAATGTGATCACACTCTCTAAGTGTCTTGATCACCAAAAAAAAATAGCTCCTACCATTTATACCTTTGCCTTGAGCCTTTTATTTTTCTCTTTCTTCTTTTCAAGTCCAAGCGCTTGATCATCACCGGCATCACCATCATCATGATCTTCACAATTGCTTCATCACTTGGAGTAGTGCCACCTATCTCATAATCACTTGATAAACTAGGTTAGCACTTAGGGTTTCATCAATTCACCAAAACCAAACTAGAGCTTTTATTCTCCCCCTTGTTGGTAATTGATGACAACCCTTTCACAAAGATATGAATTGAAATTCAATTAAATCCATGTTGCTTGCCCAAGCATATTTACTATGTGTAAAAGGACATGGACAAGTTTCATGAACTCCAAATGGTAGCAATTGCTCCCCCTACATATGTGCTAAGAGTTTGGATTGAAGCTTGCACATATGCTTAGATAGGAAATATAGGAGACAATGTCTACCAAATGATGCTAAGGTATAAAAGATGGACCTTTGAAGCGTGATACCAATCGGAGTGAACTATTATACCATCCTTAGCACCATGGTTAGCTCGATACCACTTGGAAACACTTGGAAATGAAATCACTAGATAAACTTATGCATGCTAGATTTTCATTTCATCATTCAAATCTACAACTAGCATACACCACACAAGCATGGATATTGAAATTTAAAACTTATGCCTTGCAAGCAAACATATGAAATGCACCTTACAAGTTCATGAGCTTGCTCCCCCTACTTGTGTGCTCAAAATTTTAATTGATCCCTTTCCTTTGTCATATCTCTCCCCTATTTCAAATTCTCCCCCTTTGTTGTCTTTTCACCATCTTAGTACACTAATATATCTTTTGTTTTTTTTTCATGTACTAATATCCCATGTACTAATATTACTAATATCACTAATATCTTTGTTTTTGTCCCCCTTTGTCATCAATGACCACAAAGGTTCAAAATATAGATAGGTTGAGATTATCAATGTCAATCAATAGGGTGAGGATCATTTTCCCAAATTTGGTTTAATCTAGATCATTTGCCAAAGATATTTAACTTGGTTTGATCCAAGGACAAGCTTCTTCATACCTCCAAATAAGGGTTATCTTGTACTATGTTGAGTTAAACACTTAGAGCTCATTTTCTAGATCAAACACTAGGTTTAGAAGCCCATAAACATGTCATATGCTACCACTAGATCAAAATAAGCATATAAGCAATAGTGGTACCATATAATCATCAAATTCATTTGATTTTCATGAACAAGCCTATTAAATGTGAAAGATGTCTAGATGCACTAAACATGTCCTTAGCAAGAATGTATGTTATGCCAATCAACTTTTACCTTGGGTTGCTCGAAGGAGAGGCATGTCATATAAGTGGGGGTGCATCAACACATATTTGAGAAATCCAATATGTTCAACTCATTCCTTAGCTTGCAAAACCTTTTCTCATCCAATGGTTTGGTGAATATATCGGCAAGTTGATCTTCGGTGCCTACACTCTCAATGCAAATGTCCCCGTTTTATTGGTGATCTCTTATGAAATGGTGGCGGGCATCTATGTGCTTTGTTCTTGCATGGTGATTAGTGATGGAAGCACTCACTTCACTGACAAGAACTTTCACAACTACTTGTCAAAGCATGGAATCTGTCACAACATCGCTACTCCATACCACCCTCAGACAAGTGGCCAAGAAGAAACATCAAACAAACAAATCAAGAACATTCTGCAAAAGACGGTTAATGAGATAGGGACTGCATGGAAAGATAGACTACCTGATGCACTATGTGCTTATAGAACAGACTATAAAACACCACTTCGAATGTCACCATATCAACTGGTCTACAGAAAGACTTGTCATCTACCTGTTGAGCTAGAATTCAAGGCTCACTAGGCCATCAAGTGATGGAACATGGACTTTGAAGCCACAGGAACTAAGAGGAAGATGCAACTCTCTGAGCTTGATGAATGGTGTGAAAAAGCATATCACAACTCCAAGATTTATGTGGAGAGAATGAAAAGATGGCATGACAAGAGGATCAAGAAGGAGGAGTTCGCCCTGGCAGATAAGGTATTACTTTTTAATTCTAGGGTTAAATTATTCGGGCATGGAAAACTTCGAAGCAAATAGAAAGGACCATTCAAGGTGATAAACACTTCATCGCATGGAGCGGTAACACTTCGAAATGATGAAGGTACGTTATTTAAGGTAAATGGCCACCATCTTAAGATCTTTCTAGAACCTAAAAACCCACCTGAGGATTTGGATAAGGTAGATTTCTTGATTTTACCATAGATTTACACCTCCGCCATCCTCTGCATGTTTCGTAACACAAAAATATACTTTTTGGGATTAGATAGGGATAAAAAACCACCACGAGAAAAACTCGCACAAGATGATGACGTGTGGGGCCACCCGACCCCACTTAGAGGCCACCCGACCCACTAGTCATCCGCCTCATGCCCATTCAACTCTCTCATGTCTTCTAGATTCTTCCTTGTTAAAATCCCATAGTTTTTCAACGCGTTCGGTTTTTCCTCATTATGAGACCCCATATGGATAGATCTTGACCCCTGCTGCAAGTTTTCCCCCTATATAAGCGAACCTCTACCTCCTCCATAGCCATCTCATCAAAGCCTTCTCTCTCCAACAGCAGTAAAGCTCTCCACCTTTCTAGTTTCTGTGGCCAACAAAGAGATCGTTCCCTATGGTTTTGATCCTAGCAAGAAGCCCGATGCGCTTACGCTGACCGTCGTTTCTCCTGAAGTTACCCCCATTCGCTCAAGCCAATCTTACTTCACCCAAGTCATTCATCATCCGGTCCTTATTCTGCCACCGCCGTGTCCACTTCTTGAAGATAAGCCACATCAATAGGAGCCTTGTCTGGACCTTCAGCAGCTAATCAAGGTGATGAAGGAGATCAACCTCCTTCCTCCGAAGGGACATGAGGTGCTGACTGGAGTGAAGACCAAAAAATTTAGAGACGTTACATGTGCAAAATACAAGCTGGTCACCCCTCATACCACCATTGATGGAATTTGCGCTATGCCAGATCAGATCAAGGTTGTTCCGCCGAAGGAGAAGAAGAGGAAGGCGCCATCACCACCTATCCCAGAGGCTAAGAAACGTCCAAGGATGACTATGTATCTCCTAGAGAAGAAGATTGAAGACCTCTCTGATGTTATCTATACCCTAGAGCAAAGGATCGATGAGGAACACGTTTATCGCAAGAGCCTACAACGCGATCTTAACGCTTTAAATCACTTTGTTGTTAAGATGAAGAAGTAAGAATTAGGTAGTCAATAAAAAGGCACGAGTGGTTAGGTCATGTATTTAAAAATATTATGTTTAGGTTACTCGCTTAGCTCAGATCATTAGAATATTAAAGTTTGTGCTAGGTCATCAAAAGTTTGTGTTTAGTTTATGCTTGTGTAATAAAGTGCCTTATATATTAATGATGTCTTCTTATTATTATCTATTCCCTATTTCTTTTTGGATATGTGTTTGTCTTCACATGTTGTGCATAAAGGTATACAGGAAAACAAGAGTGGGGGAAACACATCGCAACAACAAGACGATATTCGATTGCAAAAATCACAAAATTCAGAAAGCAACAGAACAAAAACCACACTCGCCAAAGTTAGACCAAAACGGGCCCAAGAGTGGGCCGCCCGACCTCCTCTATGGGTCGGTTGGCCCACCACAGTGCCGCCTCACCTCGTGATGTGTACATGGTTAGGTTTGAGCCCAATACACTCTATTTTTATATGTTTCGCTTTCCGTTTCGAACCGAATTGAGAATCCATTGATAAACAACTTTAAAACCTAAGGAAAGATTATTTCAGTCATGACTTAAGGATAGACACATAATACTTTTCTTGGAAGTCATGCTACTATTGGGAACTTATTGTTAGGGACCCCATGTTACTTAAGTTGTTGTGGAATGAGATATAGTAGGATAATGAGAACTTGATTCTTGATGTCACGTTATTGGAGAATTTTTATTAAAAAAAAGTAAAAAGAATAGCTACACCTCTCCTTTGTGGTAAGCAATGTCCTACGAGAACCCAATATAGACTAGAGAAACCTTCTACATATACTACTTATCATTGTATTGAGTTTGGTCAAACCTTGTGACCCTTATTGAGAAACTTATCATGCTCTCAAGATCAAGATTACGTACACTCCACATATATCTGTTGCTCCTACACTGGGAGTACGCAACAACATGTTTTCTATCCACCTAAAAATGTTCTACTCCTATATTAGGAATAGACACAAAAATATGCTTGATAGGATAAATGCTTCAAGTTCTTGTAAATGTCTCTCTTGACAAGTTTCAATTACGGAAAGAGAGGCACAGGCTATGCAAAAGTTATTCATAAAAGAAAAAAAAGTATTGAAAAAATGGACAAGTGTCCAAGATATCTAAAATAATGGGTACTCAGATGCCCGCCTAAAAAAAGGGAAAAAAGATAGATGAATAAGATAGCCCATGTTTTCTTACCAAAAGTTTTTCAAGTTTCAAACAAGAGAGATATGTTTCAAGGAGCATAGTAGAATTAGGATAGCCACCATACACATATCCACACACATACACATCTTGATCTAAGAGTATGACATTTTTCTCCTTGGATCCTTGTTTTGACTTTACAATATATGCAATGCAAGTATGTTTTCATATTCATCCCTATCTAAGCTCCACATAAGCTTTTAGAAGTAGATAAAAAGAAGGCAAAGTCATTAATGCCTTGGTGAGGATCCAAAAATACCATATATATAGAGTGATTTAAGAGTAGTACTAAAGGAGAAGGTAAGCTATGTTTTGTTTTCAAAAATCTTAAAATATTTCTTCAATTGACTTGACTGAAGGAAGATGGTGGTCTGTTTCAAGCTGTTCCATTCTTCCACCGCCCAAAGTTTCATGGTAGACACTTTGAATCCTGCAGTGCATGCATGACTGAGAATGGTTTTATGTTGATGACTTGTCCCAAGGTTGTCTTAAGTAATCCATCCTTTTATCGAGGACGAGTAAAAGCCTAAGTGTGGGAGAGTTTGTTGACGGTAGATAACAACTATTTTAACCCATCAATATAACTTGTATAAGTAGCTAAAATGGATCACCAATGTAGACTTAGGAGTTTAAACTAATAAATTTCATGAGTTTTGGTGAATCTGTATTTTTAGCAGGACTTAATCAAAAAACCATAAAGGAGGACCTATTCGTTAAAAGGAATCACGGAATTCCACCGTGTAATCGACGTGGGAAGACTCTAGAAGACTCCAGAAGGTGAATCACCGAAGCAGGACACGTGTCTCTGACACATGGGACCACTTGGCCCCCCTTGGCCCCACCTATCAGCCTAGTTGTTATGTCGGTTCTCCACCACCTTAAGGATTGCATCTCTGCCATTCTTTAAGTCGGTTAGATCCAAGGGCTCACATTGGATGCTCCGGGCTATATATACCAGCCTACACCCCCCTCAGGGCATGCCTCATTTGATTCTAAGAGCTGAGAAGCCAGAAACCCTAATTCATATGTCCACCAGGATCAGGGCTAGCTATCAAGAGAAGATTACTCCTCAATAGGATCTAGTCTTGTATTAGAGATAGTGACATAGAGTGAGAGGGAAGAGTTAGGAGGAGTCCTGATCTATCGGAGCTCTCTCTATAGTTTGTACCCTAGCGGAATCAAGTTCTTCTTGAGCTTGCTTCTGAGATTTCTCTGGTAATTGACTTCTAATTCAAGTAAGCATCTTTTAATCCTTGTAGCTCCTAGATTAAAGTAGTATTCGTAGTGTAAGCGTGGTGCTTAGACTCGGTTACTCATGAATGTAACCTATTTTTCAGATCAGTGGTAGCTCGTGAGGGTGACTCTTATAGCCTCGTTGAATCATTTGTAGTCCACCTCCCGTTAGTAGGTCTAGCAGGACAATGTTACTATAGGAATGTACTCTACCTATGTTTTCTCTAGTAATATCCCTAGAATTTAATAATAGAAGACAAAGCTTACCAAAGTTAGGACTAGACCCTAGCAGTCTCCTCTACGCTCCTATTATCTAACCTTGATTGTGAAGTTGGGATAAGTTAGATTTGGTTATTCTCACACACGTTTTCTCGAGTTCGATATAAAACTAGGTACTCCTGGTGAAGTGTTATATCGGTATAATATCTGTGCGCTTGCGGATTATTCTATGTGCATTAATTTATACCAACATAAACCATAACCAATATTCTACTCACGACAAGGGTAAGTCATAGGATAAATTATGTATATTATAAGTATGGATTGCCATGGTTAAGTAGAATATTAGAGGAATAATTTCTAAGTTATTCTTAATTATAAATCAAAGCATACATTGATTAGTGTAATTACACCTAGTAGTCATGGCTAAGGTCATCTTTATATCTACACATAAGGGATATTACTAAGGAAGATTAAGAACAGAGCTTGTTCTTCCTTTATAATTGGACCCTACTTGCACCTATATTCAGGGAGTGGACTACAAAGGACTCAACGGGAGTGTCACATCCGTGATCTACCACATGACCCAGAATATAGGGTGTATCCATAGGTAAACAACGTATAAGCACCACGCTTACACAATGTCGACCACTCACCCCGTGTACACTAGAGCGAGCGCTATACAAACTTATGCATAAACATAATGATAAACTAGCTATACTAAGTATATAATCAAAGTAGATGATGAACATCATAACTAAGAACATGAGTATTGTGAATACCAATGTTGTCATAACAATTGTAGTAAACATATAAAAGTAATAGAGATACAAAAGAGAGGGGTTACAAAGATAATAACAAACCACGCTCTTGACAAGATCAGGGATCCAAGCGAAGCATGCTTGCCTCCCTCTAGACCTAGCCTAACTAGCTATGCCCTAGAATATGGTGGAGCTCTAAGGATGATTAGGGTTTCTGTCTTCTCAAATGACTTATACAATGCCTAAAGGAGGGGGGTAGAGGCTGGTATATATAGGCCGGAGCGTTAATCCTAAGCACTTGGATCAAACTGACTTGAATAAACAATGTATATGCAATCTAGAAGGCGGTGGAGAACCGACATAACAACAGGGGGCTGACATGTGGGCCCTAGGGGCTGGCCGGCCTGCTTGCAGGTGGGGCCTGGAGTCCTCTCAAGTCTCCTGGAACCTTTTGGGGTCTGTTTCGCTGTGGATAAGCGCGATTAAATCTAACATGTTGGTCCACCTTGATGGTTTTCTGGATAAACCCTGTTGAAAATATAGATTAACCAAAACTCATGGAATTTATTAGTTTAAATCCCTAGACCTTCGTTTATAATGGTTGTTAACTACCGTCAATAGGATTTTCTACTCAAACAAGGGTTTGAGATAGGAAAGGTCGATGCTACTTTATTTACTCGCAAAGTCAATAATGATATCTTTATTTGGCAAATATATGTCGATGGCATAATATTTGGTTGTACTAATGTGGCCTTTTATGAGAAATTTAGTAGGATTATGATGAATAGGTTCGAGATGTCCATGATGGGAGAGTTGAAGTTCTTTCTTGGATTTCAAATTAAGCAACTCAAGGATGGCACATTCATAAGTCAAACCAAGTACACCAACGACATGTTGAAGAAGTTTGACATGGACAAAGCCAAGCCCATCAAGACACCCATGCCAACCAATGGACATCTTGATCTTGACGAAGGTGGAAAGGACATCGATCAAAAGGTATATCACTCCATGATTGGATCCCTCCTTTACCTTTGTGCATCTAGGCTCGATATTATGCTTAATGTGTGCATGTGTGCAAGATTTCAAACTAATCCGAAAGAATGTCACTTAGTGGCTATTAATAAAAAAATTTGGTATTTAATGCACACTTCTAATCTTGGCTTGTGGTATCCTAAGGGCTCCACTTTCGAGTTACTTGGCTATTCCGATTCGGACTATGCCGGTTGCAAAGTAAACTGAAATAGTACTACCAGGACTTGCCAATTCATTGGTAGATCTTTGGTGTCTTGGAGCTCTAAGAAGCAAAACTTCATTATTTTGTCCACCGCTGAAGCCAAGTATGTGACGGGCGGTGCATGTTGTGCCCAACTACTTTGGATGAAGCAAACTCTCAAAGACTTTTGTTGTGAGCTAACCAAGATTCCCCTTTTGTGTGACAACGAGAGTGCCATTAAGTTGGCAAACAACCTCGTAAACCACTCTCGAACAAAGCACATAGACATCTAGCATCACTTTTTGAGAGACCACGAAACCAAAGGAGATATCGCAATTCATCATGTGAGCACCGAAAAGCAATTAGCCGATATCTTCACAAAGCCCCTAGATGAGTCAAGATTTTGTCTTTGAGGAGTGAGTTAAATATCATTGATTCTCGTAACATGCCTTAACGTCTTGCACATACTTTGTTTGATCTAGCTAGGAGAAAAACACTAGTGAAAATGTTGTGTGATACTTTCAAAATCTGTTTTATTGTTTTCATATGTGACTATTGCCTAGTAATGCTTGTTTAAAATCTAGTCACCTGTGAAAATCTTAGTGTCCATCATATTTTTGCCCCACATGCTATGGTGAGTTCGAGCTAGGAAATTTCCATCATATTTTTGCCCCACATCTAGTCTTGGCTCAGGCCAAAAGTCCCGATAGCTAGAAGTCCTGGCTCTAGCTAGAACTCCTGACTATCGGTAGTCCCGACTCAGCGTCGGAACTCCCGACGCAGATCTAGGTCAGCCGCATTTTGACCACGCTTTTGACCTAGGGTTAATCCTTTCACTCGTCCCAGCCTAGTAATTCCCCTATTCACCACTACCTCCCTCCCTCCCATTCCCCACTCGCCTTCATGCCCCTCTAGCTCGCCCTCGTGTCGCCCCCGCACCGTTACAACCACCGCCATCACCCATCGTTCCCTTGCCAGGGGCACCAGCCTGCCCTAGGACCTCTGGCCCTCCTCTTCTACGTCGGAAGTCCTGTAGTTAGTTTTCCCATCCCCGCAGTCCTAGCGCCGCCCCCTCCTTCCTTTTTGACTTGTGTTCATCGGCGGTGGTTTGATAGTCTCGTGGTGGTGTTGTGGCTATGGATTTGTTTGTGGAGGCTGCTCATGCTGCGGATTCAGATTGCATAGTTCTTCTCCTCTTCTTCCCTTTCTCAAGGTACCACATTGTGATACCCTAACCCTATTCGTCAATGTACCTTGAATATTGCCTCTATTCTTCTTCCTTCTCTTCTCCTCTACCTTCCTTGTGTGTGTGGATGCCTTGATCTAGAGCCCCATGAATGGGCTAGTCACCATGTGCATTGGAGGTCCCAACGACCATCGAAGGTCCTGGCAATCGGAAGTCTCGGCTACCCTCGAAACTCCCGGCTGCCAGAACTCCTAACCTCATGGTTCCTAATCTATTCATGTTTCTCCATTTCTCAAAATTCGTTTGCTTCTCTTTGCCTTGATTCTTAGTTCTGCTTCGTGTTTTTCATAGTCATGGCTTCTGATGACGATGATAGTCCCCTAAGGTGCCAAGAGAAGCGGTCCAAGTGCAACCAAGACCACGTCATTGCCCCTAAGCCATCTGGCCACACCAAGGTGGCTTGTCCCCATGATGGTGCTGGTGGTTCACGTGCTTGGGCCAAAAGTGCATGTGGTCGTGGTGGTCAAGGATTGGCTACAGCTCCTTAGCCTCCTCCAGCACATGCATTTGTTGGTGATGATCTGATTGTTGATGAAGAATAACAAGCCCTCAAGCGAGCCGGCCGCAACATTGCTACTGAGGTTTCGCATACACTATGTAGCGGTCCTGCTTTTTTCAGTGATCTCATTCATTTTATGGGCCCTCTGCCAATCCTCCAGGAGTGTCAGCTAGCTCCTAATCCCTATGGCGGCTTCACACCTCCTCTACCGATTGATTACTATCACAAGGTCTGGGACATCAAGACAATGCAAGGTCAGAATCTTTATGCTGAGGATGAGAAGGATTTTCAGCTTAAGTATCGCTTTTGGCATCCCTTCTATTTTGATTTCTATGTGTCCTTGATCTATCACAAGTTCCTACGGAAGGGTGAGCCACTGGTCATTCAGATGAAGGTCATTGATGCTTATTCCGTTGGTCTGTTCAAGGAGCCGGAGCTAGAGTAGATGGTTTGTGATTTGTGCTCAATGGGGCTATCCCAATTGCTAGAGTTTTGTAAGCACTAGAACAATGAGATCATTTGTCAGTTTTATGCCTCCTATCACCATGAGACCACCTCTTCCAGTGGCATTGATATCATCCATTGGACCACTGAGGGCAAGCACTACAAGGTGGATTTCATCACTTTCTCTCACCTTCTTGGTTTGGGTGAATATGACCGCACTGCACCTAAGCTTACTGAGTATGAGGATGTGGCTATGGAGGAGTACCAGCACATGTATCTTGATGGTTATCCCTTTGATGGACAGACAGTGTATGTGAAGCCCTATTTTATGTTCTAAATAACATCCTTCGTCAGGTCCTGTATCCCAAGGGCGGTGACTCCACTTATCTTCATGATGATTCTGAGAAGGTGCTTGATCGCTTTGGTATGGATTTTGACAAGTTCTCCATCAGTCGCTACATTTGGAACAGTATTCATGCAGCTGGTGAGGATCCTATGAAGCACTATCTGTATGCCTCGTATCTTATGCATGTGATTGAGAAAGTGTCAGGCATCCGGTTCCCCACAGATTCCACTCATACAGTTCTTAAGATTGCCAACAAGATATCTATTACGGCTGCAAGGGAACTGAAGAAAGCTGCCAAAGGCAAAGGCAAAGGTGTTTTGGGCTCTACTTCTCGTGCTTCTCCACCACGTGCTTCGCGCTCTCACCATGCTCATAGTGAGGAGCCTATCTCCTCCTTCTCCTTCGGTGGTAAGCCCCCTAGCAAGTTCAAGTTCTTCATGAAGTATATGTTTGGGGCTTATTGTGCTAGCGTGGAGCGTGAGCAAGAGATGCTTGTTCGGATGCACCGCATTGAGCAGAAGCTTGACATTCATTCTGCACCTCCTTGGGATTTGGAGCTACTTCGTGATCCCTTTGAGCTTTATGATGAGGCTTGCAAGGAGTACTATGGTGAGTCATCCAATCAGCCCTGTTGCCATGGCAAGCAGCAGGTTGATGTCGATGATGAGGAGTACCGCGAGGATGATGATGATGATAATGACGACGATGATGATGATGGCGGTGACCGTGATGATGATGAGGATTACGAGGATGTGTAGTCGTTTCTTTGATGTGGCCTACCCCTTTTGGCACTTATTGACAAAGGGGGAGTGTTAGACTTTGATCTATCTATGTAATTAGTTAGTTGGCTTAGTTCGTGACTTTAAAACTTTTTAGCTTGTATGAACTATGTCGTGTGGTGGCACTATGTGATGGACAACTATATATTTGTGTGATGGATGATTGTAGGACAAGTAATGCTTGTTTATCTATCTTATTAGCTATTGTGTTTGTCTCTACATATGGTTCATGAATGTTATATTTTTTGATGGCCATGTGTTGTTCAAATTTCTACTTTGAGATCTTGGTCATCACCTTCTCTTTACTCATGTGTGAATATAATATGTCATATTGCATTTCTCTTTCACGGATATATATTTGTTCACACACACTTGTTGCACCCCACGAATTGCAAAATTTAGGAGGGGGGGCTTTTGTCTTGATATATGCAAGTGATGTGTAAATGATCATTATTAAAATTCAAATTCATTGCATATATTAAGGGGGGGCTCTTCATAAATTTTGGGGTTCAAAAGTTTTAAATTCTTTCATTCATATAAAAGCCTAAGTTGGTTGTCATCAATTACCAAAAAGGGAGAGATAGAAAGTGTATTTACCCCCTATGTGGGTTTTGGTGTATTGATGACATCCAAATTAGGGACTAATGAGATATATTATAGCTTTAGTCCCTTGAAAGTTTTAAAGAGTTGATCTAAGATAAAATGGTATCCCTCAATCCTTGAAGTTAAAAAGGCGGATGAACTCAAAGCACTCTCCAAAATTCTAATCTTTTGTTTTGAGATTAGGATTCACCGTACTATAAAGAGGGATGCACGTTTAGGTGGTCTGAGGAAGATAGAGTGCTCAAGTATAAAAATAAAATCAAAAGAGAGACGCTCTAGCACTTCACGAGCACGTAGAATGTTTTTCGGTGACTTGTGGCGTCAGAAGTCTCGACGTGAGTCGGAACTCCCAACTGTCAAAAGTCTTAGCTCAAGCCAGAAGTCCTAGTGCCTAGTGACTTAGCTTGCTCGGTGACCCTGATGTCGGAAGTCCCAACATGAGTTAGAACTCCCGACGATCAGAAGTCCTGGCTCTGGCCGGCAGTCCCGATGTTTGACCTCTTGTCCTACCCATAGTCCTAGCCATCGAAACTCCCGACGTGTGTCGGAAGTCCTGACCATCGGAACTTCTGATGTTGACATTTTCGTAGTGACCTAGACCTTGCTTTCTACAGTGTTTGCTATTGAGGTCGAAAGTCCCAAGATCTACGGCGGAACTTCCGACGTAGATCTAAACAGTTGGATTTTTCCTATGAATATAAATAGCTCTCTCCTCTCTTCTAACCATTATTCACTCATTCATTGCAACCTACTCACCGCCAAAATAGCTCCCAAGCATTCAAGGCTCCCCTCTCCTCTCCCCTTTGCTGCTAACTTTGATTCTCCCAAGTATTTGAGTGATAGGAGAGTGGATTGAGTGAGAGAATCACTTTGGCAAGCTTGAGCATTTGATTTCTTCATCAAGCCAGTTGGATTTGCGTCTATTACTCTTAGAGCTTTGCTCCTAGTCTGCTAGGCATCGTCCAAGAGATTCCATCCTATAGAAGAGCCTTGGGAAGTTTGTATTACCCTTGATTTCTTAGTAGAAAACTCAAGTGACCTTTGTGGTTTCCTTGAGAGAGGCAAGGAGGTGGAAGAGACTCTGACCTTTGTGGTCACCTCAACAACGAGAACGTAGGAGCTCCTTCGTGGGGTTGCCAAACCTCGGGATAAATCCTTGTGTCCCGCGTGCTTGTTGTTGTTGCGATTTGCTCGAAATTACTTGTATTTGTTTGTCTCTCTCTCTCCTAAGCTTTCTCTTAGGGTTTGGACTTGATCTATGAATTGGAGGCATTTTGATGTCAAGGGAGTGACCAACATCTTCATCTAACCACTAGGAAGTGGGGTTGTAAGATTATTTATCCCCAAAGTTAAATTTGGCACTGCTTTCGTAGTTCACGTAGGTGTCGGGAGTTCTGACAGTTTGCGCTGGAACTTCTGAGGACGTCGGGAGTTCCGACCCAAACTGTTGGGACTTCCGACAGTGGCTGACAAATTTGATCTTAGCATTTGCAATAATTTTTTTGATATGCCTATTCACCCCCCCCCCCCTCTAGGCATTGTTAGATCCTTTCAATTAGTATTGGAGCAAGGTCTTCTTTTAGCGCTTCACCGCGTGAGAAGAAACAATGTCGGACATCGAAAAGTTGCAAGCCGATACCATCGAGATGGACAAGCAAATTGCAAAAGAATTGATGGCTGAGCAAGTAAAGCTTTTCGAAGATGCAAGATGAGATGAGCAAGATGAAGGAAGAGTTGAGCAAGAAGGTTGAAGATGCTATAAGTGGCAAGAATGATGCAACCAAAGACAACGCAAGTGACATTGGTGGTGATAAAGAAAATAGTCATGGTAAAGGAATCTACTCCAACACCGGTTTTGACTACGGGCAACTCATCAAAGGTCCACCCATGCATTTCCCCACCGTCAACCATGGCAAGCCACCTCACTTTGATGGAACAAGATACCCCGATTGGGCATACAAGATGACTTCTCCTTTTCCTGACTTTTTGTTGTAATGTTTGTATACAGAAGGCTGAAACTAATAAAACTTTAGGGGTATGAAAATGGCATGCAGTGACAAAAAAAACTTGGATTGCTTTAGTTTATGTCTTCCAATAAATATTTATATTAGGCATTCAGCTTGATTGCTGCTTGCCTTCATCATCTCCACATCAAGCTTAAAAAGCAAATTATAGAGTCCACCATCATATGATGTAATGCAGTGACATAGGTAGTATAATCTAAAGCTGATTCCTGATTGAGGTAAAAAAAATAGGGATGGAAGTCCAGTTGCATAATTCAAAATAGATCAAAAAAAGTAATTCAAAATGTTTATATTGCACTTCTATTTTTTCGTTAACCTTGGAAATAGACCAAAAAAGTAATTCAAAATGTTTGCTATGGTAATGCTCCAGTTTATTGCACTTGCCATTATTGTTGCACTTTCCTGTTCCCTACATATTTATTTGGATACCAATGCAACATGTCTTTTCTGGGTATATATTTAACAAAGTAAAATATGACGAAATGAACATTTGGAAGTTCTAAAAATTATTGGAATGTAATGATCTAGAGTGTTTGATTGTAGATGGAAACAACACATATCAGTATGTAGTCCGACATTGTTTGAATCCCCTCAGGTAAAAAAGGGATGGACTGATAAAAAGGAAGAGTAAAAGGAGTGATACCTGGAACAGGAGCTGCAGCAGTCTATTGGTAAGTGAGTGACTGGTCCTACCCTTATGTGACGGTGATATTTTAAAATATTTATTGTAAACGAATTTTAGATTGCTTGCTTTTTTTTACATATGAAACTGTTTAGATCCAACACTTGATGACTTCATACATTTTCTGAGTTTGGATGTTGTTATAAATATTTAAGCTTCAACCTTTCTTTCTATGTGCTCTCAATGTGTTATATGTAACCATGAAAAAATATATTCTCTGCACTAATTGATGCTTTTGTTTGCCACATGTCAACACTTGGCTACCATCTGATTCATGTTTGATTTCCTGCACCATCAACGCAACAAAGGAGCACTGGAGAGGAGGACCTGCACATTATCTTCAAATATCACATGAAATTGCTAAAGCATACCGCCATATTTCACTCCTGCTTTTGCTTAGTTCTGTAATTTCAAAAAGGTGTGTCTAACCTAGAAGAAATACGTGAAGCAATCCATGTAATTACAAAAGCATCTAATGATCTGTTCATGTGATGTAGGCCTCTACGCAGGTAAAAAAAGTCAGCAACATTTCATGCCCTTTTCTGCCAGGTGCTCACTATGCCAGATGATAGTTTTTCCTCTATCTTTAGAGTTACCTTCTCAGTGTCTAGATAAACATTTACTTTTGAATATGCAGTAAGAAATAACCAGTGAAGAAACCCACATAGACAAAATTGGCCAGAGCATCCGAAAGACCAAGACTGCCCCATTATCAAAATCCACTGCCAAAAAGTAAGTTTCCATACATAACTCCACAACATAGTTAATAGACCTAGATCTCTTTCGTGATGACGATTCCGTATATTACATACAGATCAAAATTCGATGATTCTAGACAGGAACCAAAAGTCAGTGGCCACTGAAATCCTTCAGAACAACGCCACAAGTGATTCAGGTCAAGCCATATTTGCATCCTCATTACCGATCTATAACATATATGCACAATTATGAAGTATATATATGCATCCTGCCATCGTACCTGTGTCGACCACCGATGCCCCTAGCATATGCTGCACTTCTATACTCTAATCAGATTGTAACTATGTACCAGTGAAGGCACCTTATCTATGCAGATGACCATGACTATGACATCTGCATCACATACTAATAAAACTCACCATGGCCCTTAGTCCTCGCACGCGAGGGTGCGCGTTTTCCACTAGTGTTAAGCCAAACCGGAGCAAGCCAAAGCTCCACCAAAGTGGGCTTTTTCTCAAGGGGGCTTATTAGAGATTATTAAGGAGTGTTTGAGACTGCTCCACAGACTTCACCGTGGAGCAGCTCTACAAAAAACTGGAGCTTGTGGAGCACCTTTTTAGGTGCTCTCACAACCCCCACCTTTTTCTTCGAACAGAGTGCGTGGAGCTGAAACCATTTAGCTAAAAACATGGAGTGGAGCTGAAAAACATGGAGCGGAGCAATTCTAACCACCCCCTAAATGTACACATCACGCATGTCTAGACTGACGGCCAAAGCGCTGTTAAATGGCTCTTGAATCATCCATTGTTGTTATGTCAGATATTTATTTTAGCAACTCTAGATATTAGTAATCATTGAAGATCTATTATATATATATATATATATACAAATGATGGTTTATAATTGATGTGAAAGAGCGTAAATACATTTTTATCTCTAGATTTTTTTTTCAGTTTATGTAACAAGCTGCTATGATCATATACTAGAGAAGCTATGAGCTGAATGTTGGTGATGTTGATGATGGGTAGGAAAGTCAACACTTGCAGTGTTCAGACTTGAAGTGAATTAGTTTTGACTTTTGAGAAAAGTGTGAACATGTCACCTTGCAGTTCTAGTATGGACATTTGTGAATCATTTTGCTTCCTTGTGAATGTGAATGTCAGTGAAGCTTCCTGGTGTAGTCGTTATGTTTTATTTGATTAATGAAAAAATTTATAAAATCTAATCTATTACATATAAATATTATTAATTTGTCATTTATATTCATGGTTCTGAAAAATATTGTAACCATAATCATCGTATTTATGTTTGATCTTTATTTATCAACATTCAACAAGCAACACAGTGGATACATGAATCGTATTTACGTTTGATCATGGCTACATACAAGCATTAAAGAATTAACAGACAACCTATTGTATGTGTTGTCTGTTTAGCCTTCTATACGTGGTGTGACATCATTATACATACAACGAGCTGTCCATGGGTTGTATATTCCCTTAAACATCATAGTTGTAGCATCACTTGTGGGCTCCACTTAAGTACAACTAAAAAGAGAGGAAAACCCGTATGTACGTTGCCTTTTGTGTCAGAAGTTTGTCAAGATCGTGGGGACAAGGTGTCATAGACACATCGATGCCATACAAGAAATTATGTTTTTTGGGGGGCATACATGAATGTTTCCCTTATTCCTAACCCATATTTTAATTTTAATTCATAAGCATATTTCATTAGAAATCTAAAATGCTATG
The DNA here is from genome assembly GCF_019320115.1 of Miscanthus floridulus. NCBI lineage: Eukaryota > Viridiplantae > Streptophyta > Magnoliopsida > Poales > Poaceae > Miscanthus > Miscanthus floridulus. The sequence goes on from NC_089593.1 coordinate 51,755,651, forward strand.
TAAACTAGTACATGTTGCATGCACATATGTAAACCATAAAAACATCATGAAACCCATATATATAGCTAGCAAGTACGTATTACCGTCTTCTTGAAATACAAGTAAGGATTTTGAGTTTGTCCTAAGTTAAACTATTCTAAGTTTGACCAAGTTTATATAGAAGAGTACTCTAACACCTTCTGCATAAAAGAGGTAAAATTATGAAAATATATCTCATAATTTATCTAATGATGCTCATTTGGTATCTTAAATTTAGAATAGTTTGACATAGGGCAAAAACATAATTCCTTATTTTCAAGAGAAAGATAACAAACAATATACATATACATATTATGTCAACACTAGCTAAGCTATCTTTAAACTATGAGACTCACATATTAGGTCTTCGTTGTCAAGTAGACTCATCAATACAATGAAGATTAGAGATGATGAGGTAGTGTAGAACACAAATAAGCAGCCTAAGTGATTGCGTAGTTGAACTGCCAACACAAAAAGTTCATTGTTGGACCTCATGTAGGTTTTACAATTGCAATGGCTTGAAGATATTGGTCGCCTTTCTACTTGATGCACGCTAATTAAGGAGAAGAGCCAATACTGATCTGGTAGCTCGATATCATTATACATTTCACATGGAAATGGACAAGAGTAAGAATGAAATTTGTGGGGATCTCAAGAGTGATACCCAACTTATTGGTCATAGTGACCGACCAATTGTTGATATGGTAACCAAAAGGTAGTTGATTTCACTTACCACAGTTCACTTGTTCATTTACACAAAAAGAAATGTGAACAAACCCGTGCATGTGTGAGTATATCTGGTACCATACTCTCTCCATTTACTGATTATTTAGCAAAAGAAGGCTATCTCTTATAAAGTTTAGTCCACACCAACTCTAGCTAGTAGCATGGGACAATTCTATGTTATTTCCTTGATTTGGGAATCAGTAAATGTGCCTCTCCATGGGCCAAATTTCAGCAATCCCCCACTAGTGCCAAAGTGAATAGGATGTTCAAAGTATCAATATGACATAGTTCTATTAACATACTAGCTTTTCACATAAGTATCATTTATATTCAAAAGCCAATTGAGAATGTTACTAGTTTTAAGATCCGTCTCTATTTCCATCTTCTTAAAGGAGTATGAAAAATAAAATCCAACCATCAAAAGATGTATAATCAACATGTACTTATATATCTTGATCTATTTTGGAAATAGTAAATGAATGACATTAGAGATAATATATTTGCATTTTCTAATCTACATCCCTCATTATATTTTGGTAGAGTAGCAAGGTCATTTGATCTTGTTGCTCTATGTATTAAAGAGCATCTACAGTAGTGGAATAGTCATTTCTCTACTTGTTTCTCAAAGCATTATGCTGGGGCATGGGGCTGGTAAAGCCAATTTATCTTTTAGGTCTCCCTTTGCCAAGACACCTGCATTGGCTCTAGAGTCATTTCATCTTACAACTTTCTCAACTCCCAACTCGATTTTGCTTCCCTTGAGTCACAAAATCTCAAGGCTCCACTAGTGAATTCCTCCCACTTTGGAAAGATGGGATTCAAATCGTGAAACCAATACAATCCTTCCCATAAGAAACTTCACGGATAATGGATTAACATATTCCACAGATAATGCATCATGTACAAGGATTCACATAGTCCATAGTAAACACCAGACTAACATTGCCATCCAAATCTCACAACTTACATAACACATTCAAAGATTACATTCATGAGTGTGTGCATTGCATATGCTCCTATGCATTACTAGGGACAAGCATTCGAAGCACGGGAGTTTGTTTTTGTAAATACGCACAACTTATTAGTCTTACTTAGTAGTAAATCACACCATACACAATTTGATTACAATGAGTCAAGCTTGCACTTAGAATGAGTCATCACTTATTGTCTACTATTTGTCATTCGAGCTGGAAGTATGATAGGGTGAGTGGTACGAGTATGGAAGTGTTGTTCAAATTTGCTTTAGAACCACCATATTTTTTGTTGGCTTAACCTTTGCTAAAAAGTTTGATTCAAACGAGAAACTGAACTGAAATAACTGAAAACCAAAATGTTTAGTCCTAGATTTTCTTAGAATCAATAGGTTCTCACTTCTAGGAATTGGATTTCTTCAAGAATAAGAAATCAAACCAAAACCAAATTAGAAATTGAATGCTTAGGCCTAATAGTATGAACAAAGATTCTCTCCTTTTGTGACCTCCCGGTGTTGTTGATGACTATTGATGTTGATTGCACTGTTAGCAACATGAGATTTAGGCCCATTTGGATGGGAGGAAAAAAGATGACACTTTAGAGGATTAAATTTCTATATAAAATTTTCCTATAGAAGTGTTTAGAACAAAAGATTAAATCTTATGAATTCCTTGGAAATTCCAATGGAATGAGCTATCCGATAGTTTTTTTGAGAAAAATAAGCTTGACATCCAACTTTATGTTTTGATTTTCATGTGTCTTAGGGTTCCTACATTCTTCTTGTTTACCATCCAAATGCCTAATTCATATCTTTCATATAATCTAGTTTTCTATAGGATTTTAATTGCATAGACATTTTCAGTCCAAGTGTGCTATTGACTAACAAGGTGCATAGTCATATATTTGTAGTGAAACATATAATCTAATCTTGGATTTTCTATTATTCTTGGCCATGTTTGTCTTGTATTGTTCCACTACGTGCTTCACATGCCCATGCTTCAATATACTTTGTGAGTAGTGATTTGGTGATTTGTCCTGATCTTCACGATGTAGGATCTTAATCTTGATAGCTTGATGAAGAACAGCCAGATAACTTACTGCAAGCAGCGATAACTAGTGCAACTTGACAAATAAAACTTAAAGCCAACCATCGTCTTTAATTGACAACCTGAATCAAGGATTCGCCCAACCACACTCTCAAAGAACCAACCAACACAACCTATAATCAATTGAGGAGAACCTCGAAGGGAGTAGGAGCACCAATTAGGAGCGGATGAAGCCGTCGCTTCTATAATCCTGCAAAGGAAATCACAAGGGCAAAGGGGTAGAGATCACTCTCTGAGTTTGTTAGCACACAACTAAACAAAGGGGTTCTGGTTTTACCATTATCAAAAGTCTTTTGTTTGCTTGGGAGCATAGGGATATTTATACTATAGCAGCAACCCTCCTAGATAGGTATGAACATGAAATGGAAATGAAAAGACTGAGTATGTGAAAAGGCTTCCACCAAATGGAATTCCAAAGGGTCTTCACGCGGCTGACAGTTTCCAGAGTAGTCTCCACTAAAAGAGTTGTAACTCCCTAAGGGAAAGTTGAAATGACAAGTTGTTTGTTGGGTGTGAAAGTAGACTCAATAAGCTTTCTAGCCATGTGCAGCATGCATCACGAACCATTGTAGAATGGTACAGTTTTGCACGGAAAATTGCACCAACATTCTGTCCTAGGAAGACTATTGACCATCTAAGCAGTCTTTACTAATCTAGACGTATCTCAATACTTGGATGTCCAAAATACTTGAAACTAGCACCATTGGAAACTAGACTTGATAAGCTTTCCAAAAATGTCTCATGGATCTTCATAACTTTAAGTTATGGCTGTTTCTTTCTGAGGTCCGGTCATCCGTCTACGTTACTTTTTCCTCTAGGGTTCGATCATCCGCCCGCGTCACTTTTTTCTCGGTCCGGTCGTCTATCCGTGCTACTTTTCTGACCGAGCCATTTTGTAGCACCTTGTCCTTAGGCCACGTGTCTTCCATATCTTCATGTGTATACCTAAGTAGCATCAAGATAGAACATTTAGGTAGTATAACGTTCTTAGAAGTGTTGAAATTATAATCAGTTAGGAACGAATTCACCTAGTGTTGTAGTTTCTTGGCGTGATTTCTTGTAAGTGGCCCTTCATTTATATCTTTTATGTTGTATTGTGAATGGTTGACACTTGAGGAAGCATGTATGGTTGAGATGTCCTCATCATCCTCTCCTTCTTGAAAAGGAGTCGTCCTTAACTCTGATTCTTCTAAGCCAAAGAATGGTGCTAGGCTTGCAATGCGTAGTGTGGTGATAACATCACAATCTTCTTCCTCTTCCATCGCAGCATGATGTTTCAATCTATAATCATACAAACCAAGTAGTAGTCTTGCATGTGGAAACCAAACGGATTTGGAATTAAGTTTAGCTTTCACCTTGAAATGATGCTCATAATTTAGAGTTAATGATGATGTCCTTGGGATGGTCTTATCATTTGGTATTCATCAAATCAAGGATTTTAGAGCATGGCCACACAATATTCCAATTCCACTAAACTGCCCACAACTTCATGTTACCAGTTTGTGCTAAAGGGTCACCAATAACTTTGTATTCCTTCTCAAAGATAAAATTATCATCAAGACCAGATATTGCTACAAGATATTCTTCGTTGCCTTCTATGCCATGGTGCATGCTGTAATGGGCCTTTCATATTCACCTTGAAAAGCTCCAAATATGATTGATGTGTACAACTTGCATCAGCATAGGTGTCCTCATTTTGATTATGTGTATTTGTTCCTTCATTCAAATTTAGATTTTAGCTCTTTATATTCCACCATCCTTTTGAAATGCTAAAGAAATCGAATGATAGTAATATCATGTTTAAAATGTCTCTTTAGGTCGTTATTCAGGCTCTCACTCAATTATGTCCTTGTTCCTAGTGTAGACATATCCTGCTATGGTACTGAAGTGCATGCCAATGTGAGCTAACAAACTTGGTAACAAACCCTCTCTGTTAGGAAAAAATGATTTACTAGTAAAGAAGTAATTGTAACTCAACCCATGAAGAAAAAGGAACAATCATGACATTACACATTTATTTTCTTCCATCTCAAATATGCAAAATTACTTTTCATCTAGACGTGATTTCCTTCAATCAATTTTGAATATCTACTGAGCGAGGGTGAAGACAACCCAATTAAAACAAAACCATTGCAATATGAGTATATAGGAAGAGATGGACGTGTAGAGTAGCTCACATGTTCCTTGGTAATTGGTGATTGAGCAAAGCCGATCGTTCCTCACGCCAAGAAATAGAGCAATCGCACCAGCTGATGACCACCACAATCCTCACGCCAAAACAAGGAGCAATCATGTAGAAAACAGAGAGCTATCATGTCAGAGAATAGAGATGGTGTTACTTAAGAGGATGCACTCTTCTGGTTGTGCTGAGACCAGCGCATGGAGAGATGGAACCGTGGGAGCCTCATGGTTGCGTTCACCATCGGATTGCAGTGGAATGACATTGATCTGGTGACTATAGTGTGATGTCGAGCATGCCAGCGTTAGAGGTTCTGAATCCGTTTTGAACATCTATGTTACCTCTCTTTTGCAAACGCCCATTCTACCTCTCTAAACCATCGTCCTAGTATGATTTTCCTCCTCAAATTTCAACACGAGACAACTTACCACTAAACTCTCATACTTGTTTAAATTACCTCCTTACCATGGTTTGCAGTGATTTCAATGGCGGTTTTATCCTTTTTATTGTAAAATTAGTCAGTAAATACTTGATAGGGTTTTTAAAACACAAAAAAATGTTTACAGACTTTTGAAAATTCTAAAAAATCTATAGATAGATTGGGATAGTATAAGTTCAAATATAATATATAAAGTTTGTAAAAAAATAACTTTAGAAACTTCAAAAAAATTAGGTTTAGCTCTAAGAAAATGGGAAATATCCAGAAACATGTAGAAAGTTCCCAAAAAATATTATAATTGTTGTATAAACATGTTTTAAAACTTTGCACGACAAAAGTATGAGATACAACCAGTATGAATGCAATATACATGAATGTTGAGCGATTCATGCTGGTTATGTATTATGTTTACATATCAAATAGAGTGTTTTGGGAATTTTCTACTCGCTCCATTCCAAATTATAAGATGTTTTAGCTTTTCTATATATACATATGTCTAGATACATAGAAAAAACAATGTATATATAAAACTCATAATTTAGAATACAGGAAGTATATATTTTTTTTGGATATTTTCTATTTTTTAGAGCTAAATCTATTTTTAAGCATCTAGAATATTTTCACGAGGTCTAAATATTTTTATTTAGATTTGCTGAGTATCTCTTGGTTCTTGAAAAAAAAAAGCTTAGATGCATTTTTTGTGTTTGAAAACCTAAATCATGTATTTATTGATTTTTAAATAAAAAGGACAAAACCACTCCAAACTAAGGTTTAGAAGTAATTTGAATAATTTTGAGAGTTTAGGGTTAAGATCTTTGATTTTGAACTTCGAGGATGAAAATCAGGCTTCGGCTTCGATAGTTCACGAGGCAGAATATGAGAGGACGAATGCAGCCCGATGGCAACTCATCCTTGCGGTCCGGCCGGCTGATGCAGCCCAACCCAAAACGAAGCCTAGCCGACAGTGGAGGGAAGAACCACGGACGGCCCAGATCGAGCGCCGTGCCCTCTCGCTGCGCACCGTATATAAAATCTCACCCATCCCTTCGCGCTGTCCTCTCGCCCAAAGCCCTAGCCCCTCGCGCCGCCGCCGCCGCCACACCACCAGGCTGGTGCTCGCCGCTCGGGGCTAGAGGTGCTTGCCGCTCGCGACTATGAAGGTGACCTGACGCCTGCTCCTCGCCCGCCCTTCCATCGGTTCCCGCGTGGGAATATGCGCGAGCTGTGCTTGGATTTGCGGCTGTCTGGTTTCTGATTCGTATGGCTTTTCTCCTGTTTTTGTGTGCAGTTCAACATCGCGAACCCGACCACCGGGTGCCAGAAGAAGCTCGAGATCGATGACGATCAGAAGCTGTGAGTACTCCCATTCCTCCTCCCTCTTACTCGCCCAGCCGCCGTGGTCGTTTGTTTCATTTAGATCCGTGCTGACGGCGAAATCGTGTTTGGTCCGCCACTCGTTGCTATTGTGTATGGGGGGTGGGGGTGTGCAGACAAATCGGTGGTAGAACCATTGGTTTCTCTGTATACTCGTTTAGCTTCATGTGAATTCCATTTCGCATATTCATCATTCTTCTAAGAAGAGACTTTTAGCTTGTTGATTTTTTGCGTGATGTTGTGCCCGCTGGCTAAGCGTAGTAATTTTGCTATTTGCTTAGATTGTGATTGTTTCCCACTATATTATTGGAGTTTTAGAAGTGCGTTGTGCTTAAGTGTTGCTGTTGCATGAGCACGGTAGGAAATAGAATAGATCATCCTCAAGCTCATATCTAACTTTCCAGGAGTTGAACTGTTTGCTCACAGCATTCTAATTCGTTAAATTTTGGTGCCGGCTATCATTTCCTAGTATGTTTATTCTGGATTGTTGGTTCTGAACGTATTGTGATTCGTGCAGTAATGGTGGATGAAAAGATGAAATGCCATTGAAGTTTTTCCTAATAACTTTCTGTTGAATGTGTTCGGCCCCTGTGTATTGCTGCTCATTACTAGTTGTGGAGATATTCAGTCGTGTACGGAAAGTCGTTATGAGTGGAATGAAAATTGCCCTGTGACCTGTCTATTTGAGATTTGTTGGGGTGTTTGTGGAGGCAAGGATACTCAACAATTTTAGTTATCTGTTCCAAGTATAATTTAAATAACACTTTTAAAGTTATAATGACAGTTGACCATCCTGGCCTTTTTGAAACTTTTTTAATAAAAAATACACCCTCATTCTTGACCTTGGGATTTGAACAGACTAGTTATTTTTTAATTCTGTTTTGCTTATACACTATATGTTCTTTCTCTGATTGTGTATATAGTTTGTCACATAAGCTGTTTATTCATATAGCTAGCTAATGCCTTGGTATCAACTGCAGGCGTGTCTTTTTTGACAAAAGGATCTCCCAGGAGGTCAGTGGTGATGCACTTGGTGAGGTAATATCTTTGCTACTTATTTCTTGATCTTTGGTTTAGTGCTCAAATGTATGCATATGTAACATTTCTTTGCTTTGCAGGAATTCAAGGGCTATGTCTTTAAGATCATGGGTGGGTGTGACAAGCAAGGTTTCCCAATGAAACAAGGAGTGCTGACTCCTGGACGTGTCCGCCTTCTGCTTCACAGGGGTATGACACTTAGGCTTTTATCTCGGTACTAATACTTTACTGTGGAAGTTTAATTTCCCTTTACGGGAGGAGTTTCTTACTTGGGCATTTGGTTTGGGTAGGCACTCCATGCTTCCGTGGGTATGGCAGGCGCAATGGGGAACGCAGGAGGAAGTCAGTCCGAGGTTGCATTGTGAGCCAAGACCTGTCCGTCATTAACTTGGTCATCGTCAAGAAGGGTGAGAATGACCTTCCAGGTCTGACTGACACTGAGAAGCCCAGGATGAGGGGCCCCAAGAGAGCGTCCAAGATTAGGAAGCTCTTCAACCTTTCCAAGGATGATGATGTACGCAAGTATGTCAACACATACCGCAGGACATTCACAACCAAGAGTGGTGAGAGTTTCTTCGTTTACTAGTTTTGTAACCTTTTTTTTTGTTTGCTCTGCTGTTCATGGTTGGACATTTTCCTTTCTTATCCTTACAGTGTCCTGTATAATTGTGTCCTGAATGTAGTATTTGTTATGTTGAGATGGTCATGTTCTTGATAAATCTTCCATGTTCCCTTGTGGTTACTTGCTGCAGGCAAGAAGGTGAGCAAGGCCCCCAAGATCCAGCGCCTGGTGACCCCACAGGTCCTCCAGAGGAAGCGTGCCAGGATAGCAGAGAAGAAGAAGAGGATTGCAAAGAAGCAGGCTGAGGCTGCAGAGTACCAGAAGCTGCTGGCACAGAGGCTCAAGGAGCAAAGGGAACGCCGGAGCGAGAGCCTCGCCAAGAGGAGGTCGAAGCTCTCCGCCGCTGCCAAGGCTTCGGCTGCCACATCCGCCTAAGGAATGGTTGCTTTGAGTTGATTTAAGAAAGCCCCCTACCTACCCAAGACAATGTTATAGCTGAAGAAAAGAACCCCATGCGCTATGTTTGATATGTTCGGAACCTCTACTTTCTAGCTTCATCTGTGCAATTTTGCGTGGACATGATGCTGGCTTGTTGACAAATTTTTGAGTACCTGGGAATTGTTACGTTTGTATTACCTTCCCTGACAAAATATATCTTAAAATCTTTATGCGGGTATTCCCTCAGAAATCTTTATGCAGGTTACCCCAAGCACCCTGCAGTTGATTTTGATTGGTTTAGTACTTAAGTTGAGGTCAACATTCACACGTGTAACGATACTTTGCCACTTCTCTAGACAACCTTTCACGGCTGGAACTGATGATAGTGCGTTGTAGTAATCCCGTACAATTCAATCTTAACGCTGGAGTTGTAAAACTAGAGGTACTGCGGTACGTGTCAATGATGGTGTTACCATTTGTTTTGAGCTTGGAAACATACAATACTGGCTAATTGGTGTCAAACTTTCAAAAGAGTTATCCAATTCATAATCTCTCTCTCTCTCTCTCTCCCTCCATGACGTGAATTTGAGGACAAGCAAGATCATTTTAATATAACAACTTCAAATGAAAAAAAAACAAAACAAAAACTATAATACTGCATATCTTCTTCGTTCGCCTCATATATATGAGAAAGAAATGGTATTTCTAATGTAACAAGCTCCGGTGCATACTTAATATGTTGCTGAATTTTTGTATTTTTCAAGCATCTTAATGATTTCAAATGAAAATCTCAAACCTAGAAAGTTATAGATGTCGTTGAAAATTACTCTTTTTCATATAAATAAAAATCATCTTCGTCTACCGTCGTAATAGATTTTTCTAAAGCTTTTTCTTGCCTCCACGCCGGTCCTTGCTATGTGGCATTTCTATTAAGCCTGGGCGTTCGGGTTACCCGATTTTTTCGGGTCGGGTAATTTGGGTAATTCGAAATTCGGGTAATAAAAATTGCTACCCGATATTACCCCGAAAAAACACTACCCGTAAATTCGGGTACCCGATAATTCGGGTTCGGGTTCGGGTATTACCCGATATACCCAAATTTACAGAAAACAACAAACTACACTAAATTTCAGTAGCGATCTATACATAATTTCAGTAGCAATTTGTATAGAATTTCAATAGCAATTTGTAGAGAATAATATATTACCGTCACTCATTCAAATAGAGAGAATTATATTCTAATAAAGTGATAAGTTAAATGGTTCAGCTAACAACACATGATGAATACAAAGACAAAACAAATCTTTGGGTAGTTTGGGTACCGGGGGATATTACCCGAATTACCCAAACTAATTTCGGGTAATCAAAATCGTTATCCGAATTTGGGATCGGGTACCTCGGGTTCGGGTAATTCGGGTCCGGGTTCGGGTAATTCGGGTACGGGTAATGGGTATCGGGTATTTTGCCCAGGCTTAATTTCTATCTTGCCAACAATATTCACCGCCATAACGCTTGGCGTGGTCAAAAGAGTTAAAAATAAAAACAAAAAATGGATGCGTTTATATTTCTAAATATGATTTGAACAAGGCTACAAAAAAAATCTAGGCACGCCACAGCACGTGACCCCAGCCAGCCCTGCCGCCCAAACGTAACAGCCACATGCACCTGCAGTGTGACCTGCCCGGCTGCCCCCCTGAAACCCTCCTCCGATCCAGCAGCAGTCCAGCTCTACAGCCTCCGATCCAGCAGCAGTCCAGCTCTACAGCCTGTTCATTTGGCTATGGCTTATCGTAAACGATCGTAAATTTTCAACCAGAATAATATTTTTCTCTCACACAAACTAGCCAGTACTTTTTCACAAACCAGCCAACCGAAGATGTTTGCTAGTTCGCTCGACAACAGCAGCTAAAAGCCCACGAAAACTGCCGGAAAGGACCGTGCATCAGCACCCCCACTACCTCAGGCTCCCCGCAGGACTCGCCTCATTCCCCTTGTCCCGCACCGCGGCCCAGCACAAAAGCTTACACGCATCACTAATCTATTGTCACTCGCAGCAACGAGACACGGCCTAGCGCAGCAGCAAAAGGCTTACACCACTCACCAAACCCCCTTGTTTAACCCCTAAATGAAAAAAGGTGGCCTGCTGCAGTGCAGGACATGGGGCTTGCAAGCATTGCCTGGCCAGCGTACGTCTTCGGAGCCTCTTTTTAAGGCGCCTGTGAGTGCGTTGATTATGAAATCATGAGGGGAACGAACTAGCTAGGTTTCGAGGGAGAATGTTTTGGTGAGGGCGAGAAGAATGGAAGGGGAGCAGGGTGTCTGGAATGGAGGCTGATCCAAGATCCTCGGGTGCGAAATGCTAGGGGTTTCGTGTTGGCTCTACCGGGGATCTCGGACCAGGCTTCATTCCTTACACCTATGCTCCCGGTGGAACCAGAGAAATGAAAAGCTTACGCTAGAGAAAATTTCTCTTTCGGGTTATGTGAGGGTGGTTTGCATTTGCAAACGATTGTTTGTGCTTCTTATGCAATGTTTCTCTATCTTAGACATGAGTTTCTACCGCTCTTTGATCTACATATATTACCCTTTTCGAGTTTCTTTTAAGCTTATGCCGCTTTCCTTTTTGTTTCATAGAAATACCAGCCACTTTTCGCTTTTATATATTTTTTTCCATGCATTTCCGAGCAGTAGACGCCTAAGCCAGAAACGTTTTTGTTCGTTCAAATTTTGCTTCGCAAAACTGTTCTGAGCCATCTGCCTGAACTTGGCAAAGGGGGGAGCTCTGCTTACTCTCGTATCGTATGTATCTGCTGATGGCGTCCTGCCTTTCAACAGCGTTTTGGTCTCGACTCCAGCTCATCGTGTCCAACGTCCAGCCATCACAGGAGCCTAACTGTTGCGCATTCATCACCTTGGTTTTGTTTCGGAACATTTCATATTTTTCTTTCAGTTGCGTACTATATGTTGTAATGGTCCTTCTCTAGTTCTTGCTTGCTGGTTCCTTCATCCCTTGAGGTTACCTTTTTTAAAATATGCGTGTTTTTTGCAGTACGGGGTGCTTGGCAACTGGTGCCCAATCCGCCGTGTACATTTCAGAGTGCAGGAAGTCCTCCAGGTTTGGACTCATCAGAGTCTAGGAAGTTCCATCATCTGACTGGAGCTTTGGACAGGAGTAGGACTGGGTTGACGATTAATTGACTTGGCTCAGGAATTCCTGTACAGATCGTTAGGTCTGGTCCTTGATCTGTGACTTCAATCGCTGCACTTCTAGTTCTCGAAGCTGCTTGACTTCAGTTACCTGCCCTCCATGTATATTTAGATGTTGTGTGTCAAACACTCCAATTGGTTATGTAGTATAAGTAGCCAATAAAATGGCTTGTGTTTCCTTTCAGGCGCGACGACTCGTTCATATTTTCATTCCAATCTGATGCTGTATACCCTGGTGACATTTGAATGAATACCATAAGGAGAAAATTGTAGGGTTTTCTCAGGGAAAAAAAGGGCAAATTTGACTTCTGCATGTGTAGTTTTTTTTTAAATGCATGTGTAGTGTGAGTTACCATAAATCAGAATATCAATTGGTACACATCTAAAAAAGAAAAGGGTACAACATTCAGATTCTGAGCGTGACTCGCCAATTGTAATCTTTTACGAATTACAGATCTCAGTTATAGTAGTTTTTTTTAGACGAGTTATAGTATATATTCAGATGCTCATTTTAGCTTCTTTGCTGTTGTCAGAGATGGTAATTACGGACAACGTATCTATCAAGTGAAACTTGAAATTATCTTTTGAGGCAACTTGTACTGTAGAGCCTCTCGATCATAAGTTCCGAACTATCATTTTGTGTTTCTAAATTTGGATATAAAGTGTGCACTGTGAGAATGATGAACATATACTAATAGCTAGCTCTCTGAATTAATGAAGTTACAACCATAAACATGATATTAACCTTTTATCTAAACTCTAAAGCATCCTTCCCTAATCTTCTATAGGCTGCTTGCTTGGCAGCCTTTTTTTTTTGAGTTTTTAACGTCACCCTATACATGCACGTATCTTCGAACTTACACACAAGTCATACTGCCTTTTCTTGGTAAGCAAGTTGTGGAAAACAGAGGCAAAACGGTTGCAGCCAAAGAGACCAAGTAAAACTACACAAGCTGAGGGGAATGGATCCTCTAAGTAACACACGAGTGGTTACATATAGTAGTATTTGCGAATAAAACTAAAATTGGGCTTGGAAAATTGTTCAACCCACTGTGATTCTATCTTTTCATTTGCAAGTATTCCAATCGGCATAAATATAGCTTACTGAAAAAATGTCACAATTTCACCCCAATTGAACCGTATGCTCACACACTAGTGACTTCAATATACTGTACCTCATCTGTTCTAAATTATAAGTCGCTTTGATTTTTTTTGTATATAGAATTTTCTATCTAGACATATATTATATCTAGATGTATAGTAAAATGGATGTACCAAAAAGTTAAAGCGACTTATAATATGGAACGGAGGGAGTATTTTCATTTGATTCTACCGTGTCCAAAAACGTATGTTACACACCTGGAGTCCTGGACCTTACCTATGCACCATGGGTACAAATATTAACATTACAATGAATTGGGGTTAGAGCAAAATTGCATAGTGAAAACTTAGACATACTTAATTCACAACTTTTATTTTGGCACTTGATACATAACGAGCATGGTGAAAGGTCCTAATATGGCTCGAGGGGGGGGGAGGGGGGTGAATAGCCTATTTAAAATTCTACAAATCAACTAGAGCAATTTGATTAGTATGATAAATAGCGAAATGCAAACTTACTCTAGCTCTATAAGGGTTGTAAGCCACCTATCCAATAATTCTAGTTGCAATGATTACTAGGCACACAACTTGCAATGTTACTACTCACTAAGAGCTCTCAAACTTGCTACTCTAAAGAGCTCCACTAGATGAACTTAAAACAACAAAGCAAGCTCTCAATTCTAATTACACTAAAGAGCTTGTCACAACTAGTTTGCAATAATATAAATGAGTGAGTAGGGTGATTATACCGCCGTGTAGAGGAATGAACCAATCACAAGATGAAGATTATGCCAATAACCGGGAGAATGCAAATGACAAGAGACAACCGATTTTCTCCTGAGGTTCACGTGCTTGCCAACACGCTACGTCTCCGTTGTGTCGACCTAACACTTGGTGGTTCGACGGCTAAGAGGTGTTTCACAAACCTCGTCCACACAATTGGACACCGCAAGAACCTACTCACAAGTGAGGTAACTCAATGACACGAGCAATTCACTAGAGTTACCTTTCGGCACTCCGTTGGGGAAGGTACAACTCCCCTCACAATCACCGAAGGCGGCCACGAACAATCACCAACTCGTGCCGATTCTCCACCGCTGCACCAAGCCGTCTAGGTGGTGGCAACCACCAAGAGTAACAAGCGAAATTCGTAGCGCAACACGAATACCAAGTGCCTCTAGATGCAATCACTCAAGCAATACACTTGGATTCTCTCCCAATCTCACAAAGATGATGGATCAATGATGGAGATGAGTGGGAGTGTTTTGGCTAAGCTCACAAGATTGCTATGTCAATGAAAATGTGCAAGAGAGTGAGCTTGAGCCGGCCATGGGGCTTAAATAGAAGCCCCCACGAAATAGAGCCATTGTACCCCTTCACTAGGCACCGATCGAGGTGACCAGACGCTTCGGTCCTACTGACCGGACGTAGGGCTTAGCGTCCGGTCGCCTGTTGGTGGCCACGTGTCATCCTGTGTTCAACAGGAATCGTCTGATCTCAACGATCATGACATGACTAGACGCTCTGTCATAAGTGACCGGACGCTGAACCCTCAGCGTCCGGTCATTTCTAGTAAGCTCCCAAAGACGGCAAAACTTGACCGGATGCGTCCGGTCGACCTTGACCGGACACACCCAGCATCCGGTCAGTTACCCTGACATCTGTGCAGCTATGTCAGCTCTGGCCGGACGCATCCTTCTAGTGTCCGGTCAGTCAGAGGCCCAGCGTCCGGTCACATGATCGACGCCAGGTCATCACTACCACGCCTGATCGAACGCGCCGGTCCCCCTGAGACCAGCGTCCGGTTAGTTGAAAATAGCGAGACTGGCCCTCTATCATCTCTATCTCCTTCACCCTTGCTCAAATGTGCCAACCACCAAGTGTATCACCTTGTGCACATGTGTTAGCATATTTTCACAAATATTTTCAAGGGTGTTAGCACTCCACTAGATCCTAAATGCATATGCAACGAATTAGAGCATCTAGTGGCACTTTGATAACCGTATTTTGATACGAGTTTCACTCCTCTTAATAGTATGGCTATCTATCCTAAATGTGATCACACTCACTAAGTGTCTTGATCACTTAAACAAAATGGCTCCTTCATTTTATACCTTTGCCTTGAGCCTTTTGTTTTTCTCTTTCTTCTTTTCCAAGTTCAAGCCTTTGATCATAACCATCACCATTGTCATGATCTTCGTCATTGCTCCATCACTTGGAATAGTGCTACCTATCTCATGATCACTTTGATAAACTAGGTTAGCACTTAGGGTTTCATCAATTAACCAAAACCAAACTAGAGCTTTCAATCTCCCTCTTTTTGGTAATTGATGACAACCCTTATACAAAGATATAAAATAAGATTCAATTGAATTCATGTTGCTTGCCCAAGCATATTTATCATGTGTAAAGGATATGGACAAGTTTCATGAACTCCATATGGTAGCAATTGCTCCCCCTACATATGTGCTAAGAGTTTGGATTGTAGCTTTGCACATATGCTTAGATAGGAAATATAGTAGACAATTTCTACCAAATGATGCTAAGGTATAAGAAATGGACCTTTGAAGCGTGATACCAATCGGAGTGCACCATTATACCATCCTTAGCACCATTAGTAACTACACATACATAGAAACTAGAATGCCCTATGAGATCAATATTACAAGTAAGGGTCTAGTTTCCATATGATGAACATAAATCTAGTTACTTTAGCTAGATACCACTTGATAGCTAGATACCACTTGTAAATTCATGGGAATGAAATCATTAGATGACCTATGCATACTAGATTTTCATTTCATCATGCAAATTTACAATTAGCATACACCACACAAGCATGGATGTTGAAAATTAGAACTTGTGCCATGCAAGCAAACATATGAAATGCACATTCAAATGCACATACAAGCTCATGAGCTTGCTCCCCCTATTTGTATGCTCAAGATTTTAAATTGATCTAAATTGAATTGATCCCCTTCCTTTGTCATATCTTATTTATCTCTCTACACTATTTCTCCCCCTATCACTTATCTTTGTTTCTCTCCCTCTTTGTCATCAATGACCACAAAGGCTTAAAGTATAAATAGGTTCAAATTATAGATAGGTTCGGGTGAAACCATGTGAAATGAGGATCATTTTTCAATTTTGTTCAATCTAGATTACTTGCAAAAGATATTTAACTCGGTTTGATCCAAGGACAAGCTTCTTCACACCTCCAAATAAGGGTTATCTTGTACCATGTTGAGTTAAACACTTATAGCTCATCTTATAGATCAAACACTAGGTTTACAAGCCCACAAACATGTCATATGCTACCACTAGATCATTTCAAGCATAAAAGCAATAGTGGTACCATACAAGCATCAAATTCATTTGATTTTCATGAATGAGCCTATTCAAATGTGAAATATGTCTAGATGCACTAATCATGTCCTTGGCAAGGATGAATGTCATGCCAATCAATTTATACCTTGTATTGCTCGAAGGAGAGGCATGTCATATAATGGGGGTGCATGAACACATATTGATGAAGTCAAGTATGTTCAATTTATTCCTTAGCTTGCAAAACCTCTTCTCATCAAGTGGCTTGGTGAAGATATCGGCAAGTTGATCTTTGGTGCCCACACTCTCAATGCAAATGTCCCCTTTTTATTGGTGATCTCTTATGAAGTGATGACGAACATCTATATGCTTTGTTCTTGAGTGTTGATCCGGGTTGTTATTTGTGAGTTTGATGGCACTCTCATTGTCACATAGCAATGGCACTTGCTTGATCCTAATTCCAAAATCACTCAAAGTAGCCTTCATCCAAAATAATTGAGCACAACAACTACCGGCCAAAATGTACTCCGCTTCGGTGGTTGAAAGTGCTACACTATTTTGCTTCTTTGATGACCAAGATACAAGTGATCTTCCCAATAGTTGACATGTGCCCGATGTGCTCTTTCTCTCAACTTTGCATCCCACATAATCGGAGTCTGAATATCCAAGAAACTTAAATCTTGCTCCTTTGGGATACCATAATCCAACATGTTGTGTATGCTTCAAGTACCTCAATATTCTCTTTGTTGCTTTCAAATGACTTTCTCTTGGTGAGGCTTGGAATCTAGCACACATGCATACACTAAACATCACATCTGGTCTTGATGCGGTCACATAGAGTAGGCTTCCAATCATAGACCGATACATCTTTTGATCCACCATGTTGCCACTTGCATCACTATCCAAGCTTCCACTTGTCCCCATTGGTGTACTAATAGCTTTACTATCATCCATTCTAAACTTCTTGAGTATGTCCTTGATATACTTGCCTTGACTCACAAATGTGCCATTCTTCATTTGCTTGATTTGAAGACCAAGGAAGTAACTAAGCTCTCCAATTATAGACATCTCAAACTCACTTACCATCATCTTGCCAAACTCCTCACAAAAATCTTGATTTGTTGATCTGAATATGATATCATCAACATAGATTTGCATTACAAACAAGTCATTTCCAAGCTTTTTGGTGAAGAGAGTGGTGTCAACCTTTCCCATCTTGAATCCCTTAGAGAGTAGGAAATCCCTCAATCTCTCATACCATGCTCTTGGTGCTTGTTTCAATCCATACAAAGCCTTTCTTAACTTGTAAACATGGTTGGATTTCTTTCCATCTTCAAAACTGGGAGGTTGCTCAACATACGCAAGCTCATTGATATACCCATTGAGAAATGCACTCTTCACATCCATTTGGTACAACTTGATGTTGTGAGCACAAGCATAGGCTAGCAAGATCCTAATTGCTTCCAATCTTGCAACCGGGGCATATGTTTCTCTAAAGTCAAGACCTTCAACTTGAGTGTAACCTTGAGCCACTAATCTTGATTTGTTCCTTATTACTATCCTATCTTGATCTTGCTTGTTCCGAAAGACCCACTTGGTTCCAATCACATTATGATCCTTAGGCCTCTCAACTAACTCCTATACTTAGTTTCTTGTGAAGTTGTTTAGCTCTTCATGCATAGCATTGACCCAATCAACATCCTTCAAAGCTTCATCTATCTTCTTAGGTTCAATGGATGACACAAATGAGAAATGCTCACAAAATGAAGCCAATCTTGATCTAGTTTGCACACCTCTTGAAATATCACTAATGATAGTGTCCAATGGATGATCTCTTGCAATATTGATTGGTTGAAGCACTTGCACTTGATTGCTAGCATTTGATTGATCACTTGGTTGAGATGATGAACTAGCCACTTGTTGATCTTGCACATTGCCATCACTAGTGCTTGCTTGGATTTCATCATGAGAACTACTAACTTGCACATTTGAGTTAGAGAGCACTTGATTCTTGTCATCATCAACATCAATCACCACTCTAGGCCTTAACTCACCAATGTCCATGTTTCTCATTGCCTTGACCAATTGAGTTCCTTTCATATCATCTAGATTTTTATCTTTCTCTTGGGAACCATTTGTTTCATCAAACTCCACATCATGAACCTCCTCAAGAGTACCACTAGCCAAATTCCAAACTCTGTAAGCCTTGCTAGTAGTGGAGTAACCAAGCAAGAAACCTTCATCACATTTCTTTTCAAACTTGCTTAATCTAGTGCCTTTCTTCAATATATAGCATTTACAACCAAATACCCAAAAGTATGCTATGTTTGGCTTTCTTCCATTCAATAGCTCATAAGGTGTCTTCTCCATCATGGGGTGACAATAGAGTCAGTTGCTATAGTAGCAAGCCATGTTGATTGCTTCGGCCCAAAATGAATGACTCACATTGTACTTACTCAACATTGATCTTGCCATGTCAATCAAAGTTTTATTCTTTCTTTCAACTAACCCATTTGATTGAGGAGTATACTTAGCCAAGAATTGATGTCTAATTTTAAATTCATCACACAACTCATCAATTCTTGTGTTCTTAAACTCACTTCCATTGTCACTTCTAACTTTCTTGATTGTTGTTTCAAACTCATTGTGAACACCCTTGATAAAAGATTTGAATATTGCAAACACTTCACCCTTGTCACCAAGAAAAAAGACCCATGTGTATCTAGTGAAATCATCCACAATTACAAATCCATATTTATTTCCACCAATGCTAGTGTAAGTGGTTGGTCCAAACAGGTCCATGTGCATGAACTCAAATGCCTTAGACGTGCTCGTCATGCTCTTCTTAGGATGTGTGTTACCAACTTGTTTTCTGGCTCAACATACACTACATAGCTTATCTTTCTCAAAAGTGACATCTTTCAAGCCTCTAACTAAGTCATGCTTAATCAACTTGTTTAATTGTTTCATTCCAACATGACCAAGCCTTCTATGCCATAACCAACCCATGCTAGACTTAGTGATCAAACATGTTGTCAATTGAGCTTCTCTAGCATTGAAATCAACTAAGTATAGATTCTCATATCTAAATCCTTTAAATATCAAGTTCGAGCCATCTACACTTATGATCTCTACATCATCCACACCAAATATGCACTTGAAACCAAGATCACATAATTGAGCTACCGACAAAAGGTTGAAGTTCAAGCTCTCTACTAGTAGCACATTGGAAATGCTCAAATCATTGGATATTGCAATCTTACCAAGCCCTTTGACCTTCCCTTTTCCATTGTCACCAAATGTGATACTATCAAACCCATTGCTCTTGTTTTCATTGATTGAATTGAACATTCTTGGATCACCGGTCATGTGTTGTGTGCACCCACTATCAAGCACCCAATGCCTTCCTCTGGCTTTATAATTTACCTACAAAAGAAGATCAAGATGAAGCTATGCTGATATTTCAAGAGGTGTGCAAACTAAATCAAGATTGGCTTCATTTTGTGAGCATTTCTCATTTGTGTCATCCATTGAACCTAAGAAGATAAATGAAGCTTTGAAGGATGTTGATTGGGTCAATGCTATGCATGAAAAGCTAAACAACTTCACAAGAAACCAAGTATGGGAGTTAGTTGAGAGGCCTAAGGATCATAATGTGATTGGAACCAAGTGGGTCTTTTAGAACAAGCAAGATCAAGATGGGATAGTAATAAGGAACAAAGCAAGATTAGTGGTTCAAGGTTACACTCAAGTTGAAGGTCTTGACTTTGGAGAAACATATGCCTCGGTTGCAAGATTGGAAGCAATTAGGATCTTACTAGCCTATGCTTGTGCTCATAACATCAAGTTGTACCAAATGGATGTGAAGAGTGCATTTCTCAATGGGTACATCAATGAGCTTGTGTATGTTGAGCAACCTCCCAGCACATGGTGACTCCATCAGCATAGCTGGGCAGCGGTGATGCGAGTAGGCCACAATGACAGTGAGGGCGTGCCATCCCCAAGTGCCTTAAGCAGTTTCATTTTTTGGTTTAAACCAAACTGAAGCAAAAAAAAAACAAAACCAAAATTGTTGGATCCCCATGTTATAGCTAACCGATCGGTTGCTCATTCCTAAAAACCAAAGTTTCTAAAAACCGAAGAAACTAAACTGAATTTTTAGTTAAAACCTAATGCCCACCCTGAGCTCTTGAAGGTTTATAAAATGTGACTAGGAAGTATATATATACTAATAGAAAAGGTCAAACAGGGGAGAGCCGCCACCCTAAATTTTTCTTAAGGAGTTTTTGCTAGCCTTCAAACATGGACAGATGATCGGGTTTTCATCGACCCTAGACTTCAACAATCTACTAGTAACTCAAAAAAAGTTGGCTACCTATGTGATAACATCAAGAAACTTTTTCATCTAAACTCTTTTAATGTTCATGTATTGGTACCGGAATACACCTAAATCGATAAACTTGAACTACATGGTACTTGTTAGCTTCATCACTATAGGCTTGATTGGTTACTCACATTAGTATTGCATTACATTATAGGTTATGCAGTATATCCTTAACCTGGACAAGGCAATGCAATTTGCTATTGGTTGGTTTACCTAGATAGAAAGTTGTACAATGTTATGTCTATGATTGGTTTGTTGCGCCTACCTTGTTGCATTTTTAGACCCTTTACACTTTTAGACTTTTGTTGCATTTTTGACATAGTATGCCCTACCTTGCCTTACTCATTAAGGTGGCTTTATCATAGGATGACAAGACGATATGGGAACTACATAAGTTCTAAAGAGGAATTTATGGGAGAAAGTTGTTCAGTAAGACATAAAATTTGTATTAAAAAATGTGCTACTCTTAGCCATCTTTTCCATCTCATACTTTTGATTTACCTAGTAATAGCTATACTTAATTACATCAAATAATTAGCTAATACTTTTAGGACCCAAAAATGGTAGTTAATAATCACCAATCAACATGTTCTTTAAAATGAATAATGTGGCAATGGCTACCCTCCAATAGTAGGTTTGTAAGGTCGAGATGGCGACTAGAGAGGGGGGTGAATAGTCATTTCTAAATTTAATCGTGTCGACTAACTGAAACAAATGCAGAATTAAAATAATTTGGTCTAGCCAAGACTACACCTCTCTATCAAAGTTCACAAGCACCTTATAAAGATCCTAGTTAGGCAACAAAGGTGCTAGGCTAGCTAGAGCTCACCTATTCAATTCTAGGAGCAAGGTCACACAAACCTATGCCACTAGTATTTCAAGCAACGAGGGAGCTCCTACACATGCTAGTAAGCAAAAGCACAAAGCCAACTAATCTCACTAGCAATGCTCAATAACAAGGCAACCAATGCCAAATTAGAGAGCATAAATACTTAGCTACACAAACTAAGCAATGTGACTAACAAGGTTACACAAACTAAATAAGTCACGCAAGGGAGCTACTTCTATGCTGCACAAGCAAGAAGGTAACTAGTGAGCTACACAAGCTAACTAATTACAAGAGCAACTACACAAGCACAATGTATATGAAAATAATTATAAGCTTGTGTAAGGGGATTGCAAACCAACGGGAATGAAAGGATCAAGATGCCCAAGAGGGGGGTGAATTGGGCTAATTCTAAAATTCTTTGCAATAATTAAATCCAACGGTTAGCCCAATTAACCCCTTGTGCCTAGAAAGTGTTTCTAATGTTCTATGGCACAAAAAGCCTTGCAACTTAAGTTCCAATCCTACTCTAGCATGTCAATTCTATGAATGTAAAGACAAGTATTGAATTGCTCAAAGTAAATGCTCAAAGTAAAGAGAGAAGGAGGAACACGGCGATGTGTTTGCTGAGGTGTTGGAGAGTCACTACTCCCCACTAGTCCTCGTTGGAGCACCCACACAAGGGTGCAGCTCCCCCTTGATCCACGCACGGATCAAGTGCTCTCTACAGGTTGATTCTTTGACACTCCGTCACGGCGAATCACCCACAACCGCTCACAACTTAAGTTGGGTCATCCACAAGCTCCGCCGGATAATCACCAAGCTCTCAATCACCACCAAGCCATCTAGGTGATGGCGATCACTAAGAGTAATAAGCACGAACTCTCACTTGACCACAACAAGCCTAATGAGAAGGGTGGATGCACACTTTGCTACTCTTGATCTCACTAATGAGGGCTCTCTTTGGGATTCTCAAATCTCAATCATCTCACTAGGACATTGCTCTTCTTGGCACTCTCAAAAGTGTTTCTCAGCTGTTGAAATGAGCAAAAGTACCCCCACACATAATGGAGGAAGTATTTATAACATGGGCTAAAAAACAAACCATTATGTGCCTCTACGGGGTGACCGAATGCTCCGGTCATGTTGACCGGACGCGCCGGTCAGTTCACCCCAAATTCCAGTGATCAAATAGTGATCGGACGCTGGACAGCGTCCGGTCAGCACTGACCGGACACGTCCGGTCATGATTTTCTCTCTCTAGAACCTTATTGGAGTCGACCGGACGCTGGCCCTCAGCGTCCGGTCACTTCACCTCTCAGCGTCCGGTCACTTCTAGATGCTTCACCTTGATCAAATGAACTAACCAAACTCTACGCCAGTGTCCGGTCAGTATTTGACCCTCCATTCACTTCCAACTTTCGAACGTACGTGAATGAAGTTTGCTGCAATGGATCTAAGGGTTTTTAGGAGCTACCTAGTGCTAGGTTTAGCAAGTGTGCACCACACCTAACCCACTAGACTCACCTCGGTCAAGCTACCCATCCATACCCCCCTTAATAGTACGACCAAAAGAAAAACAAAGTCCTAAACTACTCTAAGTGTCTCTTCAACACCAAACGACACTTAGAACTAGTCCATCCTTAACCTTATCATCCATCCTTTGAAAACCAAAATGATTTCCATCGTAGGGGCATGACCACCATGATAGCCCAATTGATCTCCATTACCATGACCTAACTTAATTGCCTCTACAAAACACATGTTAGTCATAGTAATCACGTATTGTCATTAATCATCGAAACCCAACTAGGGGCCTAGATGCTTTCAGGGAAGAACAATGTTGACACAGTGATTTTCTCCTGAGGTTCACGTGCTTGCCAACACGCTACGTCCCTGTTATGTTGACCGCTCACTTGGTGGTTCAACGGCGAATTCGCATCACCTGCCAAGCCCGCATGTCGGGCACCGCAAGAACCTATCCTAAAAGTGAGGGTAGCTCAATGACACGCTCAACTAGAGTTGCTCTTTGTGGCTCCCATGGGGTGAGCACAATGTCCCTCACAAAGCTCTTCTCCAGAGCACCGCACAAGCTTCTTGCAGGCTTCGACGGAGACCACCACCAAGCTGTCTAGGAGGTGGCAACCTCCAAGAGTATCAAGCACCATCGGCTTGCAAGACGACCACCTAGTGCCACTTGATGCAACCTCATGATGCAATCGCACTAGAATCACTCATTCACACAATCGGATGAACACTATCAAGCATATATGAGATAGAGGGCTCCTAAGCACTCTCAAGCATGGACACAAAGTCCCCCAAGGTGCTCAGCACTAGCCATGGCCAAGACCACCTTCTATTTATAGCTCCCGCAAAAATAGAGCCGTTGTACCCCTTCACTGGGGATAGCTCGGGGTGACCGGACGCTCCGGTCAAATCGACCGGATGCACCCTGCTAGCGTCTGATCAACGGATGGTTGCCACATCATCCCTCGCTTCAAAAGCTGAGCGCTCGATCTTAACGGTTAAGTGACAATTGGACGCAGCACAGTGCCAAGACCGAACGCACCTCTGTCAGGTCCGGTCATTTCTAGAGAGGTACCATTCATGACTGGACGTATCCGCTGTTGCACGACTGAATGCAGACCAGCCAAAGTCCGGTCATTTCTAGAGAGCTCCCTGAGCCTCTATTTTGTGACCAGACCCGTCTGGTCGGTCAGGATCGGATGTAGCATCAGCGTCCAGTCATTCTCCGACTACCACGTGTCACTGTTGTTCCTCATGCCACCACATCAGCACTGACTGGACATAGACCCTGAGCATCCGGTCACTCTTTGCGCCAACGTCTGGTCACAAGACCGAGCTATGCATTCACTGCTGCCACTAACCAAACGTGCCGGTCCTACCGAGGCCAGCGTCCGGTCACTCTCAGTGACCTCCTTTCTTCACCGAGTTGATCCGTTTCAACTCCAACTCCTTCTCCTTTACAAATGTGATAACACCACCATGTGTATGTGTGTTAGCTTTTCACAAACATTTTCCAAAGGATTAGCCACTCAACTTGCCACGCCACTCTATCCTAGCGACGATACAAAGTTAGATCACTCGAGTGGCACTAGATGACCGATATGCAAACAAGTTTGCCCCTCTTGATAGTACGGCCATCTATCCTAAACCCGGTCATCAACTTCTCTACACACCTATGCCCTAGGTTATACCTTTGCCTTACGCATTCCATTCCATCTCCACCAATGTTGATGCAACACATGCACTAACGAATCACTAAATGATATGATCCACTTCATATCATCACACGACCATATTGGTTCATCGATCTTGACTTTACTTGCTCTTCGCTGTTGCCTTCGTCCATCAGCGCCAAGTCTTGCTTAAGCTTCACCACCACGCGGTCCATCGCTCCAAAGCCTTCGACTTGCCCTTCACGCTTGCAACCAGTCCATCAAGCCAAGTCTTGTCTTGATCTTCTACACCTTGATCACCTGACTCAATGTCATGTCTCATGTGCAATGAACGCCTTCATCATCACATGTGTGAGCTTTGCAACATCTCCGAGCCATTTCCACCTTCATGGCATATGTTGCTCACACACATATACCTATGGACTAATCACCTGTGTATCTCACATAAATACAATTAGTCCACCTAGGTTGTCACTCAATTACCAAAACCACACAAGGACCTTTCAAGGTTTCAAAATGAATTTTTGGCAACTATTCATGACTAATGAAAGTGTTCTCATTCTCATTCCACATGTAAAATGATGCAAAGGAAAGTGGACATAAAGAGAATTATTGCTAAGTTATGGGCCCTTGCTTAACCTAAGTTTTTGACATCCTCTATATATCTAGACAAAGGAATAATCCTTATTCTGATATTTGGACAACCTCTGTGCCTCCGGAATTACCACCTATACTTAGTTCATAAAAAGAAGTTGATTATTACAATATTGTCAGGATAAAAGACCTTATATACAAAAAAATACTGAATATATTTTGATTTTTTGCCTATTTCTTTGCCTTTGAACTAAGAACACTTGTAGATAATTCCATTTCCATTGGATTCGTGCATCAACAATCTAATTGTTTCCTTAAACACCAACAAATAATTCAATTTAATCATCTTTATGACACCACTTCTAGGTAACGAATAGATTGAACAAATGAGCATTACATTATGTGTCTAATGACTGAATGAGTTGTGAAAATGGAAGGCATACCACCACCAAGAAAAGTAGAACCACCTTTGTTGCATACGGGGAGCATTCATGTGTAGCTAATGAATATGATTCACACAATGCTACCATCAAACTTGTCATATTGCCCCCCCTTAACCACACAAGCTGATGGTAAAACGAAATACGTTTATTGTATACAACACTCTAGAAAGCACAAGAATTATGCACAAGTAACTGATAAAAAGTGGTTCGCATAGAGGTACAAGTAATGAGATGCTGCATGCATGCATCACTCGCATGAGTCACACATTCCATGGGCATAAATAACAATGTGTCATGAGAGTGATAACACATGGCATGATATCTAATAGACTTTGTATCAAATTACCTTAATTAAATATTTGTAAAAAAATATCGCCTATCGGTGCGAAAAGTGACCAACAAGTAAATATTTGTCGTTTTGCCGTACGTTGTGATCGGATGTGGCCTAGCACTCAATGACACAGGGTTTATACTAGTTCAGACAACATGCCCTATGTCCAGTTTGAGTCAGTCGGTGACTTTATTCCTGAGCTCAGGTGCTAAAAGTTTGCTGTGGGGTTACAAACGAGTGGGAATAAGATGGGGGTGTAGAGGTCCGGTCGGACTCTGGACTGAAAGGCTGAGAGTGATGGGAGCTCCTATGTATGCTAAGTATTGGAACGTATGCTCTGTGTAGCTTTAGAGTTCTAGAGCCGTGGAGCTATTCGAGTGCTCAGAATGTCTAAAGCTAGCAGAGAGAGTTAGAATGACCGTCCTTGTTGGGAGAGAGCGTATCTCCTTTTATAGATGAAGGGGATGGCATTACAAGTTTAGGAGAGAGAGAGTGTGTGTGTGCCCTAGTCTTGTTGCCTACTCCATAGGGTACAAGATAGTTTGTTGGTGCCCACAATACTATTAACACCTAGATGCATGTGGCAGGCTCCATCGTGTTCTTCTAGTATGGCAAATATCGGTGCCTACCATACTGTAGGACAAATGTTGGTGCCTACAGCATTGTTTGTGTTCTGACATGTCTGGAAGGCTACAAAGTACCCTTCTAGCATGGCCTGATAGTACTATCCTACAGGTGTGTAGGGTACGGTCCTCGATATTCAGTTTGACTTGAGCGCCTTACCTTATCTGCTTTGCTTGATTTCTTGGGTTCTCACCGAGCAGGCATCCCTGGCCAGTCGTTCCTAGTCGGCTCTGACCACGCTGGTCAGAGAAGATCCATAAGTAGAGGTTTGGTGTATTCCCGGTCGAAGAAGCGGGTCAGAGTTGGAAGTGAGCATTGTCCCCTCCTTGGCCAGGCCTTTCGGTCGGAGAAGTGGGTCGGAGTCAGAAGTGAGCATCGTCCCCTCCTTGGCCAGGCCTTTCGGTTAGAGAAGGGGGTCAGAGTCGGAAGCAAGCGTCGTCTCCTCCTTGGCTAGGCCTTCTAGTCGGAGACTGGATCGCTCTTCCGGCCTATCATTAGGTATCTAGGTAGGTCCAGGAGTTGCGCATCATTCGTAATGCCGTCTGCCGGTCTGAGCTTTTGCTAGGAAGTGGACCCATTAGGGACCCTAGGTTTATGAACCCAATAGGAGCCCCCGAGCCCCGGGCGATTCGGGTAGAATCGTCTGGGGTTTTTTTGTTTTGCCAGCGGTGCGTGTGAGCGCACCCGGTGGGTGTAGCCCTCAAGCCTGCGTCCGATTGGTGAGTTGGTTGGAGGCTGAGTATCTTGGTACTATTTACTCAGGTCGCTGTCTCCTATGTTTCTACCTTCCAGGGTCTTCGCCTATGTTTGTCCCGCCCATGACCTGCGCAGTCGGTTGGTTTCTTGAGTCGGTGTCGGGCGACCTGAGCCCCTGAGCCCCATTGGGTTTGGTAGGGGTTGGTCTAGTTCCGTTTATTACCCCATCCATGGTTTCCACAACCAGAGGGGCTAAGCTAATATCGCTTGCCTCGATGGCTTGAGTGACGCGCTCGGTGAGCTCACTAATAGGCGCATTCGAGGGAAATCCGGGTCTATCATTCGTAACGGGGTCGGCATAGCCCTCATGTGGTATTCCATTGCTCCTTAACCTGCCTTTGAGCAGATGCCTTGGTCATTCTAGAGACCGATTCAGGTGGCCTGCTGGCCTCGCCTTGATGGAGATTCTGTGGGCATGGCTCAAGGTTTGGATTGAATGAGAAGGTTGAGATGACCCTATCTGCTTCTGAGCATATCAAGCGAGGGCCGCTAGGGCTCATTTATGTTTTCTCCCCTAGCTCTGTTTGATGTGAGGCAGCCTTGAGCCCTTCGTGGGCCAGCCTTCGAACCCCGGTCGGTCATTGCTCATGTTGAATGAGGCAACTACCGCTTTGTGACGCAACACGAAGTGTTGTGATGCATTAATTGCATATGCGATGCTTTTGATGTATGGGATGAATGAATGATTGTATGAATAAATGTGTGAATGCATGTATGAGAAAGGATGAATGAATGATCATGCAATAGAAAATAAAGTATGAAGGTTTGATAAAGTTACCTTGATGACTCGAGTGACAGGTTTAAGGAGCTCTTATTGGATATGTCCGAATGGGATTCATGTCTGTCATTCATGATGAAATCGGCGTAGCCCACATGGGGCATCCCACTGCCCCTTACCTATCTCTTAGTAGTCGTCTGAGCCATCTGATCGACTCAGGTAGCCCATTGGTCTCTCTTCGATGGAGATCCTATCGATGGGCCCTTCCAAACCCTACCTAGGAAGGTGGAGGGTCGTTTGCATATGGTTGTGCCTTGTTTCCTACGCCTGGGTTGTGGTAATGGTGGGCCCAACCCAGGCCACATCCTACTTTATCCGGGTGATGTTTCGTTGGGCAGGGTGTGGCCATCAGTCAGGACATGTCCCCTGCATGCCTATCCATATTAAATAGGACAAGGGAGAGGGTTTTCATCACATTTCTTTGCCTTTCTCCATCTGCCACCTCTCCTCCTTCTTCCTTCTCACCAAGCGTGTTCGTGTGCCATGGTGGTTCCTAGGAGAAAGAGGGTAAAGTGAGGGAGAGGAGAACTCATAGATCCGTTCATGAGTCCAAAGCATGATGTCAAACTGGAGGCCTTCCAACATAGATGAGGTGGTGCTGGCTGCCTTTGTTGAGAAGAGGCTACTTCCGCCAAAGGAGGTGGCACACTAGAGGGCTCCTATGCTAGGAGAAGCCATTTCGTGACCTCAGGCCAATGAGGTTGTGTCCTTCCTCGCCTTCCATGAGCGTGGGCTAGGATATCCTACGCACTGGTTCTTGCGCGGGCTCCTCAATGAGTGGGGCCTAGAGCTACAACACCTCAATTTGACTAGGGTGCTGCACGTTGCTTGTTTTCTCACCATCTGTGAGGCCTTACTTGGGATGGAGCCACATGTGAATCTATTCCAGCAGATCTTCACCGAGGGAGCCCTATTGGAGGGGAAGCCACCTAGGACCGCATGAGTTGGGGGCTTCGCCTTGTAGAAGAAGCCAAGGCCATCGGGATTCTACCCCGTGTACTCCCCCTACGACTCTAATTGGGGGTGGCATGGGGAGTGGTTCTATATCAGGAACCTAGCGGAGGCGCCGTTCCCGCCATTCACCGGAAGAAGGCTGGAGAGGCGAGAGATCTGGTCATGGGGGCCCTCCAGTCAGTAGAACAAGCTGGAGGTCATTGAGACAGAGCTCCAGAAGCTGGTGTAGTAAGGCCTTGACGAGCTATAGGTGTTCCACACTTTCTTTCACCATCAAGGAGGCGACCGATGTGGGCCTACTCTGGCCCAACGGATCCTAACCATTTGTCACTGGAGGAGTTGGTGAAGGACGAAGTCTGAAGTTAGCTCGACCGGGTGATGCAACTGAGGGACAAAGAGTCCCTTGAAGGAAAGCGCAGACCTCTTCACGTTGTGAAGCTGTCTAATCTGGTATGCTCCCCTCTTCTCATTCTGTATCCTTTTCCCTTTTGCTCTCCTGTATTTTGACTTTGAGTCATCTGTTTCGTAGGGACTCATGGGTTACAAGTCCCGGCCGCATCTTCTGAGGGGGCCGGAGGGTGCAGCTCAGCAAGCCGCTCTAAAAGAGGCAGCGGTTGCCAAAAAGAAGAAGAGAGCCTGGAGGAGATCACCCATGTCTTTTGAGAAGGCCCGAAGGAGGCACGAGAAGGAGATCACCCAACAAGTGCGAGCCGATGAAAACCAGAGCGACATGGAGGCAGAGCTTGAGTCGGAGGATCCTACAGAGATGGGTGGCGACGTGAGCACCTCTGAGGATGATGGAGACAGGGGTGTCATCATGACCTCAGCGGAGCGTCATGCGCCCATGGCTACATCCGTCAGTAGTGGGCATGATATAGAGAGGCGCGGCGATGTTCCCGTGTTAAGGAAGTATGCTGCGAGCTTGGACGCTGCCGTCGAGCGAGAGGCGATGCGGGTGCGGTCGCCGTGCCCTTCGGAGGCATCGTTGGCTTCGCCCCCCTTCTCTGGCCGGTCGGAGCAGCATTCTTGTACCCCTGCATCTTTGGGGTCGGTACATGCATGCAACCCACAACGGGGAGATGCCCCGTCAGTTGCCCCAGCGGGTGCGCCATGAGCCGGCGGTCGCGGCGACTCATGGGCCAATCGGGAACCGGTCGGGTCGGCTCCTCCCTCGATCGATGTGAGGGGGCACGGGTCATGATCCGTGAGCGGTCCTAGTCTGGCGGGCTCATTGCCAGTGGGTCGGGGCTTTAGGGTCCTACCGCTTTCATCTAGGTATGCATCTACGTTCCTTTTTGATCTCACAGTTGAGTTTTTTTAGCACAACTAACTTGTACTTATTTTGACAGTGGCCAGGGACTAATGGGTTTGGGCATCGCCCCGCCTCCTGTGAGGGAGGAGTGGAGGCCCAGCCTATAGCGAGTCGCAACGAGCGGCGGGGAAAGCAGACTGGTGGCAGTGCGACTGTAATAGAACCGACCAATTTATAAGAGCACAAGTACGAAAGGAATCACTGGAGTGATCAAACCATCATACTTGAACCCATATAAATCTAGTAGTCAACTGAAACCACGAAGGATTTCAAACCAACTTGCATACAACTAAGATCGTAGTGATTCAACATAACAAGCCACAAGTTACATCCATGTCATAAGTAGTTCTCAAGTACCTCATACATCAGAGTTCACATAGTTATTACAACACGAGTTCACAAATAGCGGAAGCAAAGTAGTTTGAGACCATCACACACACTTAGTTCAAATACAAGCCAGTTCCATAGTCATATCCAGCAAAAGCATCATGATAAGATAACATAGAAGATCATGCTCATGATCTAGTCTTCATCCCCCGCAGGGTGGAGACAATACTTGCAATAGCCGTTATAAAGCATGCCATTTGCAACAAGAGGGAATAAACCCTAAGTACGAGAATATACTCAGTTAGACTTACCCGTCATAAACAAAAATAAATGACACCAAGGAGTATGCAAGGCTTTATCAGTGGATCTCGCTTGACAACCATTTTGCATAAAAGATTTAATGATACAAGAGCCTAATTTAATTTATTAGTTAAGTAGCAAGTTATCAATATTAACCTGTCATCTAGATTAGCACCTGTACTAGAGCAAGTAATTGATTAAACTCCAAACATTAGTAACCATATCCGGTATAATGTTGTAACATCATCATCATCATTTTAACCATCAAGTTCAATTAAGTGTCTCCACGTTGCCGCTGCTTAGTCAAGTTCTCACTATCCGGGAGAGACGACGATTCGAATCGATTCCTACCTAGCTGGAGAATTATTCCTAACACAAACCCAATCAATCTGATCAGTGGTTGTCTCGAGTCACCTTTGGTACAACTTAGGAACAAATTCATGGGTCCACGCAGCGTCGCACTCTTAGGGAGTCCACTCTGCCAGGAGGTCAATCTCTCCTTTTGGACTTATGTCAATAGCTCCCCACACATCCTTACTACCGCTAGAGTGCGCACTTTCACTTCTCAGCTTCTGGCCTGAGTTGAGCTACTTGGCTTCGTGGTCGGAACGAGTTATCCGACCAACTAAGTGATAGGCATGCGTTCAACATGACATAAGGACATATAGTGAATCGGTCCTTAACTGACACAGACGGGGATAGATCCACACCCAAGACCTCCTTGCCTTGTTGTTTCACTATCGATATCCCGCCCGGTCTCCATTTATTATTAACACATGGTTATTTCCGTGATAGCAAATATAGCCAACCATGACCATACATCATCCTATCTTGCAGGTGACAGAAAATCACCTGACTTTATCGGTCTAAGCATGACTAAGCTTTGATTCACTCTTGGACCTAAATAGGATTCAGGGTACGTTTACTGGACAAGGAATATATAGATATGCAACAAGGGTTTGCATCCAATTCCTATCACTTAATGCATCAAACATATAAGATACTCAAAGTAACATTTTCAAATATATGAGACTTAGAATGCTCTAGGACTTGCCTTTTAGAAATGAGGAAGGTTGGTGATTGGGACACTCAAGGAGTTCTTCTTCATTGGCCCCTTCTTCTGGGGCCTGCACCTCCTGCTCCTGAGCTTGCTGCTGCTCCTTTGGAAGTCCTTGCTCGAATTCTAGAAATGTGACTCCCTCCGAAACACCTATTGCATGCATATGCATAGCATAAGAATCATGCATGTAAAAGAGATGGAAGGTGATGATGAAATGTACAGCCATATATAGACGGACACATGAATGACATGATGATTCAAGATTAATATTTATTTTACTGAGTAGATGCATATCTTTTTATAAAAGTAAGAACTACCCACTCACCAAGCTCTAACAACCTAAGATAAAGTTGTTCATCTTCAGTAAGAGGTCTAGCACCTACAACTAACACTTTATCTTAATTAGCCTAAGCCTCTAAATCACCACATCAACTCATATAAAGCAATCAAGTTATTCACTGCATTCACAGATTTAGGGCTACAAACAGTAGCTGCTAGTTTAACTCATAACTAGAGTTGTACTAATCCAAAAGACATGCAACAAGACAGTATGGAAAGCTTATAAAATTTTCTACAATTCATATTTAATCATCCCATCATGATTCCCAAGTTAAAAGGGTCAAACATTCACATTTATCAAATCTAGTCTAGAAATTCTAGAGAACTACAATTTCTGAAGACCAACTTTGAACAGTCATAACTCACAAACTATTTGGCCAAATGCCTAACGAGTGGGGGCAACACCGGTGTCCTACCTCCACTTGGTGTGCTTGGCCTAACGACAGTCGGCCATGTCGGCCTGAACTCGAAGTCCATCAGAGCCAGCATCTAGTGACTGACAACGAGTTTTCAACCCTTCCTAAATCCTAATCTGTGGCGAGTTAGCAAAATCCCCTTAAATGAAAGTTGTAGGGCTATGTTACGGCTACAATATTGCTTTAGAAAACCATCAGCTAATTCGCAAAGGATTAAGAGTTACATCAACCCAAAGTTGGCTACGTCAAACTGTAAACTCAGTTATGACTTAGAAAATTTTCTAAGTTTAAAAAAAACATCATTTCAATGATTTTTGTGATCCAATTCCAAGCATGGTAGGAGCTAAACTAGCCTATGACTCAAAAATAAAAGTTGTTACACTCCTCAAGTACTACAACTTTGTTTTAGGGTGCACATCCATGCAAAGTTTCTAAAATGTAATTCAACTCCAGTCAAACATACCACATGGAATTGGTACTTTACACTATAGGTATGACTTAGAGACCAAACTGGCTTTAGTAATGAATACCAAAGTAGTTCCTAGTGACATTTTAAACATGTTAGAAGCATTCCCAAGGTTCCACAATCATTTCATACATTGCTCACATGTAAATCCTAGGTCAAACTCAGCATATCATCACTTAGGAGCTTAATTAAGCAAGGTGATCCACATGAACATTGTTCCATTAAGTATCCAAAGTGTAGCTAAGGTATTTTAGTGACCAACATCAACCACTTGCACTCAATCATACATGATCATAAGCATACACATAGGGAAAACATAAAATAACAAGTCATGTTTCACATGTTTCAATTGTATGTTTCATATGTGAAAGCTCAAATAGAAATGCTTGATGCTTATGCCCATGCAATGCAAGTGCAATTATGCAAGCCTAACACCTAGGGTGTTACAGCGATCCCTTCTAGGGGTTGCGTCCTCCTGACCGGTCATGAGTATGGCGGCAGCGGCGGCGGCAGTGATGGCAGAGGTTGGGTCAGAGGTGACCCTTGCGATCCCTCCCCCAACAGCCATGGTGGAAGAGAAGAGGGAAACCGGGCTCCCTACCTTGCCTGGTGGAGGAACACATGGCTCACCCTCCTGGTCAGAGCTGGAGGGGTCAGGAGGTAACATGGCCAGGCCAGAGGTAGAACATCTACCGACGGGCCATGAAGTCAAGATAGTGGAGATCCCCTACTTCGGTGAGGCAGGCGCTAGGGTGGAGCCGCCGGTCATCCTACCATCGCAGGAGCTGGAGGTGGTCCGATCATCACATGATGTTGTGGTAGCTAGATCTTCTAGCGGGTTGGGGTGACCTGCGAGCTATGTGGCCCTACCCCAGCGACCCAAGGAAGGCTCGGTTCATCCTTTGCGATGAGGAGGAGGTGGCGCTCTGGCACTTCCTGGAGGAGAGAGGGTTGTTGATGGAGTCCGACCTCGCCCAAACCAAGGCGAAGCTCAAGGAGGCCTTGGAGCAGGTTGAGCTTGTCCATCAAGCGATCTCAGTCAACCTACTGTGTGTCATCGAGGTAAGCCTTCTATTTTTTAGTGTTTGTCCTCAACTCCTTGGTCTTCCATTGGTTGTGTCAGCGTGCTTGCTTCTCGCTTTACAGGAGTTAGAGGCGATGTCGATTCACAAGTCCCATTTCCTTTGGGAGGAACACGGTTGGATGGAGCGGGAAGCCACTATGTGGCAGTGGGTCGATGAGCTTGAGCGCCAGCTGGAATCTGCCTGTCACAAGTCTCAAGACTGAGTAGCCAAGGCGACGGGAGCGCAGGCGGTGGAACTGCTCGCGGCGGAATGGGTGACTGCTATTGAGCGAGGACTCAACGCAGTGAAGGTCCACCTGGCGGAGACTGAGGTGGTGCTGCAGAAGTCCTTGGAGGCTCTAGAGACGGAGCGAAATGCCTGGTCGGAGGTTGATCGAGTAGTGCTCATGCACCAAGGGCAGGTGCTTGGGGTGGAGGAGTCGAATGCCCGACTGCTCGAGAAGGTCACCCAGCAAGAACAAGGGCTCTCCATCCTTGAAGGCACCCGCCTTGGTATGTATCTATTCCACCTTTGGTTGATGTCTTGTTTTTTCCTTTCCCCTACTTCTAAACTTATCGTGCTTTTTTCTAGAACTGGGCGAAAAAATTGGTTCTCTGGAGCGGGAGTCGAAGACCGCCAAGGCAGCGATCGGTTGAAGCATGGAGGCGCTAGCCAAGTCCCTCAAAGAGCGATGTGCTCTAGAGGGGGAGCTCGACCAGATCTGCAACATCACCCAGGTGGTCGTTTCTGAGGTGTTCGGGTCAGCGCCGAGCACTAGCACGCCCGCCATCTACCTGGTAGAGGTCCCAAACGAGGTTTGGGTGCTCATCTCTGATGGGATGTTCTACAGGACATCGGGGGTGCTGACCTTAGTGGTGACGCACCACCTAGACCTAGACTTCGCTGCCATCTGCAGAGGGTACGCCGATGGCTGGAGCGCGGATGCCATCCATGCACTCGGGAAGAGCTTGGTGCCATAGACATAGATGGTGGCCGAGCAAGTCTCCGCGTAGTGGGTGATGGAGGCTTGCCATTCAAGCATGGCTAAAGGCGTGTGCTAGGAAGACGTCATCTAGCCTATGGATGGAGTGAATACCGGGTCGGAAGCGAGCGTCGTCCCACCTCCGACCGAGTCGAACATCGTCCCGTCAGAAGGCGAGCAACCCTTATCCTCATCGACTGAGCTATCAACCGATGCTGCTAGGCGGCCACAATAGTTTTTAGAGTAGAAACAGTTAGTAAATGTAAAGGATAAGTTTGTGGGGGAGCCCCCATGTGAACAATTTTTTGTATTCATGAATACTTTAGTTTCATTTTATGATCACTTATAAGGGGAAGCATGTCCCATCCGTTCTTTGTTTTTACCCTAGCATAGCTTTGTTTTTTATCCTTTCTTTTTCACACCTGCTCGTTTGACTCATAGGCTACAACCTTAAGAACTCGAGCGTGGCCCACGAGGCTCAGCTGCTCATAACCTTAGGTCGTGGTAGGGTGTGATTGGTTGGGAGTTTAAAACATAAGTTACGTAGGGTAATTAAAGGAACAGACTACCCTTTCATTTGGGTAAAAAGTATTTACTATATGATAGTAAAAAGAGAGAGGTGGTATCGCACCCTTGTGGAGCCCTCGAGCGACCCAGGTCAAGAGTGCTCTGGCTGGGGTGCTTGTAGGAGCAAACGTTGAATGAAAGAAAGTTGTAAGACTGAGTTGTAGGGGAAGAAATGACATAAATGTTCGATGTTCCTTGTATTGGTGAGAACGTTGTCGGTAAGACCGAGTTTTAGGGGAAGAAATGATGTAACTATTCGATGTTCCATGTATTGGTGAGAACATTGCCGTTGTCATCCTTTAGTCGGTAGGTGCCCAATTGGATCACCTCGGTCACCGTATAGGGTCATTCCCATGGTGGAGAGAGTTTATGTTTCTCCTTGGTTGATTGGGTTCTCTGGAGCACGAGATCACCGACCTCGAGGATCCTCCCTCTAATTTTTCTTTCATGGCACCTGTAGAGAGTTTGTTGGTAGTGAGCGGAGTGGATGATGGTTATCTCATGAGCCTCCTCGAGCAGGTCGACCGCATCCTACTGAGCCTCCATGGCTCGGTCTTAGTCAAAGGCCTTCACTCTTGGGGAGCCATGGTCGAGGTTGGAGGGCAACACTGCTTCAGCTCCGTAGGTCAGGAAGAAAGGTGTGAACCTTATGGATCGGTTCAGGGTCGTTCTTAGGCTCTAGAGGATCGTTGGGACCTCTGCAACCCATCGCCCAACATACTTATTAAGTCGGTCGAAGATGTGTGGCTTGAGTCCTTGGAGGACCATGCCATTGCCCCGCTCAACCTGACTGTTAGTACGTGGATGTCCGACCGAGGCCTAGTCAATCCTGATGTCGTATCCATCACAGAAGTCTAGGAACTTCTTTTCAGTGAAGCTAGTTCCATGGTCAGTGATGATATAGTTAGGAACACCAAAACAGTAGATGATGTCAAGGAAGAACTTAATCGCCTCTACTGAGCGAATGTTGGTGATGGGCTTCACCTCTATCCACTTGGTGAATTTGTCCATCGCTACGAGTAGGTGAGTGAAGCCATACGAGCCCTTTTTGAGGGGTCCGACCATGTCAAGGCCCCAGACTGCAAATGGCCAGGTGATGGGGATGGTTTGAAGCTCCTGTGCTGGCAAATGAGTTTGCCGAGCCGTAGAACTAGCATCCCTCACACCTGCGGATGACCTCCTCTGCCTGTCGCAGCATAGTAGGCTAGTAAAAACCTTGTCGAAAGGTTTTTCTGACCAACAACCTTGGGGCACGTGATGTCCATAGATTTCGACATGGACCTCGAAGAGGAGCTGTTTCCCTTGGTCGGTAGGGATGCACTTCATGAGTATTCCTTATGGACTTTGCTTGTAAAGTTTGTTACCAAATGTGATGAATGTCTTGGTGCATCAAGCGATCCATCACGCTTCAGTCCTTTTTGGCTAGGAGAATCTCCTCGAGGAGGTAGGTGAGTAGCGGTGCTCTCTAGTTGACTTGATCGAGTGCTACCACGATGATGTCGGTGGGTGACGTCATTAAGGAGGCGCCGAGGTCAGAGCCCCTGAGTGCCAGGTTGGTGTCAGGGTGTGTCTAGATTGGACCTTCTAGGATACGAGCAGACGGCTCATGAAGGTCATTGATGAAGACCCCATCCGAAGACAGAACCCGCCTAGCAGCCAATTTTGTGAGAAAATCGGCCGCATCATTGTCCTTTCGAGGGACATGATGTAGTTCGATCCCTTAGAATTTGTCCTTGAGTTTGCGCACCTCTTGGTAGTATGCTGCCATGAGGGGGCTTTCGTAAGAGGACTCCTTCATGACTTGGTCGATGACCAACTCCGAGTCATCACAGATGTATAGCCACGTAGCATCGAGCTCGATGGCGATGCATAGTATGTTGATGAGGGCCTCATATTCCATGGCGTTGTTTAAGGCCGAAAAGTGGAGATAGATCATATAGCAGAGCCTGCTCCCATCCGAGGAGATCAGAACCACTTTAGCCCTAGAGCCGGGCGCCATTACCGACCCATCAAAGTATATTGTCCAGTACTTGTGGGTGACGTCTGGGGTTGGGAGCTAGACCTCTGTCCATTCGGCGACAAAGTCTATGAGAGCCTAAGACTTAAAGCGGTGCGGGGATATACCTGATGTCGTGGCCCATTATTTCGAGTGCCCACGTGGAGATCCATTCCACATCGTTGTAGTTGCGGACGATGTCTCCCAGCGGGAATGAAGTGACGACCATGACTTCATGCTTGGTGAAGTAGTGTAGGAGCTTTCGGGTCACCATCAGCATGTCGTATAGAAGTTTCTGCACCTTGGCGTATGGTACCTTGGCATTGGTGAGTACCTCATCGATGAAGTATATGGGTTGCTAGACCTTTAGGTGGTGTCCTGGCTCCTCCCTTTCGACGACTAGGGCAGCGCTCACCACGTGGTTGGCTACCGTGACATAGAGGAGGAGGGGTTCTCCCTGTTCGAGAGCGATGAGGATTGGGGCCGACATCAGTGATGTTTTGAGGCTTTCCAAAGCCCGCTATGCTTTCTCAGTCCAGACAAATGCATCTGTCTTTTTTAGAAGTTTGTAGAGAGGCATCCCCCGCTCACCTAGCCAGGAGATGAACTGGCTTAGGGTGGCCAAACAGCCGGTGAGCCTTTGTACGCCGTTGACGTTGCATATAGGGCCCATGTTGGAGATGGCCATGATTTTTTTGGATTGGCCTCGATGCCACGTTTGGACACGATGTATCCAAGCAGCTTCCCCTTTGGAACCCTGAAAACATATTTTTTGGGATTCAATTTGATGTTGAACCTTCGAAGATTCGTGAACATTGCGGCCAAGTTCACGATCAGGTCGCAAGCTTGAGTCGTTTTGATCACTATGTCATTAACATAGACATCGATTGTTGGTTTTGGCCACTCGTCTTAGTCAGGCTGGTCAAGTGGGTTGATTTGATCGGTGAAACATTACTGCATGCACCGTTGATAGGTGGCGTCAGCATTCTTCAGATCGAAAGGCATGGTTATGTAACAGCATGAACCATACGGGGTGATGAATGAGGTTACGAGCTGGTCGGACTCTTTCATCATGATCTAGTGATAGGCTGAGTAGGTATCTAGAAAGGAGAGGGTTTCGCATCCTAAAGTGGAGTCGACTATCTGGTCTATGCGTGGCAAAGGAAAATGGTCCTTCGGGCATACCTTGTTGAGGCCAGTATAATCAACGCACATTCTCTATTTCTCAGTCTTCTTTTTAACAAGAACAGGATTGGCTAGCTAGTCAGAGTGGTATACCTCCTTGACGAATCTGGCTGCCAGGAGTTTGGCAACCTCCTCGCCTATGGCCCTATGCTTCTCATCGTCAAAGCGACACATGCGTTGCTTGGCAGGCTTTGAGCCTAGGATGAGGCATAATGCATGCTCGGTGACCTCCCGCGATATGCTAAGCATGTTAGAAGGTTTCTATGCGAAGACATCATGATTGGCGCATAGAAAGTTGGTGAGCTCACATTCCTATTTGGCTAGGAGCTGGGTCCTGATCCGCACCATCTTGGTTGGGTCGGTAGGGTCGATCCCCACCGCCTTAGTTTCCTTGAGTGGGTGGAAGGTAGTCAAGGAGGTTGGCTTGTTGCAGTTCGATACTGCTGGGGTCAATGATTCTTCGAGCCGAGGGAGCTCGGCTGAGTTGATAACGGCAGTGGCGAGCTCGTAATGCTCGCGGTCGCACGTATAGGCATGCAAAAAGGTGCTACCCACATTGATGATGCCGTTTGGTCTCGACATCTTCAACTTGAGGTAGGTGTAGTTGGGGATCGCCATGAACTTGGCGTAGCATGGCTGCCCCAAGATGACATGGTAGGACCCTAGGAAGTCCACCACCTCAAAGGTGAGGACCTCCAAGCAGAAGTTGGCTCAGTCGCTAAATGTGACAGGCAGGTCGATTTGCCTAAGTGGGTATGCCTGCATTCCTGGGATCACGCCGTGGAAGGGAGAGCTCACTGGGTGGAGCTCCGATCGAGGGATACGCATGGCGTCGAGGGTGTCGATGTAGAGGATGTTGAGGCTATTACCTCCGTCCATCAGCACCTTGGTGAGGCGCTTCTTGTAGACAATGGGGTCAACGATGAGCGGGTAGTAACCTGGTCTAGCGACGTGGGAAGGATGGTCCCTCTGATCAAAAGTGATTGGAGATTCTGACCAGCTAAGGAAAGAGGGGATGACCGTTTGGGCGACATATGCCTCTTTGTAGCGCAATTTGTGCTGGCTCTTGGAGTAGATGGCATCGGATCCTCAAAGATCATGAGACATTCCTCAGGATTAGGAAAGATGTATCCATCCTTGCCCGCCACGCCTCCTTTCTTGGCCGCTGCCTCCTTGCCCTTTCCTTCTTTTGGTTCATCGACCTATCGTAGAAAGTGCCTAAGGAGTTCACAGTCCTGGTAGAGGTTCTTGATGGGGTGGGCGTGGTTGGTGCATGGACTCTCCATGAGCTTGTCAAAGTGGTGGGCTAGTCCTGCTGGGGCTGCTTGCCCATGTGATCAGCCGCTGTGACCAAAGCAGAGTTGGCCGATCGGCGCCGATCCTTCTTGTTCTTTTTGCCCCTTTATGTGGAGGAGCCCTCGTCTTGGTCGTCGCTCTTAGCCTTGCCCTTGTCCTAGCCTCCGCTAAAGACCGCTCCAACCGCCTCCTCACCGGAGGCGTGGTTCGTGGCAATGTCGAGCTGGTCGTGGGTGGTATGGGGCTTTAGACAGCCGAGCTTGTGGATCAAGGACTCACAGGTTGTCCCAGAGAGGAACGTGCTGATGATGTCCGCGCCAACGACATCAGGAAGGGAGTTACATCATTTTGAGAACCTATGGATGTAATCTCACAGGGACTTATTGGGCTCCTACTGGCAGCTCTTGAGGTCCTAGAAATTCTCAGGGCAGACATACGTCCCTTGGAAATTCTTGATGAAGATTCTCTTAAGATCCGCCCAGTCGCAGATGCTGTCAGGTGGGAGGAATTTGAGCCATGCTCGAATATGCTCCCCCACACAGATGAGGAGGTATTGAATTATGAAGTGGTCATCATCCACTCCTCTGACTCGACAGGCGAGCCGGAAGTCTTTGAGCCATATACCGGGATTTGTTTCCCCGATGTATTTGGCGATATTGGTAGGTGGTCGGAAGCGTTTTGGGAACGACTTTTTTAGATGTGATGGCCAAAAGCCCATGGTCCTAGGTTGTCCAGGCTAGGACTCCGGTCGTCTAGTCGGCGACCATGCCTGGGGTGCGTTTCCTCGCTCCCCTCGATTGTCCGACCAGGGCCCCTGCCGCCTGCTCTCACCGCCCCTTGATGGACGTCATCATCACACCGGGCTTGACATCGATTATTAACGACGCTGCGAGGGTCTTGATTCGTCCCAAGGCATTTGTGCACAGGTGGTCGGTGTGGAGTGGGCGCCAGGTGAGGCCATGGTGCAGCTGTGGCCTCCGGTTCTATGCCTAGCGACTGTAGTGGTGAGCGGATGGAGCGATTCAACTGGTGCGCCCCCATTCCCTCGGTGGGGAGAGAGGTCGCGAGTCGATGTCATGACGTGGAGCTCTCCGCCTATTGAACAGCGACGATTTCCACCAGCGCCCGATGGTTTCGGTGGATCGCCTGCTCCTAGGGATCGACAGGCTCTAAAAGGCCACGCAGAAGCATCACCGCAGCGACGATGTTCTGGCCAGCCTAAGCGAACTATGGGGGATCACCCCTTTCCCATCAATGATGTTGCGCTGGACCTGGAGGGTGCTACCATAGGTGCCGCTCGCCGGGTTATGCGCGCGTGGTGCAGCGTGCTACGCCGAGCGCGTCGGCGTAGGTGGCGGCTGGCTCTGCCACCTTTGTCATAACTCTTCGCCGTGCTCCTACGCATGCGAGGGCCTTCACATGAGGGTCCGGTGGGGTGTGGGTCTATAGAGACTTCGCTACCACCGATGGCTGTCCCGAGGCGTCCGCCATAGCGCACTCCTAGGATAGAGGGTGGCTAGGTGCCATGACGTCACCGATGCTGGAGCCATAGCTTTCAACCTCGTCATCCACGAGGTCGTGAAAAGAGGTGGGAGTGTAACCTGCCATCCCCATGAATTCGGATGTGAGAGGGGGCGGCGTCAGCATCTTTTAGAGCCCCCACGCATATGCGTCTGTGGGGGACGCGAGGCCGTACGGGAACCGATCGCATGACGGTTGCGGTGGGGACAACGGGGTCCCTCCGGAGAGTCGGCGGAGGATATTAAATAGTGAGTAAAGAACAATATGTACATTACTCATAATGGGGTTTGAGCCCAGCGTGGGCTCGGAGCGAAGCAGTAGGTGCTTCGTCGTTGAGGTCGCTTGGGTGACCCAGGAGCCAACAAAGGGTGCTCCTCCTCTGACGGGCGCCGGGACAAGTGCCTCCTTGCGAAGGCGAAGCATGCTGAACTGGTCAGCGACGAAGTCCAGGCTTCTGAAGAGAAAGGTCTAGGATGGCTCGAAGATGGGAGAGACCCACATCCCAACAGGTGGGAGCGTGGGAAACTCCAGCAAGCCGAAAGCGAGTCGTATCGCTTGAGCCCGTCATGACGAAGATGCGGAAAGGTGGGCCATCCGATGACCAAAAGCGTAAACATACGACGTCCTCCCCACGGACGGCGCCTACTATCGGTGCGAAAAGTGACCAACAAGTAAATATTTATCGTTTTGCCGTACGTTATGATCGGATGTGGCCTAGCACTCAATGACACTAATGTTTATACTAGTTAGGCAATGTGCCCTATGTCCATTTTGAGTTCGGTCGGTGACTTTATTCCTAAGCCCAGGTGCTCGAAGTTTGCTGTGGGGTAACAAATGAGTGGGAATAAGATGGGGTGTTAGAGGTCCGATCGGACTCTGGACTGAAGGGCCGAGAATGACGGGAGCTCCTATGTGTACTAAGTATTAGAACGTATGCTCTGTATAGTTTTAGAGTTCTAGAGCCGTGAAGCTATTCGAGTGCTTAGAATGTCTAAAGCTAGCAGAGAGAGAGAGAGGGTCAGAATGATCATCCTTGTTGGGAGAGAGCGTATCCTTTTATAGATGAAGGGGACGGCCTTACAAGTTTAGGAGAGAGAGTGTGTGTGCCCTAGTCTTGTTACCCACTCCGTTGGGTATAAGACAGTTTGTCGGCACCCACAATACTGTTGATGCCCAGATGCATGTGGCAGGCTCCATCGTGTTTTTCTGGTATGGCAAATATTGGCGCCTAGGACAAATGTCGACGTCTACAACACTGTTTGTGTTCTGACTTGTCTGTAAGGCTGCAAAGTACCCTTCTGGCATGGCCTGACAGTACTGTCCTATAGGTGTGTAGGGTACGGTCCTCGTTATTGCAGTTTGACTTGAACGCATTACCTTATCTGCTCCGCTTGATTTCTTCGGTCCTCACCGAGCGGGCGTCCCCGGTCGGTCGTTTCCAGTCGGCTCCGACCGCGCCGATCGGAGAAGAGCCATAAGCAGAGGTTCGGTGTATTCCCCATTGGAGAAGCAGGTCAGAGTCGGAAGCGAGCGTCGTCCCCCTCTTAGCAAGGCCTTTCGGTCGAAGAAGCGGGTCAAAGTCGGAAGCGAGCGTCGTCCCCTCCTTGATCAGGCCTTTTCGGTCGGAGAAGCGGGTCGGAGTCGGAAGCGAGCGTCGTCCCCTCCTTGGTCAAGCCTTCCGGTCGGAGACTGGATCGCTCTTTCGGCCTATCGTTAGGTATCTTGGCCGGCCCAGGAGTTCTGCGTCGTTCGTAATGCCGTTTGCGGGGCCGAGTTTTTGCTGGAAAGCGGGCCCATTAGAGACCCCGGGATTTATGAACCCAACATCGCCGGTAAAATACTGCCTTAGAGACACTAAGGTATCTTAAATTGTGAAAAAATTGTCTTGGAAAACGATTACAACTACTAGAAAGGAAGCCTATTGTTTTGTGGATTTTTGTGGAAGAAAGAAAAACTTTCTTAGATGGTGTTTAAAT
This sequence comes from Miscanthus floridulus, assembly GCF_019320115.1. Classification (NCBI taxonomy): domain Eukaryota; kingdom Viridiplantae; phylum Streptophyta; class Magnoliopsida; order Poales; family Poaceae; genus Miscanthus; species Miscanthus floridulus. Next base: position 51,799,832 of record NC_089593.1, read on the forward strand.
CTAGGAGTTAAAATTTAGAGGCGTCATATCGGGGATGTTACATAGGAGTATTCAGATAGTAATAATAAAATAAATTACATAAGTAATCAGTACTCCGCAAGAAGAATTTATTAAGTATAATTATTCAGTCATTAGCACATGTTTATTGTAGTATCACATTGTCAAATCATAGGACTAATTAGGCTTAAAAGATTTATCTCAGTAAATTAGTTATTTTTAGTCTATATTTAATACTCTATGCATGTGTCCAAATATTCGATACGGATATGGAAGTAAACCCCCTAATTAGTTCCTGATTTGACAATATGGTGCTATAGTAAATATGTGCTAATGACGGGTTAATTAGGCTTAATAAATTCTTCTCGCGGATTACTTACGAATTCTGTAACTTGTTTTTTTATTAGTATCCGAAAACCCCATGTAATATCCCATATGATATCCAACGTGACATTCAAAACTTTACCGCCTAAATTAAACGAGACCTAAGGTGGTGTTTGGTTGCCCCTCCTAAATTTTAGTCGATGTCCTTATCGAATGTTTAGACACATGCATGAAGTATTAAATATAGACTAATTACGAAACTAATTACATAGTTTGCGACTAATTTACGAGACGAATCTTTTAAGCCTAATTAGTCCATAATTTGACAACATGGTGCTACAGCTAAACATTTGCTAATGACGGATTAATTAGGCTTAAAAAATCGTCTCAGTAGAGTATTGACGGATTATATAATTTATTTTTTCATTAGTATCCGAACACTCCTATGTAACATCGTCTCGATATATCTCCTAAATTTTAGTCACTGGATCCGAACACCACCTAAATTGGGAAGAAAATCGTCTATGTACATGCTACTAGAAATGAAGGCTATTGTTTTGTGGACTCTGTCGAGAAGAGAGAGAGAGCTCGGTAGTCGCGAGTCCCAAAAACTCTTGAGCTCGGCTCCTGTCTGAACTGTGCCGTGCCGCTCGACTCGACCCAGGAAATCACGAAATCGCCCCCGACAGCACGCGACCGACCTGTGCTCCCCCTTCACCGCATCAGCAGCTTCCCCTCGCCTGCCTCGCCTCGCATCCGCCCTCGCCCTCGACCCCCGCCCCTTCTTCCTCCTCTTCCCGCCGCCTTCCGCCGTCGCCGCCGCCGCCGCTTGGCGGACGCCTCTCGCACACGCACCGCAGTCGCGGGCGACGACGACCCCATGACTATGATGACGCCGCCCCCTCTCGAGGTACGTGCTCTCCTTCACTCTCTCGCTCGCTCGCCCCGATCTCCGCGGCCAGTCCACCCTCGCCGCCGCGCCGATCGAGGGTGCTTGGGTTCGCGCCAGGGTTTACGCGCCGGGCCGGATCTGAACCCTCAGCCCGCGCTCTTCCCTCCTCGCAGCAGCAGCAGGAGGACGACGAGATGCTGGTGCCGCACCAGGAGCTCCCTGTTGCTGGCCCGGAAGCTGCCCCACAGCCGATGGAAGGTGAGGACCTAAGCCTTCCTGCGCCTTCTGTGCTTTTGCTCGTGGGTTTACGTGTTTCTAGTTCTCGTTGATCTCATCTCACACGTGGTGGCTGCTGTCGTGGTTCCTGCTGCTAGTTGTTGCGCAGACAGAGCCCGCCAACACAGCGGAGAGCCAGCCGCCCGAGGACCCACAGACGTCGCGCTTCACCTGGACGATCGAGAACTTCAGCCGTCTTAACACTAAGAAGCACTACTCTGATGTGTTTGTCGTTGGAGGATACAAATGGTGAGCGTTTGGATCTCCTGCCACTGTAACCGCTGCCGGAAACATGGGTAAACGCTTGGTGGGTTTTAATGGATGTGCTACTTTTTGCTTGCAGGCGTGTGCTAATTTTCCCCAAGGGGAACAATGTGGATCACTTCTCGATGTATTTGGATGTTGCGGATTCTGGGAACCTTCCATACGGGTGGAGCCGGTATGCTCAGTTCAGCTTGGCTGTTGTGAATCAGATCCACCCCAAGTATACGATTCGGAAAGGTATCTCTTTCTTCATTTAATGTTCTTCTGCTTGTCTTGTGAATGCCATTCCATCATGGAAGTTGGGGCTATAACTTACAAGTCTTCAACTGAGCTGGAACATGATGAGGTCATTGGCAGTTATATTTGATCATTGACAATTGTCAAACTTTTATCATGTTAGCATGAGGTTAACTGGAAATGAGGTGCACATTCGATTTGCCTATAACTAATTACAACTAATATGCAAAATCATAGACAAGGGTGAAGCTCTGTCCCTCTGTTATTCTGAATCAAGATATATGTAGGAAGCATATGTAGCACATGCATGACACATAAAGTTCTTAAGTTTAATAAAATCTTTATTTTAAGTTGCTTTAATTTTAAGGGTGTTAATTCACTTCTAGGTAAGTTTTTTTTTGGTTTTCATACTTACTTGATTTCTGTAGGATGTTTCCCAGCTGCGTGTCTATTTTTTCTCATCATTTTTGGCAAGTGACAACTCAAGCTAGCGTCTCAACTCTCATGTGTGCTTGTCAGCTTTACCGCATTTGTTGTCTTGAAAATATAATTATTATGTCGATTGTGAAAGATTCTTTTGACTTCTATTTCTTTGCAAATAGCTGCATTAATATTGTTGAATGTGCCTTTTGTTAGGATGTATGTAGATCATCAATCACATACGGAGTTGATCACTGTTATAGTGTATGGTATAATATGTTCAACAATGATATATGTCGGATATGGATGACAGAGTCCAATGCATGCCATTTGAAACTTGCAAACATGTCTGGACAGGAGTACTGGACCCACATTGCTGCCTCATAAACAGTCATTTCTCAAAACTGTGTTGATTGCAGTTGTGCTTATTTAGATTTCCCAAAAACTCCTAACAGTTTGTTTCTTACTTTGAACTTTTGTGCTCAGTTACCAACTCACAGTTGCTTGAAGCTAACCTTCGGTTCAGTTGCTAATAGTTTATCAAGTGATGTATAAATACTAGAATTATTATCTGATAAGGGTTTGATTGCCAACCTTTTTTTTTCATTAATTCCTTCAATCTGGCATTTTTATATGTTATTATAACACCTTTACATTTTTTTCCTTTAGTTACATTGAGTTTCTCACTATTTCTGGAATATTTCTTTTGGTTGAATCTATATGTTGGTCCCATGTTTGGCAGATACCCAGCACCAATTTAATGCACGCGAGAGCGACTGGGGTTTCACATCATTTATGCCTTTGAGTGACCTATATGACCCAAGCAGGGGCTATCTTGTGAATGACACCGTTGTTGTAGACGCTGAGGTTGCTGTCCGCAGAATGGTGGATTATTGGACTTATGACTCGAAAAAAGAAACAGGTTTTGTAGGTCTTAAGAATCAAGGTGCTACCTGTTATATGAACTCTCTCCTTCAAACGTTATACCATACACCATATTTTAGAAAGGTGAGATCAATCATTGTTCTGTTCTACGCGTTTCTCTAAATGCCTGAATTTTGAACCAATTTATTGAAATGTTTTTATAGGCTGTATATCATATGCCAACAACTGAGAATGACATGCCATCTGGGAGTATCCCTTTAGCCCTGCAGAGCCTTTTTTACAAGCTCCAGTATAGTGACAACAGTGTAGCGACGAAAGAGTTGACCAAATCCTTTGGATGGGATACTTATGATTCTTTCATGCAACATGATGTGCAAGAACTCAACAGAGTTCTTTGTGAGAAACTGGAAGATAAGATGAAGGTGAATATGACAATATTGAATTATCAATACATCAATTTACTTTTTATTAACTTTTCTTTCTCCACAGGGAACTGTTGTGGAAGGAACAATTGAACAATTATTTGAAGGCCACCACATTAATTACATCGAGTGCATTAACGTGGACTATAAATCTAGCAGAAAAGAATCATTTTACGGTAGGCTCTGTCATTTAATTGTACTTGCATGAAAATCATATATTTATCTATGATATATAAATAATAGTTGCCTATGTCATGGCTTGCAGATCTACAACTTGATGTGAAAGGTTGTCGTGATGTTTATGCATCATTTGATAAGTATGTGGAAGTGGAGCGTCTAGAGGGTGATAACAAATACCATGCGGAGCGATATGGCTTACAGGTTCCCACAAATCCTGCTCTATGAATGGCCTTGTAGCTGGATATTTAGGTGTAGTAGATGCTGATTACCTGATTTTCAGAGTTTTAGGAAAGTTCCTGGTATTTCAATGAAATGACAGAATTCTGTCATAATTATCTTATGTTCTTTTTGAACAAGTCTAAACTTCAGCCTGGCCTTTATAGAAAGCTTAGCCAGCACCATCTGTTTTACTGGGGTTACCAGTTTACGAACAAAAACACAGCCATCTAGCGCCACAGTGCCTACTGCAATTCCAAACTCTCCTCGCCAAAGAAAGATACCCCCAGTTCTCCCATTCACTCTAGCAAGCACCAGACACATGATATTGAATGCCAACAAAAGATGTGCAACACGAACCAGAACACACACTCAGAGCACTCTGCTACATCTGGACAAAAAAAACTGTGTGGCTTATTATCAGTTCGGTTATGATTATCTTTTCTGACCTTTTTTGTTATTACAGTTGTACCTTAATTTCAATCTTATTTTGTTTTCAGGATGCAAGGAAAGGTGTGCTCTTCCTCGATTTCCCTCCTGTTTTGCAGCTTCAACTGAAGCGTTTTGAATATGATTACATGCGAGATACAATGGTTAAGGTTAGAACCGTGCTAACTACCACCGTCAAAATGATAAACCACTTCTATACATCTTTATCATTGTTTCAAGCAGATAGTTTTTTTTAATTGAAATGCTGGTTGTCATGGCATGCCAAGGGTTTGGCACTGACCAAATCGTAAGCTTTAGATTGATATTAGCAATATTTGCGTAATTTCTTTCAAGTCACAATTAGCAATTCTTTCTCTAAAAGGTCTGCAAGAATTTGCATAGAGTTGATGTGATTGTATCTTTGACTCCTTGTTGTTAAGCGCTCAACAATCACAGTTGCTACTAACTCCTTGAACTGTGGAACAATGCAATTAGTCTTTGTACGCATTGGTACACAATAACACATATTTTGCTATTTTTGGGGGTTATTGAATCTGTTTTGGTGCCAACAATATTAATTCTTTGCTGTGAAGTGGATTAAAATAGAACTAATTAGTTCCAGTTAGTCACTGCCAGTTTTTTCTGTTTGGGTGCAGTCACTCATATGAGTGTTGGGGAACATGTTAAAAATGTGGTAAGCGGCAAACATCTGTTTACGCTTTGTGTTTTTTCTTTACAATTACGAAGTTATCAGTAAATAGATCATTATGACGGTTATTTCAGTTGATGCACATAGCCCAGTACCATACTGCTTGAATAGAGACTGTGACTTGATGCTTCTTTAGGATGCAAGTAGTTTTTAAGTTGTGATAATTGACACCTCCAGCACCTTGTATTTTATATAAAAAATTCGTCATTTGGATGTGCACATGTTACCCTGAATAAAACATGCCTCATTCAGACAAAAAATCATGATCAATTTTTTGTAGCTCTGGTTCTTTCTTTTGTTAGGATTATCTGTTTCATGTTCTTGTTTGCCTAATTCAGTTTTCTGTTGTCTATGTGTGGCTTCCTCAACAATTAACATTAGATGTCTTTTGTTTAAGAAATTGTTGATAAGATTATCTAGGATTCATGATGAACTACCTACTTCTGCAGATTAATGACCGCTATGAGTTCCCTCTTCAACTTGATCTTGATAGAGACAATGGAAAATATCTTTCTCCAGATGCAGATCGAAGTATTAGAAACCTCTATACGCTTCACAGGTAATTTATTTGTCATAAACTGTTCCAATTCTTTGAATGGTATATAGATGCAACAGCTATAATGGAAAAATCTAATCCATGTATATAGAAATGTGAAATTCCAACCAGTGTAGCACTTCTCCTTTAAAGGATGCCCCAGTTTCAGTTACTTTTTTCTAGTTGCTGATCTCTGGTTAATGTAATACAGAAGAACCTGAGTGTAGAAATTGGCCAATAAATTGAATGTATGCAACATTGTCCTTTTGCCCTACATAGTGAAGCTGTGTTAGAAAATGTGCAAATTTGAAAAAAATTGCTGTCTTCTTTGTTCTGACAGTTAATTTCACATTCATGTAATCTTGACAGCATGCGTACAAAAATGATCCATTTTTTCTATGCTGATGTTGCCTGTCTTTTTTCATTCAGTGTTCTTGTTCATAGTGGGGGAGTACATGGTGGTCACTACTATGCTTTTATTCGGCCAACGCTCTCGGATCAGTGGTGCGTTTCCATCTCATGAGTTTCAGTTCATGCTGGTAGATGTGTCTTCTGGTAGTTTGCCTTAATAATTTTCTGGTATGCACCATTATTTTGATTGTGGCCCAGCATTTTAAGCATAAGACATTTGTGATTCTTAAAATGCTCCATGCTGCTGTTACCTTGGAATAATTTGTGGGAAGATAACCTCTCAATTAGACTTAATGTCTCTCATATATACAACATATGGGCCTAGAATGGATGGGCGTGATATATATATATCTGTGTTATGTATGTATGTAACAGCTGCATGATATTGAACTGGGTATTGTGTATATTTACACTCAGCCCTGCTCACAACTTCAGTATACTCATTGCTGGCTTTATCACCATCTTGTGTCTTGTGTCAACATGCAATGCAATCCTCTGAATCTGTTGGTTAGCTTTATCATCTCTATCAGCTGCACTGACAGTTCACAGTGATAAAGAGCCTTCTTTCACAGTAATCTCTTATTTAACCAGATGGCACATGGAATCACTTTCTTTGCTTATGCACAGCACATTGCCATCCAGTTACCATATCTTTGCAAATGTTTTACAAATGCCATCTCTATGAATTTTTTCTGGTTGGTTTTCAGGTACAAATTCGATGATGAGCGGGTTACAAAAGAAGACATTAAAAAGGCACTTGAAGAGCAGTATGGGGGTGAGGAAGAGGTAACATTCTATATAACAAATGTTCATTCAGTACAATGCATTACTTGTGGACTTGGATTAACTTTATTCTTTGTATGGAACAGTTGCCTCAAATAAACCCTGGTTTCAATAACACACCATTCAAATTCACAAAGTATTCGAACGCATATATGCTTGTCTATATACGTGAGAGTGACAAGGAGAAAATAATGTGTAATGTCGATGAGAAGGATATCGCTGAGCATTTGCGGGTAAGTAGTTCTTGTATACTTTACCCCTTTTCTTTGTATCATCTTAGTATTTTCGTTGAAGATAGTGATTGATTGAACTGTTCTTTTACAGATAAGGTTGAAGAAAGAACAAGAAGAGAAAGAGCACAAGAAGAAGGAGAAGGCTGAAGCTCATCTCTACACTATCATAAAGGTCTGCTCTTGTTTCAGTCATACCAGCAGCTAACTTCTCTCTTGGTGACTCCTCTTGATAGAACTTTGTTTGTAAAAAATGAAAATAGATTGCTCGAGATGAGGATTTGAAGGAGCAAATTGGTAAGAATATATATTTTGACCTGGTGGACCATGAAAAAGTTCGCAGCTTCCGCATTCAGAAGCAGTTGCCTTTTACTTCATTCAAGGTAATGGCCTAAAAAACCCTACATGTTTTTTCATACCATGGCTTCATGGTTATGATATTTGGATACTACTGGCCTATTTGCAAGGGATTGAGCTGCTACATTTATGGTGGTTTTGAACTCAAGTTCAAGCCCCTCCAAGCAGTGTTATTTTCTGTTGCAAGTTCTATCTTTAAAAATTAAAACTGGGCACCTACCAGAAATAGTCAGCAAACTTGCTTTATGGTCTGGCTGATTAATTGTTTTCATTACCATTTTGGAACATTCCATTTACCGCATTCCAGATTTCTTTAATTTTCTAGTTGTGTTCTATACTCTGCGTCAAAGCTATAGCAGTTTGTTTTCATTACACACCATTTGATTTTGGTAGTCTCATTTGATTTTCAAATGAATTGTTCAGGAGGAAGTTGCAAAGGAATTTGGCATCCCTGTACAGTTTCAGCGCTTCTGGTTGTGGGCTAAGAGGCAGAACCATACATACCGGCCGAATCGTCCATTGACCCCCCATGAGGAAGCACAATCAGTAAGTCATTTGTTGTTTTTAGAAGTCCACACTTATAATACTTCAATCAAGTACTTAAATATGTGGAATACCACTTGGTTCATCACGTTTGAAGTTCAACTGGTGTTAAGTTTTATTTTCATTTGCTTTATTTATCCTTTCTTTTTAACTTTGTGCTCCCTTTTGGCATTCTTTTTATGTGGAAAAGGTGTCTTTTATTGTCCAATATCACTTGCAAGTTCTACCTCACATGTCACTTGCAATTTGAGGACAAGTGAATTTGTGTGCATTTCTTAGTGTTTGAGATTTGCTTACATGTAACATGTAGCATTAGTTTATTTGAACTCTTGATCTATCAGTTTGGTTGAATTTCTTGAATGTAGAATACTAGTATTATTGCAGTAGACAATAAGGATGTATTTATGTGGCAATATTTCAAAAATAGTGAAAAATAATATGCATCATATCCTAGCCTTTTACTTCTTTAATTTGTGTCAATCCATTTGTCATTTCAATTTATTTTCTTTTATTGCACAGGTTGGGCAGCTTAGGGAAGTCTCAAATAAGGCACACAATGCTGAGCTGAAGTTATTTCTGGAAGTTGAACTTGGACCAGTAAATATTGTTTATTTATTCTCCTATTTTCCCTCTTTTTTATGCCTTCTAGATTTTGAGATGCTTGGTTGTTTCTAATTATTACTTACATAGGAGTTGTGTCCAATTCGTCCACCTGAGAAGAGCAAAGAAGACATACTTCTTTTCTTCAAGCTTTATAATGCTGAGAAGGAAGAGCTTCGGTATGTTTCTTGTTAATATATTTGTCGATCATTCTGTTGAACTTTTATTACAGATGACTCACATGGTGACATCGCCCTGCTATTACAGTTTTGTCGGTAGGCTTTTTGTGAAGGCTCTGGGAAAGCCATCTGAAATATTGACAAAACTGAATGAAATGGCAGGATTTTCTCCAAATGAAGAAATTGAGCTATATGAGGTGCTTCACAATTCTGTATTTATTTCTCGAGTTCACATTGTAACTTACAGTATGCATGTTCTGCCTATGTGCTCCTTGTGCTCATACAATCTGTTCAAGTCCTTGATTGTTCGAGTGTATCTTGCGCAATGGTTAATTTTAATTTAGTACAATGTTGTGCACTTAATAATGCTGTCCTGATGATCTTCCAAAGTTGAATATTCTGTTGCTTTTGACATTCTTATTCTGCAGGAAATTAAGTTTGAGCCAAATGTGATGTGTGAACATATTGACAAGAAACTTACTTTCCGTTCTAGTCAGGTTTGTGAATTCTCTCTTTTTAGATGCAAATATTTTTTTTAGTTCTATGGTCAACAAAGGCATTCGCTGATTTTTTTTTTGAATTTGTTTTCTTATGCTTTAGCTTGAAGATGGAGACATCATCTGTTTCCAAAAGGCTCCTGTTCCAGATGGTGATACACAAGTGCGCTATCCTGATGTTCCTTCATTCTTGGAGTATGTTCACAATAGGCAGGTATACTTGGATACAAATCAGTACTAACGTTTTCAACTTATCTCATTGTTTACCAAACTCTGCTTTTCTATTCCCTCTTATTTCACTGTGTTTTTGACATACTGTTCTCTCTTCACCTTCATTTACGTATTCGTGGTGAGCATGAGCTTCCCAAGTCCTAACACCTTTTATGAAATTAATATATTCGGAGGACCAAAAACCAAATTACCTTGACATGTAAAATAACTATGTAAATGTAAAATAACTTTGTCAAAACCATAACTATGTTTTCTATGTAAAATAGTTTCTCGTCGTTGCTTTGTAATGATAATTTTTTTTATTTCTGATTTGTTTTACTATGAAAGCATAGTTATGCTTGCTGTTTCTGTGAAGTGCAAACTAATTTACTGTTACTGAGTTCACTTGTAACTTTTGTGTTGTTTGTACTTTAGGTTGTGCACTTTCGGTCTCTGGACAAACCAAAGGAGGATGATTTTTCTTTAGAATTGTAAGGGATTGCAAATCAAACTGATAAACTGGTTTTACATTTGAACTATAGTTTTGAATCAACTTACATATATGTGTTTCTTGTTTTCACGTAGGTCAAAGCTTCATACTTATGATGATGTTGTTGAGAGAGTTGCACATCAACTTGGGTTGGATGATCCCTCAAAGATCCGTCTTACATCTCACAATTGTTATTCTCAGCAACCTAAACCACAGCCTATTAGATATAGGGGAGTAGAACATCTACTGGATATGCTTGTTCATTATAATCAGGTCGAATTCTCTTTCTTTGTTTATTCATTAAGTGCATTACTGCATTTGAAAACATGACAGTGATTTATGCTACTTTTGCTTCATTCCAGACTTCTGATATCTTGTATTATGAGGTTCTGGACATTCCACTGCCAGAATTGCAGTGTTTGAAAACACTTAAAGTTGCATTCCACCATGCAACAAAAGACGAGGTTCATGTCATGTTTGTCACTAGTTCCTATGCTCATATTTTATTCCTAAGTTATGTCACTGAGGCACATGATTTGTCAGGTTGTCATTCATAGCATAAGACTTCCAAGAAATAGCACTATCAGTGACGTGATTACTGATTTGAAAACCAAGGTGATCACAAATCTGTCTTTCAGTTTACCCAGAGTTTCTCCTGAATTTTAATTGAATTGAATTTGAATATGATGTTTCTGTTGGTTTGCTGCATAATAACTATACCTATTTACTATAGTATCCTTTTTTCTTAGTTTGAAGCATGTCTATAATTCTCATTTTAATGTTCAACAGGTTGAACTATCTAATCCTGATGCTGAGCTCCGCTTGCTTGAAGTATTTTACCATAAGATTTATAAGGTTCGTGCATGGTTTATGTGAAGTATTTCCCGTATGAAGAGTCCTGGCTCTTTCTAATGCAATGTTCTAGAATTTCTGAACTTCTTTCTAAAATTAGTGTTACGTTTTTTCCTTAAATTTGGCATTGTTAGGATGATATAAGTATTTTCTGCAGATCTTTCCGCCTCATGAGAAGATAGAGAACATAAATGATCAGTACTGGACATTACGAGCTGAGGAGGTTCGTATTATTTCATTTTCTTGATGTTGACCCTTTGATCTATTCTATTGAAAAATACAATTATATTTACGTAGATGAGAAAATTGTCTGTGATACTTATGTAAAGTTGTCTTGCATGACACTGCTTCTGTCAATTTTGAAACAGATCCCAGAGGAAGAGAAGAATCTCGGCCCACATGATCGATTGATTCATGTTTACCATTTCATGAAAGACCCTAATCAGAATCAGCAAATTCAGAATTTTGGAGATCCTTTTTTGATGGTTATCCGTGAAGGTGAGACTGCTGCAGAGGTAATGGAGCGCATCCAGAGAAAACTTAGAGTTCCTGATGAGTTCTCCAAGGTAATATATCCTTATATTATTACTATTTATTATAGAATGGTACAGCGTGGGCTGAATGTAATCTGTTTATTGCTCCAACCAAATACGGGGTTAATTTAAGTTTTACTGCTATCCAACAGTTGTCCATTAGTTCTGGCTACCTAGTGGTCTTGCTGCCCCTCGGGAATTGCCGTCTTAGCTTTTGCCTTTTGCCATTCTGCCCCCTTCCTGTCAGGGCAATATGCTTTGGCCCCCTTCCTGTCATGCACATGCTTCGGCTAGCTGAGGCACTGAAATGAAACTAAATTATTGTTGCAAACCTCTCTGCCACCTTGCGTGTGCACTGTGCAAAATCATGTCAAGGCTTAGTTTCTCTAGTTATTACTCCCATTCCAAATTATAAGATGTTTTGGCATTTCTAGATTCATAGCTTTTGCTATGTATTTAGATATATACACTATGTCTAGATACATAGTAAAAGTAACGTATCTTGAAAAGCCAAAACATTTTATAATTTGGAGTGGAGGGAGTACAACATTATTAGTTGATAGGAATGGGTGCTGGAATTTGTCTTTCAAGAGAAGACATTGAGCGCCTTTTGAAAAGCGAGCACCTTACTTGGTAGGTGGGCTGACCTTTTAAGCCTCAGTCCAGCCATTCTTATCTTTATGTGAAGGTTTATACGTGGGATTGATGAGCCATAATTCTGGCAACTTCATGCCCTTGTATTTAGTTTGTTAACTACTTTATACCAGATTTCTAGCAAACTATAACATTCTCATCCCAGCAATCCATACTGCTATGCATAACACTGATAATGTTTATTTGATCAGTGGAAGCTTGCATTCATATCCATGAACCGGCCAGAGTACCTCCAGGACACTGATGTTGTATCAGCACGTTTTCAGGCAAGTGATTTCATCAGTATGCTTAAATGCATACCTTCTCTTGTTCACTATGTTCATACATGATGCTTTGCTTTTTATAATACAGAGGAGAGATGTATATGGTGCTTGGGAACAATACCTTGGCTTGGAGCACACTGATACAACATCGAAAAGGTCTTACACAGCCAATCAGGTAGGCAATGCTATTCTGTTGCGAAATGAGTGAAATAGATGTTTGATGTGTCCATGAACTCTATTCCTGGTTATGTTTATGTTGTGTCATTGTAGCTTTACTCTCGGAAGGCCAGCGCTTGTGTGATTCCTTATATCTTTTTGCCCACCTTTATATCTGTTGTTGGGTGTTTAGAATATTAACATGAATGGACTTTGCTAATTTGCTTTAGCAATTTGTTGTGCAAAAAGTTGGGAGCAGCTGAGTAATCATGGTCATGCATTACATGCAAGAGTGCATGTAGAATGTTTGTGGGTTTGATGGGGGTATATCATTTGTTCCTCAAATTAACTGCCATGTTTGTGTACCTTAGAAGCAAGTCTTCTGTTTGTTTTTTATATTGTTTGCAGAATCGGCACACCTATGAGAAGCCCGTGAAAATTTATAATTGAGAAACCTTCATCAAGCTTCAATCCATTGACAAAGGCCTCGACAACAGTATGCCCTAGATGATAAGAGGCTTCGAACTGAAAAAAGGCTGGTAGAGGAGTATAGTTGCTGCCTGTGCTGAGGCCTACAAGCCCATCAATGCTGCATCAACCTTCAGTGTTACTGCTGCTGTCTATTGGTACCGAGGGTATTCTTTTCGAGGCTTTTCCGTCTCGCTTCCAAGCAACCAAGCATGTGTGTTGGTTTTTTCATCGTGTCTAGTATGATGGCCCCTGCTAGGATAGGTGTTTGCTTAATTTGTAGAGCAAAGCTAGTACATAAGAAAAAGATTTTGGTAGGGGGCATGTATACAGAATTATAGCCGATACTCATTGCTGAATTTGCACCTCTTGTAGCTGTGGGAACAACAATGGCAGATATTGTATAATGGGTTTGGTATTGGTTCCAATTTTCCGTGCTGTTGAGAAATGTAAGGATAACTGCGTGGATAGTACAGTTTTGAGTTCCAGCCTAGGCTGTTTGTTGCAACTTTGGCATCCATATGCAGATAGTACCTGTTCCCATCTTGTAAGAAACATCAACCTTTGGTCTAATATTCTGCTTGCGCATATTGCAAACTGAATAGTGAATACTGAGACCCTGTCAAACAGAACTTTTGAAACAAATGCAACCCCAAACCAGCCCATTCTACCAGAAGAGCCAACACATTCTCGAGCCATCCAAACTCAACGAACTAAAGAGAGACCCAGTAAGACCGATTGAAATCAACATGGCTAGGTCAAGAGATCGATCGACTATTTAGAAATATACTCCATGTATATTATCTAGATACGTAATAAAAGCTATGTATCCTTGAAAAACCAGAACGATTTACAATTACAAATTAAGGCCTCATTTGGAGTGCAGGAATGATAAAACACATGAAAAGGGAAAAAAATAGGAATAGAATAGGAATGCAAGTGCAAAACAAAGGAATCGAAAACATATGAAATTTTCATACCTAGGTGTTTGATAGGCAAACGAGAAACACATGAATCTTAATTGATTTTTAAGGAGCAAATAGTGATTGCTTTCTAAATCAACCTAATTATTTCTATTCCACTCTCTTGAGTAGACACAAGGCTGGTCCAATAAATCCATTGTTTGCCTTGTTCCTTGGGCATAGGGATTTTTCCATGAGGTCTAAAGTGGATTGTTTTTCTATGGAATTGAAGGGAAAGGAAAGTTTCCTTTCGAATTCCTATGAGCAATTTCTACAAACCAAAGACTGCTACAATATTTTAATCCTATGGAATCTCAATCCTATGTTTTTCCTTTATTTCAACTCCATTCCAAAGGGGCCCTAAAAAGGAAGAGTAGAAAACATCCCTACACCTTATTTAGAAGGGTAATGCTACTGAAGCGGGCGTCTGTCAAGATGGACCACTCTGCATGTCCTGCCTGCTCTGCGCGCCATTGCTCGCTCCCACCCGCGTGGATTCGCCCTGGCCGTCGCACGCCCCACATGTCGCGGCCGTCTCGCAAGGCCTCCACCGCACCAGCTCGCCGCGTCATCCACCATGTTGTATTGAAAGCGTATGTTGCAAATGTATGTGTCAAGTGTTTTAGATGTTTTAGAGGTATGTTGTAAGTATTTCTTCTGCATGTTATAAAAGTAGATCTGGTGTTGCATATGTTGCAATGGCTATACACGTATGTTGCAAGGGTATGTTTTAAATATTTCAGCTATTTCAGACATGTTGCAAATGTTTTATCTGGGTGTTGCATATGTTGCAGTGGATATACACATATGTTGCAAGTGTATGTTCCAAATATTTCACCTATTTCATACGTATGTTGCAGCAAGTGTTTCATGTTGCAAGTATTTTTATTAGCAGGCACGAGAAGCGAGCGCAGCAACAGGCATGGGCGTGCAGAGCATGCGGGCAGACACACGTAGGTGTAGCAGCATGCATAGCATGCATATAGCAGCAGCAGGCGAGCAACATGCGTAGCAAGCAGTAGGTGGGCATGCATAGCAGTAGCAGGCGTGGGCATGTAGTAGCAGCAGACGCGAGCAGGTGCAGCAGGCGGGGCAGGCCGTGGGCGTCCAGACGAGGGCTAGTGTGCGGACGTCCGGGCGCTAGCTATGCCGTATTTAGAAATAGAACTATCCTTTATTCGAAGATAAAACACCTCTCTTGGTTATTGTTCTCCTTCCTTCTCCGGCTAGGGCCAAAGCTGCCAAGAGTTGTCAGTAATCAGGGTCTCGATTAAAATATAGGATGGTTTTGCCAACCTTGATATTTGTTAAATAGATTTCTTATTTTATTTTTCTACTCTTTGTTAGCCCTCAATCCCCATATCCTAGTAGAAATACAATCGTTTGAGGGCTGGACACACGCTAAGGATGAAGGGAAAATACCTTCGTACCACTATATTCTAATCATTACTCGGTCCTCGCACGACACTCTCTCGCGCTCCTCCCCATTTTCTTGATCCAGATCCCGACGACCGTGATTCTCACCACGTACCTCCATGCCTGCATGTTGACCCTACGTGCCTGCACATGGAGGCCCAGGCGAGGAAGCCTCCTCGATGGCACGCAGGCCATGCCTACCCTCACATGAACTCCATTGGCAGGTTTGAGGATGAAGGAGGGGGAGGGGCGTCACATCGATGCGGAGAAGAGGAAGAGGACGATACATCTTGGCATAGGAGAAGAGGGGGTGGGGGTGTCTGTTGAGGAGAAGACGAGGAAGGACAAGATCCATGCTAGGACCGTTCACTCCGCCTCAGCATCGGCCATCTCCGCCTTTGCGCTTGGCCGCACCGCCAGCTCCGCCTCAACGTCGGATCTCTATGTCTCCACCTAATTCATGCTCGACCGCATTGCCCTCTCCGCCTCTATGCCGATGGTGCGCCTTTTGTGGCAGAACCGCCCGAAATAACACACCTTCGGAAGGCGCTTGTTGTGGGGGGTGCGACCCTAGATATCCACGACAGAATACATGGGCTACTGCCCCCAGGGGTGGTCCTAGCCCACAAGACGAAGCCTTGTAGAGCACGGCGCTGCTCGGTGCGCCCCGTAAGACACCAGGAAGATATCCTGAAGATACTACAAGATCTGTTAGGATACGTTCGATCCCATGATTCATAGTAATATGTTGTTACTTTCTGGTTATCTCCTAGATCTAACGACTTGCAACCCTGCCCCCCTAGACTATATAAGGCGGGTAGGGACCCCCTCAAAACACACGCAATATCATATAATCGCCAATACAAACCAACATGCCATATGAGTAGGGTATTACGTTGTGCTGACTGGCCCGAACCTATCTAACTCTTGTGTCTCTGTTGTCTTCTTGTTCTCGATTACACGCATCTCTGCCGATCAATCTACCTTCATGGGATACCCCTCGAAGGACTGCCGACGATAATCTATCGATAGTTGGTGCGCCAGGTAGGGGTGTGCGTGTTGTTTCCATGTCGAACAAGATGGTACATTTTGCAGGGTCTTCGTCCTTCCCACAACCCGACCAGATCTTTACGGTCAAATCGATCTCCTAGGTCATCAACGCTAAAGGAGACAGCGAGATCATTGAGCCGGTGCAGATCGATTCTGCCCGACCACTCCAACACCTATGACTGTAGATCTGATGTCGGAACCGCCTCCAAGGTCATCTTTATCAACAATCTGCCGCCCACTCCCCCGCTACCCGAGGAAGCGGATCGATAATGACGATCTGATCGCATCCATCGACCAGGTTGGCCAAAAGCTCACCGACTACCTCTCCATCGCAGAATTGGCTCTGACCACTCTGGTTCAGCGCCGACCACCCTCCGATTCAGATCTATCGGAGGCTGATCAGGAAACTTCAGGGGTTATAGCCCTACCCTTCGGGCTCACCAGCGTCGCCGCCTCCTACAAAGATGCCCTAAGGGGCAAATTCGCCGACCAGGTGGGAGACATCTATCCTCTCGATGACCAGATCTCTGACCAGCTCTCACCGACTGTCAATATGCTGCACATCGGCCGATGCCCCAAAGCATCCCTCCACACCATCCTGGAGGAGAATCTAGACTCCGAGTCCTAGGGCTCCACGGAGACTGTCACTAAAACCGTCTGAAAGCATCTAGGCCCCTAAGTGGATTTCGGTGATTAATGTTAATACAAGATTACTATGACTAACGTGTGTTTTGCAGAGGCAATTAAGTTAGGTCATGGTAATGGAGATCGATTGGGCAATCGAGGTTGTCATGCCCCTACGATGGAAATCGTTTCGGTTTTCAAAGGACGGACGACAAGGTTAAGGATAACTAGTTCTAAGTGTAAATTGAAGTTGGAGAGACACTTAGAGTAGTTTAGGACTTTGTTTTTCCTTTGGCCGTACTATGAAGGGGGGTATGAACGGGTAGCTTGACCTAGTTGAGTCTAGTGAGTTAGGTGTGGTGCACACTTGTTAAAACTAGCTCTAGGTAGCTCCTATGAATGCCTAAGATCCTTTGGAGCTAACTTCATTCACATATGATCGAGAGTTGAAAGTGAATGGAGGGTCAAATACTGACCGGACGCTGGCTCCGGTGCGACCGGACGCTGGCCGCAGGGTCCGGTCAGTTCATTTGACTATGAAGAACAAGTCTGGTGTGACCGGATGCTGGAAGGTCATGTGACCGGACGCTGAGGGCCAGCGTCCAGTTGACTCCAGTAAGGGTCCAGACTTGAGAAAGTGCGACCGGACGCGTCCGGTCAGTGGTGACCGGACCCTGAGTATCCAACGTCCGGTCGTTTACAGTAAGCATCCAAGAGCGACCGGACGCGTCCGGTCGGTACTGACCGGACCCTGATAGCGTCCGGTCATCACTTGAAAACTATTCGTGGGTTGAACTGACCGGAGCATCCGGTCAAAACGATCGGAGCGTCCGGTCACCCGTAGAAGCTCATAATGGTTCGTTTTTCAGGCTGCCTTATAAATAGAAGCTCCACTCGTGAGTGGAGCTACTTTTGCTCATTCCAACAGCTGAGAAACACGTTTGTGAGTGCCAAGAAGAGCAAGGTCCTAGTGAGGTGTTTGTGATTTGAGAATCCAAGAGTGAAACCTCATTAGTGAATCAAGAGTAGACAAGTGTGCATCCATCTTCTCATTAGGCTTCGCGTGGTCAAGTGAGAGTTCGTGCTTGTTACTCTTGGTGATCGCCATCACCTAGATGGCTTGGTGGTGATTGGGAGTTTGGTGTTCACCCGGCGGAGCTTGTGGGTGACCCAACTCAAGTTGTGAGCGGCTTTGGGTGATTCGCCGCGACAGAGTGTCGAAGAATGAACCCGTAGAGAGCACTTGATCCTTGCACGGATCAAGGGGGAGCTACACCCTTGCGCGGGTGCTCCAACGAGGACTAGTGGGGAGTGGCGACTCTCCAATACCTTGGCAAAACATCGCCGCGTTCCTTTCTCTCCCTATTTACTTTGAGCACTTACTTTGAGTATTTACTTTGAGCAATTCAATACTTGTTTTACATTCATAGAATTGCTATGCTAGAGTAAGTTTAGAACATAGGGTGCAAGTCATTTGTGCGTTGTTTTGATAGAAACACTTTTCTAGGCACAAGGGGTTAATTGGGCTATCCGTAGGATTTGATTATTGCAAGAAAATTTAGAATTAGCCCAATTCACCCCCCCTCTTAGGCATCTTGATCCTTTCAATTGGTATCAGAGCCTCGTGCTCACGTTTTTAAGCCTAACCACTTAGAGCAAGATGTCTCACGGGGATGGACCTCCTCCTATCTTCGAGGGGGATGATTTTCCATATTGGAAAATTCGCATGGAGGCTTACCTAGAAGCTCTAGATGTTGGAATTCTTAGAGCCGCCTCTCAAGGGTTCCCAACACCTAAGAATGCCGCACAACTTCAAGGCGATGAAGTAAACTATGAAAAATGAAATGCAAAGGCTCGCAACACCATCTTTAGAGGCCTTTGCAAAGATGTGTTTAATCGTGTAAGGAACCACAAAGACGCCCATGCACTATGGTCGGACGTTTGTGCGCTCCATGAGGGAACCAAGAGTGAGCGTGAGGAACGCTATCATCTTGTGATTAAAAAGCTAAATTCTTTTGAGATGCTTCCCAAAGAAAGTGCTAATGAAATGTATTCTTGTTTAAATGTTCTTGTAGACGAAGTCAATGGGCTTGGACTTACTCAAATGTCACCATCCGACGTTGTGAGAAAGATCTTGAGTGTCCTCCCCATTGACAAATATGGGCACATTGTGACCGTGCTACATCAAGGTGATCTTTCCACCGCTACACCGACACAAATCTTGGGAAAGATCAATGCTCATGAGATGTACATGCACATCACACCATAAGATGGCTCATCCTCTACAAAGAAGAAGGAGAAGGACTTAGCATTCAAAGCTAGCCAAGATAAGGGCAAGGCAAGACTTGAGTATGAGAGCTCAAGTGATGAAGATGATGAAGAAAGTCTTGCTCTCATGGTGAAGAAGACCGCCAAGATGCTAAAGAAGCTAAACAAGAGTGGCATCAAGTTTGACGGCAAGAAGAAGAAGTTCTTCACTAGCTCAAGAAGAAAGCCAATCTCCGAGATGGATTGCTACAATTGTGGCGAACTTGGTCACCTAGCTCATCAATGCACAAAGCCCAAGAAAGACAAGTTCAAGAACAAGGGCAAGAAAGATGATTCAAGTGATGAAGATGAAAAGAAAAAGAACAAGCCATACAAGAAGAGAGAAGGCAAAAAGAGAGACTTCTACAAGAAGAAGAAGAGTGGCAAGGCCTATATTGTCGGTGATTGGCTCACGGACATTGATTCATCAAGTGGATCATCCGATGATGAGAGTGACAATGAGAAGGTGGCCGCCATTGCTATTGATCTTGCATCCTCACCGCCACCATTGCCATCAACACACCTATGCCTTATGGCCAAGGGTGAATGCAAGGTAACTAAGAGTGATGATAGTAGTGATGATGAGCAAGCTAGTGATGATGATAGTGATAGCGATGATGATTCACCCACATATGATGATCTTGTCAAAATATTAAGAAAATACACTAAGATCATTAGAAAGAGTAGAGCTACAAATGAAAAACTTGATGCTAAAAATGATTCACTCTTAGCTAAGTGTGATACATTAGAAAAGGCTAATGATGAGCTCAAAGAAACAAATGATTCTATATCATCTAAACTCAAGGAGCTCAAATCTTCTAAGAAAGAGCTTAAAGATAAACATGATAAACTTGAGTGGGTGCACAATGAGCTTATCACTAGTCACAACAAGCTAAAAGATGAATATACAACTCTAAAGATCAATCATGATACCCTTGTTATTGCACAAGAATTCTTACCAAATGAGCCACATGATGCTACTAACCATGTTGTTAAGATTGATATAGCTACCTCATGTGATGATTTAATTGATGAGAGCATTGAGCATGGATCTAGTAGCAAAGGCAAGCAAGTGGTTGAGTGCAATGACTATGATGAGTATGTCAAGCTCAAGAGTGACCATGAGAAGCTCATGAAAGATCTTGAAGAGATGAAAAGTCACAACACCATTGTGCTAGAAACTCTTGATCACGACAAAGAGTTGATCTTTGAGAATGAGAAGCTCAAAGAAGAAAACAAGAAACTCAAGGAAGAGAAGAACAATGATATTCTCAAGGAAGAGAACAAGAAGCTCAAGATGGAGAAAGAGCATCTCAAGGTGGGATTGAGCAAGTTTGCTAGAGGCAAGCATCTCCAAAGTGAGCTACTCATGAATACCGTCATGAAGATGGATAGAAGTGGCATTGGATATATGGCAAGTGTAGAGAAGAAGAAAGGCTCAAGCTCAACACCAACAATCAAAGCCAAAGCTAAAGCCAAAGAGATGTTTTGAGTGTGGACAAGAAGGTCACTTTGCTCATGAGTGTTAAACTCCACCACCACAACCCTTGCCCAAGCATGCTAGACCTTTGCTTTCAATGCTCACTACATGCTTAGAAAAGATTCTAGTGGAAAGATGAAAGTCATGTTCTTAGGACCCCCCAACAAGAGTAGGCCTAAGAAGATTTGGGTGGCTAAGTCACTTGTTGAGAAGGTGAAGGGCCCTCAACAAGTTTGGATCCCTAAAGCTTGAATCTCTTGTGTGTAGGTGAACTACAAGACCGGTGGAAGTCATTGGGTTATTGATAGTGGTTGCACTCAACATATGACCGGTGATCCTCGTATGTTCACCTCACTAGATGAAGAGGTAGATGGACAAGAGAAAATAACTTTTGGAGATAATTCAAAGGGCAAGGTTAAAGGATTGGGCAAAGTGGCAATATCAAATGATCATTCTATCTCCAATGTGCTCTATGTTGCCTCATTGAGTTTCAACTTGCTATCCGTTGGGCAATTGCGTGATCTTGGCTTCCAATGCTTATTCACCAAGAAGGAGGTTGTTGTATCCAAAGTAGATGACAAACAAGTGATATTCAATGGATTTAGATACAACAACTTATATCTAGTTGACTTCACCTCTAAAAATGCAAACTTGAAGACTTGCCTATTCACCAAAACAACACTTGGGTGGCTATGGCATAGAAGACTTGCTCATGTTGGGATGAGCTCACTCAAGAAGCTTATGAAGAATGATTTAGTAAGAGGGTTGAAGGATGTGAAGTTTGAGAAGGACAAGCTTTGTAGTGCATGTCAAGCCGGCAAGCAAGTTGCAAACACTCATCCAACCGAACCTTTCATGTCAACCACAAGAGTGCTAGAACTCCTATACATGGATTTATTTGGACCAACAACATACAAGAGTTTGGGAGGAAATCTCTATTGTCTTATGATTGTGGATGACTATTCAAGGTATACATGGGTGTTCTTCCTTCATGACAAATCCGAAAGTTGCATCTTGTTTCAAGAAGTTTGCCAAGAGAGCTCAAAATGAATTTGAAGTGAAGTTCAAGAAGATAAGAAGTGACAATGGCAAAGAATTTGACAACACAAACATAGAAGCTTATTGTGATGAAGTTGGAATCAAACATGAAGTCTCCGCAACCTATACTCCTCAACAAAATGGTGTAGTTGAGAGGAAGAACCGGACTTTGATCACTCTTGCTAGGACAATGCTAGATGAGTACAACACCCCCGAAGCTCTATGGGCAGAAGCAATCAACACCGCATGTTATGCATCCAACCGCCTATTTCTTCAAAAGTTCCTTATCAAGACACCATATGAGTTGCTCATTGGGAAGAAGCCGGACGTCTCCTTCTTTAGGGTGTTTGGTTGCAAGTGCTATATCTACAAGAAGCGGCAACACCTAGGGAAGTTTCAAAGACATTGTGATATAGGTTTTCTTGTTGGTTACTCATTGAAGTCCAAAGCATATAGAGTATTTAATCATGCCACTGGCTTGGTTGAAGAAACATATGATGTGGAATTTGATGAATCTAACGGCTCCCAAGGAGCACATGAGAATCTTGATGATGTAGGTGATGAACCATTGAGGGAGGCTATGAAGAATATTCCAGTGGGAGACATCAAGCCAAAAGATGATGAAGATGATGTACAAGTCATTGACCAACCTTCTTCATCAAATATACCACAAGATGGTGAAAAAGATGGGAGAGTAGAAAATGAAGATACTCATATCTCCCATGAGCAAATGGTGGTACAAGCACAAGATGTTGATGCTCCACAACCTCCTCCTCAAGTGGTCAATAGAAGAAATACACCTCTCCTACAAGATCATCCATAAGATCTCATCATAGGGAGTCCAACAAAGGGTGTGATGACTCAATCTCAAAAACTTACTTCATTTATTGCTCATCACTCTTTTTGTCTCTTGCTATGAGCCTACCAAGGTAGAAGAAGCTCTTAAAGATATGGATTGGATCAATGCCATGCATGAAGAGTTGAACAACTTCACTCGCAATGAAGTTTGGACTCTTGAAGAGCGACCAAAAGGTGCAAGAGTCATAGGAACGAAGTGGGTGTTCCGCAACAAGCAAGATGATCAAGGTGTTGTTGTGAGGAACAAGGCAAGACTAGTTGCAAAGGGGTTCTCTCAAGTTGAAGGTTTGGATTTTGGAGATACCTTTGCACCGGTTGCAAGATTAGAAGCCATCCGTATCCTTCTTGCATATGCATCACATCATGAAATGAAACTATATCAAATGGATGTGAAAAATGCATTTTTAAATGGCTTTATAAATGAACTAGTCTATGTTGATCAACCTCCCGGGTTTAAAGACCCTAGATATCCTAATCATGTTTATAGGTTGTCCAAGGCACTATATGGGCTTAAGCAAGCCCCAAGAGCTTGGTATGAGCGCCTTCGGGACTTCCTCATTGAGAAGGGCTTCACCATTAGGAAGGTCGACACCACACTATTCACCAAGAAGCTTGATGGGCATATCTTCATTTGTCAAGTATATGTTGATGATATCATCTTTGGATCATCAAATGAAGACTCATGCAAAGAATTTGGTGAATTCATGTCGAAGGAGTTCGAGATGTCAATGATTGGTGAGCTTACATTCTTTCTTGGTTTTCAAGTCAAGCAAATGAAAGAAGGCATCTTCATCTCTCAAGAGAAATACACAAAAGATCTTCTCAAGAGATTTAAGATGGATGAATGTAAGCCAATCAAGATACCAATGCCTACAAATGGACATCTCGACCTAGATGAGGGAGGTAACCCGGTTGATCAAACTCTCTACCGTTCTATGATTGGTAGCTTATTATATTTAACCGCATCTAGGCCCGACATCATGTTTAGTGTGTGTATGTGTGCTAGATTTCAAGCTAGTCCTAAGGAAACACATTTAATTACCATAAAAAGAATCCTTAGGTATCTTAAGCACACACCAAGCATTGGTCTTTGGTATCCCAAAGGAGCTTTATTTGAATTAATTGGCTATTCCGATTCGGATTACGCCACATGCAAAGTTGATAGAAAGAGCACATCCGGAGGGTGCCATTTGCTTGGTAGATCACTTGTGTCTTGGTCCTCCAAGAAACAAAATAGTGTGGCTTTGTCCACCGCCGAAGCGGAATATATTGCCGCGGGTGCTTGTTGTGCACAAATATTATACATGAAACAAACTTTGCTAGACTATGGAGTAGTTCTAGAGAAAGTACCTCTTTTGTGCGACAATGAAAGTGCGGTAAAACTTGCAAATAATCCGGTTCAACACTCTCGCACCAAGCATATAGATATCCATCATCACTTTCTAAGAGATCATGTGGCTAAAAATGATATATCACTAGAAGGTGTAAGATCCGAAGATCAATTAGCAGATATCTTCACAAAACCGCTAGATGAGGCTACATTTTGTAGATTGTGGAATGAGCTCAATGTACTTGATTTTAATAACTTCACTAAAAATTGAGCTTGTGTTGTCCATTGCATTCATTGTAATATACAACATGTTTAATTTGTGGCAATGCACATAGGGCTTGTCTAACATGGTTATGATAATCGCCGAAAAGCGTGTGAAGAAGCTTAACCTTGGATCAAACTTGACAAGCAACTAGACTTACTTACAAGTATTGCATATGCATGAATGTTGTTTTGTCGTTTTGTTCCATTTGCCCTCTTGTTGCCTATTTTCTTAAAAGAATTATAGCCTAAGGCAAAATATTTTGAAAAATATGAGGGTTTGAGAGAGGTCACTCACATCAGTCCCAATGGGTGTTTATTTGGATCTTATTCAAGTTGGGACTTGATTGAGAACAGACAGCGCGAAGGAAGTTTGAAGATTTGCTGGAAAAGGTGCACCGGACGCAGCACCGGACGCTGCTGTCCAGCGTTCGGTCAGTTCACAGGAGGTGAACTGCTGATGAAGGAGTGACCGGACGCTGCGTCTGTGCGTCCGGTTAGGAAGGGTTCAGCGTCTAGTCGATCGAAGGGTACATAAGTTGTACTGACCGGACCCTGCCTGCGTCCGGTCATGGACCACCGGACGCGTCCGGTCCCGATTCTAGAGGATTTGGACCTCTCTGGAATCGACCGGACGCTGGGTGGTAGCGTCCGGTCGCTACCACCAGAGCGTCCGGTCAGTGGATCTCGCGCGGTTTCAGGACTCCTTTCTCTGATTCCTTTTCTGTCGCGTGTGGGGAACTATTTAACCACAAGCCATACCTTTGTTCGCCCTCATCCTGCTGTGCCCTAGCAGCCGCCACGCCGAGCCACCGCCAAGTCACGCCGGTTTTTGCCCTAGCCAGCGCCACCGCGACCCTGCGCCGCCCACGCCGCCGTGCTCCTGCTTCCCGTGCGCCAGCACAGCACGCGCCACCGCAGCTCGCGCGCCACCGCGCCAACGCTGCCGTAGCTCACTGGAGTCACTCTGTTCATGCCTCTGCTCTGCCTCTTGCCATGTGCCCTAGCCTCATCTCCTCTCGGTAAGGCTAGCCCCTTGTTTCAATTTCAAATTGCGTAAATCAATTTGCAATACAATGCACTGATTTCACAAATACTAGGGTCACCAGTTCATCTTTGCTCCGTGTAACCCCAGCCGGTTCCGAGGTTCCCCCGCGTAACATCTCATCTTTTCTTGGATCACTGATCGTCAGGTAGAAAGCCATTCGATTCAATTTCGCATCTACATTGCTTTCTCTGCTAGGGTTTTGCATCTATTAGCAATATGGTATTTATTTGTATATCCATCTATTCTATCGTGCAGCGAGTCGGTTTTGTTGTGATTCTTGTGGCAGTTGGCAGTCAACTCGGAGCCAAGCTCGTGAGTAAGGATCAAGGCCAAGCCTCGAAAGCGGCAGTTTGACAGTTGATCTTCATCAGTGATAGTTCACCATCTTGTCAGTTCAGAATGGCTCACACCAAGAATGTTGGTGGTGGCCTAGGTGATGATGATCGGAGGCCCCCGCCTCACCAGCCAGCCAGATCTAAGGGCAAGTCAACCAAGCAGGTGACATCCAAGAAGCAGAAGTACCCTGATGCAGAGACAGCGAGAGCAGCAGCTGTTGTAGAGGCTGCAGAGCATGCTGAGAGAGGTGGTGCCCGCAACGGAGTTGTCATTGCAGATCAGCCGGTTTCACCAGCACTGAGAGCTGCGATTGAGGAGATTGAGCGTCGTCACGGTAGTCTAGCTGGGACTACCACGTTTGTAGGACGATGGGTTGCCATTGAGGAGGGTCCGTCAGCACAGTAGCATCCCCCACCAGCAGAGCCTCAGCCAGCCCAGAAGACTCAGGAGGGTCAGGAGACCGAGCCGGCACCTCAGCTACGCCGCTCGAGTCGTACCAGTGCTATAGTTCCACCGAGGCCAGTTACACAGCGCAGAGGTTCACGTCCTCCGCCCAGACCTCAGGGTCCGCCTCTAGTGGTTCACCTCGACTTGAGGGCCGCCACCACCAGACAGGTTCAACAGCTGCAATTTGTTGAGTTTGAGGTTTGGTTTCCTCCGAGGAGGGATGAGAGAGCAGCTAAGGGTTTCTACATGCCACTACAGGAGGATTTCTATAATGCTCAACAGTGGGGCAGTGTTTAGATCTCAGAGAGTCTGTCAGATAGAGTCTATTGTGGCAGCAGCTGGAGAGAGCATTCGGCCATACTTGTCATATTTGCCAGGACTGTCAGATCTGATTGGACGGATGGGGATATATGTACCATCTTGGGTCCATCAGTTTTATGCCTTGCTCTACATCGATCCACATCACAGATTCATTCACTTTGCCTTCAAAGGCAAAGACTACAGAGTGACGAGCGGTAGAGTCAGAGAGATACTGAGGCTACAGGAGCAGCCTGTCAAGATGCTTGAGGTCTGTTATGGATAACAGGAGCCTCCCAGGCGTCCTCATGGAGGGTTGGTGCCCCCTACAGATTTAGTGCGACATTGCTTCAAGAGCCGTTTGGAGAGGGGTCGAGCAGGAACCCCAGTGACTTGACTCCTACAGGAGGGTACTAGAGGCCATCATTAGGAGGACACTGCTTCCCAAGCTGGGATACAGGGAGGGCCTGACTCGCTTATAGCTCTGGCTTCTCAATGCCATTATGCAGCAGACAATATTTGATATCTGGGATCTCCTGCTTTCAGAGATGGAGGATACTATAGCTGAGGAATTCAAGGGTCGCAGGCAGCTTCCCTATGCTCACTGGATCATGTTCCTCATCCACAGAGTAGTGCTTGATAAGCCCCCTAGCATGATGGATGAGTATATAGGTGCCACCACAGAGTTCCCAGCTTACAACCTATCATAGAGGATTAGGCACACCACTCCTCAGGCACCCAGACAGCCTAGCCGTCGTCCCGACGTGTCAGAGTCCGCAACTCAGCAGGATGAGATCATCAGAGGGATTGCAGCCACTGAGGAGGAGGAGCTAGAGGCACAGCAGGAGGTGAGCGAGTACAATGACAGCTCTGACGACGACTACCAGCCTATACCTCAGATGCCTCCACGCAGACACGATGCAGAGGCCGATAGCTCTAGTTTCTACTCCACTTGCTCCACAGACAGACCCCGCTCTCATTGCTATTCTTGAGCGGATGCAGCAGGATAGACACGATAGGCACAGGAGACAGCTGCCAACTTCGCATAGTTTCAGGCTCGTCAGGACGAGTTCTAGTCGGCAGCAGCAGCTCCTTCAGCACCAGTAGTTACTTATGCCAACAGCAGCTCATGGGATTCATGCAACATGTAGTGACAGCCATTGGGATCCCACTGCCACAGCCTTCGCCCCAGCTTACACAGCCTCCTACCACTTCGACGACTCCAGCAGTATAGCCTAGTGGGCTCCAGAGTCAGGGACAACCTCCAGCTCAGTTTGCTTCACCTCCTATATAGGTGTCCCAGTGGTTAGCCTCACCCGTGGTAGCCCCACAGTTCACTCCATTTCAGATGGGCTTCACACTAGAGCAGTCTTCCTCACTATTCGTGCCAGAGACGTCAGTCTCCAGGAGTCTTGGAGCATCCTTCAGCAAGTTGACCGGCATGCCTACTCCGCCTCATATGCACACCACCGGTCCATCTACAGCAGCTCCAGTCGCAGTGACTACTTAGAGGCTCCCCTCGTCTGTCGCTTTGTCAGATCCTACGACAGACATACTAGCAGCTTCCCAGGCAGCACCAGCCCTAGCTCAGACCCAGACCGCTTCAGCGACACTTTCTGCTTCAGAGGGTCAGTCAGTTCAGAGCTCAGGGTCAGATGATGATGGCGCCTAGTTCCATCTTGCTCCACGTACTTCAGCGCCCGACTCGTCCGCTGCAGCCCCACCGACCGACCCTTAGGTTTTGGTGTTTGACGCCAAAGGGGGAGAGGGCTTGAGTATGTAGACTCAGGGGGAGCGAGTTTTAGGGGGAGCTAGTTATCTAGTATTAGTTTATTATATACATTTGGAGTTTTATTTGTGTGATACACTATTACTTATGCATTCGTGTGTTTACTTTCATGCATACTATTATATATATGTGATAGTGCTATCTACGTGATTGTGATAGTTGACATGTGTGATTTCTACTTTGCATTATCTATATGTCATATCACTTGTGATGCTCATTTGTTTTTGCTTCCGCACGTATACTTCGAAGCAAATGAGCTTTGTTACTTGTACTCATGCTTAATTCATATTCTTTGAGTACATTGTGTTGGCTTGGGTCATATAAGCTTGCCTAACTCTTTTGTTCTTATTGACAAAAGCTTATATGAACCAAGCCCTTCAAAAACCTCACTCTTTAACATACTCGAGGTGGTATTGTCATCAATCACCAAAAAGGGGGAGATTGAAAGCATCTAGGCCCCTAAGTGGATTTTGGTGATTAATGTCAATACAAGATTACTATGACTAACATGTGTTTTGCAGAGGCAATTAAGTTAGGTCATGGTAATGGAGATCGATTGGGCAATCGAGGTTGTCATGCCCCTACGATAGAAATCATTTCGGTTTTCAAAGGACGGATGACAAGGTTAAGGATAACTAGTTCTAAGTGTAAATTGAAGTTGGAGAGACACTTAGAGTAGTTTAGGACTTTGTTTTTTCCTTTGGCCGTACTATGAAGGGGGGTATGAACGGGTAGCTTGACCTAGTTGAGTCTAGTGAGTTAGGTGTGGTGCACACTTGTTAAAACTAGCTCTAGGTAGCTCCTATGAATGCCTAAGATCCTTTGGAGCTAACTTCATTCACATATGATCGAGAGTTGAAAGTGAATGGAGGGTCAAATACTGACCGGACGCTAGCTCCGGTGCGACCGGACGCTGGCCACAGGGTCCGGTCAGTTCATTTGACTGTGAAGAACAAGTCTGGTGTGACCGGATGCTAGAAGGTCGTGTGACCAGACGCTGAGGGCCAGCGTCCAGTCGACTCCAGTAAGGGTCCAGACTTGAGAAAGTGCGACCGGACATGTCCGGTCAGTGGTGACCAGACCCTGAGTATCCAGCGTTCGGTCGTTTACAGTAAGCATCCAAGAGCGACCAGACGCGTCCGATCGGTACTGACCAGACCCTGACAGCGTCCGGTCATCACTTGAAAACTATTCGTGGGTTGAACTGATCGGAGCGTCCGGTCAAAACGATCGGAGCGTCCGGTCACCCCGTAGAAGCTCATAACGGTTCATTTTTCAGGCTGCCTTATAAATAGAAGCTCCACTCGTGAGTGGAGCTACTTTTGCTCATTCCAACAGCTGAGAAACACGTTTGTGAGTGCCAAGAAGAGCAAGGTCCTAGTGAGGTATTTGTGATTTGAGAATCCAAGAGTGAAACCTCATTAGTGAATCAAGAGTAGACAAGTGTGCATCCATCTTCTCATTAGGCTTCGCGTGGTCAAGTGAGAGTTCGTGCTTGTTACTCTTGGTGATCGCCATCACCTAGACGGCTTGGTGGTGATTGGGAGTTTGGTGTTCACCCGGCGGAGCTTGTGGGTGACCCAACTCAAGTTGTGAGCGGCTTTGGGTGATTCGCTGCGACGGAGTGTCGAAGAATCAACCCATAGAGAGCACTTGATCCTTGCGCAGATCAAGGGGGAGCTACACCCTTGCGCGGGTGCTCCAATGAGGACTAGTGGAGAGTGGCGACTCTCCGATACCTCGGCAAAACATCGCCGCGTTCCTTTCTCTCCCTATTTACTTTGAGCACTTACTTTGAGTATTTACTTTGAGCAATTCAATACTTGTTTTACATTCATAGAATTGCTATGCTAGAGTAAGTTTGGAACATAGGGTGCAAGTCATTTGTGCATTGTTTTGATAGAAACACTTTTCTAGGCACAAGGGGTTAATTGGGCTATCCGTAGGATTTGTTTATTGCAAGAAAATTTAGAATTAGCCCAATTCACCCCCCTCTTGGGCATCTTGATCCTTTCACCATCGCCGTCCAATCTCCTTTCCCACCCTTCCGAGGAGGTGGGATCTTTAATGTCAGCATCGACAGGCCTCCATGGGATGGAGAAATCGACGATGACCGCACCGCTCGTGTCAATAGGAATGCCAACCATGCGCAGCGCCGAGCAAATGAGGCCGCCATTGTGCTAGCCAAAGCTGATCGCAACAAATAGCTTGACTCGCAAGGGAGGCCACGCCCACTCCAATGCAACCTTGACGACAAATTTGTTCATGTCGATGGTCACGACGTCTTCAAGACCCCAAGCACCAACTTGGCCGTGGCCGCCAATGAGCTCACCTGGCTCGAGCAAACGCTAGAAGTCGCCAAGGTCACTGCCATGTTTAAAGTAGCGCACTGCTAGGTCAACGAGATCTGCCAAGATCAGAGACCTTCCTACTCGACGAGCTCGATTCACCTATCCGTCGCGCCAAGATCCAATCATCGCCCCAGCCAAAGCTGTTTCACCGACCAGCATCATGATGATGGACAACCCCTCTATGGGGGAGCTAGGGGGAATCACATTGACTACCCTCACCAACATGATCAAGAAGTCGACCAAGACGTCCAAGCGCACATCAACAATCTCTGAGACATGTGATGTCATATCGATGGGCGCCATTTCTCTCACCTTGAAGAAGTACGGCAGTGTTAGGAGTACGAACAAGAGTTCAGTAATCCGGACATAGCCCTCTAGCCACTTAACGCCGCCAATACCACCAATCACGACGGTGACGATCTCGAAGGGCCCTGAGCATTCACTTGGGCACTCTGAACACTCTAGTGGCCTCGTGGTTTCAAAATCACCAGGGTCGAGCCATACGAGGGGCGGATGAACCCCACATAGTGGCTACAAGCTTATGCCACCGCCGTGCGTGCCACCAGGGGAGATACAAGTGTCATGGCGAACTATCTTCCCATCATGCTCACGCCAACCACGATGAACTGGCTCATGAGCCTTGCCCTAGATTCCATCAAATCCTGGGAACAACTGAAGAAGGTGTTCACCGACAACTACATGGCTACATGTACTCGGCCGGGCACCAAGCATGATCTGAACTGCATCTATCAGAAACCGTCTGAGCTCCTCCATAGCTACATCAGACACTTTTCTGAGATGAGGAATTCTATTCCCAACATCATAGAAGCTGAAGTCATCACTGCCTTCATTTGAGGACTCCATCACCACGACCTCTGCTCCAAATTCAATCGCAAGCCACCAAAAGGGATTGGCAAGATGATCATGACCGCCGACCAGTATGTCGACGCTGAAGAGGCCGAAGTTTGCTTCAACAAGGATGCAGGCACTCACCACCCAACTCGCCGTAGCGACGAGTGCCCCGATGACCGACGCCACAATGACCGCCACTACAACGACCACGACCACCGTCAGGACAACGCCCGTGATCGGCCGGAAGGGTCTAGATTTGGTCAATATCGCCGCCGCCGACCAGACCACATCGTTGCCACTGTTGATGAACCTCGCGCTAAGCGCAATTATGACGAGCAGTACAAGAAGATCCTCAAAGGCCCATGCCCTCTCCACAAGAATAGCAAGCATGAGATGCAGGACTGCCTTGGCTTGGCTAAGGAATTCCTGGACAAAAAGAAAGACAACGACAACGACGATGGAGCCAGAGGTCGTAGTCCACCTAGGGACAACAACAATGCCTTCTAGGATCATGACAAAGTGGTTGCCACTATCTTTGGGGGCCTCGCTGCCACCGAGAGCAGACAAGATCAGAAGCTCACCGCCCGCTGGGTGCTCGCTGTCAACGTAGAAGATGCCATCGCCAACCCTAGCTATCACCCCTGGTCTGAGGTCCCCATCACCTTCAACAAGGCTGACTAGTGGGCAGACATCACATGGCGTTTCCCCCTCATTCTTGATGCAACCATAAGGAAAGTGCTTTTCAGGAAGGTACTCATCGGCAGCGGAAGTGCTCTGAACCTCCTCTTCGTCGGAGCCCTAAATGAGTCAGGCCTTGGAATAGAAGACCTCACACCCTCTGACTCCTCTTTCTGGGGTGTGGTACCTGGTAGGGCATCCAAACCACTTGGAGAGATCAACCTCCTGGTATAATTTTGCACAACTAGCAACTACCGCGTCGAGCACATCAACTTCTACGTCGCGGACTTCAACATCACCTATCATGCCATACTTGGTCGACCAGCTCTGGCCAAGTTCATGATGATACCGCACTACACCTATTTGGTATTGAAGATGCCTTTGCCTGTAGGAGTGTTGGCCCTATGGGCCAACCTCTCCATCGCCTATACCTGCGAGACAGAGAGTCTCGCCCCCGCCGAAGCCACCGACCTCTCCATCCAGATGGCTAGCGTGGTCATCGACGCCAAGATGGTGCCCACCGATGACATGGAGATCCCAGAACTGGAGCCTCCTCGCGCCTCTGCCAAGTCTAAGGAAACAAAGGAGGTTGGCCTTGGCCTCGACGACCCCTCCAAGACCGTCAAGATTGGGGCTCACCTCGACCCTAAATAGGAAAGCACGCTCATCTCCTTTCTACGTGCCAATGCTGGTGTTTGCTTGGAAACCTACAAACATGCTAGGGGTACCATGGGAGAAGATCGAACACACCTTGAATGTCTTGTTGACCACCAAACCGATCAAGTAGAAACTCCGATGATTCGCACCAGACAAGGAGGCTATTAGGGTAGAAATAAAATGGCTCCTAGCTACCAGATTTATTAAAGAAGTGTATCATCCTGAGTGGTTAGCAAACCCTGTTCTTATTCAAAAAAGAATAAAGAATGGAGAATGTGCGTTGATTACACTGATCTCAACAAACACTGCCCTAAACACCTTTTTGGTCTGCCTCTGATAGATGAGGTTGTAGACTCCACCACCGGCTGCGAACTGCTCTCCTTCCTCGATTGTTACTCTGGCTATCACCAGATATCCCTCAAAGAGGATGACTAGATTAAGACATCATTCATCACGCCTTTAAGTGTGTATTGCTATGCCACCATGTTCTTCGGACTCAAGAACGCTGGGGCGACCTACCAAAAAGCCATCCAGATGTTCCTTGACCAACAGATAGGCCACAATGTCGAAGCTTACATCGACGATGTGGTCATCAAATCCAAAACCGCCGACAATCTTATCACTGATCTCGAAGAAATGTTCGCCAACCTGAAAAGATACAGATGGAAGTTGAACCCTTCAAAGTGCATCTTTAGAGTTCCATCCGGCATACTCCTAGGCTACATCGTCAGTGCCCGTGGTATCGAACCCAACCCCGACAAGGTCTCTACAATCACCAACATGAAGCGGCCAACCTGTGTAAAGGATATACAGAAGCTCACAGGGTGCATGGCTGCTCTCAGCCACTTTATATCGCGCCTCGGCAAAAAGGGACTACCATTTTTCAAGCTACTCAAGGCCTCCGAGCGCTTCTCCTGGTCGGAGGAGGCTGACATAGCTTTTGAGTTGCTCAAGTTGTTTCTAATGAAGCCTCTGATCATGACGGCACCTCAACCAGATGAAACCCTACTGATCTACATCGTCGCCACTTCTCGCGTCGTTAGCATAGCTATCGTCGTCGAGCGCGAGGAAGCTGAACACGCCTATAAGGTGCAACATCCGGTCTACTTCATCAGCGAGGTTCTTAATGAGTCCAAAACTCATTACCCTCAGGTTCAGAAGCTGTTGTACACCATTTTAATCACGTCGCGCAAGCTCCGCCATTACTTTGAGTACTACAAGATCACCGTGGTTACTGAGTTCCCTCTAGGGGACATCCACCACAACAAAGAGGCCAATGTCCGCATCATCAAGTGGGCTATCGAGCTCGACACTTACTCCATCAAATTCTGAAGCAGGCCTACTATTAAGTCATAGGCGCTAGCTGACTTCATCGCTGAGTGGACCGAGATCCAAGAGCCCATCCCGGCTGCTTGCCCCAAGCACTGGGTGATGTACTTCGATGGTGCCCTCAACATCAACGGTGCTGGTGCTGGCATTTTATTCATTACTCTAATGAAGGACAGGCTCCGATATGTCCTCTGAATTCATTTTCTAGCCTCCAACAACATCGTGGAATATGAAGCATGTCTCCATGGACTCCGTATAGCCATCGAGCTCGGCGTCAAACGCCTTATGGTATACGGAGACTATGCGTTGGTCATCAACCAAGTCAACAAAGATTGGACCAATTCCAGTGAGAAGATGGACGCATACTGCACCGAGATCAGGAAACTCAAAGGAAAGTTCTATGGTATTGAGTACCACCACATTGTACAAGATCAAAATTAGCTCGCTGACCACCTATCTAAGATAGGCTCTTCTCACGCTACAATTCCATCTGGGGTTTTCATTCAAGACCTCTTTACGTCATCTATCAAGGAAGAGAAGGAAGTTCAAGAAATCCCCCCCGCCGAGCAGCTGGTACTTACATTACCTCTGTCGGACGTAGATTGGAGAGAACAGTTCATCAAGTACCTCACCAGTGCTGACATACCCGCCGACAAGATTGAAACTGAATGCCTCATTCACCGCAGCAAGCATTATGTGCTGGTGGACGAGAACTTGATAAGGAAAAGTGCCAAGGAAGGGATACTGCAGAAATGCATCACCCAAGAAGAGGGAATGAAACTACTTCTTGAAATTCACTCTGGCTCTTGTGGCAATCATGTGGCCTCCAGAAACCTGGTCGACAAAGCTTTCTGAGCTGGTTTTTACTGGCCCACGGCCATCACCGACGTAGAAGACCTCGTCTAACGTTGTGAAGGATGCAAATTTTTTGCCAAACAAATTCACGTGTCGGCGCAGGAATTGTAGACCATCCTAGCTTCCTGGCCTTTCACATGCTGGGGACTGGATATGATCAGGTCTTTCAAGCTTGTGCCAGGTGGTTTTTGGTACGTTTACATCGCCATTGACAAGTTCTCCAAGTGGATCGAATACAAGCTGCTTGTTTCGGCCACTTCAAAAAAAGCAGTCAAGCTCTTCGAAGATATCATCCATGGATTCAGTCTCCCAAATAGCATTATCACCGACCTCGAAACTACATTCACTGGTCATCATTTTTGGGACTTCTACGAAGATCGATGCATCTCTGTCAAATACGTCTCTGTTGCCCATCCTAGAGCCAATGGCCAGGTCGAACGGCTGAACGACATGATCCTCGATGCCCTAAAAAAGAGCCTATATCAGAAAGAGGAGAATCATCCGGGCAAATGGCTATCGACACAAAAATGTGTCGATACATGGCAAACCAGAAGGATCTGCTTAGGATGAGCCTAGAGATTCGCTTAGCTTCAACGCAGGGTTAACCGATCCTAGTTAATTTAACCTGCAATTGACAAGGAGAGAAAGTTTATGAGTAATTTAAGGAGAAACATGCTGGTCTTTGCCTAGATAGTTCCAAGTATGCCGCTTCGGGAGCAGCCAGACGAGAAAATAGATTAAATAGCCGATACGCACAAAAATTGGCTATTACGGACAGTAAAGCTTATGGATCACGATTGATTTTATGTTGATAAATACAATGCCCACAGATGTAAGTGAAATCATCAGCTAGGTAGATATTACCAGTGTCAATCATTGAGCCGATGAATCTAATCGAGAAAGGATATAGCATGCAAACAAATTGACTGTCTATTACTAATGGACCTACAAATGCTCTGAATCTAATATGTTACCGTCAATAGTGAGGTTGGACCGGATCAATGGCAGCTATGATGATAATAACAAACTAAAACCTTAGAATCCGTAAAACCATCTATACTTCGATAGGCTTTCTGAAAGACATGCTATACGTGAAGGCTCAGGCGAATAGCCGATTCGGGTGAAAAGGGACTACAACGTGTGAACAATCAACTATTTCACAAGGACAAACCTATGGACTCATCAGACTTAACCTACTATCTCTAACAGTGGGGTTCGACCGAATCGATGCAACCATGATAAAGACAACAAATCAAACCCTTAAAGTACATAGATCTATTTACGCTTAACAGAATCATGAGAACACACTATAAGCGTTAAAGCATAGGTGATCGGCTATTTAGCCGATGCAGGCATAGCAAACAGTTAAGGTCATGCCTAATCGAGAACAAATCTACTAACCAGCATCCTCCAATCTACAATGTCATCAGTGGGGATCGATCGGATCATTACAGCCATAATAGCGAACTATAGACCAGATATAACTAACCAACAAACCTCTTCAAGATCATACATGCCTTAACCGCGTACTATGCACAATCAAGATCGAAGTAAAAACGGTCGATGAAACATTTGCTCAAAGTAAGAAACATCGTGTTGTGACAAAGCAAACGACAGACTAAAAGGATAGGAGGCTGATCTAAATTGATCTTGATCGGGCAGATTGATGTTGCTACAAACTAATGATAGTAAGAACATCAATAAGATCAGTAACTTAATGAATCCACCCAAAGGACGCCACCCTTAGGTAGAGCCGATAACTTGACCTTAATCTAGTTCGAGCAGTGGAGGTCGACGAGATCGATGCAACCATACTTGAAACTAGACAAGAGTCGAAACTAGCTTATACTAGAGTTCGCAGTGGAGGTCGACCAGATCGATGCATCCATACAAACAAAAGTATAAGCCATGACGGTACTTACATACAAGCCGGAGGTCGGCCGGACTGATGCAGCCCTGCTTGTTGAAGAACTCGCTGAGATCTACACTACTCCTACTCCTAAGGGTTGGCACAGAGCTAAAAAAAGTAAATTGTATTTTATTGATTGGATGTCCTTTTACAATAGCCGGGGTCCAATATTTATACCTAGAGCCCAAGCATGAATCATACTCAAGTACGACATTACAATCTTTGGTATAGAATAAAACATTCCTAATTTAAGATAACCTGGACCCTAATCTTTCCCTTTTTGTAGAGTCTGACATGTGTTCCCCGACGCCACCGTAGCTCATTGTCGTTATCTGCTGACGTCATTCAAAGAGAGCCGATTCCAGTGTCGCATCTAAATCAGATGATATCAATCCTCATGCAATCGATTCCTTGATTGACACAATCTTGGAAGCTTCGAGTTTCTGCGTTCTTCTTCCCAAATTTTGGTGTAAACACATACCCCCCAATTTTGAGATAAAAATGATTTTATTCCAAAATTCCTACTTATCTGTTCACCACATCGCAACCGTTTTATTCTGAGATATACGCATGACTCTTGACTTCCTGGCCTGAGTCTTATATAATATTCCAATAGTATCTTTTCCAACTCACTCGACCTATTTGCTTTCCCCTTCTTTTTCGAGCAAATCTTAACAGCCGACACCGCCATCAACCCTAGCAAAATCCTCTACCCTATCAAGCTTGTATTCAAGCGGTCTTCTTCAGATTCAAATCTATTTTAGCTGCAATGGTGACCAGCGACCATGTCCCCGAGGTATGCTTTCAAGTTCCCATTCTCAAAGTATCGGTTGCTACCCTGCATTTCCTTTCTTCTCAAATTTATTTCATCTAATTTCTAGGAAATAAGGAACAAAATCTTGATTCCATTAGCTGTTGCTTCTAATGTCTATTTTCTTAGGCCTATGGGTGACCCCAATCCATCTGATTTTATCCATCAAGAAACCAACTAAATCCCCCTTAAACAATCTATAGTGGATTCGTCCTCCTAGAACACCAAGACTCCCTTCAAAAACTAGCCCAAAATGCCTAGGGGATGGAGAGACTAGTTTCGTATGGTGTCTAAGAAAAAGGCTGGAGATTGGGAGCTTTATGATCTGAATTAATGCTTGACACTCTCATTGTCTGGAATGGAGAGGAAAGATCAACTCCTGATCTCTGCATCTTATTTCTGGTCCAACACCCTAAATGCCTTCGTTTTTTGTCATGGCCCAATGACCATCACTTTGGCCAATGTTTATATGCTGACCGGCCTTAGAATAACAGGATCAATGCGTCCTTATGACTTCTTAAGTGCTGGATCCAATAAATTAGCCAAGATATCGAACTGCATAGGATGGGCAAGTTACATTCTGAACCACATCGGAGACGAATCAACTGTTAGAGAAAAAGAATATGTGGCCTTTCTAAACACGTGGTTAGAGAGATTCATCTTCTGTGGGTCATCTTGTGGTTCGACATACAATCACAAACTCATGGCAGAGCATCTGGCAGTAGGCAAGGATATTCCTCTTGGAAAGTATCTATAGGAGCTGCTTATCATCTGATGCACCAGGTAGCTTCCCAATTACTGAAGAATGAACCAGTGCATACTATCAGTGGCCCTTGATGGTTGATACAACTATGGCTGAACCTGTATATGCACAAGATTGTAAGGCCTGATCTTAGAAACCTAAGTTTTCCTTCCTCCAACTTTGATGAGGAATATAGAGGCGAAGAAGGAAGAACCCATCAGTGCATGAGCTATGGTGAGGCTGCATCGGCCATAACAATTGATGTCGATGTTGGCCATCTCTTCAAAAAGTTTTATAGAGGGTTTGATGTAGATATCCTGACTTGGCTACCCTATGATGAGGATGAGAACAATGAGCTGATCTTCCCATTCAAATTTTGATTTGAATCAGGCTATTCGAACAAGACAACAGCTGCAATCTTCAATTCCTTCATCAAGCCCTACGTTCTTCTAGCTGAGTTTCATCATGGTCGTGGCAAATTGGCTACAGGCTCCTTCCTCCTAGGGAACCTTCCAACCTACGAGTTTTACAACCCTTCTTTTGTAGCTCGTCAGTTTGGTCTTGGTCAATTGCCTCCTCAGCTGTTCTTCAAGGATATACTGAGGCCAAGAGAAGGTATCAGTGAAGTAATGGAAACCTCCAAAGTTTTCCAACTAGGATCAGATCTTCCTTCTCTTTACTTGCATGACTGGACAAGAGTCAACTTCTCTTCCAACCTTTTTGACTCTTGGTGGCAAGAATGACACTCCCATCTCTTCTGTGGGCAGGCCCATCCTAGATGCATAGCTCTAGATGGAGAGTTTGCTTCTAACAGTACGGTAATTTACTATTCTTTTTAGAAAAATTATTCGATGAACTCCCCTGCCAACTGTTCTAACAGACCTTTTCAGGACACCAAATTTGATCCCCAAGCTTGGATAGGAAAGGACACCCCATAGATTATCAGCCACCATGCCTAGTTTTAAGAATAGGATCAGCTGCACCTCCATTGAAGAAGCTGATGAAAACTCATGTTGTCCCCATAATCGTAACGTATCAATCTTCAAAGCGCAAGGCAGCCCAAGGGATGACCTAGAAAACTATTACTGGGAAAAGACTCCGCAGAATGAGACCATCAGCTGCTCAGGTAAACAATCCATCTTCTTCTCAAACTGATATTCAACTTCTAATCCTGTTTCTTCATAGTTATCAATCATTGCATCCCAATCTGCTTTAGGTGTGGAACTGTTGTCCTAGGCGTTTGATTTAGTACCAACTAAACCTTCATCGGCTGATCCTCAAAAGGAGCCAATTTCAGTTGAACCAATCAATGCTTCTAGGACTGCAGAAGATGACAATCCTTCCATTTCAATCCCTGATGTTGCCAAGGTATCTCCTTAAAGCTCTTGACTCTCATTCAATTTTACCTTTCATCTGACTATTCATCACGTCAGATACCCTCTGAGGAAACACCTATGCCAGAGCAGGAGTCTGATGATCCTGTTGGTATTGAAAATGATCTGCTGTTGTTGACACCTAGACTGTTGATTCTCTAGTTCAACACACAACTGATGGTAAGAAAATTATATATATATATATATATATATATATATATATATATATATATATATATATATATATATATATATATAAATAATCCTTCGGCAATAACCATGACCTAAAAATCTTCCTTGATGTTTGGAGATACCAATGTTGAAAGTTCAGAACTGATTCAACCGGACATTATTGGTGCATCATCAGCCGTTGCTTCTCTTCAGATAGAGGCTACAACAGAAAAGACACTATATCCACTTTCACCGTTCATTTTATTATAAACTGATCCAAACTCCTAATAAAGATTTTCTTATATATAGGCACTCAATCTTCCAGCTCTGAGCTATTCTTTTAATCTTGAGGAGTATCTAGATGAAGATGAAATCAGCTCATCAGCGACCTCCTCTAAGGAAACTTTGTCAGAAGAGACCAGAAATCGGCTAAGGGATATATTGCCAATGTTTGAGAAGAATATAGCCGATTTGGTCAAAGACACTGATTCAATGCAAAGAGTTTTCTTGGCTATTAAGGGTAACCCATCCCCAGATCTCTCCATAATCTTGTCACCTTTATCCATTATTGATGATCAGGCCACAAAGGTGAAAAGGCTTGGAGGAATCTGTCTAACTATGAAGCTTTATTGGCCAATAGGAACTCCAACAGGCAAGAGGCTAAAGAGCTGATATAGTTGATTGATGATTTGAAGAACTCCTCCCTCAGGATTGATCCAGAGTTGTCTCAATTGGAAATCAAGCGTGCAAAACTTGAGAAGGAGCTGGAGAACGTGAAGGCTGCCATCGATTGCCATAAGTCTAACCTGGCTCAAATACCGGATGCCATCAAGCCAAAGAAACAAGAATTGCTAGCTAAAGTCAGGGAAGGCAGGGCCATCCGCAGTAGCCTCGAGGACATTCCTGATCAGTCGAAGAAGACAAGCAACAAACCGTAGAAGTTGATGCTATCCAGCTAGAAGTATTGAAAGCAATCCAGGATGTTCTAGACTTGTAATCTGTATATCAACATGTATCTTTTGTAGAATCAACGATAACCATACTTTCTAGTGCCTCATTGCATTTCTTGTTTTCGGCTAAAGAACCTATTTGAAAATAGCCGATTCCAAACTTCTAACCTTAATTCGATTAAGAGAACTCCTCAATCTTCTATCCTTAGTCACCAAACACCATATTCTCTTCGGCATTAGTGAGGTGGAGCTTCACCTTCTATTAATTGTGGTTGCCTTTTGCATGTCCCGAGGCATCCACCTCTTTGCTCTGTGGCTTCAAATACCAGCCGAGGGCTTTGACCTCGAACACATCTACATTCACAACTGCTCCTGTTCCTTTGCACTTCTCTGCCCTCGCAAACTCTATAGCGGCCTTCTTCCCCTTCTTATAGATCCAATCAACTTCATGGCCGGCGATGATAGCCGAGGCAAATGTGCAGCAGAGGAGATCCTAAGGAGGAATGCCGGTGAACCAACACCTTCGACGTATGAGGTAAAACCAATATCTTCTGCTCATGGTGATGAACTCTTCTGACTTGTTTATAGGTTCATCTTGAATGATAGCCTTCGTCCCCTTCCTAGGGCCGGTGAGCCCTCTGATGCTGCATCCTCTGCACTGGCCTTGTCGTCGGACTCCTCCAACTCTTACAATGGTGATGATGGCTGGTGTTTCCTCCGAGAGTGGAGGGCAGCCTAGGACCGTTATTCCGAGGCAACTCTGGAAAACAGCTAGCTTGAGATCTGCCTTAGGGTCTCTCAAGCCGCCCTTCATGCCGCCGAAGAAGAGGCCAGCGCTGCTCGAGCGCGGTTGGCCGAATCCGATGCCATGGTGGCGGGTAAGATGGATTCCAGGAGCACCTTCACTCTGATTTCCACTGTCTTTATCTTGATAGCTCTTCTATTTTTGTGATCGCCATCCCTGATGGGTTGGCAGCGAATGTGGCTATGGATGCCATCAATGCCTGGGGCTCCCTTATCAACCCTCGCCTCCATGATGTTCTGGCCCGCATTCAGGAGATCACCCTCTATGGTGTCCACCATGGCGCATTGGTGGTGCTGGCCACGGCGTAGGTCCAGATCGAGCATGAGCTCCACACCATGGAGACAGGCTTCTCGATGGGTGATGGCCTCGAAGAGCATGAGGATTTGATCGCGGAGTTCATTGATGCAGCGGAGGCCATTATGGACATCACATCCACTTAGGATGTGATAAATAATGTCTTCGATTAGTTTGTACTTAGGGTGAACTGATCAATGAATGAAAGCTTCCACCTTTTGTATGATAGATTTGTGTACTTTCTGTAGTGTCATGATTTTTTCTGCGTTTGTTTTTGTTCTATAGGCGATACATTTCATATCAGCTTTTCTTCCTTTTGGGGTAATTTTGAACTAAAGGCGATACCCTTCTAGTACCGGCTATTAGAGTTGATGACTGAATGAATCGGCAGTCAAGTATTGATCCAAATGCTAGGATGATATTCCTTCAAACATTTTCTATTAATCACTCCTTGATAGGTTGTACCAGAGCTCTTTAGACCAAAGATTAAACAATCGATCGATCTAGGCCGAGCATCTCATTAAATAGAACAACCTTTAAATTCCCTTTAATAAATTTATCAACTCTAACTTGTATTCAGGATTCGACTTAGCGCTTACATACGTCAGCCTAGGCTTATCTCTAGGACCAATGTTTATCTTCCTTAATCCACCGGCCGACTAAAAGCTCTAGTTTGGTTTTGGTGAATTGATGAAACCCTAAGTGCTAACCTAGTTCATCAAGTGATCATGAGATAGGTAGCACACTTCAAGTAGAGAAGCAAATGAAGATCATAACATGACAATGGTGATAGCATGGAGATGATCAAGGGCTTAGACTTGAAGAGAAGAAAGAGAAAAACAAAAAGCTCAAGGCAAAGGTATAACTTGTAGGAGCTATTTTGTTTTGGTGATCTAGACACTTAGAGAGTGTGATCACATTTAGGTTTGATAGCCGTACTGTTAAGAGGGGTGAAACTCATATTGGAATGCGGTTATCAAAGTGCCACTAGATGCTCCAACTCATTGCATATGCATTTAGGATCTAGTGGAGTGCTAACACCCTTGATAATATTTGTGAAAATATGCTAACACATGTGCACAAGGTGTGTGCAGGGTTGAGATGGGTTCGGCGCTTTTGAGAAAATGAAATGCCTATTTTCTATTGCGCCGGATGCAAATTCTTGGTGGTTGGTACATTGGAGCAAGGGTGGAGAAGATAGAAGTGAGAACAGAGCTGATGTCAGCGTCGGTCCAGTGACCGGACGCTGAATCCAGAAGCACCGGACGCTGACTGCCTGCGTCCAGTCACGTTGACTGTCGGTACAGTGGCTAGGGTTTACCACCGGACGCTGGCTGTGTCCGGTCGAGGTGGACCAGATGCGTCCGGTCGAGGAAAACCAGGTTTCGACCCTTACTGTACTCGACCGGACACTGAGGTTCCAGCGTCCGGTCAGTTTTAACCGGATGCGTCCGGTCGAGGTCGGTACCTTACTGGAAACGACCGGACGCTGGGGGTTCAGCGTCCAGTCAGTTGAAGCTGCTACGTCCGGTCAGCACCATAACCATTGGGATCTGACAAACAACATTTGAAGGCGATGACATGTGGCGTCCATCGGGCGACCGGACGCTGAGGGCCAGCGTCCGGTCAGAGCGCGTTTTGCCCAGTGAAGGGGTATAACGGCTCTATTTGATTGGGGCTCTATTTATAGCCCCATGGCCGACTCAAGGGATGATGTTTTGCACATTTTCATTGACATAGCAACCTTGTGAGCCTAGCCAAAGGACTCCCACTCATCTACATCATTGATTCATCATCATAGTGAGATTGGGAGTGATCCAAGTGCATTGCTTGAGTGATTGCATCTAGAGGCACTTAGTGATCGTGTTTCGCTGCAGATTTCACTTGTTACTCTTGGTGGTTGCTGCCACCTAGACGGCTTGGAGCAGCGAGGATCGTCGAGCGGAGGTGGTGATTGTCTCCGGCTCCGATCGTGGTGATTGTGAGGGGTTCTTGACCTTTCCCTGGTGAAGCGCCAAAAGGTACTCTAGTGG
The DNA here is from genome assembly GCF_019320115.1 of Miscanthus floridulus. NCBI lineage: Eukaryota > Viridiplantae > Streptophyta > Magnoliopsida > Poales > Poaceae > Miscanthus > Miscanthus floridulus. Next base: position 51,843,897 of record NC_089593.1, read on the forward strand.
ATTGCTCATGGCTTGTGTGATCCTCATCTTGTGTTGGTTGTGCGGCACCCTATTGAGGGTTTGGTGTGTGAAGCCAATTAGCGCGTGAACCTCCAAGTGAGTGAATCGCCACAACGAGGACTAGCTTGCCGGCAAGCAAGTGAACCTCAGTAAAAATCATTGTGTTCATCATTGATTCCGAGGTGATTGGTCATCATTGTTATTCATCTTTGTGATTAATTGGTTCATTCATCTACACGGTGGTATAACCCTCTTGATCACTCTCTTTACTTTACCGCAAACTAGTTGACAAGCTCTTTAGTGTAGCTAGTTGTGAGAGCTTGCATGCTTGGTTGGTGTGGCTCTTTAGTTAGCCTTTGAGAGCACACTAACATAGGGTAGTGTCATTGCTCTTGTGTGAATTGACACTATCTAAACTAGAATTGTGGTAGGTGGCTTGCATTTTGAGTAGGCTAGCGCAACACTCGCTTCACCTCATAATTGTCTAACCATTTGGTTAAGTGTTGTTGTAGAAATTTTTATTAGGCTATTCACCCCCCCTCTAGCCATTAGGACCTTTCATCGACGTGAAGCCATGATTATCCATTAAAACAAACTCTTAGAGCCGATTGCTTGGATTAGCTGTTGGCCTTCATTACTGATCTTAATGAAGCCTCCTTCCCACAGCTTGCTAGAAAAACACTCGAAGTCTTCTAGCTCGTAATATACTGGATCAGCTGTTGCGATACTCATAGATTCATCAGCGTGAACTAGCTCGACATCATCTCCATGCCATTGAATCAAACACTAGTGTATGGTTGATGGCACACAACAATTTGCATGAATCCAATCATGACCAAGGAGTAAACTATATGACCCTTTTTCATCAATGATGAAGAATGTGGTGAGCAAAGTTTTACTTCTAATTGTCATTTCGACGTTCATTGCCCCCTGGTCTTAGATGCATTACCTCCAAAATCCTTAAGCATCATATCAATTTCAATCAAATCTCCTGGTCCTTTGCCAAGCTTACGAAAAGTGGTGTAAGACATGAGATTGACAGAAGCACCTCTGTCCACCAACATCTTGCTCATCGGCTTCCCATCAACAAAACCTTTTACATATAAAGCCTTTAAATACCGATGTTTGACTGGCTTATCGAATATAGCCTGCTGTATAACTGTCCACTTGGCAACTATCTCTTCATACTCGGATTCATCAAAATCTGAATAAACTTCTTGGTCTGCTAAAGCTCTAAATTTCGATGGCAATAAAAAAGCTATTTAAATATTAGCCGATGGTTGCCCCCTATCGACTGTTTGCTTAGCACGCTACACTTGAGGTTTACCAGATGCTTGAGCCTATTCTAGTTCTCTATTCCTTAGGCATTGCACTCTTCTTTTCTGGCCTCCTGGACACCATTGGCCTTCCTGGCAAATATATTCTTCCTTATTACTTTCTTCTTCATAATCGGCCCAATTTTGATCAACAACTCATTTCCCAAGCCGATCATGAACACTTCTATTTGTTAAGCGCCGATCCATATTATGATGATACTCATCTCAAGCATGGATAGACCGACGGTTGGCTTAAGATTACCTGAACTCCCAATATTGCTCGCTGCACTCTTGACAGTTATTTCTGGTAGGCAATTTCAAACCTTTGTTCCAGCAATGTCTGAAGAAAGAACAATTCCAATGTGATTCAGCTTGCTTTCTTTCATACCTCTCTTTTTCCTATTGACGCTGGTATTCTTGCTCTTCTAACCAACGCTGATAATCCTTTTCCTTCTACCACTGCCATTTATTTAACAAAATTCAAGATGTAACACGTGGCCTTGTCGCCCCATCCTTCGATGTTTCTCCCTGCTCATATCATCTCTTTTGTTGGTCACAATGCCTTCTAACCTCTCTATATTCATCAGCCGATATTTACCTCTTGGGATCGACTATTCTAGTTTCTTTTGATCTAACTGATGTTAGGACTTTAGTCTTCCCTTTGAGAAGCCTAGTATCAACCATGTTCTGATCTCTTAGGAAAGGATTATCATCAACTTTCATCTTTCGAGGCGTATCAAATTTGAGCCTTCCTTGCTGAATAGCCGTCTGTATATGTTGCCGAAAAACTCTACACTCATTAGTGGAATAAGAAGTGGTGTTAAAAAATTTGTAGAGCTTCTTGTTCTTCAATTGATCGAGAGGCAACATAACATGATTGTTGGGCAACTTGATCTGTCCCTTCTCAAGCAAGAAATCAAAGAGCTTGTCTAATTTTATGACGTCGAAGTCATAGCTCTCTTCAACTCCTCTTCCCAAAGGATTTGGCACCATTACTGTCTTCTTACCCCAATTCCAGTCATCCATGCCGACCTCTTTTTCTTCATCGTCTTCATAGCCGTCATCAACTGAATATGGATTATAGGTTTCGGCAATTGCGGCATTCTTATGGAATCAGGTATCTCTGTGCATGTTCTGAAATTGGCTATTGAGCGTTGCCACTTGTTGAGCCAACTGACCTAAATTGTCAAACTCTTGTCCTAGCAGTTTCTCTCTCCATGTTGGTAACATTCCCTAAACAGCCAAAGCAGCCAGCTGATCATCAGTTAAGTTCAGTGAGAAGCACAAATTTCTGGTTTCTCGGAACCTCTGAAGAAACTTAGTGCCTGACTCATTAGTTCTCTGCCTTGTAGTTGTCAAATCGGTAATCTTCTTTTCTCCTATGCTAGTGTAAAAATATGTATAAAACTTCTTCTCTAGGTCAGCCCAATTGGTAATGGAGTTAATTGGCAGTAATGAAAACTAAGTGAAGGCTGGCCCCGACAGGGATAAGGAAAAGAAATGAACTCAATGGGCCTCTTCAATGGATGCTTCGCCCAACTGTGTAACATACCGACTGACATGTTCTACTGTGCTTGTGCTATCTTGGCCAGTGAACTTAGCAAATTCTGGGAGCCTGTAATTTATAGAAAGAGCGGCCAAATCATACCATTCTGGATATGGACATTTGTATGAGAAGGTCTCCCCTTTTGGCTTCAAACCAAACTGATTCCTCATCATCTCGGTCACTTTAAGCAACAATTCATCAGCATTTGAATTTGGATTTCTCTGTAATTGTTGACCCATCTATGGATTAAAATTTTAAGTACCCTGATACCCTGGATTTGGAATCATGTGAAGGGTGTTGTAATCTGTCCCATAATGATACCCTTGTGGAATCTCTATCTACTAGGTCCTTTGCTGGTTTGCTGCTTGAAGTCTCTGGTTATAGATATTAGGATCTAAATCTGTATGAATCCTTTTAACTGATGATGCTATTTTTTGAGCCAATGATGGTAGCTGGCCTGATGTGCCAACATTGACCATTTGATTTCGAGCTTGCCCCTTCAGTTGTTGCACAAGCTGTTCTGATGATCTAGGATTATACTGTATCTAATTAGCAGTAGCACCCTAAACTTGCTCAAATGAACTCTGAACTGCCTGGACATCGTTATTACCAGCTGGTGCTGCTTCTTAATGGCTAGTACTGGCTTGATTAGTCCCTTGAGTTGGCGGATGTGGAATGTTGTAATAAGCCAGCCCAACCTGATCAACTGGACACCCATGAAACACCTCTTTCATGGTATTGTGGAATGTGTTCAAGAAAACTTCATTATGATTCGACATGGCATCATGAACAGACTTGTTTACAGCTTCTATGAAGAAATGCTTGTCTTCAGCTTCATCTACATCTATCTACCCATGCAACAGAACTCTCAGTAGTGGATATTTCTGAACAATTGTATTGTCACATGTCTTGGTGTAGGACAACAAACACTTTTTCTGAAATTATTCTATAGCCTTGCTAATGACATATTTATCTCCGACAGGTAGGTCTTCATAAGGCACCATAAGGATGTCATTGTTGTTGCAAGCAGCCATGACGATTATGGTGCCCCACCAGGCGTGCCGAAACATGTGTCGGCACGAAAATGTGTCGACACACAACAAGCCAGAAGGATCTGCTTAGGATGAGCCTGGAGATCCGCTTGGCTTCAACGTAGGGTTAACCGATCCTACGAATTCCTCCCAAGGCATGCCAGTCAATTTGACCTACAATTGATAAGGAGAGAAACTTTATCAGTAATTTAAGGAGGAACATGCTGGTCTTTGCCCAGATAGTTCCAAGTATGCCGCTTCGGGAGCAGCCAGACGAGAAAATTGACTAAATAGCCGATACGCACAAAAATTGGCTATTATGGACAATAAAGCTTATGGATCACAATTGATTTTATGTTGATAAATACAATGCCCATAGATGTAAGTGAAATCATCGGCTAGGTCGATATTACCAATGTCAATCATTGAGCTGATGAATCTAATCGAGAAAGGATATAGCATGCAAACAAATCGACTGTCTAATACAAATGGACCTACAAACACTCTGAATCTAATCTGTAAAGGGACTACAACATGTGAACAATCTACTATTTCACATATACAAACCTATGGACTCATCAAACTTAACCTACTATCTCTAACAGTGGGGTTTGACTGGATCGATGCAGCCATGGTAAAGACAACAAATCAAACCCTTAAAGTACACAGATCTATTCACGCTTAATAGAATCATGAGAACACACTGTAGGCGTTAAAGCATAAGCGATCAGCTATTTAGCCAATGCAGGCATAGCAAACAGTTAAGGTCATGCCTAATTGAGAACAAATCTACTAACCAGCATCCTTCAATCTACAGTGCCATCAGTGGGGATCGACCGGATCGTTACAGCCATAATAGCGAACTATAGACCAGATTTAACTAACTAGCAAACCTCTTCAAGATCATACATGCCTTAACCGTGTACTATGCATGATCAAGATCGAATTAAAAACAGCCGTTGAAACATAACCCGTCGCTCAAAGTAAGAAACATCGTGTTGTGACAAAGCAAACGACAGACTAAAAGGATATGAGGCCGATCTAAATTGATCTTGATCGGGTAGACTGATGTTGCTGCAAACTAATGACAGTAAGAACATCAGCAAGATCGGTAACTTAATGAATCTACCCGAAGGACGCCACCCTTAGGTAGAGCTGATAACTTGACCTTAATCTAGTTTGAGAAGTGGAGGTCGACCGGATCGATGCAGCCGTACTTGAAACTAGACAAGAGTCGATAACTAGCTTATACTAGAGTTCATAGTGGAGGTCGACTAGATCGATGCAGCCGTACAAACTAAAGTATAAGCCATGATAGTACTTACAAACAAGCTAGAGGTTGGCCGGACCAATGCAGCCCGGCTTGTTGAAGAACTCGCCAAGATCTACACTATTCCTACTCCTAAGGGTTGGCACGGAGCCAAAAAAAAGTAAATTGTATTTGATTGATTGGATGTCCTTTTACAATAGATGGGGTCCAATATTTATACCCAGAGCCCAAGCATGAATCCTACTCAAGTATGACTCATTACAATCTTTGGTATAGAATAAAACATTCCTAATTTAAGATAACTTGGACCCTAATATTTTCCTTTTTGTAGAGTCTGACATGTTTTCCCCGACGCCACCGTAGCTCATTGTTGTTATCTGATGAAGTCATTCAAAGAGAGTCAATTCCAGTGTCGCATCTGAATTAGCTGATATCGATCCTCATGCAATCGATTCCTTGATTGACACAATCTTGGAAGCTTTGAGTTCCCGCGTTCTTCTTCCCAAATTCTGGGGACTGCGCACTCAAGCTTGTCATAGCACCGGTGTGTCTCCATACTTTTTGGTCTATGGCTCAGAAGCCATACTTCCAGCGGATATTGCCTTCCGAGCACCTAAGGTGGAACATTATACTGAAGAGCAAGCCACAGCTGTTTGGACAGAGGACGTCGATAGGGCCAAAGAAGGACGCCTAATCACTTATATCCGCACAGCCAAATACCTAGAAGGCTTGCAAAGATACTACAATTGCAACATCAAAGGCCATTCATTTCCTATCGGTGACCTCGTTCTCCGCAGAAAATAGAAAACAGAAGGGATGCACAATCTCGCCACCCCCTAGGAAGGGCCTTACATGGTCAAAGAGGTTACCCGACCACGGTCTTACCAGCTATGCAACCTAGATGGAATCAATATCCCTAATTCGTGGCACATCGAGCACCTTATACGTGTCTATCCTTAAAATGCTCCATATATGTACTCTTCACTCCATAATGAATAAAGTTTTTGTCACCATAATTTGTCTCCATTATTTCTCCACTATGGTTTAATCTCCATTTGCGGTTGCCAGCTCTAAGCTACTCCTTAACAAACTTCGACAATTATATGTGATCTCCATAAATACTCCACCACGTTTCTCCATACTAAAATATCTCTAAGATATTTCGCCAACCATTGAGCAGCACACATTCCGCTCTATGTTCTTTGGAGAAAACCCAATCTCTGATCTCTCCCTACACGTGCTACGGGCTCCGCGCTCTGCATTATGGGTGGTCGGCTGCGGTTCCTCGGTCACATCTATTCCTCCTACACGTGCACGGGCTTCGCACTCGATGTTATGGAATACGGGCTAGCCAAGGCCAAGAGCCCATTAACAAACTAACTACTTGGACGCTACTTATACCAAATATAATTGCGTTAGGGTTAACACTACATCTATTTTTCACCAAAAGTGCTGGCAAACTGCATAAACATGCACATGCCATTTTACAATATTTATACATACAATTAAATGTTTGTTTATGCCCTCGTGCATCTAACTCTCCTCTATAGATGTTCCACACAGGTTACTCTCCGAGCAGGTCATTACGCTTGGCCCTCACCATCTACCTCGCCAAACAGATCGACATCGATGGCCAGCCTCTTCACCGCGTCCTCCACCTCATCTTCCAACTACTGCTGCTTCATCGCACTAGTCCCTCTGGCGAATTGGGCCCCTATCGCTCGAAGATTGATGGTAGGGTAATGAGACCAGACCACCACTAGGGCGTCTGTCACGGCGGAGACAGTCGCATCTCAGTTGAAACTCTTGAAGTCCTCCCACACCACCTTGCATCTGTCGATGATGGTGTCCGAATGTGTCGGCCTATCGTCGAGCTGAGGAGCTACCTCCATGTCGACACAGTCGAGCACAGGCTTGACCTTAGCAACCACAACATCAAGTTTCCTCCTCTGGGTTCTGGCCTCCAGCACCAGCACGTTGAACTATGCCTTGGTCCTTTGACGGTATTCTGCAGACACCAAAAGGATCCATCAAACAAAGAAATCACTTCAACAGCAACTCCGACCACGGACTACTCACCTTTTAGCTCCTCGACTAGTTTCTTCACTCGCCCAGACACCTTCTCCTTCTCCTCTTGAAGTTGATGGATGACCTGATGCAACTGGACGAGCTCTACATCTTGATCTACAAAAGTGACGATCGTCAGCAACATCTAGTTTTTTCGGCAATATAGAACAAGTTCACCGATCCATAGTACCTTTCTTCTGCTTGGAGACGCTTCTTAGCTGCTTGGAGTTGTGCTCTAGCTACTCAGAGTTGCGCCTTAGCTGCTCGGTGATGGTCGTCAGCTACTCGGATAAGGCCCCCTTTGGTATTCTAGGTCCCTCGCATTTGATTCGGCAAGATCTCGTTCGCCTTGGGCCCTCTAGACATTCTTCTCCATCAGCTTCACCACCTCCTTCAACTTCATATTCATCTCAACGAGGGGCTCCATCTGCTTGATCAACTGCTGCCATTGTGCCGTAGTTCAGGCTATACCCTGCAAAGCACCAAGATTATGAAGAACTCCAATCTCCAACACTAAAGATGGACATCGCCGACACAACGCTAACCTCAATCTACTTCATAACCATGGAAATGGTGGACCATAGCTTCTTCACCTCCCTAGTGGTGTCCTCCTCTTCCACAACCACCACATCATCCCCCTGCTTGTAGAGGATCCAGACGGCTTGAGGTCATGAGTCTTCACGCTCAATCTCCTCAACCTCATCCTCTTTCTCTATAGCGGGTGGCGCTCCCTGAGGGCTTGGTGGTCGCACAGAATGTCTGACCATGCCTTGCGACATCTCAAGGCACACCGTTTGCTCCTCCGACACCACCGACCTATGTGCCCTAGACTCCAGCATGATGTCGGCAGCTCCCGCTCCTGCCTCTAAAGGTTCAGTGGCTCCCATTGTCGCTCCTGGCATCTCCATCGCATCGATCGTCGTCGTCGCCAACTGTTCTCCACCGCTAACTCCATCAGCAGCGGTGGTCAACCCCTTCGTAGGCCATAGAGCACTTGAGGACTTTGGGACGGGGTCTACTAGCATTGCCTCCATGCCGGGACCAACCCTTGGCTACTCGCTAGTCTGGCCTGAAGGATTGAGGTCCTCTGCGCGCCTTGTTCTGCATTAGATTAGTTCATCAATCACTGCAACTATAAAGATTGAACAACAAATGATTCCAAGGTAAGGATACTTACACATCGGCTTCCCGGTAGATGGTTCTAAACCGGTGCTGCCTCCCCGAGCACCCAGGCATGGCTTTGGGGTGAACCTGCGTGCCCTAGGCTGGAAGTCTTGCGGCCTCCGCTATTGGCCTCTCCTCTGCTTGCTGCTCGGGGACTCCCTCCCCTCCTTTCAACTGCACCTCCGTGCGCCTATTGTGCAGTGGCACCTCAGTGCTTGGAGGAGGAGCTACTGGAGCCCCATCGTCATTCACCCACTCGGACATCGCCGCACTCTACTTTCGAGTGGTCTAATCACCACCAAGCAAGATGCCGCCCGGCATGCGGGGAGCCACACCCGCCGTTTTCCTCTTCTTTTGAACTGGCTCATCTTGCGTCGCCCTTTTCCCCTAGACCTTCTCTGACACCGGGGGGGACTATCCATCCGACTAGCACCTGTGCCTCTAGATTCAGATGAGGTGCTGACGGCACCTCTCTCCGGCTGAGTGGTTGGCCTGGCGTCTACCACCTTTGACCAATCGCTCCTCGACATGCCCTAGAAGTATGCCTCCCATTCCTACAAATGGATCTTTCCATAAGTGAATCAGATTCACTGCTCGACATGACATAGGATAAAAAAATACCAGGACCAACAGTCGAGATTTTTACCTAAGGAGGTGGGTTCGGGCAGTTGAAGGCTCTCGGCTGGCCTAGCACGTTGAATGACACATTTGGAGCAGACAACTCTATGGCCTAGTGTAGCACGGTCTCCTTTGTCAGCCTCTCCATCCTATCCTAGGTGCTGTCAGTATCCCCCTTGAAGTCAAAGCTTGGATGGGCCCTCTCCTTGTAGGGTTGGATGCGGCGCACTATGAAGCTCACCGCCACGGTGACTCCGTTCATCATCATGCCCTTTATCAGCCCGAGGAGCTCTTTCACCTGATCCATATCAGCATTGCTTGACTTCACTGACCAGCTCCTCTAGTTCTCCAGAATTTGGTCAATGTCGCACCGGATGGCAGGATGGCTTTACTTCATGTAAAACCACATGACATTCCACCCCTTCAGCAAAGTGTCCAGTGGCACAATGAGGTACTCGCCCGCCATCCCATCGTGGAGCTACAGATACACACCGCTAACCACTCTAGAACTGCCCCCGCCTTTCTTCTTCAGCTAGAACAGGTGTCGGAAGAGGTTGAAGTGGGGGAGAATGCTGAGATATGCCTCACAAAAATGGATAAAAATAGAGATGTGCAAGATGGTGTTTGGATGAAGATTGCATAGACTCACTCCCTAGAACTCCAACAGATCCCACAAGAAAGGATGAATAGGAAGTCCTAATCTGCGCTAGAAATAATCTTCAAAAGCTACAACTTCATCAGTGTGCGACATCGGAAAGGGCTCATCGTCGGCTGGACGCCATCTGGTGGTGATACGATAAGGAAGAATGCCCACCTCCAACATCCCATTGAGCTTCGCCTCCCCCATGAGTGATGGCACCCATTCCTTGTCACGGCTCACTCCGGCAGCCACCTTCTTTGGGTTACCACCTCCCCTCTTTGGTGGCATCTCTTAGATCTGGGTTGGGACTGGCGGCAGAAGCACGTGTGAATGTGAATCGGGAAGCGCGAGGGCTGAGGAGGAAGATGAAGTGGTGAAGTTGCAAAGGTGGGAGCGCGGAGTGCGGCGGCATAGTTATAAAGCACCCTCCCCACTTTTCACATTCAAGGGTTTTTGGGAAACCGCACCACGATTTGCGCCTCTCCGAATTCCCCGAAGCGACATGGCGGGCCGTTACCTGGGCTTCCGTGCAACTGCAACCCATATCGCCCATTTTTCGCCACAACTTATTACTGCACACCAAATATTCACCGACTTCTCCGCAATACCATTAAAGCTCAATAACTCCTACTGTACAGCCATTACTCTAGATTTTTCTCCATGATTTGATTTCTCCAAGATTTTCACTTGTGGCTCAGGGACTACGTCATCACTATGACTTGGTTCCTCACCACACTGGGGATTTTCTTCTTGTTGATGTTGTTTCTAACCCTGGCACCATATTACCACGTCACCTACTATTAGGCTCGAGGACTAAGTGGGCACACTTCACCTTGCGGTGATTGTGCATTTTTCATTTCAGGGCACCGCCCAGGGACTAGTTGCCTGCTCGGCTGGTCTTCTGCTTTTCTTCTACTTTGGACCCTAGCACCACATGACTATGTCAACTACTATCAGGCTCGGGGACTAAGTGGGCACACTTCACCTTGCAGTGAGTGTGTTTGCTTTAATCTAGAAGACTCTGTGCCTCCTGAAGTTGAAGACGATTACCTCCCTTTCTCGTGGTTGGACTCTAAGTGGGCACACTTGGTTTACAACGAGAAATTTTTTGATTTTGAACTTGAGCTCCTTACATCCTTATGGCAAGCCTTACTTGGGATACACTGCTCGACGATGGTTCACAACTGCTCAGTGACTTAGTATGGTGGTTGGACTATGAGTCTGACTGCTCGGCTTTGCTCACACCTACCTAGACAAGCTTAAGACAGCGTTGCACAATGGATACAAGGCACTCAGGGACTAGCTATGGGGGGTATGACCCCGGATACCCATGGCAGACTATATGGGCTGCGCCTCTAGGGGTGGTCCAGCCCACAAGATGAAGCCTTGTGGAGCACGGCGCTGCTCGGAACGCCCCGCAAGAAACCGGGAAGATATCCTGAAGATACTACGAGATCTGTTAGGATACGTTCAATCCCATGATTCCTGTAATCTGTTGTTACTTTTTAGTTATCTCCTAGATCTAACCAACTTGTAACCCTGCCCCTAGACTATATAAGGTGGGTAGGGACCCCCTCAAAACACACGCAATATCATACAATCGCCAATACAAACCAACAAGCCACATGAGTAGGGTATTACGTCATGCTGACGGCCCAAACCTATCTAACTCTTGTGTATCTGTTGCCTTCTTGTTCTCGATTACACATATCTTTGCCGATCAATCTACCTTCATGGGATACCCCTCAAAGGACTCCCGATGATATACTGTCGACACTAGTCTTCCACTAGACCCTAAGCACCCCAAAAGCAAGCTACATCGGGTGGATTCCGTCGAGCACACCCCAAGGGAGAGCTCAAATAATCCATGTTTTCCCTCTAGGATCTAATAATGAGAATAGGTTTACAATACTTAGTCCATTTCATACAACCAAAGTTCTTAGAAATACAGAGTGCGGAATTTAAACAGCGGAATTAAAATAAATGTCTATCGATAATATATAAGGATCTATATGTGCCCATCAGAAGAATCCTTCACACAACAACTACTCCTCAAGCTGCACCTACAACAGGGGTAAATAAACCCTGAGTACACAATATACTCGCAAGACTTACCCGACTAGTGGGAATAATTTCCCGACTCCAAAGGATATGATAAACTTTATGGTTCGCTGGGTTTCCTTTTTGCGGAAAGCAATACTAGTACTAAATCCTTATGTATGTTTCTTATTAGCAGTCATGATTAGTTCATTATCTAACCATTCTAGGTAAGCACCTGTTCTACTTTCAAGCAAGAGTTGAGCAAATAGATCCATTTCATCATCTATCATCTTCTAGTTCTTACTACGGTGCTAGATTGTAGATAAGTCATACCGGATTACCCGGTGATTCACAAATCAATGTGCCCAGCTAGGTACCCCAAAATACATGCCCCGCTTGTACCCTAGGCACAAGTAGGACCAACACAACACTCTCCTGTCAAGAGGTCGAGGTCCCATCCAAACTTGGACTCCAAGCCCCACACCTGGGTCCCGAACTTAGATGGTGCTTAGACCTCCACCATCCTCGCCTCCAATCAGTCGGTCCAAAAAGAATTGGAACCCATGACAAGAGAGCAATGAGCCTTCCCTATTCCCATAAACAAGTATGTGCTCAGGATAATAAGTCTATGACCTGACTAGAATCCAATGCAACGGCTGATCCTTAACCGACACAGACAGGGAAAACAATGTAACCAAGCTATGCCCCATTGGCCACGGGACACAACACCTTACACCCACCAATATCCGTACCATAACCCTGCCTGGTCTCCATTTTCCTTTCACCATTTTATCATAAGAGTGATAATAATAATCACCAATTGTGAGTAACAACAGGTTACTCACGCTACCGAAAATCCTAAGCATAGCAGCTACTCGACCTATGCTAGTAGGACTCATAGGTAGGTATATCTATGCATGTAGTTTCCATAAAATACATGTAACATAAATGCACATCACACACATATATATATATATATATCCAGTGATAATTTAAAATAAGGGTTATGCACCGGGGCTTGCCTTGGGCAGGCGGGGTGTCAGCAAAGTCAGTAGCTGGTGGCTCCGGGGCTCCCTCCTGGATGAGGATCTCCTCCTCGTACTCTTCGATTATCTCCTCGTACTCTGGCTCGCCCGCGATTATGAACTCTACCAACTTGTTATCTACATGTATAAAATGATGATGCAACACTTAGTAACACAGCAACAACAACTCTTAAAATAAGAATACATCTACCAAACTACTAAGCTAACTCTAATGACTAAGATGCTAAGTTACCTATTATTCCCACTCAACAAGTATAAAACCTTTCAAGCATTATCTTAGCAACTAAATGCATCCTTATTCTTATTACCGATTTAATATATATACTAAAACAAGGAGTACTTAGCTAACCCATTTCTCATCCTATTCTAAAGTTACAAAAATTACAATGAGCACATAATAATCTAATGAATATACTATAAAAATTTCAAAGCTAGCATTTCTACCATTTCATCACAAAAATTCATTCTCTAAGTAATCATAATAATAACAAGCATTCTAAAATAAATAAAGTAACCCTAAAAATACCACAGAACTACATGAACTAAATATACTAACAGATAGATCACAAATTTAGGAATCTAACAAAATTTATTACATAATTTTTGGACACCTACATGATTTTATATAATTTAGTAAAGATCAGCTCAAAACTAAATTGGAAAAGCATTTACTAATTCCCTGGAAAAGGAAAACCAATTTCTTTGCGCGGCCCGCAACGCCCGACCCACGTGGCACAACGCACGTGTGAGCACGGCCCACGACCAATGGACCGGCCCAGCAAAAGTGGCCCACGCGGGGAGGCCACGCGCACAGGCAACCCTGCAAAAAGGACCTTGCACTAATGGAGAATTAACCAGCGGTCCTCACCACTATTCCCCCTTCTCTCAGTCCTTTCACCTAGCACCCTGGATTTCTTCCAATTCCCATCACAAAGCTCCTAGCGGCGGCGCGCGATGATGCGACCTCCATCGGCATTCCACGCTCACGCCGGGCAACTAGGACCCACCCTAGCTTTTCTAAGGGATCGATCGCCAAAGCTAGCTTGAACGACAGCCCTAGAAAGCGGTAGGGAGCTATGGGACACACTAGCGCGCGCGGCAGCGACGCACGGCGGTTCACTATGGCGTTGCAACCATTCTGGCGAACTAGGGCAGCTAGGTGATCAACTAGCTAGTGTACGAGCTTCAGTGACTCACCAAAAAACTGGCCATCGTAACTGTTAGGTAGGGACTACCTGAGCGGCGCTGGCCATGAGCGACCGAGTGGCTTGGCGGTGCTCTGCGATGGACATGGACATGGCGACACCCCGGGGATGGCGGTAGTGGTTCGACAAAGGGGCGTAGGGTGGAGAGGGAATCAAGGCAAAGATAATGGTGCCACATAATTGGATGCTAAAGCTCTGTGAATGGGGTGCTCTGGAGTGGCTTGAATTTGGCCATAAGATGACTGGCGACGGGGAAAACTCCAAATTGGAGCTCGGCATCGCACGACTGTGGCAGCGCGCGGGCTTGGCGCGTAGCTAGGTTCCCAATCGAGCCTCAGGCGAGCGCAATTACCTCAGAGGTGACCAAGCGCTGCGGTTTTAGCTTTGGCGTGGCTCGTCAGGCCAGCGTGACGCCATTCAAAGCGGTGGTGGTTGGGAAGCGCGGCATGGCGCTTGCCACTTAATAGAAGAGGACAAAGGGCGCGACTGAGGACGGCTACATGTGCGGGCAGAGAAAGGGCAGCAGTGGCAGCGGCACGGTGTGCAGAGGGGCGCTGTGCCACCTCGGCGGCACGCGTATGCCAGGCGGAGCAGGGCACGTGGGGGTGTCATGACCCTGTGCACACAGCGCCCTCGGCGGGACGACGCGGCACAGAGGGAACATGCACGTGTTGGCGATAGTGGCTACGGCCATGCGATGCCATTGCACCCCGAGTGGAAACAACGACGGTAGCGAAGCTAGTGGAGGGCGACGTGCGCCACAGCGGTGATGCGATGGCAGCGGCACCAGTGACCAGCGGGGCAGGGCAGCAGGACGACATGCAGCAATAGTTGCATCGGCAGTGGCACCAGCAGTAGTGTGCAGCGTGCCAGGCGCCCGGTTAGGGTGGCTAGCGGTGCCCCAGGCGCGCGGTGATCACACACTCTCGGCTAATCGGCCCAAAACATGCAGTGCACGCCTTTTAAAGCGTCAACCATGACAAAACCGTTGATCCCATCCCCAAACCACTTTAGCTATACCCAAGAGGGTATATTAGACTACAAAACAAGCCATAATACTATCCTACTGCTTAACCCAATCTCACACAATAAATTGCCAAACCTAGCACTGTCTATCTGTCGGCAAACTTCGAAATTTTTCTAAGTTTTGCGTTGAACTCTATTTCAAATTACATTTCTAAGCTATTGGAAATCTTAGCTAGTAATATCATTTTTCGACCGCGAGTATTTCATTGTCATATACAAAGTTTGCACTTCAAACCTTATTTAAGTATCACATACATGTTCTATAGAATTTTTGCTTAATAAAATTTGGTTTTAAACCCTAAGTGATATAACACGACTATTAAATTAACTTTCGTTTCGCACTTCCGTTGATCGTTTTGAGTTGCGGAAATTTATCTACACTCTTTATTACATGCATTAACACATAAACATGATGCTCATGTAGTGTTTTAGTAAACGATTTATGGTGTAACATTTATTTTGAGCAAGCTAGTGAGCGGGAGGTGGGAAGAGGTGAAAGTATAAGTTTGCACTCTACGGTGGAGGGTGGTAGTCCTAGGACTCGCACCTAAAATGAAACTTTTTCTAGGATAACTTTTGAATGCTAAAACGACATTTTTATTGGGACGTAGGGAGCATGTATTATTTAGCAAATTGCAATGCACATATATATGTTTGCATATTTGTAAAACCGTACATATAAATCGGCGCGCTTGCACAATGAACGAGCTGTTCGGCTGATGGTTTCTGCGGCTAATAAGCCGGTTGATACTGTTTTGTTGTGAGAGAAAAACACTGTATCATGACTGATAAGCTGAGCCGATAAGTTAAGAACTGCAAGGAAAATCAAACAACACCGTACTTTGTGTGTGAAATTATATTTGTTGTTATTGCTACGAAGTCAAATTTCTCTAACTATGTCCATATTTATAAAGTTAGTTTTTTCTCTGCAAAAGGTTATGACTATGCATTTATTTGAATTTGCAGATGTTAGTATATTTTGCTAAAACTTTGTCACAATTAGATACGTTTAACTAGTTCTAACGATAGCCTTTTTACATATAACAATATTTCTTTCTTACATAGATTAATGTGGCACGCAGAACTTAATTAACTGTTGTTCTGAAATTAAATTGCCAGCACAGCAGCAAATTAAAATTACAGAAACCTTTAGCGTTTGTTCACATACAACAACAAACTAGAGAGACATGCATAAATAATATTCCCAGCCTCTGGTAAAATTCTACAACCGTTTCATCGTCTTCATCATCTCAATGTAGTGGCGATGCCGTTGACTTGACACATATATATATCTTGCATGCTTTTACTTAACTCACAAGATCTGATCCATCTCAACAAGGACTAATAAGGTAATTAAGGTACCCTGATTACTAGTACTTAATCAGACTGCCGGTGGCCAATCAATCCAAGCTGTGGTGAGCTGCCAGCCTCTGGAAATGGAACAGGAGGGAGGCCCCTGCTGGAGAACGGTTGGAGAAGTTGATCAGATCGATCACACCTTGATCTCTTCCTCGGCGGATTTCAGGCGGTCGGATTTCTTGCTAGACATGATGCTGTTGAAATTCTCTGATTTGCACAGCAGAATCTCAATCTGAAACCGAAAAGAAAAATACACATTGATCAAAATGGTGTCGTTTATTTTACACATTTGGATCTAGCTGGGATCTTGAGTTCAGAAGGAAAGAGGGGGGTGGGGGGAGGTGAGATGTCATATGCCACCTTGGCTTTACGGACAAGCCGGCCCTTGGACTCGTCTTTGGTGCCGATGGTTGATGTCAGGATCTCTAGAAAGGATCGATCGATAGAAAAAGAATGTGAAACATACATGTGGGACGAAAACTAAAGCTTCAAGATTCAGAGGGTAATCATATAGGCATGAGTATGACGACGCCTTACTCTTTTCAGTGGCGAGGCCATTGTTCTTGAGGATCTCGGCGACAGTCACGACGGTACCAATGGCTGCAACCAAAAAGGCCGGATTTGATGCCCCAGAGAAACAATGTAATGCGTCATCTGGGAATGAAAGAATATTGGGGAGGTGATTGAGTAGCATAGGAATTGAATAGATTTACCCATCCCCAGAGCAGAGAGTTCAACCTCGTCGTAGTTCTGCATGTACCTCTGCACTCAACATTCACATGCTTTAGTTTAGAGACCTCAAGCTTTATATACTACAATTGAAATCCTATTGAGGGATCCCGGTGTGTGCGCATGTGAACTATCCGCATTTTTTTGAGCACATGAGTTATTTCACACAAAGCAATTCGACAGTAGATTCCGCTTTGGAGAAACAAAAAACTGTAAAACATGTGGAAAATTCTTATCCAAGCATTGCTATTTATAAGTATATATTGTTGTTTATTTATCTCTGTATGTATATGTAGGTACCCCGGAGTGAGAAATTTATCTTGATACAAATCAGAAATGTTAATCATCCTTGCGTGACGACACTATACTATGAGTTGCATGATATGACCACGCATGTCTACGTGTCTGTGAACAGTAGAGGCAAACCTTGGCGAGATTGACGTAGAAATAGAGCGGCTTCTTGTTGGTGGACACCTGGATGCGGTTCTTCTTCGCAGACGCACCGGCCTCCGCTTCCGCCTCCGCCTCCCCCTCGCCCTCAGTCTCCGCCTCCGCCTCGGCCTCGGCCTCCTCACCGACAACCGCCACGTCTTTCTCCTCAGGCACCGCCTCCTCCTCGTGCGCCTTGGCCACCTCCCTCTTCACCTCGGCCGCCTCCTCCCTCACCGCCTGCTCCTGCTCCTGTGCCTGTTCCTCCTCCCCCTCCGCGGCCGAACGCACCGCCTGCATGGTGTCCGCCGGTCTCACTTCTTGCTGGCTCGATTGGGCGGTTCGACGATCGTGCGTTGGAGACGATGGCCGATCGAGAGTGCGTTCCGACGGGGCGCGAGGGCGGTGGTGGTGGCGGTGCAGAATTATGTAGCGCCGCGATGCGTGGCGCCGGCGGTTGCGCGCGGACGCGCGGTTGCCCGGGGCTGGCGGTTGCCCCGGTGGTTATTTCGAGACTCGCGGCTCCCTGCCTGCCTGCGTACTTGCGCATGCATGCAGACAACGGATGACACGTACGTACGTCCACGTGGACCAGGACCAGGACAAATTTAAAATTAGTCAGCACCAATTAAATTTGTCTCTTCGTCAAAAACATCACTATTTTTTCCTAGCTCAACAAACTTAAACTATATATACTACTGCACTATGTATACATTAAGGGGAAAAATCAATACCGGCAGAATATCACAAAAAGGTATCAATGAACCTATTGCATGAGATTGTGCACTAGTATAGAACAAGCAATCACTAGCGGGTCTAAACCTGGCATCATTGTCGAAATTGTGTCCAATAGAGGGCAATTGATGGTGATGGGGCTTACTTATAACATTGTTGTTTACGGACCCAACATTGACATATGATATAATTAGTGGGTAAAATCATCAACCAGTACGTAGTAATATGATGACCGGTGTCACTGTCGGGCCATGCCTAAACTCAGGTGTGAGATCATGTGTATCACTGTCGGATCAAAATACCATACCCAGTAGTGATATGACGAGTGTCACTGTCGGGTTAGACTTGCACCTGGCCGTCGGTATATTGTACTCATTTCCCGTTTAGGCTTCAACTCTGCAGTGGTCTTCATTTTCCCCATTGCTTGTTGATATATTTTGTTACTACATTTAAATAGAGCTTAGTATCTAGTATTTACATGTGACGTGCAAGGTGTGTGGAATGAAAGGATGAACATTATTTTGAGGTCATGGCTCACATTTTCCCATCTTCCTTATTTTTTCATTTTTATTTCTTTTCTCACCATCATAATATTTCTTTTCATTTTTAATACATGGAGTATTTTTAGAGAGGATCCAGGGGCGGATCAAGCAGTGGGGTCGGGTGGCGTTGAAGCCCCTCCTACCACCTCCATGACAATGGAGCCCCTCCTAATTTTTGTAGACATGAAAGAGAGAGGAGGGGCTTTAGAGGTTGAAGATGACTTCAGCCCCCTCTTCCGTTGAATCCTAGATCCGCCACTAGAGGGATCATATATAAAACATGGAGTATTTTATTTGGTGGAGATGGAATGGCATGTTCCTACTTACTTGGTTTCGTTGTATAAAGTATAATATATTTTGGGTAGTGTGTACATGATCTTGATTATAAGAGCATGGTAAATTTCTCACTAAATTCACAACCTTTGACAAAACTTAAAACAAAACCAAGTTGCAAAAAAGATAGAGATTTCATCATGTATGGTATATTTGGCCTTGGTAGGACATGTCTTACCATAGAGGAGTTGTGAAGCCATTGGTTTTAGAACATTTTGATCAAAACAAATCTCCAAGCACTTGAATCAAAGAGGTAAGATTGCTTCTTATAATAACCATATCTCACTTCACAATAGCCTAGTTGATATGTCTTGCTATTTTAAAAGATGTCTCACAAGCAACAAGATTATGTGCTAGGAATAAAGAGTATGTAGGCCAAACTTCAAAGTTATGTTCACAAGCATTCATGGTCATGGTTTGATAATTCAGGCTTTAATTTGGTCTTTGAATATTTATTAACAACATCAGGTGTCATAAATTTTAGGGAAATTTATAGCAGAGAGCAAGGGGCTGTGCAAACCACTGCACCAAAGCGATTGGGGCACCAAGACATGCCAGGAGTGGGTACCCCCCTCTAGCACTACCGGAAACCCTTAGTTTGCCGAGTGCAAGAATCTTTACCGAGTGCATTATATCGGACACTCGACAAAGAAGCTCTTTGCGGAGTGCTACCATAAAAACACTCGGCAAAAGAGGTAAAAAACACTCAGCAAACGAGAACAAAAACACTCGGCAAAAGATAGGCACTCGGCAAAGTCCACATGCATTAGTACGTGAGCCGTCCGAAGGAAAAGAAGGAAAAGAAAAAAAAATGAAAAAAGGGGTTTGCTGAGTGTCCCGATCCAACACTCGGCAAACCTGGATTTGTCAAGTGTCGGATCTCGGACACTCAGCAAACACATCTTGGCCTCCACGTCGTCGATCCGCGGCACCAATTCCTCCACCAATCAGAGATCACTGCTCCATTCTATAAATAAACCGCACCCCACGGTCTCTCCTCACAGCAATCGAAATTCCCCATCCTCAAATCAACGTGTCACCGGACGGCAGGGCGGCGCTGGTGTGCGTCTTCTCCTTCTCTGGCCCGCGGGTGGGGAACACGCGGTTCAAGGCGTGGCTGGACCAGGAGCTGGGCGTGTACGTGCACGTCGGCGCGGAGCTAGCACTGGACCACAGGGTGTCGCCGTACCTCAATGTGGAAACGCTAGACCTGGTGTGCTTCCACAACCTAGAGGCGCACTTGCACCTGCTAGACGGCTACCAAGGCCGTGGTCGGGAGTTCAGGCTCTACGGCAGGGACCCGGTGCTGGCGACCCCACGGCGAGGGCATGGCACTGATGCCGCCAGAAGAATGGGTGGAGGAACAGTGGGTAGTCGTCCATGCGCACGCCGACGGCGAGCAGCACGCGCTTCATGACGGCATCATGTTCACGATGTGCTCCTCGTGGAGGTCTAGCAGGCCGAAGGTGCTCCAGGATGCGGCGCGCGGCCGGCCGGCGGCTCGGAACTTTGCCTTGCTAGCTTGATGACCTCACTGTGATGTCATGCTGAAAGCTCTAGTTTGGTTTTCGTGAATTGATGAAACCCTAAGTGCTAACCTAGTTTATCAAGTGATCATGCGATAGGTAGCACATTCCAAGTGGTGAAGCAAATGAAGATCATAGCATGATGATGATGATGATGCCATGACGATGATCAAGTGCTTGGACTTGGAAAGAAGAAAGAGAAAAACATAAAGCTCAAGGCAAAGGTATAAATGGTAGGAGTTATTTTGTTTTGGTGATCAAGACACTTAGAGAGTGTGATCACATTTAGGGTGAAACTCGTATCGAAATGCGGTTATCAAAGTGCCACTAGATGCTCTAACTCATTGCATATGCATTTAGGATCTAGTGGAGTGCTAACACCCTTGAAAATGTTTATGAAAATATGCTAACACATGTGCACAAGGTGATACACTTGGTGGTTGGCACATTTGAGCAAGGGTTAGGAACTTCACCAGCGCCCTAGACAGAAAAGACAGAGGTCACTATAAGTGACCGGACGCTGATCTTGGTTGGACCGACGCGTCCGGTCAGTGGCTGCAGAGGGCGTGCGTTTCGGTCTCATGACCGGACGCTGGGTCGCTCAGCGACCAGACGCTGGAGGCAGGTCCGGTCCTGTTGTTAGGCAGCGCACAGAGGTTAGGGTCTCTGACCGGACGCTAGTAGGGTCCGGTCGTGCATGACCGGACGCGTCCGGTGGGCAAAATGCGTTTCTGGAACCTTACTGGAAATGATCGGACGCTGGTGGCTCAGTGTCCGGTCAGTTATAGCGCAGCGTCCGGTCAACTCAAGTGACCGTTGAGATCGGGACATGTGGCTGTCGTCGGGCGACCGGACGCTGGGTCCAGCGTCCAGTCAACATGACCGGAGCATCCGGTCAGCCCGTGTTGTGCCCAGTGAAGGGGTACAACGGCTCTATTTCGTGGGGGCTTCTATTTAAGGCCCATGGCCGGTTCAAGCTCACACTCTTGGCCATTTGCATTGATATACCAACCTTGTGAGCTTAGCCAAAGTCCTCCCACACATCTCCATCATTGATTCATCATCTTTGTGAGATTGGGAGAGAATCCAAGTGCATTGCTTGAGTGATTGCATCTAAAGGCACTTGGTGTTCGTGTTTCACTGTGGGATTTGCTTGTTACTCTTGGTGGTTGCCGCCACCTAGATGGCTTGGAGCAGCGAGGATCATAGAGCGGAGGTTGGTGATTGTCTCCATCTCCGATCGTGGTGATTGTGAGGGGTTCTTGACCTTTCCCCGGTGGAGAGCCAAAAGGTACTCTAGTTGATTGCTCGTGGCTTGTGTGATCGTCATCTTGTGTTGGTTATGCGGCACCCTATTGAGGGTTTGGCGTGTGAAGCTAATTAGCGCGTGAATCTCCAAGTGAGTGAATCACCACAACGAGGACTAGCTTGTCGGCAAGCAAGTGAACCTTGGTAAAAATCATTGTGTTCATCATTGAGTCCGAGGTGATTGGTCTTCATTGTTATTCATCCTTGTGATTGATTGGTTCCTTCATCTACATGGCGGTATAACCTTCTTGATCACTCTCTTTACATTACCGCAAACTAGTTGTCAAGCTCTTTAGTGTAGCTAGTTGTGAGAGCTTGCTTGCTTGGTTGGTGTGGCTCTTTAGTTAGCCTTTGAGAGCACACTAACATATGGTAGTGTCATAGCTATTGTGTGAATAGATACTATCTAAACTAGAATTGTGGTAGGTGGCTTGCTTTTTGAGTAGGCTAGCGCAATACTTGCTTCACCTCATAATTGTCTAACCATTTTTTAAGTGTTGTTGTAGAAATTTTTATTAGGCTATTCACCCCCCTCTAGCCATTAGGATCTTTCACATGCTCACACCTTATATGGCGATTTTCCTTTAGAAAAATAAATTCAGAAAAAACTTTAGAAATACACTTATACTGGCAATGAACGTCTACAGTTCCTCTCTGGATGTTTGCCGAGTGTTTTTTCGCGTGGACACTCGGCAAACATGATATCTTTGCCGAGTGCCCGTGTCGTTAGACACTTGGCAAACGCGCCGTGACCGTCTTCTCGCCATCACATTGTTTTTTTTTCGCTGAGCGTCGGTTTTAGCACTCGGCAAAGTCTTTGCCGAGTGTACGATAAAAAACACTCAGCAAAGAAACTTTTATACGTCGTGTGCTATTTGCCGAGTGTAACACTCGGCAAATCCTTTGGCAAGTATTTTTTAGGCTTCGTCGTGTGCCTTGGACACATGACAAAGCTCCTGTTTCAGGTAGTGTAGAGTCCAAAGGACCCAAATTTTTGTGTTGCCTGGTCTAATCATGCATACACATGTTTGCACCAGTTAACGTCAAATTTACACATCTAAGCATACATCATTTAGCATGGCAGGAAAACTCTCAAGGGGAGGCTCTTTTGGGAGCTTTTCCCCATTATCCTCGAACTATCGTAGAGGTCCTTTGATGGCTATCTTGTTTTTTAATAACCATCGCATTTTATGAGTCGACTAATGTGTTCTACGTATTTCTTCATGTACTTCACCCATAGTTAGTCTAGACTGATTAGAAATCCAAACACTTGAAAAGTAATCCATCTAATGTTCAGCGGTATAATTCATTATTTAACAATGTATATTTTAAAGCTTGTCGCCCAATAATAAGCTCAAAAGTGCATGCACGCAGATGTAGACCACATGGACGACAGACAACTCGGCACAATAAACTCATCAGCTACGCATAGCATCCATACATGGCACCGGCAGGCAATATACAAAGTATGCGACATCCGGATTGATGGACGGCATGCATCACGTACTAGCTAGCTCTTGCGTTGTCCACAGGGTGCAATACGGACTTGTACCCCCTGCTGTGTCCGGCGGAACAAGAGCACGGCCATGGCCCACGGCAAGCAGGAAGGTGACGGTGCATGGAGCACAGCAAGGTGCAGTAGCTAGTGCACGGACTCGCATCCCGGTGTCTAGGGATGAAAATGGATAGGATACGAACGGATATCATTGATATTATATTTGTTTTCATATTTCTGTCCGGATTCGGATTCGAATACGGATAGTATCAACTATGTCGGATATGATACGATTGGATATCAACATCATAAATATGTGATTTGAGGATTTGGATACGGATATGATATCGGGTGTTAAATATCCGGACTCGGATACGGACATATTTAAACCCCTCTAAACGAATTCGGTATCGAATATGATCAAAAAAAAAATATCCGTACCATTTTCACCCATACCAGTGTTCCACGACGTGGTGACTGACGATCATCCAGATGGAATCATGGAATGGAACAGAGCAGCTAGCATTCGGGATGGGCTTTTGGATGGATGGATGCATGTGGTGAGGACTGATGATGATCCAGATGGACGGCAGGCATCACGATACCCTCTCAATGAGCGAGCGAGCACCCCCAATACGTCGGGCTTACGAGCGAGCACCCCAGCAGCGGGCCTGTGCCGCCCCGGATGTCGTCTGCACCACTAGCCGCTTCCCACACGTATCCCATGTACAACACCTGATCTATTTTAAAACAGTGACATCTTTTCATCTCCTTTTCTTCACCGAGTTAATCCACATCAACACGAACTTCATCTCCTTTGTAAATGATCCAACACCACCAAGTGTACACCACCATGTGTATGTGTGTTAGCATTTTCACAATCATTTTCCAAAGGATTAGCCACTCAACTTACCACACCACTCGATCCTAGCGACGATGCAAAGTTAGATCACTCAAGTGGCACTAGATGATCGATATGCAAGCAAGTTTGCCCCTCTTGATAGTACGGCCATCTATCCTAAACTTGGTCATCAAGTTCTCTACACACCTATGACCGGTGAAATGAAATGCCCTAGGTTATACCTTTGCCTTGCGCATTCCATTCCATCTCCTCCAATGTCGATGCAACACATGCACAAACACAATCAACAATGATTTGATCCACTTCATATCATCACGTGATCATATTGGTTCATCGATCTTGACTTCACTTGCTTTTCACCGTTGCCTTCGTCCATCAGCACCAAGTCTTGCTCAAGCTTCACTGCCACGCGGTCCATCGCTCCAAACCTCCAACTTGCCCTTCACGCTTGCAACTAGTCCATCAAGCCAAGTCATGTCTTGGTCTTCTCCACATTGATCACATGACTCAATGTCATGTCTCATGTGCAATGAGCTCCTTCATCATTAGATGTGTGAGCTTTGCATCATCTCCATGCCATTTTCACCTTCATGGCATATGTTGCTCACACACATGTACATGTGGACTAATCACCTGTGTATCTCACATAAACACAATTAGTCCACCTAGGTTGTCACTCCATAACCAAAACCACATAAGGACTTTCAATCTCCTCCTTTTTGGTAATTGATGACAACTCTACAAAGATATGGAAATTAAGCTCTTTTGGATCCATGTTGCTTGCCCAAGCAATTTTACCATGTGTAAATGATTTTGGAAAAGTACCATAAACCCAAAATGGTAGTATTAGCTCCCCCTACATATGTGCTAGAGTGTTTGGTTTGAAGCTCGCACATATGCATAGATTGGAATTGTGGGAGAGTAATTACTACCAAATGATGCTAAGGTGTATAGAGTAAACCTTTGAAGTGTGATACCAATCGGAGTTGCACCTTTAAGTTCATTCTTAGCACCATAGTTAGCTAGATATCACTTCAAAATCAAAACACTAGATACCTAGTGAGATCAACATTAAAAGCAAGGTACTAGCATTGCTTGAAAAGCATACCAAGTGTCTAGCTATCATCCTATGTATACTAGTTTTCATTTCATCAATCAAATTCTACAGCTAGCATACACCACACAAGCATGCATATTGAATTTAAAAACTTACGCAATGCAAGCAAGCACACACCACACATATTAAATGCAACCAATCAAAGTTCATGAGCTTGCTCCCCCTACTTGTGTGTGCTTCTCTTGTCCAAGAATTTTGATCCTTCTTAATTCCTCAATGTTACTCCCTCTTTATCCTTGTCCATTTCCAACCTCTACTTCTTTGTCTCAATCTCTCCCAAAGCTTTCATATCTTTGTACACCCAAAGCTTTTATATCTTTGTACTTCTCTCCCAAAGCTTTCATATCTTTGTACAATCTCTCCCCCTTTGTCATCAATTTCCATAAAAGGTGTGCTTCTTATTGATAAAAAGGTTTGCATTTGGGGTAGATGGTTGAAGCTTGAATCTTGCATTTTTTATGGACATCACTTGATTGTTGGAATGACACCACTTGTAGATACCACTTACAGGATCTTTGACCTTGATACCAATTGTGGGACACCTCCCCCTATGTCATAGCATGAGTCATTCATTTGATAAACTTGAGCTCTTGTAGGTGAGGGATGCATTCTTCATTTGATGATCACTTAAAGTTGAGGACCACTTGTGGAACCATCGTCTTGCATGATGATACCACTTGAAAGAATTTTCTAGTATGGAACCAGTTGTTGGATTTATCAATAAAAACCATTTCTTAAACATTTGCAATCTTCATGAGTGCCACTTATAGGATATCACTTATGAGTTGATCTAGACATCACTTGTGAATTCTTGATGAAATACTTGAGTCTAGATACCACTTAAAACAAACAAACTAGATATCCATAAGCATTGTTATCTTGGGCTTGTACTCTTGTTACTTATCATGAGCTTCTAAGTTGACTTGAACTAAATTGATTTGCCTAAGCTTTCAAGTTTGGTTTGAACCAATGACAAGCTTCTTGACACCTCTTACAAGGGTTATCTTGCCAATGTTATACTTGTCACTCGTCTAGCAATCCAAATTAAGTCAAGTACTTGGGTTTACTAGCTCATGAACAAATCCATATACTAACCACTAGATCAACTAATCATTCAAGAAATAGTGGTAGGTTATGAATTTGCAACTTTCATTTGTCATGCATGATCCTATGAAGTATGAACTATATGCACTAACCACATACTAGTAAGGGATAAAATGATCATGCACATTACAATGATACATTTGCTATGTTGGAGTAGAGGATAGTCACATAGATTCAAATCCATTAGCAATGTGAAGTCCAATTATAAGCTTAGTGAAGACCAATAGATACCATTTTGAATACCATTCTTTACTCATATGAAATGAATACCACTTATGATCAAGTGCACTATCTTGTTGTGGTTAACTTGCTTCATCTTTTGATTAATGCTTACATAAGAGAACTATTTGGAATACTACTTGAATTGCCATGACTAGCTCTCTTTTGGGTGTTGCTTGCTTTTCTTGATCAGCCCTTTTGATTGCTTCAACTAAGCATCTCAAATGTTCCTCGAATCACCACTTCCATGTTAGCCTTCCAAGTACCACACTTGGTTTACCTACACATAGGCGGCAAGCCCCTATAATAGGGAGAAGTGACCTCTCTTCAAGAACCAATCTTGACACTCACTTAAAATAACTTGATTGATTGATTCAAGTGATGGACTTAACTTGATGAGTAACCTTGGTTCCTTCTTTAAGTCCTTTTCTTTTTACTTGTTTAAGTCCATTTCTTCCAAATGATTTCCAATAGTCACTAGAACTTAATCTTCATCTTCATCTTGAGTTTGATCTTGATCTTCCAAATGTGCATCACTAAGTTATCTAGCAGCTGTAAAAATTTGAGCTTCATTTGACTCCTAGATTGCTATCAGGTTTCAATTCTTCCACCACTATTATATGCTGAAAACTGCTGCACTATAGTTGACAAGATCTACTTCAAAACCGAAGCATCTCTTATCCAATTCTCATAAAATTTGTACAGCATCTTATACCATAAGTTTAGAGAATGTACATCAATTTTTATGCCAATCAAATAAGTTTTGATCACTCAAACATGGCTAAGATCACAGCTAGCTCAGATTTTGTAATATAGGACAGATTTCAACTATTGAGCTATAAATCATCAAATGTGAATCAAACTTAAAATTAACTTGTGTGAATACTTCCACAAGACATATATCCATACCATACACTTACTAAATTTCATCTTATGAACTTATCCAACACAAATCAATCCAAACTTGATTACTAAGCTATTTATCCATTCAATCATCTTATATGCACCCAAATGAAATGATCAACAAGGGATATACCTTGGTTAGCTCATGATCATCCAATTAGAAAGCTTCAACTCAAATAATTTTGCAAGCCATCAAATAATCCAATAAATCACCACAACTTGAATATGACACTTGTATGTTGATAGCACTTGCACTTCACTCAATTTTCACTTGGCATTGGGTTTGGATGTGCACTAGGCTTCATATCTTGACTCAACATATGATGATCAATATGAAATTAATTGAATCAAGTCTCCAATGCCAATGGTACATACAATCAATCATCCACTTTTCATGGTATCCAAACTAGTTTAGGTCCTGTCAAGTTAGGAGCAACATACTTAGGCAAAGCCTTAGTATGAGTAGCAGGATGTTTTGCAACTACAACCAATGAGGTACCATTATCATCCTTCCTAAGCATAGAATCATCATCAATTGAAATAGGCTTAGGAGTGTTACCTAGGGGACATAAATGTGCCATGTGTCCCCTTTCCCGGCATGAGTAGCACTTTTTTTTGATTGAGCCTTCTCTTCCTTGCTCATGTGGTGCTTCCCATTGCCTTGCCTCTTATGGATTGCTTGAGCCTTCTTCTCAAGCTTGGTAGGGCACTTAGAGGCAAAGTGTCCCATATTTCCACACTTGAAGCACTTGATGTGAGCATAGACTTTCTTCTCATCTTGTGTCTTGCTCATCATCTTGGCATCTTGAGTTTGCATTGGATGCCTTGCCTTTCCACCCCTTCTTGTTTTCTTCTTCGTAGTCATCAAGTCACCACCATCTTCATGATAGATCTTGACTTGCTCTTGGGGTGTCTTCTCTTGCTCAACTTGTGGCTTTGGTTGAGGCTTCATTTGTTGCTTCACCAATTGCTCAGTTGGGCACATTGAGGTAAGATGACCCCAAGTGCGGCACTTGAAGCATTTCACATGTTTTAGCCTCTCTTCTTCCTTCATCTTCTTGAGCTTCTCAATGTTTGGGCAACTATTTGCAAGATGTCCCACTTCATGACACTAGTAGTACATGGTATGAAAGAGCTTTCTTTGTTGTAGCTTCTTCATCTTTCTTTCTCTCTTTCTTTCGCACTTTGTCATCTTCTTCTTGAAGCCAAGGCCACACTTATCACCATAGTTTCTTTGAGTCTTCAACATGTGCTCAAATGTGACTTTTGAGTTGTAGCACCTCTCTAACTTATTGCTCAAATTCTTCACTTCATTTTTGAGCTCATTGTTCTCCTTCAAAAGATTAGTCTCACAAGACAAAGAAGTAGAACAAGAATCTATATGTGAAGAACACGACATTTCTAATAAATCATCACAAGAGGTGGATACAGGCTTCTTGCCTACATCATAAGGGTTAGCAACATTTTGCAATTTATCATTTGATCCATGTGATGTGCTCTCATTAGTTTTAAGTTTCTTTGTAAACACTTTAATGAGAGAAGCATGTTGTTCTAATAATTCTTCATGAGATGCAAGTAGTGTCTCATAATTCAATTTTAGCTCACAATGTGAATATTTAAGAACATCAAGTAATTTCTTATATTCTTCACAAGAGTTCTTTAGAAATGAGTTTTCATTTTTAAATTTTAATGTTTTAGCTTTCTCATTTTCTAATGACATGGTCATGCTAGCAAGTCTACTAACAAGCTCATCATATGAATCAACATGATCAACCACATTAGCATTTGATACCTTGGTGTCACCTTGTGACATGAAGCAATGTGGTGTAGTGGATGGACTTGTAGTAGCATCACAATCATGGCTTGAGCATGAACCATCATCACCATCAAGTGTGCATGGGGTCGGATCATCATGTGCATCACTTGAGGCATCATCGTCAATCTTGTCAAGTGAACTTATAGTGAATCAATCATTATCATCACTTGAACATGAGGTTGAGCAATCTTCCACAATCACCAAATTATGGTCATGTCGACACACTCATGCGCCTCCTCCTTGGTGCCCTTATCATCATCATTGGAGACACTCCCATATATTAAGTTGAGGTACAACCAAATATCATGGGCGGTCTTCATGTACATGATCTCCCCAAATATGTTATCTTTCATGGATTGATAGAAAATGTTAGTAGCTCGGCAATTGAGATGTAGGCATTTCTTTTGCGCTTTAGTTGCATTCTTTTCATCCAACGCATGAGAAAAGCCCACATCTACGATCCACCACATTTGGGGGGAAATGAACTTAAAGTTGCATGTCATCCAATTTTCCACTGTACAAAGTGTGTGCCATCAAAAGTGTATGGACACTCAACATCTAGCCCATAAGCTGCCATCCTTTCAGGTCGGTGAAGACCACAAATAAGAGACCTAGCTCTGATACCACTTGTAGGGTCGAGATGGCAGACTAGAGGGAGGGTGAATAGTCCTTTCTAAAACTTAATTGCGCCGGCTAACCGAAACAAATGCAGAATTAAAATAATCGGTCTAGCCAAGACTACACCCCTCTATCAAAGTTCACAAGCACCTTATAAAGATCCTAATTAGGCAACAAAGGTGCTGGGCTAGGTAGAGTTCACCTATCCAATTCTAGGATCAAGGTCACCCAAACCTATGCCACTAGTATTTTATACACTGGGGAGCTCCTACACAATTCTAGTAAGTAAAAGCACAAAGCTCCTAAGCTCACTAGTAATGCTCAAAAACAAGGAAACCAATACCAAATTAGAGAGTGCAAATACTTAGCTACACAAACTAAGCAATGTGACTAACAAGGTTACACAAACCAAATTAATCATGCAAGGGAGCTACTTCTATGCTACATAAGCAAGAAGGTAACTAGTGAGCTACGCAAGCTAACTAATTACAAGAGCAACCATACAAGCACTATGTATATGAAAGTAATTACAAGCTTGTGTAAAGGGATTGCAAACCAATGGGAAGAACAATGTTGACACGGTGATTTTCTCCCGAGGTTCACGTGCTTGCCAACACACTATGTCCCCATTGTGTCGACCGCTCATTTGGTGGTTTGATGGCTAATTGGCATCACTCGCCAAGCCCGCACGTCGGGCACTGCAAGAACTTACCCCGAAAGTGAGGGTAGCTTAATGACACGCTCAACTAGAGTTGCTCTTCATGGCCCCCGTGGGGCGAGCACAATGCCCCTCACAAAGCTCTTCTTTGGAGGACCGCACAAGCTTCTTGCGGGCTTCGACAGAGACCACCACCAAGCCATCTAGGAGGTGGCAACCTCTAAGAGTAACAAGCACCACCGGCTTGCAACTCGATCATCTAGTGCCACTCGATGCAATCTCATGATGCAATAGCACTAGAATCACTCACTCACTCAATCGAATGAACACTATCAAGCTAGAGTGAGTTAGAGGGCTCCCAAGTACTCTCAAGCATGGTCACAAAGTCTCCCAAGGTGCTCGACCTCGGCCATGGCCGAGACCACCATCTATTTATAGCCCCACGAGCTAAAATAGACATTACCCCTTCACTAGGCATTTTTTGGGATGATCGGACACGTCGGTCAGATCGACCGGACGCACCATGCCAGCGTCCGGTCGCGCTACACCATCCATGTGTCGCTCTGTGTTCAACCGGAGCCGCCCAATCTCAACGGTAACTTCGCGTGCCAACGGTTAAGTTGCGACCGGATGCAACATAGTGAGGATGACTAGACACTGCTACGCATGAGTCTGGTCGTTTCCAGAGAGCTCCCTGAGCCTCTATTTTGTGACCGGACATGTCTAGTCCACCATGACTGGACGCAGACCAGCGTTCGATCAGTACTATGCCTGTGTGCCTAACTCTAGCATCGCCTACATCACCATACATCACACACGACCGAATGCGTCTGTTCCACCATGACCGAATGCAGACTAGCCAAAGTCCGATCGTTTCTAGAGAGCTCCCCAAGCCTCTATTTTGCGACTAGACGCGTCTATTCCTGTATGACCGGACGTAGCACCTGAGTCTAGTCATTCTTCGACTACCACGCATCACTGTTGTTCCTCATACCACCATGTCATCGTATGTCAGCACTGACTGGACGTAGGCCCTGAGCGTCTAGTCACTCTTCACGCCAGTGTCCGGTCATGCGACCGAGACCGTGTGCTCACTGTTGCCACTGACCGAAAGCACCGGTCCTACTGAGGTTAGCGTTCGGTCACTCACAATGGCCTCTTTTTGCCTCCTTTTCATCACCGAGTTGATCCACATCAACTCCAACTTCATCTCCTTTGTAAATGTGATAACACCACCAAGTGTATGTGTGTTAGCATTTTCGCAATCATTTGCCAAAGGATTAGCCAATCAACTTGCCACGCCACTCGATCCTAGCGACGATGCAAAGTTAGATCATTCGAGTGGCACTAGATGACCGATATGCAAGAAAGTTTGCCCCTCTTGATAGTATGGCCATCTATCCTAAACCCAGTCATCAACTTCTCTACACACCTATGATCGGTGAAATGAAATGCCCTAGGTTATACCTTTGCCTTGCGCATTCCATTCCATCTCCTCCAATGTCGATGCAACATATGCACCAACATGATCAATAATGATATGATCCACTTCATATCATCACATGATCATATTGGTTCATTGTTCTTGACTTCACTTGCTTTTCACCACTGCCTTCATCCATCAGCGCCAAGTCTTGCTCAAGCTTCACCGCCACGCTGTCCATCGCTCCAAAGCCTCCAACTTGCCCTTCATGCTTGCAACTGGTCCATGAAGCCAACTCATGTCTTGGTCTTCTCCACCTTGATCACATGACTCAATGTCATGTCTCATGTGCAATGAGTTTCTTCATCATCACATGTGTGAGCTTTGCAACATCTCCGCGCCATTTTCACCTTCATGGCATATGTTGCTCACACACATGTACCTGTGGACTAATCACTTGTGTATCTTACATAAACACAATTAGTCCACCTAGGTTGTCACTCAATTACCAAAACCACACAAGGACCTTTTAGTGATGCATAAAACTCGGTCGACCTCTATCGAGCCCAACGGGGCTCGGGGGCTCGAGCCGCCCGACCCTAACTCGGGAATCCAACTGACTAGGGTTCGAAGGTCATCCTGCAAAGGGCTTAAGGCCACCTCATGTCGAATAGAGCCAGGGAAGAAAATGCAGATGAGCCCCAGCGGCCTTTGCCCGACCTGCTTAGAAGCAGATAGGGTCATCTCAACCTTCTCATCCTATCCTAACCTCGAGCCGAGCCCACAGAATCTCCATCGAGGGGTGGCCAGCGGGCCACCTGAGTCGGTCTCTGGAACGACTCGGACATCTACCGGGAGGTGGGTTAAGGAGCAGTGGAATGCCACATGAGGGCTATGCTGACGCCGTCATGAACGACGGACACGGATTCCACTCGAACATACCCGTTAGCGAGCTCACCGAGCGCATCACTCGAGCCATCAAGGCAAGTGATGTTAGGTCAACCCTTCCGGTTGTGGAAACCGTGGACGGGGTGACAATCACAAAGATGAGCTAACCCTCGATCGAACCCCCACTACACATGGGGGCTTGAGGAAAGTTGGACTCGCAAGGAGACAGAATGCGCAGTTGTAGAATGATGGCTCATATCCTAATGAGGGGGTACATACAAAAACTAAGAATGACACTTCTAAAATAAGAGACGCTTTCTCCTAATAGTTTCGCTATCCTCTCCTCGACCTTTAGTGACACCTGACCCCAGCAATGACAAGGGGTCAGGTCTCACTCGGGGGCTAATAAGGGTATATATACCCTTTCTAAAACAATTGTCGTGCCCGACCCCTTCCTCATGTTAAAAAAACCTAGTGGCAAGGTTTACGGAAACGAATGACTGAGTAAGGCTAGTCAGACTGCATGAAACCTACACCCTAGTGGCTACGACACTCTTGCTCACTAGCATGATTAGAGTTTGTTCACCCATACCCCCGAGCTCTATGGTCTTAACAAACAGAAGGGTTGAAACACATTAACCCCTTTTCACACATAAAAAGGGAGAAAAAAACAAATTTGTTCACACAGAAATAAAAGAATAGACTTGTTTGAATAAAACACAGGGGTCAGAACTTGTTTGATTATTACAAAAATAACTGTCCAACCTATCTAACTAACTAGCCCCTCTGAGGGAGAACTACGTCTTCTATCCTGTCCGCCAGGTCCTGTGAAAGGGGAGCCACCACCGCTTCCATCTCCTCCAGCTCGTGGACTTCATAGCCAGGCGCATAGCCATGGCTCATCGTCTTCAGGTCGATGCTGTCTCCATAATGAGAATGAGCAATCATGAAGGACTGATTGACCCCGGCGTGAAGAGCATTCCACTTGAGCTGGCGCACCCGAGCCATGATCTCGATAGCATGAGCCACGAGTGAGCTAGTCCCCTTTGACCGCACCACCTAAAGGTCATCATAGACCACTCCGAGGGTGGTGCTTAGGATACCGAGCTCGTCACTCTTCGCCTGAAGATTCCTCCTCGCCTCGGCGAGGTCCACAGCCAGCCTAGTAGAAATGCTCTTGGCCTCCAGCTTCTGGGTTGTCGCGCTTTCGAGCTAGGTCTGGAGGGAGCTGACCTCTGTTGTGCATCATCGCGCTCTTGGCAGGCCTGTTCATGCTCTTAGAGAGCCTAGTCACTCTCCTCACAAGCCACGCCACATTCTGAGCGGAGCCTCTTCATGGTTTAGAGCAGCTCATCCCGCTCCTTGTGAAGCCGAACGACCACCACAACATCCAGGCTTGCCCTCTTCTCTAGGGCCACGAGTTTCTCCTTGGCCTACAGCTTTAGATCCCTTTCCTTCTCAACCTCGCCTAGAAGGTCAAGGATCCGTTGGCGGGTCTCAGAGTCCCTCTAGAGCAGCTCATCTCTCTTCTTCTTGACCCTAGCAGCTTCTTCTTTATCCTTTCGCAACCTCGCCGATAGGGCCACGAACGCCTTCTCAGCCTCGTCAGCATCCCGATGGGCCTCGGCCACTAGCAACTAAAGATTGGCTGCCTTCTTGGCGAGGGGAGTCAGCTCAGCCATCCTCTACTAGGCAGCAACAAGCTGAGCGGTCACCTCCCTGCGTAGCCATGCCTCCTCAATGAGGCGGTCCTAGGTCTCCTTCTATTGATGAAGGAACCGAGACATCACTCAACTGCGAGCTATGAGGGACTATAGGAAGACGATAATCAGGATACAAAAAATAGAAAAGGAAGATAAAGGCAAGAAGCAGGATGAAACAATACTCGACCAAAGGGAACAACAACGTCATGCAATGTGCCCATGGCATGGTTTAGGGCCTCGAGCACGGACATGATCCCCTCGTCGAGGCTCTCCCGCTCCATGCTCTCGATGGCATAGTCAAGGGTGAAAAGCATCGACGGTAGATCCTATGGATTTGTCCACTGGAGTAGGGGCTCGCCCCGCGCAGGTGAGCCGCTGCCCACCAACGTCAGGGCTAGGGACGACTACCAGCTGGCTCCAAGCGCCACCGACCCCTCTCACCGTGATGTCCCCGCTGAGACGATATCCGCTCCAGCGATGGAAGGGGTTAGCGGTGCGAACACCGACCCCTCTCCTAGCACCATGACTCCCAGGGACCCCTTGGCTGTGTCCCCTAACATTTGGTCTATGCCAGGCGTCGTTGCTTGGGCCGTCGATGGCATGGGTCACGTCGGTGCCTCAGGCGTCGCTGCGGTTGCGCCCAGCTGTGACCCATCTATCACAGCTGCTCCCTCCCAAAACGGGCACGACACCAACCGATGGCGGCCGCCTCAATTGGAGGGCGACGCACTTCTTCAGTGCCAGTGCCAAAGGATTACGCTGCCTGTCGGCCTTGTAAGGGACGAAAAGCATAAGTCACGATGAAATTAGACTAAAATAGGAAAACATAGAGGAACTGATAACTCACCTCAGCACCGTCGGGCAGCAGATGCATTTGGGGGGTGAACCCCCCGACCCTCACTCTGTCTCATTAGAAACGAGGTCATTTCGAGCCTACCCTCTGCTCCGAGGCAAAGGGGCTCGCTCCCCATGGCTCTTGGGGCGTGACGGCAGAGCCGCTCGCTTCCGTTGGCACCTTAGGTGTGATGGTAGAGCTGCCCGCCTTTGTTGGCACCTTAGGCGTGATGGCAGAGCCGCTAGCCTCCCTTGGCTCCTAGGGCAGGCCAATGGTATGACCCGCCTCCGCCGGCTCCCCAGACGTACCCTCCCCTCCATGGAACGGGAAGGGTCCTGATGCCTGCAAGGATGAACCTGTCAGTGCATCCTTGTTCTCCAACTTGTCCCACTCGATATCGTCGGCTACCTAGTCATCATCTCCTTCATCATCATCATCATCACTGTTAGTGTCCTCCCCTCGTTCCCATGCCTGCAGCTTCCGTTGCTTCTTCCTATTCTTGTCCTCCTTTGCCTTCCTTAGCCGCTCGCCCTCAACGTGATTCACTGTCCTCATGGTCAAATCCCTCAGCAATGGCGTTGGGTGATCCATGAGGATGAGATCCCTTGGCTGGTCCCACCCCTCTCAAGGTTAGTATCAGGGGCCAGGAAATCAATTGAAGGAAAGGCAAGGGAAAGGGTAACTTATGAAGACGATGTAGTCCGACTACGGCCGCATTGGAGGATGCCCCGGCACTAGGTAGACAAAGTCAAGGGCGGCACCCGTGTCATCCCACAAAGGCTCCATCGCCTCCATGATGCATTGCGTGATCTCAGAGTTGGGGAGCGTCCCCTCGGTGAGCGTTGTTCCATCGAACGACGCCTCGGGCGCCATCGCATATAGTAGGAGCGCATGCATCATCAACGATGCCACCCTCCTTGCGTGGTAAGCCTCGATGATGCCCAACCCCTTCAAGCTGTTCTCCTTCAAGAATTGGATGGCGGTGATGTGGTCTTGGATCTTCTTCTTGTCCTACTTTGGGATGCCCCACTTCCTCCATGACTCCGGGGCCTCTTTGCTCAGGCGCACGGTGAACTCCGGCAGAGGGGCAGTGGCATCATTCTTGAGATAGAACCACTGCGAATGCCACCCCTTGTTGGACGTCGAAAGCTGCATGGATGGGTACTCGTCGACCTGATTGTTCCGAAGTTGGATGTCGGCGCACCCCATCGGCATGTGCAGCTCCTACCTGCCACTTTTCTCCCTCTTCTTCTAGAGGTTGACGGTGAAGAAGTGCCTCCACAAGTCGAAGTGGGGGCTAATCCCCTGGAATCCCTCGCACAGTGCGATGAACGCCGCCATGTGCTAGATCCCATTGGGATTGAGATGCTGCAGCTCGATCTTGTAGTAGTGCAGCAGCCCCCAAAGAAATTTGTGGTTGGGGTCGTGAGCCCACACTCGTGGAAGTG
Source organism: Miscanthus floridulus (assembly GCF_019320115.1). Classification (NCBI taxonomy): domain Eukaryota; kingdom Viridiplantae; phylum Streptophyta; class Magnoliopsida; order Poales; family Poaceae; genus Miscanthus; species Miscanthus floridulus. Next base: position 51,880,916 of record NC_089593.1, read on the forward strand.
GGTGAATGAACCACATAGCCGTTAGGCGGCGATGACAAATCCTCATCATCGGGTAGCAGCCACTCCTTGCCCAAGGTTCGTGCGTGGAGAAGACCGTGATGGACGAGGCCCTCCATGAGCTGGAAGGTGATGTTGGAACAGCACCACAGATCCATTAGAGATGGGAGCGGATGGATGCGAGCTCAACGGCGACGGAGATGCAGAGGTAGGAAAGCTAAGCAGTGGTGGCGAAGGCAAGGATGCAAGCATGCATATGAAACCCAAAGGGCTAGCCCTTTGGTTTTATAGGGGCAACGGGTGCGAGGAAACCAACCGTTTGCCTAGATCTCCGCGCCTGCCACAACATGCCACCATGTCTCGCCGTGGGACGTGCGCGCGCAACGTATGTCCATTCCCTCGGAAAACTCACCGGATATTTTGCCTTCCCAAACGGTCCACAACCCATCACAGGTAAAAGGGATGTGGAGCTAAAAACGCTCCTACGGCCCATCTAGGCCCAAGAGTTCATAGGTTGGCCCACCAATGGGTTCGACAACCACTCTGGGCACCTTTAGAGTGAGGTTGGAAAGGGATGGGCCTGCTGGTGGCAAGTACTCAGGTGCATGAGCGCCACGGGCATCCCAGCCCATGTTTGAGTCTCAGCCAGATACGATCCATGGTTCTTCCTCGAAGAAAGACAGAGCCCTCGAGACGAGTCGAATGAACCTAAGAACTATACGGATTGACCGCTAAGAATCTGCAGTCGGTCACCAAGCTGACCCAAGCTAGATCCCCACAAATGTGATGCCAGGGCCCCACTCGGACTAGCCCATTAATAGCTCACCGAGCACCATGATTCGTCCATAGAGGAAAATCATGGCACGGCTCGGCCCCTCCATTTTTATCAGAAAAAATGCTCGAGGAAAGACAATCGCAAAGACGAGCCAATTCTCGACCGGACCCCTGCTATGGGCAGGGGCTCGAGGAAAGTTGGACTCGCATCAAGATCGAACGCACGGCCGCAAAACGATAGACCCCCGTAGTGGTCGAAATCAGGAAAGACCTTTTCCGACCCACCAAATCTTATAGCTGTACCCTCGAGGAGTCCGATCTTGATGAAAGGAGATCACCGTCCCCAAGTCACACCATGGGCGACAAAAGAAGGCCAAGGCCCCCAAAGTCCTCCTATTCGAAAAAAGCCTTCGAAGGAGTATTCTACTCCTCCGCAGGCTCGGGGGCTATTGTCGGGGACCAATACTAGGGTACCCAAAGAGGAGAGGCTATTGGTCATCAACATTAATTCATCCGAGCAGTCAAGAGCACGACTACGGCTCTAACCGGCCCCTAGGTGCGCAGGCTCTGCCTCGACCGACCTCTGGGGAGCCTCTAGGGGCAGGCTCTGCCTCACCCGACACCGAAGCTACGGGCTCTGCCTCGTACGATCCCAAGGTCGCAGGCTTCGACTTGCCTGACCTCTAGGGTGGGCTCCACCTCACCCGACCCCGAGGCCGTGGGCTCCGCCTTGACCGACCTCTGGGGGTGGGCTTCGCCTCACCCGACAGCGAGGTCGTAGTCTCTGCCTCGCCCGACCCCAAGGTCACAGGCTCTTCCTTGCCCGACCTCTGGGAAGAGGGCTCTGCCTCGCCCGACCCTAGGGCCATGGGCTCCTCCTCACTCGACCACTAGGGCGAGCTCCACCTCGCTCGACCCCGAGGCCACGGGCTCCGCCTCGCCCGACCTCTAGGGATGGGCTCTGCCTCGCTAGACATCGAGGCTGTAGGCTCTGCCTCCCGGTCATCTGGGGGCAGACTTTGCCTCGCCTAACACTGAGTCCGCAAGCTCCGCCTCGCCGGACCCCAAGGCGCGGGCTCTGCCTCGCCCGACCCCGAGGTCATGGGCTCCGCCTTGCCTGACCCCTTAGGTACGGGCTCCGTCTCGCCCAACAGGGTCCCATACTGCCGCCAACCACTCCAGGTCCAGGCGTATGGGCATGGGTCAAAACTCTGACACCAAGGAGGAGACTAGCATGTCTTGATGTAATCCGCGGACACGACGGGCCATATCTGAGGATTCACAACAAGAACAGCGTCGGGCATATCGGTACTGTTCTGCCCAACCCTCGTATGAACATTGACAGGCGCGTCAGTTCACCACAATGTCCGCCAGGCGGAGTGGAGCGCCATGACCGGCAGACGACGTCTGTGCATGGCGCCAGTGACAGACAAGGCCGCAATATGGCGCCGTCCCTGTTGACATCTCCAGGGTCAGCGGGACCTGCGTGAAGAAGAAGGACCCGGCAATCCTGAAGGCCTTCGGCTCTCTCTCATTCTTCTTTTTCCCTCCACTGTAACCCGGCTTTCTCTTGGTCTATAAAAGGGAAAGCAGGGCGTCCCATGAGAGGGATCTGACCAACAAACCCATGGAACCCCGAACCATGAGATAACAAACACACGACGCATGGCTGAGCAGCGACCGAACTCTCAGCACCTGTTCACTCTTTCCACCAGAGACTTAGGACCTGTCCCTCTCTCGCCCGTTTGTAACCCCTACTACAAATTTTCGGTGCTAGTAACACGAACAACAGCGACAAAGTGGACGTAGGGACATTCTGCCCGAACCAGTATAAACCTCGTGTCCTCTAAGCACACTATCCGAGCCAGACGCACAATATTAGAAATTTACTCGTCGGTGGTAACTCGAAACACCGACATGACCGAGTGTTGAAAAACCTTCTAGAGAATGGAAACGTATGAGTGTTGGAGAGGATAGGGCTGTTGGGCCGTTAGGCTGGTGTTGCGGTCGGCGAACGGGAGTGCTCGGAATGATCGGAAGCCCTCAGCATATCATTTTCAATAAATCATATATTGTGAATCTCCTCACCCAACCCAAGGTGCATGCTTGCTCTCACCTGCCCCCCCCCCCCCCCCCCCCTCCCACCCCCACCCGAGTTCAAGTCCTAGGTTTGGCACAGGTGTTCGTATTTTTCTGTATTTATTTCAGAATTTAACAGCATTATGTTTTCAGTGGTAGGCTATGTTCCCGTCGACAGCGAGGCACCTGTGTTGACTTTGTTAATCTCAAGATGTGTCGTAGGGTTTGCGTATGTGTGTTCATAGAGGTGAGTGTGCGTGTGTGTTGAGCGTCTGCGTCTGTACTTGTGTAATTCGTAAAAAAAAAGAAAAATAATATGCTACAACTTATTGGTATCCACATGCATGCATGGACTGGACACCGACCAAAGCTTGGTCCCGGACCATAAACTTTTGATCCTTTCTTCAAACCTGTTACAATTCTTAAAGAAAATCCGATCGTTAAACCTAAATACCAGCAACTAAAATAATTTGGCCGACAATAAATCAAAGAGCCAAATTCTACAGTCAACACGTACATGCCCTCCCAGTTTTTGATACAATTGCATTTACCGAAAATAATAACAATCAGCAGTTTACCTTGGTACCGGCTACACCATTGCTTAGGGCGATGTCTCCAGAATACTTCGGCCAGATATTTTGCTTAGGGTGATGTCCAAAAACACACTGGCCAAATATTTTGCTCAGCGCGATATCCAAAGAACACATTGGCCGGCCAAATATTTTGCTCAGGGCGATATTTATACAACATACGACCGTAGAACTATCAAGCCGCTTGGACAGTACTTATTCAAATATTTTCCATTGAGAGCTTTAGGCAATTTCTCCCTTTACAAAGATTGCACAAAATATGAATTTTTACAGACAATCTTTACAACTATATATGGTCCTTCCCAACTCGACGACCATTTACTGAATCTATTATCTTTAATTCAGGAAAAATCATTTCCATACTTAAATCTCCTATCTGAAACGATTTTTCCTGCACCCTTCTATTTTAAATCTTAGCTACCCTCAATTTCTCCTTTTCAATCTCCCGTAGGGCCATTAATATTTCTTCCAGCACCTCGTCTAGTCTATCCAAAATTAAAGTACTATAATCTACAGCCGACAAAACATTTTGCCTGGCTATTCTAAGAGCTTGTAAATTAATCTCCAGATCCTATCCATATACCAACTCATATACGGTGTCACTTGAGTTACTCCATTCTTAGATATCCGATCGATGAGCCCACAAAGCTTCCGAAAGCACCTCATGCCACCTTCTCAGGTGCTCTTTAATATTTTTTCTTTATAAGCTTAACCAACGTTTTGTTGCTAGATTCGGCTAGTCCATTAGCTTGAGCATATATAATAAGGCGACGAATTCAACAACTTAATTCTAAAAGATTTGGCGAATTCACGAAATTGGTGAGACATAAAAGAAGCACCTTGATCAGAAATTTAAAGTCTGGGGAATACCGAGTCTATGAATAATTTGTTACAAGACAAAATTATTCACCTCTTTATAAGTCATATTTTTTCAAAAGAATTGCTTTAGTCTATTTAGTAAAATAATCTGTAACTACTAGGACGAAGCAGGATGTATTTGACCAATAAAATCTAAGCCCCATCTTCTAAATGGTCATGACTTAACAATAGGGTGCAACATAGCAGCGAGTGCTACCTATATGTCTCTAAACTTTTGACACACTTCACTATGTCTCCAAACTTTTGACACGCTTCGCACCACTTATAATATCGATAACATCGTCAGCCAATAATAAAAACTTGCTGCTTTTTAATAATCATCGCATTTTATGAGCCGACTGATGTGTCCCAAGTATTCCTTCATGTATGTACTTCACCCATAGCTAGTCTAGACTGACTATTAGAATCCCAACACTTCAAAAGTAATCCATCCAATGTTCGGCCGTATACTTCATCATTTAACAGCTACTCCCATTCTAAATTATAAGTCGCTTTAATTTTTTTTCATCTATTTTGCTATGTATCTAGACATGTTATTATATCTAAATGTATAGCAAAATAGATGTACCAAAAAAGTTAAAATAACTTATAATTTGGAACGAATGGAGTATGTATATTTTCAAGTTGTTCGGCTGATGATTTCTGTAACTAATAAGATCACTAAAGCTAATTTATTGTGAGGAAAAAAAATACTGTTCAAGAGCGAACCGGGCGTACGGGGCGTTTAAAGCTTGTCGCCAATAAACTCAAAAGTGCATGCATGTAGATGTACTAGACCACATGACAACAGACAAATCGCGCCCACAATAAACTCATCAACTACCCGTACCATACATACATGACACCAACAGGCAATGTACATATGCGACATCCGGATGGATGGACGGCAGGCATCACGTACTAGCTCTTGCGTTGTCCACAGGGTGCAATATACGGACCTGCACCCCTGCTGTGTCCGACGGATCGAACAAGAGCACGGCCACGGCAAAGCAGGAAGGGTGACGGTGCATGGAGCACAACACAGCAAGGTGCAGTAGCCAGTGTACGGACTCGCATTCCTGTTTCCGACGTGGTGACTGACGATCATCCAGTGGATGGAATGGTGATGTGGGCTTTTTGGATGGATGCATGTGGTCCGGGTCGTCGTCGTGTCTTGTTTCCATGCGACGCGAAAAAGCTGTAGGAAAGGCTGCTGGTACGACGGAAGCTCCCGTCGTGTCAGGTCAGGCTCAGGCGACGCAGTTGAGCCCCACGCAGCCCATCCACATCCTCCTCACATGCTTCCTCTGAAAAAGAAACCAGCAAGAGAAAGTACAGCGAGCTTTAAAGTCAACTTGCTTGCTGGGTCTGGAAACTGGACGATTAGCTAATACAGAAGGTATATCAACTCGAGAATAAGAGGACAAAATATTTCGTTGTCTTTTAATTTTATATATAGTAGCTTGGATCTGATCTAGTAAGCAGTTTACAGGCGGGGTTTTCAGACGCAACGCAACCAGAAAGCAGGAGGATTATACTACTACAGTCTGTTCCTAGTTTCCCTTTACTACTGATGATGAACTGTTATTAAAAAAAAGCACTATTATATTTTGAAGTGTGCACGATGCATGGATGGATGCACTAGCTAGATTCTAAGTGCAATACTATTATGTTTTGAAGTGGCACATTTACTATTTTGGAGTATTTCTGGATCATTATTTGTACGTGCAATCTGCAGAGGCCGGCTAGCTAGATCCAAAGTGGAGCGCTGAGTCGCTGACCTTATAAAATTATAGTGAAGAGTGTTGAAGCAGTTGAAGAGAGGAGACTACTAGAGGTGGAGAGAGATGGTAGTGTACCCCTTTCTTCTTGCGCAGCATATCGGAAGGCACCTTGTACAGGTCCTCGTCCACGGCCGCCCTGACGACCCGCGGCCTCCTCGGCCTCGCCGCGCGAGACCCGTCGCCAGCCACGAACGGCGGCAACGCCTCCTGCCGCTGCTGCCTCCTGCTCCCGGCTGCCTGAACCTCATTGCGGTGACCGTGACCCTCCATCGTGCTCCGCACCTGACGGAAAAGTGGCGCGTCACACACATCACCATCCATCCATCCGTCCGTTAGACGGTTAGAGAAAGCAACAAAACAAAGGTTAAAGCAGGACGGAGGCACTGTGGTGTGGATGTCTGACGAGCACACAGCAGAGAGGGAGAGAGGACTGGCATGCACTGCCACAGCCACTGATGAGGAGAGGACTGTGTGAGAGAGAGGAGCTCACGGGGAGGCTAGGCTAGGCTAGCAGCAGTACCTTCTTGGCCGGCTTGTGCGGAGGCGGCGATGCGGAGGACCTGAACAGCACCAGCTCGGCGGCGGCGGTGGCGTCGTGGTAGCAGTGGCCACCGGGCCTGACGAGGAGGCCGGCCTGCACCGCGGACTCGAAGTACTGCGTGATGGGCACCTCGTCGTCTCTGTGCTGGTTCCACCTCCCGAACGCCGGGATCTGCCGCCTCCTCCCTCCCCGCCCCTGCTGCGTGTATGTGTTGTCGTGTGATGGTCCTACCAGAGTAAGAACAGATGTGTGTGCTTCTTGGCTAGCAGCTTACCTCCATGAATACTAGCTCGTCGTGAAGAAGCAAAGACGGCGGATGCGTGTGTTCTCCCTGTCCCTTACTTCTCCGTGCCCGTGGAGGAAGACGACGACTCCTACTCCAACTAGACAGGGAAGAGCTAGAAGAGGAGAGCCAAGAGTGACAAGGAGCAAGTTGCTGCTTGTCTGAGCGGAGAAGAAAAGGTCGCCACGGGAAGCAAAGGCGGCTTTCTGGGTGCTTTTTAATGGCTGGCGGAGTCCGTCTGGGTCTGGGTCTGGGTCTGGGTCTGGCTGCGTGCGTCAGCTTCTGCATGCGCCAGGACCATTACCTCGCCCTCGGCATGCATTCATTATCAAGCGCAGGGACCGAGAGACGGGCATCGCAGCAGCGTTGGCTGTTCCACAGATGCATTGCGCGTGCTAGAGTACGAGAATTTCCAAGTTTTTTCACTTTCTCCGTCACATCAATTTTTAGACGTATGCATGAAGTATTAAATGTAGGTAAAAAAATAACTAATTGTACAGTTTGGTTATAAATCACGAGACAAATCTTTTGAGCCTAGTCAGTCCATGATCGGACAAAGTTTGTCAAATACAAACAAAATGTACTACAGTGTCCAGGTTGCAAAAATTTGCAATCTAAACAAGGCCCGAGTATACACTGCAGAGATTGGGAAGGAGGGAGGGACTAGGTGCCTGTTTAATTCCCAAAATTTTGTAAAATTTTTAAAGATTTCTCGTCACATCGAATCTTTGTGAAGCATTAAATATAAATAAAAAATAAAATTAATTACATAGTTCAGACGAAATTCACGAGACGAATCTTTTAAGCCTAATTAGACTATGATTTGACACTAATTACCAAATAACAACGAAAGTGTTGTAGTACCATTTTCGAAAAAAATCGCCAACTAAACAAGGCCTAGGGTAGGGAGTAGTACTGTACTATTCCCTTTGAAAAAATTTGCTTGGCCCTTGTTTAGTTACCCAAAATCCAAACTTTGGCATTATACAAAAAGAAGATTTCCCGTCACATCAAACTTGCGGTACATGCATGGAGTACTAAATGTTGACAAAATCAAAAACTAATTGCACAATTTGGTTGTACTTTGCGAGACAAGCGTTTTAAGTCTAATTAGTCAACGATTGGACAATTATTACCAAATAAAAATGAAATGCTACAGTGCGCTGCAGTGCCTACGATTCCGGCGGCGCCAACTTCGGCCGGCAACTAAACGGGCCTTGATACATTGCCGGGCTTGAATTGACGCCACGACTCTGAAAAAAAATGTGAAATTGAGTTTGGTTCCTGGAGGATCTTGAAAGCATCTAGGCCCCTAGTTGGATTTCGGTGATTAATGTCAATACAAGATTACTATGACTAACGTGTGTTTTGCAGAGGCAATTAAGTTAGGTCATGGTAATAGAGATCGATTGGGCAATCGAGGTTGTCATGCCCCTACGATGGAAATCATTTCGATTTTCAAAGGATGGACGACAAGGTTAAGGATAACTAGTTCTAAGTGTCAATTGAAGTTGGAGAGACACTTAGAGTAGTTTAGGACTTTGTTTTTTCCTTTGGTCGTACTATTAAGGGGGTATGGACGGGTAGCTTGACCTAGTTGAGTCTAGTGAGTTAGGTGTGGTGCACACTTATTAAAACTAGCTCTAGGTAGCTCCTATGAATGCCTAAGATCCTTTGAAGCAAACTTCATTCTCATATGATCGAGAGTTGGAAGTGAATGGAGGGTAAAATACTGACCGGACGCTGGCTTCGGTGCAACCGGACGCTGGCCGCAGGGTCCGGTCAGTTCATTTGACCGAGGAGAACAAGTCTGGTGTGACCGGACGCTGGAAGGTCAATGTGACCGGACGCTGAGGGCCAGCGTCCGGTCGACTCCAGTAAGGGTCCAGACTTGAGAAAGAGTGACCGGACGCGTCCGGTCAGTGGTGATCGGACCCTAAGTATCCAGCGTCCGGTCGTTTACAGTAAGCATCCAAGAGCGACCGGACGCGTCCGGTCAGTACTGACTAGACCCTGATAGCGTTCGGTCATCACGTAAAAACTGTTGCACGGGTTGAACTGACCGGAGCGTCCAGTCAAAATGATCGGAGCGTCCGGTCACCCCGTAGAAGCTCATAACGGTTTGTTTTTTAGGCTGCCTTATAAATAGAAGCTCCACTCGTGAGTGGAGGCACTTTTGCTCATTCCAACAGCTGAGAAACATGTTTGTGAGTGCCAAGAAGAGCAAAGTCCTAGTGAGGTGTTTGTGATTTGAGAATCCAAGAGTGAAACCTCATTTGTGAATCAAGAGTAGACAAGTGTGCATCCATCTTCTCATTAGGCTTCGCGTGGTCAAGTGAGAGTTCGTGCTTGTTACTCTTGGTGATCGCCATCACCTAGACGCTTGGTGGTGATTGGGAGCTTGGTGATCACCCGACAGAGCTTGTGGGTGATCCAACTCAAGTTGTGAGCGGTTTTGGGTGATTCACCGCGATGGAGTGTCGAAGAATCAACCCGTAGAGAGCACTTGATCCTTGCGCGGATCAAGGGGGAGCTACACCCTTGTGTGGGTGCTCCAACGAGGACTAGTGGAGAGTGGCGACTCTCCGATACGGCAAAACATCGCTGCGTTCCTCTCTCTATTTACTTTGAGCATTTACTTTAAGTATTTACTTTGAGCAATTCAATACTTGTCTTTACATTCATAGAATTGCTATGCTAGAGTAAGTTTGGAACATAGGTTGCAAGTGTTTTGTGCGTTGATTTGATAGAAACACTTTTTTAGGCACAAGGGGTTAATTGGGCTATCCGTAAGATTTGATTATTGCAAGAAAATTTAGAATTAGCCCAATTCACCCCCCCTCTTGGGCATCTTGATCCTTTCAATTGGTATCAGAGCCTCGTGCTCATGTTTTTAAGCCTAACCGCTTAGAGCAAGATGTCTCATGGGGATGGACCTCCTCCTATCTTCGAGGGGGATGATTTTCCATATTGGAAAATTCGCATGGAGGCTTACCTTGAAGCTCTAGATGTTGGAATTCTTAGAGCCGCCTCTCAAGGGTTCCCAACACCTAAGAATGCCGCACAACTTCAAGGTGATGAAGTAAACTATGAAAAATGGAATGCAAAGGCTCGCAACACCATCTTTAGAGGCCTTTGCAAAGATGTGTTCAATCGTGTAAGGAACCATAAAGACGCCCATGCACTATGGTCGGACGTTTGTGCGCTCCATGAGGGAACCAAGAGTGAGCATGAGGAACGCTATCATCTTGTGATTAAAAAGCTAAATTCTTTTGAGATGCTTCCCAAAGAAAGTGCTAATGAAATGTATTCTCATTTAAATGTTCTTATAGAGGAAGTCAATGGGCTTGGACTTACTCAAATGTCACCATCCGACGTTGTGAGAAAGATCTTGAGTGTCCTCCCCATTGACAAGTATGGGCACATTGTGACCGTGCTACATCAAGGTGATCTTTCCGCTGCTACACCGATATAAATCTTGGGAAAGATCAATGCTCATGAGATGTATATGCACATCACACCACAAGATGGCTCATCCTCTACAAAGAAGAAAGAGAAAGACTTAGCATTCAAAGCTAGCCAAGATAAGGGCAAGGCAAGACTTGAGTATGAAAGCTCAAGTGATGAAGATGATGAAGAAAGTCTTGCTCTCATGGTGAAGAAGACCGCCAAGATGCTAAAGAAGCTAAACAAGAGTGGCATCAAGTTTGATGGCAAGAAGAAGAAGTTCTTCACTAGCTCAAGAAGAAAGCCAATCTCCGAGATGGATTGCTACAATTGTGGCGAACTTGGCCACCTAGCTCATCAATGCACAAAGCCCAAGAAAGACAAGTTCAAGAATAAGGGCAAGAAAGATGATTCAAGCGATGAAGATGAAAAGAAAAAGAACAAGCCATACAAGAAGAGAGATGGCAAAAAGAGGGACTTCTACAAGAAGAAGAAGAGTGGCAAGGCCTACATTGTCGGTGATTGGCTCACGGACATTGATTCATCAAGTGGATCATCCGATGATGAGAGTGACAATGAGAAGGTAGCTGCCATTGCTATTGATCTTGCATCCTCACTGCCACCATCGCCATCATCCTCTACACACCTTGCCTTATGGCCAAGGGTGAACACAAGGTAACTAAGAGTGATAATAGTAGTGATGATGAGCAAGCTAGTGATGATGATAGTGATAGCGATGATGATTCACCCACATATGATGATCTTGTCAAAATATTAAGAAAATACACTAAGATCATTAGAAAGAGTAGAGCTACAAATGAAAAACTTGATGCTAAAAATGATTCACTCTTAGCTAAGTGTGATACATTGGAAAAGGCTAATGATGAGCTCAAAGAAACAAATGACTCTATATCATCCAAACTCAAGGAGCTCAAATCTTCTAAGAAAGAGCTTAAAGATAAACATGATAAACTTGAGTGGGTGCACAATGAGCTTATCATTAGTCACAACAAGCTAAAAGATGAATATACAACTCTAAAGATCAATTATGATACCCTTGTTATTGCACAAGAATTCTTACCAAATGAGCCACATGTTGCTACTAACCATGTTGTTAAGATTGATATAGCTACCTCATGTGATGATTTAATTGATGAGAGCATTGAGCATGGATCTAGTAGCAAAGGCAAGCAAGTGATTGAGTGCAATGACTATGATGAGTATGTCAAGCTCAAGAGTGACCATGAGAAGCTCATGAAAGATCTTGAAGAGATGAAAAGTCACAACACCATTGTGCTAGAAACTCTTGATCATGACAAAGAGTTGATCCTTGAAAATGAGAAGCTAAAAGAAGAAAACAAGAAACTCAAGGAAGAGAAGAACAATGATATTCTCAAGGAAGAGAACAAGAAGCTCAAGATGGAGAAAGAGCATCTCAAGGTGGGATTGAGCAAGTTTGCTAGAGGCAAGCATCTCCAAAGTGAGCTACTCATGAATACCATCATAAAGATGGATAGAAGTGACATTGGATATATGGCAAGTGTAGAGAAGAAGAAGGCTCAAGCTCAACACCAACAATCAAAGCCAAAGCTAAAGCCAAAGAGATGTTTTGAGTGTGGATAAGAAGGCCACTTTGCTCATGAGTGTCAAACTCCACCACCACAACCCTTGCCCAAGCATGCTAGACCCTTTGCTTTCAATGCTCACTACATGCTTAGAAAAGATTCGAGTGGAAAGATGAAAGTCATGTTCTTAGGACCCCCCCCCCCCCCAACAAGAGTAGGCCTAAGAAGATTTGGGTGGCTAAGTCACTTGTTGAGAAGGTGAAGGGCCCTCAACAAGTTTGGATCCCTAAAGCTTGAATCTCTTGTGTGTAGGTGAACTACAAGACCGGTGAAAGTCATTGGGTTATTGATAGTGGTTGCACTCAATACATGACCGGTGATCCTCGTATGTTCACCTCACTAGATGAAGAGGTACATGGACAAGAGAAAATAACATTTGGAGATAATTCAAAGGGCAAGGTTAAAGGATTGGGCAAAGTGGCAATATCTAATGATCATTCCATCTCCAATGTGCTCTATGTTGCCTCATTGAGTTTCAACTTGCTATCCGTTGGGCAATTGTGTGATCTTGACTTCCAATGCTTATTCACCAAGAAGGAGGTTGTTGTATCCAAAGTAGATGACAAACAAGTGATATTCAATAGATTTAGATACAACAACTTATATCTAGTTGACTTCACATCCGAAGATGCAAACTTGAAGACTTGCCTATTCACCAAAACAACACTTGGGTGGCTATGGCATAGAAGACTTGCTCATGTTAGGATGAGCTCACTCAAGAAGCTTATGAAGAATGATTTGGTGAGAGGGTTGAAGGATGTGAAGTTTGAGAAGGACAAGCTTTGTAGTGCATGTCAAGCCGGCAAGCAAGTTGCAAACACTCATCCAACCAAAGCTTTCATGTCAACCATGAGAGTGCTTGAACTCCTACACATGGATTTATTTGGACCAACAACATATAAGAGTTTGGGAGGAAATCTCTATTGTCTTGTGATTGTGGATGACTATTCAAGGTATACATGGGTGTTCTTCCTTCATGACAAATCCGAAGTTGCATCTTGTTTCAAGAAATTTGCCAAGAGAGCTCAAAATGAATTTGAAGTGAAGCTCAAGAAGATAAGAAGTGACAATGGCAAAGAGTTTGACAACACAAACATAGAAGCTTATTGTGATGAAGTTGGAATCAAACATGAGGTCTCCGCAACCTATACTCCTCAACAAAATGGTGTAGTTGAGAGGAAGAACTGGACTTTGATCACTCTTGCAAGGACAATACTAGATGAGTACAACACCCCCGAAGCTCTATGGGCGGAAGCAATCAACACCGCATGTTATGCATCCAACCGCCTATTTCTTTAAAAGTTCCTTGTCAAGACACCGTATGAGTTGCTCAATGGGAAGAAGCCGGACGTCTCCTTCTTTAGGGTGTTTGGTTGCAAGTGCTACATCTACAAGAAGCGGCAACACCTAGGGAAGTTTCAAAGACGTTGTGATATAGGTTTTCTTGTTGGTTACTCATTGAAGTCTAAAGCATATAGAGTATTTAATCATGCCACCGGCTTGGTTGAAGAAACATATGATGTGGAATTTGATGAATCTAACGGCTCCCAAGGAGCACATGAGAATCTTGATGATGTAGGTGATGAACCATTGAGGGAGGCTATGAAGAACATTCCCGTGGGAGACATCAAGCCAAAAGATGATGAAGATGATGTTCAAGTCATTAACCAACCTTCTTCATCAAATGTACCACAAGATGGTGAAAAAGATGGGAGAGTGGAAAATGAAGATACTCATATCTCTCATGAGCAAATGGTGGTACAAGCACAAGATGTTGATGCTCCACAACCTCCTCCTCAAGTGGTCAATAGAAGAAACACACCTCTCCTACAAGATCATCCACAAGATCTCATCATAGGGAGTCTATCAAAGGGTGTGATGACTTGATCTCAAAAACTTACTTCATTTATTGCTCATCACTCTTTTGTCTCTTGCTATGAGCCTACCAAGGTAGAAGAAGCTCTTAAAGATCTGGATTGGATCAATGCCATGCATGAAGAGTTGAACAACTTCACTCACAATGAAGTTTGGACTCTTGAAGAGCGACCAAAAGGTGCAAGAGTCATTGGAACGAAGTGGGTGTTCCACAACAAGCAAGATGATCAAGGTGTTGTTGTGAGGAACAAGGCAAGACTAGTTGCAAAGGGGTTCTCTCAAGTTGAATGTTTGGATTTTGGAGAGACCTTTGCATCGGTTGCAAGATTAGAAGCCATCCGTATCCTTCTTGCATATGCATCACATCATGAAATGAAACTATATCAAATGGATGTGAAAAGTGCATTTTTAAATGGCTTTATAAATGAACTAGTCTATGTTGATCAACCTCCCGGGTTTGAAGACCCTAGATATCCTAATCATGTTTATAGGTTGTCCAAGGCACTATATGGGCTTAAGCAAGCCCCAAGAGCTTGGTATGAGCGCCTTCGGGACTTCCTCATTGAGAAGGGCTTTACCATTGGGAAGGTCGACACCACACTATTCACCAAGAACCTTGATGGACATATCTTCATTTGTCAAGTATATATTGATGATATCATCTTTGGATCATCAAATTAAGACTCATGCAAAGAATTTGGTGAATTGATGTCGAAGGAGTTTGAGATGTCAATGATTGGTGAGCTTACATTCTTTCTTGGTTTTCAAGTCAAGCAAATGAAAGAAGGCATCTTCATCTCTCAAGAGAAATACACAAAAGATCTTCTCAAGAGATTCAAGATGGATGAATGTAAGCCAATCAAGACACTAATGCCTACAAATGGACATCTCGACCTAGATGAGGGAGGTAACCCGGTTGATCAAACTCTCTACTGTTCTATGATTGGTAGCTTGTTATATTTAACCGCATCTAGGCCCGACATCATGTTTAGTGTGTGTATGTGTGCTAGATTTCAAGCTAGTCCTAAGGAAACATATTTAATTGCCGTAAAAAGAATCCTTAGGTATCTTAAGCACACACCAAGCATTAGTCTTTGGTATCCCAAAGGAGCTTTATTTGAATTAATTGGCTATTCCGATTCGAATTACACCGGATGCAAAGTTGATAGAAAGAGCACATTCGGAGGGTGCCATTTGCTTGGTAGATCACTTGTGTCTTGGTCCTCCAAGAAACAAAATAGTGTGGCTTTGTCCACCGCCGAAGCGGAATACATTGCCGCGGGTGCTTGTTGTGCACAAATATTATACATGAAACAAACTTTGCTAGACTATGGAGTAGTTCTAGAGAAAGTACCTCTTTTGTGCGACAATGAAAGTGCAGTAAAACTTGCAAATAATCCGGTTCAACACTCTCGCACCAAGCATATAGATATCCGCCATCACTTTCTAAGAGATCATGTGGCTAAAAATGATATATCACTAGAAGGTGTAAGATCCGAAGATCAATTAACGGATATCTTCACTAAACCGCTAGATGAGGCTACATTTTGTAGATTGCGGAATGAGCTCAATGTGCTTGACTTTAGTAACTTCACAAAAAATTAAGCTTGTGTTGTCCCTTGCATTCATTGTAATATACAACATATTTAATTTGTGGTAATGCATATAGGGCTTGTCTAACATGGTTAAGATAACCGCCGAAAAGCGTGTGAAGAAACTTAACCTTGGATCAAACTTGACAAGCAACTAGATTTACTTACAAGTATTGCATATGCATGAATGTTGTTTTGTCGTTTTGTTCCATTTGCCCTCTTGTTGCCTATTTTCTTAAAAAGAATTATAGCCTAAGGCAAAATATTTTGAAAAATATGAGGGTTTGAGAGAGGTCACTCACATCAGTCCTAATTGGTGTTTATTTGGATCTTATTCTAGTTAGGACTTGATTGGGAACAGGTAGCGTGAAGGAAGTTTAAAGATTTGCTAGAAAAGGTGCGCCGGACGCTGCACCGGACGTTGTTGTCCAGCGTCCGGTCAGTTCACAGGAGGTGAACTGCTGGTGAAGGAGTGATCGGACGCTACGTCTGTGCGTCCAGTCAAGAAGGGTTTAGCGTTTGGTCGATCGAAGGAAGGACAAGTTGTACTGACCGGACCCTGCCTGCGTCCGGTCATGGACCACCGGACGCGTCCGGTCCCGATTCCAGAGGATTTGGACCTCTCTGGAATCGATCGGACGCTGGGTGGTAGCGTCCGGTCGCTACCACCGGAGCGTCCGGTCAGTGGATCTCGCGCGGCTTCAGGACTCTTTTCTCCGTTTCCTAATCCGTCGCGTGTGGGGAACTATTTAACCGCTGTCGTACCCCTGTTCGCCCCTCAACTCGTTTTTGCCCTAGCCCGAGCCGCCGCCTTCACTGCTCGCCAGCCGCGCGCCGTCGTGCCCCTACCTCGCCGCGCCACAGCGACCCTGTGCCGGCCACCTCGCGCCCACGCCGCCATGCTCCAGCCTTGCCGCGCCACTACGCCCGAGCCTTCACACGCGCCACCACGCCAGCACAGCCCGTGCCGCCGTAGCTCGCACACCACCGCGCTCACCCGGTCATCTCACCACCGCGTCGCCTGAGAGCTCGCTGCCAAGTCTCACCGCGTCATCTCTCGCCGTGTGCTCTAGCCCTATCACCTCCTTGATTGGTAAGGCAAAAATTTTTTTTCTTTCAATCTTGATCTATATAATTGTGACCTAGATCAAATTTTCAATGCACTGATTCCCCACTGCATTTAGGGCTGTTTGACCTAACCCTAGCCGGTTCTGAGTTTCCCCGCATGACAACTTATCTTTTCTCAGTTCACGGATCGTCAGGTAGAAAGCCATTCGATTCAAGTTCGCATCTACATTGCTTTCTCTATTAGGTTTTCGCATCTATTAGACATATTGTATTTATCTGTATATCCATCTATTCTATCGTGCAGCGAGTCAGTTCCGTTGTGGTTCTTCTGGCAGTTGGCAGTCAACTCGGAGCCAAGCTCGCAAGTAAGGATCGAGGCCAAGCCTCGAAAGCGGCAGTTTGACAGTTGATCTTCATCAGCGGTAGTTCATCATCTTATCAGTTCAGATGGCTCGCACCAAGAACGTTGGTGGTGGCCTAGGTGACGATGATCAGAGGCCCCCGCCTCGCCAGCCAGCCGGATCAAAGGGCAAGTCAACCAAGCAGGTGACATCCAAGAAGCAGAAGTACCCCAACGCAGAGACAGCAACAGCAGCAGCTGTTGTAGAGACCGCAGAGCGTGCCAAGAGAGGTGGTGCCCGCAGCGGAGTTATCATTGCAGATCAACCGGTTTCACCAGCACTAAGAGCTACGATTGAGGATGTTGAGCGTCATCACGGTAGTCCAGCTGGGACTGCCACATTTGCAGGACGACGGGTTGCCATTAAGGAGGGTTCATCAGCAGCGCAGGAGCCAGTTCAGCAGACTCAGGAGAGCGAGCAGGCTCAGCAGACCCAGCAGACCGAGGAGACTGAGCCGGCACCTTAGCTATGCCGCTTGAGTCGTACCAGTGCTGTAGTTCCACCGAGGCTAGTTACACAGCGCAGGGGTTCACGCCCTTCGCCCAGACCCCAGGGTCCACCTCCAGTGGTACACCTCGATTTGAGGGCCGCTATAGCCAGGCAGGTTCAGCAGCTGCGTTTTGTTGAGTTTGAGGCTTGGTTTCCTCCGAGGAGGGATGAGAGAGCAGCTGAGGGTTTCTACATGCCACTGCAGAAGGATTTCTACAATGCTTATTTCAACAGTGGGGCAGTGTTCAGATCTCAGAGAGTCTGTCAGATAGAGTCTATTGTGGCAGCAGCCGGAGAGAGCATTCGGCCATACTTATCATATTTGCTAGGACTAACAGATTTGATTGGACAGACGGGGATATATGTACCATCTTGGGTTCATCAGTTTTATGCTTCACTCTTCATCGATCCACATCACAGGTTTATTCACTTTGCTTTCAGAGGCAAAGACTACAGAGTGACGAGTGGCAGGGCCAGAGAGATACTAAGGCTACAGGAGCAGCCTATCAAGATGCATGAGGTTTGTTATGGACAGCAGGGGCCTCCTAGGTGTCCTCATGGAGGGCAGGCGCCCCCTACAGATCTAGTGCGCCATTGCTTCAAGGAGCCCTTTGGTGAGGGGTCGAGCAGGAACCCCAGTGACTTGACTCCTATAGCGAGAGTGCTAGAGGCCATCATCAGGAGGACACTGCTTCCCAGGTTGGGATACAGGGAGGGCCTAACTCGCTTACAGCTCTGGCTTCTCAATGCCATCATGCAGCAGACAATATTTGATATCTGGGATCTCCTGCTTTTAGAGATGGAGGATACTATAGCTAAGGGATTCAAGGGTCACAGGTAGCTTCCCTATGCTCACTGGATCACGTTCCTCATCCGCAGAGTAGTGCTTCATAAGCCCCTGGCATGATGGATGAGTATATAGGTGCCACCATAGAGTTCCTAGCTTATAACCTATCATAGAGGATCAGACACACCACTCCTCAGGCACCCAGACAGCCTAGCCGTCGTCCCGACGTGCCAGAGTCTGCAGCTCAGCAGGATGAGATCATCAGAGGGATTACATCCACTGAGGAGGAGGAGCTAGAGGCACAGTAGGAGGTGAGCGAGTACAGTGACAGCTCTGACGATGACTACCAGCCTATACCTCAGATGCCGCCACGCAGACACTATGCAGAGGCCGGTAGCTCCAGTTCTGCTCCACCTACTCTGCAGACTGACCCCGCTCTCATTGCTATTCTTGAGCGGATGCAGCAGGATCAGACACGACAGGCATAGGAGACAGCTGCCAACTTCGCACAGTTTCAGGCTCATCAAGATGAGTTCCAGCGGCAGCAGCAGCTCCTTCAGCACCAGCAGTTACTTATGCAGCAGCACCTCATGGGATTCATGCAGCATGTAGTGACAGCCATTGGGGTCCCACTGCCATAGCCTTCACCCCAGCTTGCACAGCCTCCTACCACTTCGACAACTCTAGTAGTACAGCCCAGTGGGCTCCAGAGTCAGGGACAGCCTCCAGCTTAGTTTGCTTCACCTCTTGTACAGGTGTCCCAGTGGTTAGCCTCACCCGTGATAGCCCCGCAGTTCACTCCATTTTAGACGGGCTTCACACTAGAGCAGTCTTTCTCGCTATTCGTGCCTGAAACGTCAGTCTCCAGGAGTCTTGGAGCATCCTTCAGTGAGTTGACCGGCATGCCTACTCTGCCTCATATGCATACCGCCGGTCCGTCTACAGCAGCTCCAGTCGCAGTGACTACTCAGAGGCTCCCCTCATCTGTCGCCTCGTCTGATCCTACGATAGACATACTTGCAGCTTCACAGGCAGCACCAGCCCCAGCTTAGACCTAGACTGCTTCAGCGACACTTCCTGCCACAGAGGGTCAGTCAGTTTAGAGCTCAGGGTCAGATGATGATGGTGCCCAGTTCTAGCTTGCCCCACGTTCTTCAGCGCCCGGCTCATCCGCTACAGCCCCGCCGACCGACCCCTAGGTTTTGGTGTTTGACGCCAAAGGGGAGAGGGAGTTCGAGTATGTAGTCTCAGGGGGAGCTACATTTGTATTAGCTTATCATATACATTTGGAGTTTAGTTTGTGTGATACACTATTACTCATGCATTCATGTGTTTACTTTCATGCATACTATTATATATATGTGATAGTGCTATCTACGTGATTGTGATATTTAACATGTGTGATTTCTACTTTGCATTATCTATATGTCATATCATTTGTGATGCTCATTTGCTTTTGCTTCCGCGTTTATCCTTCGAAGCAAATGAGCTTTGTTACTTGTACTCATGCTTAATTCATATTCTTTGAGTACATTGTGTTGGCTTGGGTCATATAAGCTTGCCTAACTCTTTTGTTCTTATCGACAAAAGCTTATATGAACCAAGCCCTTCAAAAACCTCACTCTTTAACATACTCGAGGTGGTATTGTCATCAATCACCAAAAAGGGGGAGATTGAAAGCATCTAGGCCCCTAGTTGGATTTTGGTGATTAATGTCAATACAAGATTACTATGACTAACGTGTATTTTGCAGAGGCAATTAAGTTAGGTCATGGTAAAGGAGATCGATTGGGCAATCGAGGTTGTCATGCCCCTACGATAGAAATCGTTTCGGTTTTCAAAGGATGGACGACAAGATTAAGGATAACTAGTTCTAAGTGTCAATTGAAGTTGGAGAGACACTTAGAGTAGTTTAGGACTTTGTTTTTTCCTTTGGCCGTACTATTAAGGGGGGTATGGACAGGTAGCTTGACCTAGTTGAGTCTAGTGAGTTAGGTGTGGTGCACACTTGTTAAAACTAGCTCTAGGTAGCTCCTATGAATGCCTAAGATCCTTTGGAGCAAACTTCATTCTCATATGATCGAGAGTTGGAAGTGAATGGAGGGTAAAATATTGACCGGACGCTGGCTTCGGTGCAACCGGACGCTGGCCGCAGGGTCCGATCAGTTCATTTGACCGAGGAGAACAAGTCTGGTGTGACCGGACGCTGGAAGGTCAATGTGACCGGACGCTGAGGGCCAGCGTCCGGTCGACTCCAGTAAGGGTCCAGACTTGAGAAAGAGTGACCGGACGCGTCCGGTCAGTGGTGACCGGACCCTGAGTATCCAGTGTCCGGTCGTTTACAGTAAGCATCCAAGAGCGACCGGACGCGTCCGGTCAGTACTGACCGGACCCTGACAGCGTCCGGTCATCACGTAAAAACTGTTGCGCGGGTTGAACTGACCGGAGCGTCCGGTCAAAACGATCGGAGCGTCCGGTCACCCCGCAGAAGCTCATAACGGTTTGTTTTTCAGGCTGCCTTATAAATAGAAGCTCCACTCGTGAGTGGAGGCACTTTTGCTCATTCCAACAGCTGAGAAACACGTTTGTGAGGGCCAAGAAGAGCAAGGTCCTAGTGAGGTGTTTGTGATTTGAGAATCCAAGAGTGAAACCTCATTAGTGAATCAAGAGTAGACAAGTGTGCATCCATCTTCTCATTAGGCTTCGCGTGGTCAAGTGAGAGTCCGTGCTTGTTACTTTTGGTGATCGCCATCACCTAGACGGCTTGGTGGTGATTGGAAGCTTGGTGATTACCCGACGGAGCTTGTGGGTGACCCAACTCAAGTTGTGAGCGGTTTTGGGTGATTCGCCGCGACGGAGTGTCGAAGAATCAACCTGTAGAGAGCACTTGATCCTTGCGCGGATTAAGGGGGAGCTACACCCTTACGCGGGTGCTCCAACGAGGACTAGTGGAGAGTGGCGACTCTCCGATACCTCGGCAAAACATCGCCGTGTTCCTCTCTCCATTTACTTTAAGTATTTACTTTGAGCAATTCAATACTTGTCTTTACATTCATAGAATTGCTATGCTAGAGTAAGTTTGGAACATAGGTTGCAAGTGTTTTGTGCGTTGATTTGATAGAAACACTTTTCTAGGCACAAGGGGTTAATTGGGCTATCCGTAGGATTTGATTATTGCAAGAAAATTTAGAATTAGCCTAATTCACCCCCCTCTTGGGCATCTTGATCCTTTCAGATCTCCTAAATTTTTGTCACATCGAATATTTGGATACATGCATGAATTATTAAATATAGACTAATTACGAAACTAATTGCATAACTTGCGACTAATTTGCGAGACGAATCTTTTAAGCCTAATTAGTCCATGATTTGACAACGTGGTGCTACCGTAAACATACGCTAATAATAGATTAATTAAGCTTAAAAAATTCGTCTTAGAAATTAGCCTTCATCTATGTAATTGGTTTTGTAATTAATCTATATTTAATGCTTCTTATTAGTATCTAAATATTCGATGTGATATGAATTTTATAAGCGACTAAAGAAGCCAACACCGAAGTAATCTTACGGCCACATTTAGGGTTTTACGGTTTGCGATACATATTAGCTCGATCGGGGGGGGGGGGGGGGGGGGGTGTTTGAGCTGAGACGTCCTCTTTATAAGAAAAATAAGCCATTTTTTCAAACTGAATATTGTACACTCATGGGCATGGGATGCACAGTACACTTTCGGAAACGGCCTTTCATTGTCCAATAAATATCGCAGTGCAGCATCGACTCCACTCCACTGTAGCAGTACTATCACATGTGTACTAAACTTTTCTCAATTGTTTGTTCGAGCACAAATAATAAACATAAAACTTTCGTTTTTTAAAAAATTCTTTTTGTTTCAAAAAAAAAGAAAAACATAAAACCGGGTACTACACCGGAGAAAAAATTGAATATATGCAGAAACCGAGGGGGCGAGGGTACGCCAGCCCTTGACTTTTCCGTCTTGGGTACCATTTAGTTCCCTACTAAAATACTAAATTTTTTAAGATTTTTTGTCACATCGAATCTTTGAACGCATGCATAAAGTATTAAATATAAATAAAAAATAAAACTAATTACACAGTTTAGACGAAATCTACGAGACGAAACTTTTAAGCCTAATTAGACTATGATTGACACTAATTGTCAAATAACAATGAAAACTACTACCGTGTCATTTTGCCAAATTTTTCGGCGTCTAAACATGGCCTTGTTTAGATTGCAAATTTTTACAATCTGGACACTGTAACACGTTTCGTTTGTATTTGACAAACTTTGTCCGATCATGGACTAACTAGGCTCAAAAGATTCGTCTCGTGATTTACAACCAAACTATGCAATTAGTTACTTTTTTACCTATATTTAATATTCTATGCATACGTCCAAAAATTGATATGACGGAGAGAGAGTGAAAAAACTTAGGCCACGTTTAGATGGTGGCGGAATCGGCGTTTGTACAGTGCTTGAGGTGATGGCAAGCACTGTAGCAATTTCGTTTGTATTTGCGAATTATTGTCCAAACATTGACTAATTAGGCTTAAAATATTCGTTTCGCAAAGTCCAACCAAACTGTGTAATTAGTTTTTGATTTCATCTATATTTTGTACTCCATATATGTACCGCAAGTTTGATGTGACGAGGAATCTTCTTTTTGCATAGTGTCAAAATTGGTAGTTTGGTGGAACTAAAAAGGCCTTAGAACTTTCAGCCAATCAACAAGACCCTTGATCGATTCCGTGCTTTGTTTTTCTCTGTCCCCCAAACTACGCAACGTCTCGTCGTTTCACCGGTCTGCTCGCTTCTGCCGCCTGTTTTTCCTGCGCGCGCGGCCCACCTCCCCAGGCACAGGAAGCTGCCAAAAGCCGGCGCGCGCACAGAGGCGCGTCGTCGTCGCCACGCTGAATCCTGCCGCGCGTCGACTGGCGACTGGCGACTGGCGGACACGGGCCCGATCGGCGCCATCGTTGGCCGTCTGTCTGCCGGGGCGCGAACGCGCGGCGGCCAGGTCGGCCGGTGTCGTCGCGGGTGCCGAGGCGCGGTCGATCTGACACGCTGCTGGGGGCCCAGGCGATGTTTGCGTACGTGGGCTTCGGCCGGGCCGTTGCGGTCTTCCGTGGATTGGACGCGCGGGCAACGGCAATGAATGCACGTGTTCATGTCCAGATGTCCCGGTGACGATGCATGTGTAGCTTCCACATTGCTCGAATCGGAATCCGAGGGACGTCGATGGCCGAGGTCACGGTACGGGGTTCGCCTTCTTTTACCTGCTTCCAAGTCAGAGCCTGCCTCGGGGCTCGGGCGTCCACGTAGCTGTCGCGAGAAATTTGTTGGATGTCGGGATATACAGTCACGAGTGCTCAAGCACTTGGCCTTCCTCCCTTAATTACTTCTTTTTTTTAACAACTACTCCGTACTAGTATTAGGGCAGGCCTGGCACCTAAACCAACTCCTAATTTTTTTTCCTCTAATCTTAAGTACAGCGTAGAATCTGTTCGGATACAGACACACGTCACCACCACACACACCTCACACACACACGGTATATGAACAAACCTACAACTATACCTAGACAACGAACGCAACTGAGAGGTACTCGAAGATCATCAGACTCCGAGCGTGGCGGGCACGTCACTTGACCATTGTGGCACATCTGCGTGGGAGGCAACTGAAATTATTCAGGAAACTACTGTTCTCGGGTGAGACGCCGGCGTCGAAGCCAGGCTTCGAACGCGGGCGGGCAGCGTGCTCACCTGCACGGCTTGCCAACTGAGCCAGAGCTCGTTCTCAACTCCTAAATTTTAGTTAGCCTGGTTGGTTTGGTTGACTAAAAGAGACATTTTAGCCTTTTTTTAGTTAGGGTATTGGGCTCCAACGTGAAGCCCGACTAAAAGATGATGTTTAGTCCTATTTAGCAACATTTAAGTGACTAGTTAGCTAAAGTCCATTTAGTCCTATTTACTCAAAGTGTTTCGATAAAAAATGATTAAATGAGACTAGATGGGACTAGACTTAAAAGGTGAAGAGTGGACCAAACACCCCTTAGTCTCCTTTAACGATCATATACTAACCATGCATTTATTTAAATTATATTATAAATTATATATTATATATAATTTGTGTACCAATAGGTGTAGGCAATAGCGAATCCAAAAACTTTTCAAGGCTAAGGGCATGTTTAGTTCCTAAAAATTTTTGCGTAGTACCCATCACATCGAATCTTGTGACACATGCACGGAATACTAAATGTAGACGAAAAAAACTAATTGCACATTTTGGTGAGAAATCGCGAGACGAAACTTTCAAACCTAATTAGTCCATAATTAGATACTAATTGTCAAATACAAACGAAAGTGCTACAGTAGCCAAAACCCAAAAATTTTTGCATCTAAACGCGGCCTAAGGCCACTTTCCAGTTACAATTACTACTCCGTGGAGGTGAAATGATTGGAAATGATCGATATAAAAGGCTATTCCCTCCGTCTGATTAGACCAATCTCAATAAAAAAAATTTATAAGAGTTTTATGGATATTAAATATACAGACATGATACTCTATTAATGAAGAGAGACGAAAGTAGAGATAGTTTAGAGAGAATTTTCTTATTTGACACTGGAAAAATGAGTCGTTTCTTTTTTTGCCTTAAAATTTTCTTCGTTCCCTATTTGACACTCACTTCAACTTTCATCCCTAATTTGACACTACCGTCAAATCCGTTAGCTAACGGTGTTAACTGGCTGTTAAAAAGACGTTTTTGCCCCTAGAAAAAAAAGCGGCGAAGTAAATTTGAGAGGAAAAAAACTGCGCCTTTTTTTGCAGCTGGGCGCATGCATCAGAGGCGGGCGTAGTTTTTTTTCTCTCAAATTTGTTTCGCCGTTTTTTTTGTAGGGGCAAAAACGTCTTTTTAACAGCCAGTTAACACCGTTAGCTAACGGATTTAACGGTAGTGTCAAATTAGAGATGAAAGTTAAAGTGAGTGTCAAATAGGAAACGATGAAAGTTTCAAGAAAAAAAAAAAGAAACGACTCATTTTCGTGGTGTCTGAATCCTCTCATAGTTTTACGGCTATCAAACTTTTTCTGATAAAATATAAATGCGACATGAAACAGCAGTGAGACCGGCCTTAAAAGCGTCTTTTTAGAAGTCGAATAGTGTCCCATAGAAAGCGTCATTTTAGGATGTGGCCAATCTACTGCCTATCCACTAGCCCCTGCTCCCTACGCCACAGCGCCCATTCACCGCTCCCTCTCACCTCATCGTCTCCGTCCCTCTCGCAGCGGCGCGGTGCGACCTCATATGCGAGGCGAGTGCGGGGCTCGGCGTGGTGCGGCGGCTGCGAAGGTGGAGAGGGCGGCGCGGCCTAGCACAACGCGGAGGCGGAGGTGGCGCGGTGCGGCCTAGCGCGTGATGCGCGTGATGCGGAGGCGGAGCAGCCGGCCCCACGCGAATACAGAGACAGGCGAAGCAGCCGGCCCTGGCACGGATCTTCCCTTCTCTCTTCCTCTTCTCATCCGGCGCCTCTTCTCCGCCGAGATCTGGCACCCTCCTCTTCTTCTCCTACACCGGCGGCCCCCCTCCCCTACTCCGTCCCGAACCCGCCAGCGAAGGTCGCGTGAGGGCGAGCGTGCCCTGCACGCCGGATCGGAGGCGGGTTCACCCAGGCCTCCATGTGCGCCAGCCGAGCTGAGGCGGAGCGCGCGACCCAACGTCGAAGACGATAGCAACCGGCGTCTATCAGGCAAGTGAGGGAGCGCCCGCCCTGTTCGACTGGCATATGAGCCGGCTGGTTTCGGCGCTAAGGGAGAATAAGCTGAAATCAGCAAATGTAGCTGAAAAGTACTTAGCGAATAGGACATATGCCGTGTTTGGTTTCTACTAAAATTTCTATCACATGCATAAAGGGTTAAATATAGACTAATTACGAAACTAATCGTACAACTTACGTCTAATTTGCGAGATGAATTTTTTAAGTCTAATTAGTCCATGATTTGACAACGTGGTAGTACAGTAAACATGCGTTAATGATATATTAATTAGGCTTAAAAAATCGTCTCGCAAATTAGTCTTCATCTATGTAATTAGTTTTGTAATTAATCTATATTTAATGTTCTTTATTAGTATATAAATATTCGATGCGATATGAATTTTAAGAGCTAAAAAACCAAACACGCCTGGTTTGTTTCCTCGCATCTTGGTAGGTGCGCCGAGTCCTACATCGACTTTTTTTTTGTTTGGGACGGAGGGAGCCAATTTTTTTCTTCTTGAAAACGAAAGTGATAAGGTACTGTCAAAACCATAGCAGCGTTGGTTTGGTGGAGGTGACAGAGGAAAACCATAGCAACAATAGCACGCCCCAATTATCTTTTCCTCTGTTATCTACCTCATAGAGCCACACATACTACAGAGCTCTCCAGCTAGGCACGGTAGCCGGTAGCGGCCCAGGCACTCAAGTAGATGCGCGGCCCAATAAGGCACCGTAGCAAATAGGCAGCGGGTGCGGAGGTCAGAGGCTTCCTGACATGTTTGTTTTCATGGACTAAAGTAGTGGAACTTCTCTGGTTTGGTAGACTACTTACTTATCATCGGAGACCTAATACTAGAGTACCTAATAAGGTGGAACTAATGACCATCAAATATTGATGCTTCCAGTCAGACAAAGAGCACTACTACGCTTCTTGCCCAAACGACGGAAGATTGGTTTCGCCTCGCCCGACGGCTAAGGGCTAGCTCCGCCTCGCCCGACGTCCGAGAGCAGGCTCCGCCTCGCCCGACCCCCGAGGGGTGGGCTCTGCCTCGCCTAACCTCCAAGGGCGGGCTCTGCCTCGCCCGACTCTCGAGGGCTAGACTCCGTCTCGCCCGACGGTAAAGGGCTGGCTCCACCTCGTCCGACGATCGCACCCTACTCCTTCATGAGGACGAGCACAGGATACGATAGGACATTCGAGTCAACCATGATATCGAGGTCCATGCTCTGTATGCCTGCAGGAAGGTACCGTCAGGATACAATGGGGCAGGCGCTTTATGTCCTTTCCGACGTAACAGTGCCCGAATAGTGTTGTAGGCGCCGACTTTTATCCCACAGTGTAGTAGGCGCCGCCTTCAGTCCTCAGGCGTGGATACTAACATAGACATACGACAGCCATTACGGTCCAAGACAGAAATCACATCATCCACAGTTACGGACGTATGGTCACTTCCCCTGTTACTCCCCAAGGGGTCACAGCGCGGCTCTCCGGCGCGCCGCACTGTCTGCCGGTGTAGGATGGGATGCACCCACTTACTAAATAAAGGCCAGGGCATGGCCTACGAAGATCAGCGAACACGCCACCTCTGAGACGGTCTACCATGTTAAGCAGGGCAGGCACAGGGAAAAATGAAGACTCGACTCCCTCGAAGGACCTTCGATACCTTTGGTATTTTCCTCTTTCTCCGATCTATAACCCCTGCTCCCCCCTTGGTCTATAAAAGGGAGGGCAGGGTCCCCCACCAAAGGGACCGACTTTGGACGGATAAGTTCAACACACACGGCACTTCACACATGACTGAGCAGCGACCAAGCTCTCGGCGACCTTTTCGATCATTCCATCAGAGACTTGGGACTCGTTCCTCTCTCGACCGTTTGTACCCCCTACTACGAACTATTTTTTGTACTAATAACACGAGCAGCAGCAGACTGGACGTAGGGATGTTCAGCCCAAACCAGTATAAATCTCATGTCCTTTAGTACACCATTCGGGCCTAACACGCAACAATCATAAATTTACTAGTCGGTATTTGTTCGAAACACCGATAGTTGGCGCCCAAGGTAGGGGCCTTTGCGCGTTCCAAATCAGGCCGCGGATGGCTAGCCATGCAATCAGCTGGGTTCCGGGCGCACATGTGTGTTTCGGTGACCTGGACTTCATTGTCACACTGGGAGGAGAGTTGGCGCTGGCCCATGCCGCCGTCCAGTCTCTCCCCTCCATCAACTTCAACTACGGGAGGCTTGAGCGCCAACCCGGCTTCTCCCTTGGACCACAGCCGTCCAGGGAGGACCCATGCCGCCTCACCCTCTCTCCAGAACACTCCGCACGAAGCACCCCGACCGCGTTTTCATTCGATCTCCGCAACGCCGTGGCGACCGTCAGCCACCTTGTGGCACAACGCACGATCCTATCCCCCTCGAACAACGAGCTTGTAGGGATGATCAAAAGCATTACGGAATCCCTCCACGGCCTCCTCGCGGAGGGGCTGGGGTCGGACTCTGGCTCTGACTCCGGCAGGAGGAGCCATCATCCCTCTCAGAAATGTTTCATTGCGGAAACCTCTAAGGGACACGTCGAAAGCATCTTCGCGGAGGAGACTACCCTGGGAGGCAACCGTGGCAGCGCAACCGAGAGGGGGACAGCGGCCCCACCTCATGTTGGGGTGGAGCAGCTGAGAGCCTAAAAGCGGGAAATAGACGAAGCCGGACAACAGCTTGTTCGAGAGTACATGAAGGTCGATGAGCAGATCAGGCATCGTAGAGATGGAGGGCATGCACGCGCCGTGGCCCACGATGTAAACCGAATGATCATCGCCAATGATGAAACCCTTCCCCACTTTGCTCGGGCAAGCCAGAACATTGCTACCGCAACGGCCTTGCTCTGTGGCCTTCGAGAGGCTGCAACACCCGAGGATCGTCGGGCCCACCGTGAAATCCACACGCTACTTGAGCGTGCGGCAGCATAACAGGCGGAGAGCTCGTTGTCTCGGCGATGCGAGACCGACACCAGCCAGCGTACGCCCTCGGTACGCCCCGCCAAGGATGCATCGGTCCATGAAGCACCGCAAGGCGACGGGGCATCCTCGACGCACGCACGCAACACCAATAGTTATGGCTGAGACGTAACAGTGCCCAGATACATCAGCGTCTCGGCCACAACTGCGACGCACACAGCACCCTCGATGTTCGTAGATGTGCCTATAGCGACCCAAGGGAAGGAGCCCGCCGCGGCTATCATCCTCGACACGGTGGATGCTACAACAGTGGTGAGGACCGGAGCCCAAGCCCCGACCTCCTAGGGCCTCAGGCCTTTAGGCGGCACATCCTCAACGCTGCGTTCCCGCCAAGGTATCTACCACCTACTAATATCCCTAAGTACTCTGGGAGACAAACCCCGGGCTTTGGCTTGAAGACTATTGGCTTGCCTGTCAAGCCGGTGGTGCGGATAATGACTTCATTATCCTCAACCTTCCACTATTCTTGGCCAATTTGGCTAGGGCATGGTTGGAACACCTACCGTCCAACACAATCCAGAGTTGGGCGGATCTGAAGGAGATCTTCGTGGGAAACTTCTAGGGCACGTACAAATGCCCTAGGAACCCATGGGACCTCAAGAACTATCGCCAGAAGGCCGGTAAGACCCTTCGTGGGCACATCCAACGCTTCTCCCGGTAGTGCAACGAGCTCCCCAACGTTGCCAACGCTGACGTGATAGGAGCCTTCCTGTTTAGGACAACCTGCGAGTCCTTGGTTCACAAGCTGGGATGCAAGGGCCCATGGACCACCAAGGAGCTCCTGGACATTGCCACCAGCCACGCCTCAGGAGAAGAGGCGGTCGGAGCGATCTTCGATCGCCTCGAGGACAAGGCAAGGCGAGACGAGGGTGCCGGCGAAGGCACCTCCAATTGTTCCGCCAAAAGGAAAAACAAGAAGCAACGGCGTGAGGACCCACTCGTGGCTGCTGTTGACCGCAAGGGTGGTCGAAAGCACACAGAGGGCGCTCTGAACCACTTCGAGAAAATGCTCGAGGGGTCATGCCCAAACCACGCCTTCCCCATAAAGCATCCGGTCAAGGACTGCAACCTCATGTGAAAGTTCTTGTCCGGAGGCTCCAACAAAGGGGAACAAGGGAAGGAACCTGCCCCCGCTACGGACGATGCCGAGGAGAAGGGCGGTGGCTTTCCAATGCCAGATGGATACCTCATGATCTTCGGGGGATCAACGACCTATGACTCCAAACATCGTCAGAAGGTCGCACACCGCAAGGTCTACACGGCCCAGCCGGCCACACCTCCTTTTCTTCGGTGGTCGGAGTCCGCCATAACCTTTGATTGGACTGACCATCCGGATGCCATCCCGCACCCGGGAAGGTATCCGCTTGTGGTCGACCCGATTGTCGGCCCAAAGTGCCTCACCAAAGTTTTGATGGATGGAGGCAGCGGCCTCAACATCATGTCGCGCACCCCCGAACGAACGAGCAGGTCGAGCGCGCGAATGGCATGCTCCTATAGGGCCTCAAACCCAGGATCTTCAACTGGTTGAACAAGTTCGGCGCACGCTGGGTCGCCGAGCTCCCTACGGTGCTCTGGAGCCTGAGGACAACTCCCAGTTGGGCCACCGGCTACACACCTTTCTTCATGGTCTACGATTCTGAGGCTGTCCTCCCGACAGACCTCGACTACGAAGCGCCAAGGATCAGAGCATACGACGAGCGGGGAGCCAAGGCATCCCACGAAGACGCCATTGACCAACTAGACGAAGCTCACGACATTGCCCTCCTCCATTCGGCCAAGTACCAATAGGTGTCACGACAGTACCACGACCGCTAGGTGCGAAACCGAGCCTTCAACGTTGGGGACCTTGTCCTCCACCTTGTATAGAGCAACAAAGACTGCCACAAGCTCTCCCCACCCTAGGAGGGGCCGTACGTCATTGCGGAAGTACTCCGGCCAGGCGCCTACAAGTTGAAACCATCAACAGTAAGGTCTTCACCAACGCCTGGAACATTGAATAGCTACATCGTTTTTACCCTTAATAAACGCATACTTTCCCTTATCAGTTTTTATCTTCAGAGATCCCCAACCTTTAGTGACATCCGACCCCTGCAAACTACGAGGGGTCGGACCTCACTCGGGGGCTGATATAAGTGATACAAGTATGTTTATCTTACAAACACTTCCTGTGTTACCTTTGTAAACATTCTCTAAAAGTTTTCCATTCTTCTCGTAACAAGTCCTAAGGGCTAGGATTTCGGGAATCAATTCTGAGTACAACTAGTAGGACTGCAGGAAACCCATGCCCTAGTGGCTATGATCTCCTTGCTCACTAGCATGATCAGAATTGATTCATCCACACTCCTAGTTTTTGTGACCTAGACTATGGGATGAGCCGAAAGGCACCGAAACCTCTTATACAAAAAAGAGAGGAAGCTAAAAAGCTGTTTGCCGTAGCGAAAGTTGAAAAGTTATGCATTTTTTTCGCACAAAACTAATTGCCTACAAAGTGATCCCATCACGAAAAGGATTAATGTATTTACAAATACAAAAGACTGTTCACTCGGGGGCTCCCCCACAAACTTATTCGATTAAAGTTTTTGACCAGCCCTACTACGAGTACTGCTACGGTCGCCGCGCCACACTCTCCATCGGCGATGCCCTACCGCTCTATGGGATCCTCGAAGGCACCATCATCTGCAAACGTTGAGCACCACGTCGGTGACTGTGGTGCCCTCCCTGGGGCGTCCAGGGACTACGCCATCATCATCAGCCGCAACCCTAACAACGGCGCCCCCGCCAGGGCATCTAGGGACTACGCCATCGTCATCAGCCGCAACCCTGACAATGGCGTCTGGGCGGGGGGCATCTCCCGTCGAGGAAAGGCCACAACGAATGATGGCAAAGCCGATGACACTTGGCACCCTCCAGTGCTCCTCCTCCTTTGGCAGCAGTGGCCCTTTCTCAGCAAAGGCGGCCTACACCATCTCATCTACGTTGGATGACCCCTAGCTTGACATCGCGCTCTGGATTCACCGATGGATCTGTGAGCTTTTCTCTCCCTGGCATTACCCTCTCTCACTTAGGACCCGCCGCGACACACGAACTCATTCGGTGGAAAGGAAGGAGAAGAGGTAGCGGCTCTGAAGCAAGCGAAGGAGTGGGGCGAGAACTCCCCTCCCCCTCCCTATTTAAGGAAGAGGCGTAGCAACTGGGGAAAGGCGAAAGGTTCAGACGAAAAACTCTCTGCCTTCCCCTATTCATTATAGGTGGGAGATCAATGCTGATGGGGATCCGATGGGACGCGCTTGGACCGACGGAACGCGCTCTGGTCGACAAGACGTCGCCTGGTCAAATAGGACGTTGCCTGGGAGTGGCTCGCCACTAATGCACGTCGGGCGCGAGAACCAGGGCACACCCGCATGCAGGCGACTCTCCGCTTCCCCAGGTAGGACCATGGAATGACCCGACGAGAGAAGTCCCATCGGGCCGCCTGGGTCAATCGGACGGCCCAAGTGAAACGACGAACGAATGGCCGTAGAAAGATAAGCACCTCTATTTCCTTGCTTTACGTGTTATTTTCATTACCGAGTTTCTGACCCTAGCAACGGCAGGGGCATGGACATCGCTCGGGGGCTGCTGAGAGTGTCTACCTGTTTAGACATCCTCCTCGCCCAACCCCTCCTTATGTTTAAAACCAAAGCACGGTGTGTGGGTATAAAACTTTGAATACAACTGGATGAACCACCAGACCCTACGCCCCGATGGCTACGGTGCTTTTGTTCACCAGCATAATCGAATTCATAGTTCCCCACACCACAAGCTTTGGCTCCCGCCTTCCTAAGAAGGGTTTGGGGGGCCCTCCTGTAGAATCTCCTTCAAGGAAAAGCTATCAGGTCTCCTAAAATCAATCGAACGACTTGGATCGCCACCGAGAGACAGAAACGAAAAATGGCAATATTTATGCAGGTTACACCGACCTCATCGCAGACGTCGGACCCGAACCCCACACTGACATATTTGGTAAAAGCTTTCCATTGCTCACACCACTAGGGTAATGTTATCGACCCCCCGCTTTTGTTTCAATTAAATTATACTCTAAATCCATACATCCAAACGTTGCATATGCAAATCCCTGCATCTCAACGCTTTGTGTCACGTCACGAAGCGGCAGCTAGCTCATTCAATATGAGTGGCGACCGACCGAGGTTTGAAGGCCAGTCCACGAAGGGCTCGAGGCCACCTCGCGTCAAACAGAGCAAGGGGAGAAAAACATAGATGAGCCCCAGCAGGCTTGCCCAACCCCGCTCAGAAGCAGACAGGGACATCTCGACCTTTCTTGTTTGATTCTAACCCCGAGCTAAACCCACAGAATCTCCGTCGAGGAGAGGCCAATGGTCCACCTGAGCCTATCGAATGGCTCAGGGCATCTGCCAGGAGGCGGGTTAAGAAGTAGTGAAATGCCACATGAGGGCTCTACCGACCCCGTCAGCGAATGATAGACCTAGATTTCACATGAACATACCTATTAGCAAGCTCATTGAGCGCGACACTCAAGCCATCAAGGCAAGTATCGTCAGCTCAGCCCCTCCGGTTGCGGAAGCTGTGGATGGGGTAACACGCGAAACATGCCCGACCCCTATTAGACCCTAAGGGGCTCGGGGCTCGAGCCACTCGATCCAAGATCGAGAGGCCGAGGTTCGAAGGCTGACCCGTGATGGGTCTGGGCCACCTCGCGTCGAACAAGAGCCAGGGGAGAAAACACAAATGAGCCTTAGTGGCCTTTGCCCAGCTCGCATTGAGGCAGGTAGGGTCATCTCAATCTTCTAGTTCAATCCAGCCTCTAGCCGAGCCCATAGAATCCCCATTGAGGGGGAATCCGTTGGAAGGCAGGCCAAGGAGCAATGGAATGCCACCCAAGGGCTTTTGCCAACCCTATCGCAAAGCAAATAGGATCGGATTCTGTCCAAACATCCCCATTAGCAAGCTCATAAAGCATGTCACTCGAGCCATCAAGGCAAGTGACATCGCCTTAACCCCTCCAGTTGCGAAAAACCGCTAATGGGGCAACATTCGCAAAATGAGCCGGCCCTTGACCGAATCCCCACCATGCGCGGGGGCTTGGGGAAGGCTGGACCAGCGATAAGACCAAACGCACGGTCACCCAGCGATCGCCAAAGTCCTAAGTAAGGGGTACGCGAGAATACAAACGTAAGTTCGCTACCCTCGCTCCGGTCTCCAGTAACATCCGACCCCAGCGACCACAAGGGGTCGGATCTCACTCGGGGGCTGATAAAGGTATGAATACCTGCTTTCTTTTTTTTTAAATAGTCATTACATCAGACCTTCTCCTCACATCGAGACTGGTGGCAAGGTTTGGGGGAACAAATAGGTAAGACTGCAAAAAGCCCACGCCCAGACGGCTATGGTAATTTTGCTCACTAGCACAATCAAAATTTCCCCTAAACACCTCGGGCCCTACAGTCTTAACAAACGGAAGGGTCAGATCGCGTAAATCTTTGCAAAAAAGGACGAAGGTAAGATCAAATAAACAAAACGAAATTGCGAATCAAAGTCACGAATCTATTTTCAGACACAAAAGCACCGACACTTGTTCGCATATTACGGATAAATGTTTATCAAACTTATTCAACTAACTACTTCCGCGGAGGGAGAACCATTTCTTTTAGCCTGTTTGCCAGGTTCCGTGAAAGGGGAGTCACTGCCGTCTCAATCTCATCCAGCTTGGGGTCTTCATAGATAGGCGCGAAGCCTTGGCTCATTACCTCCAAGTTGATCTCCCGATCATAATGAGAACGGGCAACAGCGAAGGCTTGGGTGATCTCGGCATGAAAGGCGTCCTCCTCAAGCTGGCCCACCTGCGCCATGATACCAGTGGCACGAATCGAGAGAGAGCTGATCCTCTCTCCTTGCGCCACCTGTAGGTCGTCGCAGACCACCACGACGGCAGCACGCAGAAGATCGTGCTGATCACTTTTGGCCCAAAGGATCCCCTACACCTCCGCGAGTTCCATGCCCAGTCGAGCAGAAACTTCCTCGGCCTCTAGCCTTTGGGCCACCACGTCTCCAAGGTTCGCCCGGAGGGCCACGACCTCCCGACGTGCCTCGTCACGCTCTCGGATGGCCCGGTCATGCTCCTCGTGGGCCATGCTGCGCTTCGAGCAAAGTTTTTCTTTGGTCCGACGTAGCTTGTCCCGTTCCCCGCACAGCCGGGAAATCACCTCAGCATCCTGGCTCGCCCTCTGCTGCATGGCCGTGGACCTTTCCTTGGCCTTCTACCGGAGATCCCGCTCCATCTCTAGCTCACCCATGACCTCGATGGCCCGCTGACTGGCCTTGGCATCCTTCTAGAGCAGCTCGTCCCACTCCTTTGGGATCCTAGCGGCCGCCTCCTCATCCAGCTTCACCCTCGCCGATAGGTCCTCAAACATCCCATGGATCTCCTCCGCGTCCCGATGTGCCTCGGCCTCCCGCTGCTGGGTGGCAGCGAGCTGCGCGCCCACATCTCCTCATAGCCTGGCCTCCTCGGTAAGGTGGTCCCTTTCCGCTTTTTACTCATGAAGGAACCAGGATTTATTCTAGCTATGAGCAACGATACACTGAAAAGAGGACCGGTATCAAAAATACGAAAACACAAGAATACGTGAAGAAAGAAGAAAATGAGGGAGAAGATTAAGCGGATACCCTAGTAGGAATGAGGATTTCACGCAGGACACCACTGGCCTGGCTCAAGGCATCCATCATAGCCAAGAACCTGATGTCAAGATTCTCCCATTCCATGCTCTCGGCAGCATCGTCAAGCGAGAAAAGAGCCGACGTTGGGTCCTCAGCAGCCATCCACTAGAGCGGCGGCTCGCCCCATGAGGGGGAGCGGTTGCCCCCTGACAACTAGGCCGAGGGCGACCTCCTACTGATCCTCTCCACCACCGCCACAACGCCTGGAGACCCTCCGGCTGTGTCCTCCTCCATCCGGCCTACCTCGGGCGCTATAGCCTGGGCTATAGGTGGCGTGGATTGTACCGCCCCCTCGGATGCCACCATGGCAACATCAAGCCCCGCCGAGATTGTCGCGGTCACGGTCACCTCCGCCTAGGCCTCCGGTGGCACGGACTGCGCCGCTCCCTCGGACGCCACCGCGGCTGCGTTCGACTACACCTGGCTCGTCAGGGTTGGGGGCGATCCAGGCGGGTCCTCCTCTATCCGGCCCTGCATCAGGCGCCGTCGCTTGGGCCACCGGACGGATGGATTGAGCCGCCCCCTCGGACACCACCGTGGCGACGTCCGGCTGCTCCAAGCTTGGCGCGGTCACGACCACCTCCACTGGTGATACCAGACCCTCGGCTGGCGGTGTCGTGCCCACCATGGAAGATGCCGCCTGCTCGGCGACCACCGAGGGCGCGGGCGTCACCGGATCGGCCAACAAGGCCACAGCATCAGCACCGCTCTTACCCAAAACAGGGGTGACGTCGGGCAGTGCCGTCTGTCCTGCCTGAAGGGCAAGGCTCTTCTTGGGCGCCAGCCCTAGAGAGTGGCCCCACCACAAGAATCTACAAGAGGGAAAAGGCATAAGGTCGAAAGAGAAGAATAAAAAGGGGGAAAACAGGGGAATCAGTGGCCTACTCTGGCGCCTTGGGGCGGCGGCAACATTTCGGGGATGAACCCCTAGACCCCTGCCCTGACTCGTCTGGGCGGGACTGCTTTGAGCCTACCCCCTACTCCTGGGCAGGGGGGCTCGCCTCCCTTATCTCCGAGGGAACAACAATAGAGCCGCCCCTCTCCACTAATGCCTCAGGCGTGGTGGTAGATCCACCCCCTCCTATCTACCGATCCTCCGATGGCACCCTGGGTGGGGCGATAGATTCTCTGGCTCCCACCGGCCTCACGGACGGGCTGATGGCTCGGCCCACCTCCACCGATCTCACGGACTCGCTTCCCTCTGCATGGAATGGGAAGGGTCCCTGCATGGGTTGGTGGGCTTCTGTCAGCATATCCACGTTCGCTAGGATGTCCCAATCCACTCCGGCGGCTACCTCGTTGTCGTCGTCATCATCACTGTCTGTCTCCTCTCCTCGATCACGCACTTGCCGCTTCCATACCAGCTTCTTCTTCCTAAGCTCCCTCATCTTTTTGTCTCACTCGATTGCGATACAGTTCACTTTCGCTAGGGTCCGATCCTTCTGCAACGGAGCCAGTATATCCTTGAAGAATAGTCCCCCTGACTGGTCCCGCCATCCCTAGGGTCAGCTTCAAGGGGTTGGAAATTCAAGTGAAAAAGGAGTACGGAGAAGGAAAACTTACGAAGTCAATAAACCCCGGTTCCGGCCGCATTGGGGGATGCCTAGCACCGGGAACACGAAATCGAGGACGACGCCAGCGGTGTCCTTCAAAGGATCCATCACCTCCTTGATGCGCTGCACCACCTTAGACAGAGGCAACACCTCGTCGATAAGCACCGTCCCTTCGGACGGCACTCCAAGCACCATCTGGTGTAGGGGAAGCACGCGCGCCATTAGCGACGCCACCCTCCTCGCATGGTAGGCACCGATGATCCCCAAACCCTTCACGCCCCTGTTCTTCAAAGTCTGGAGGGCAACAAGAAGGTCATTGATGTTCTTCCTCTCCTTGATCGAGACACCCCACCTCCACAACCCTGGGGCCTCCTTGATGACACACCCGAAGAAGACTGGCAAGGGGGCGGCGACGTCATCCTTGACATAGAACCATTGCGAATGCCACCCCTTGTTGGAGGTGGACAGACACATTAAAGGGTACGCATCTACCCGATTGTTGCGGAGGTGAACGCCGGCGCATCCCATCGGCGTGGGCAGCTCCTGCTTCCTGACCCGCCTCATTAGAAGGTTGACGGCGAAGATATGCCACCACAGGTCGAAGTGGGGATCAATCCCAAGAACCCCTCACATAAGGCGACGAACGCCGCAATGTGCTGGATCCCATTGGGGGTAAGGTGCTATAGCTCCACCAGGTAGTAATCCAACAGCCCCTAAAGGAACAGGTGAGCAGGTATGGCGAATCCTAGCTCATGGAAGTGAGCGAAGGACACAACATACCTTTCGGGTGGCAATGGCTCGTCCTCATCACCGGGTAGCCGCCACTCCTCGGTGACAGTCAGCGGGCAAAGGAGGCCACAGTGAACGAGGCCCTCTAGGCGCTGAGGGGTGATGCTAGATCTGCACCATGGCTCCATTGAAACAATTGGGAGGGGGGGTAGGTGTGAGTTCAACGGTGGCTGCAATGCGGATGCGAGCTTGACGGCGGCCGCGATGCGAGTACGGAAGGCTCTGGCGATTGGCGGCGAAGGTTGACGATGCGAAGGCGAAAAGATGAAGTACGGAACCCTGGGGGTGAACCCCGTGGTTTTATAGGGCCGACAGATGCGAGAAGGGCAACCATCTGCCTCGATCTCTGAGCCTGCCCCAACACACCGCCACATCACACCGTGGGAAACGCGCTAGCGTTGCCTATCCCTTCCCACCAAAATCGCACCGGACGGTTCATCTTCCTGAGCGGATCAGACTCTTTTCCCATAGAAGGGACATGGGTTAGAAGATTTCCCCTCCGGCCTATATGGGCCTAGAAAGCCCAAGGGTCGGCCCAATAGTTTCGATGGCTATCCCAATGAGGGACAGGACTGCGAGCGACTAAGACACAGGTACGCGAGCATCAGTAGGGCATCGTTCCATGGTCGAGCCCCAACCAGGCAGACCCTGGACGAAATCTCCACGAACGGGATACCAGGGTTCCCTTGAAACTTTCCAGTTGATAAAAACCAAATCTCACAGCCTTACCCACGAAGGGTCCGAAATTACCCCCCGGGCGATTCTATCAGAATCGCCCGGAGGCTCAGGGGCTACTGTTGGGGACCTAATACCAGGGTACCCGTTGAGGTGGGACTAATGACCATCGAATGTTGACACTTCCAGTCAGACAAAGAGCACTACTATGCTTCTTGCCCAAACGATGAAAGACTGGTTCCGCCTCGCCCGATGGCTAAGGGCTAGCTCCGCCTCGCCCGATGTTCGAGAGCAGGCTCTGCCTGGCCTGACCTCCAAGGGCGGGCTATGGCTCGCTCGACCCTCGAGGGCCGGCTCCTCCTCGCCCGACATCCAAGGGCGGGCTCCGCCTCGCCTGAGCCCCGAGGGCTAGACTCCATCTCTCCCGATGGCTAAGGGCTGGCTCCGCCTCGCCCGACGATCGCACCCTACTCCTTCATGAGGACGAGCACAGGATACGACAGGACATTCGAGTCAATCATGATATCGAGGGCCATGCCCTATGCGCCTATGGGAAGGTATCATCAGGATACGATGGGACAGGCGCTTTAGGTCCTTTCCGACGTAACAGTGCCCAAATAGTGTTGTAGGCGCCGACTTTTGTCCCACAGTGTAGTAGGCACCGCCTTCAGTCCTTGGGTGTGGATACTAACACAGACATACGATAGCCATTATGGTCCAAGACAAAAATCACATCATCCATAGTGACGGACATATGGTCACTTCCCCTGTTACTCCCCGAGG
This sequence comes from Miscanthus floridulus, assembly GCF_019320115.1. NCBI lineage: Eukaryota > Viridiplantae > Streptophyta > Magnoliopsida > Poales > Poaceae > Miscanthus > Miscanthus floridulus. Next base: position 51,920,426 of record NC_089593.1, read on the forward strand.
GGTCACAACGCGGCTCTCCGGCGCGCCGCACCGTCCGCCGATGTAGGATGGGACGCATCCACTTACTAAATAAGGCCAGGGCATGGCCTACGAAGATCAGCAAACACGCCACCTCTGACATAGTCTACCATGTTAAGCAGGGCAGGCACAGGGAAAAAGGAAGACCCGACTCCCTCGAAGGACCTTTGATACCTTTGGTATTTTCCTCTTTCTCCGATCTGTAACCCCTGCTCCCCCCTTGGTCTATAAAAGGGAGGGCAGGGTCCCCCACCAAAGGGACCGACTCTGGACGGATAAGTTCAACACACACAACACTTCACACACGGCTGAGCAGCGACCAAGCTCTCGGTGACCTTTTCGATCATTCCATCAGAGACTTGGAACTCGTCCCTCTCTCGACCGTTTGTACCCCCTACTACGAACCATTTTTGGTACTAATAACATGAGTAGCAGTAGACTGGACGTAGGGACGTTCAGCCCGAACTAGTATAAACCTCGTGTATTTTAGTGCACCATCCGGGCCTAACGCGCAATAATCATAAATTTACTAGCCGATGTTTGTTCGAAACACCGACACTTATATTTAGGTCTGACTTTGCATATGTTTGTTTGTTTGTCTGAAAGTGTTGTGGAAGTGGAACCCTAGGCTCTGTTTGGAAGGACTTATTCCTGCTGTGGCTAATTTGTAGGGTTGATTTGTTGTGAGGGAAAATATTGTTCTATAGCCAAAAAAGTAGAACTGATTCTGGCTTGTAAGCCTAAGTGAACATAGCCATAAACTATAAACCATATACTAATACAATTACATGTCTATAAATGGTTAGGATTTGAAAATTGTAGTAAAAATACCTTAGATGAGGCCAAATCTACGCTCCGCATCTGTGTGCCCGCTAGCCTCCATGACCACGACCGAGGGTGAGCAGCCAAGCAGGGCATACGAATCGATCAGAGCACCGGGTGGACTTCCGTTGGATTGACAGATGCAGTGCTCTAGTGGCTAGTGGGTGGGCAGCAGTGGCGGGATTGACGGTGGAGGCATAAGGCACGGGGCATAGTCGGGTGGATAGCGAGCAATTCAGTTCATCGTGACGTTATCGGCCAAATTTTTCCGCTACCGTGTCGGCACACATTTCATTAAGCGGAAGTAGAAAACATTACAAGGCAGGCAGTAATAACCAGGCGGTTACCGAATCAACTACCCAAAACAACTAAAAGAAGAAAACAAAGACTACTAATACTTGCTATTACATAAGAGTTAGTGACCGCAAGTGTCTAAAGGCTGCCTACATGTCTTGGAGCTCTAGCCTGTCAACTAGGTCGACTTCCTCCAAATTCACTTCCGCCGAGAACAAATTGCAATCAAAGGGGTAAATGCCCTAGTCGAAAGTGCCTAGGCCTGATGTCGGTGCAGAAAGTGACCAACAAGTAAATATTTATAGTTTTGCCGTACGTTGTGATCAGAGGTGGCCTAGCACTCAATGACACAGGGTTTATACTGGTTCAGGCAACATGCCCTACGTCCATTTTGAGTCGGTCGATGACTTTATTCCTGAGCTCAGGTGCTCGAAGTTTACAGTGGGCTAGAGATCGAATTTAGCACTCCGGTCGGAGAGAAGGGCTGGAGTCAGAAAATGGGCGCCGTTCCTCCTCGGCCAGGCCTTCCGGTCGGTGATTGGATCGCCCTTCTAGCCTGTTGTTTCGATACTTAGGCCGGTCCATGAGTTGCGCGTTGTCTGCTTGGGCCGAGCCTTTATTGGGAAGCCAGTCCGCGAGGGACCCCAGTTTTATGAACCTGACATCTGATGTTTGCGGAAGAAAACTACACGGGGTACCTAGGGGCCTTAGGCCCAAGTCCGCCCTCGGGTGTTGGATAATGGTCATGTTCGCTTATCTTATAATCCGTTTTTTTCAACTTGTTTTTTTCAGTCGGAGCAGTATTTTTCTCTCACGACAAATCAGCCGGAACACTATTCGCTTGTTTTTTTAGCGAAGCGAAAATCCGATATCTACATCGTTTAGCACGTAAGCTTACGACACTCCTGTAGAAAAAAGTGTTATTAATTATAGGAATGGCAATGGATTTGTATCCGGTGGGTATCAACCATCCATATCCATAGCCATCAAATTTTGTGTACCCACAAAACCGCGCCCAAGCGTGGATCTGGCGGTGGTGGGTCGCTCGGTGTGGCCAAGCGCGGATCCAACAGTAGTGGGTCACTCGAAGCGGCCAGGCGCTGATCCGACTGCAGGTCGTTATGCGTAGCCAGGCGTGCGGCACCGATGGACGATGGGCAACGGCGATGCAAGCGTTTGGGCAACTGTGGCGCATCAGTGGGCTCGACAGGCCCCTTCGATGGGCTCACTATTTTTTTTATTTTTTTAAATTTATTAGTAGAGGCTGGTATTATGTCGCCACTCTGAATTTAAGTGCCGCGGAAGTGGAGGTCGACAACGTACCCGTCTTTTTGTTAGGCCCTGTTTGGTTCTCTAGTTCATGGACTAAAAGTTTTAGTCTATTTTAGTATATGAACTAAAAGTGGACTAAAGTGGTGTTTAGTTTCTTGAACTAAAATGGACTAAAGTGGAGAGAGAGGGCAATAAATGAGAGGCATGGGTGACCCCAACAACTTTTAGTCCATTTTAGTCCAGTTTTGTGGACTAAAGGACTAAAGGATTTTAGTCCACTTTTAGTCCAAGTGTTTGGCTGTTTAGTCCAACTAAAATGTAAATTTTAGTCCAAAATGCTTTAGTCCATGAGAACCAAACAGGCCCTTAGTCATTTTTTTACAGTCTTTGTTAATTGTTTTAGTAGTGTGAACGGCGACACATATGGTACTGGTTCCGCCAGATTGGCTACGGCAACACATATGGTACTGGTTCCGCCAGATTGGCTGCTAGTACACCCAATGGTTCATGAACTCTTCCTTCACTATTATACTACCTTGGTCCCTTTTTAATTATCGTTCTCATTTTTTAAGAAGTTAAACATACTCAACTATAACCAAATATATACAAAAAAATATTAATATTTATGGTGCACAATTAGAATCATTATATATATATAGTTTGTTGAATATATTTTTAGAATAATAAACTTCTTTGAAGATATAAATATTACCAATATTTTTTACAAAACTAGTGAAAGTTGACATTAAAAAGGGCTAGAGGGAGTAACGCGTAGGTCACCTTTTGTCCTTACCTACAAACCTTGTTCCAGGTTAATTACGTTTGCATCGTACTACCCCAATTTGGATCAGACGGAAAGTGATGCCCCGTACCCAAGTAGGAGTACTAGGCAACAAGAATAAACAAAGTGAATGCATGTTATATTAACACACACTAGAGAACAAAATATTGCCTAATAATATCATAGTAGAGACAACCGAATATTGTTTAGTAATATCACATCCAGTAGTGAACCGAAATGTCAAAGCTAGACACCAAATTACTCTTATTAATGATAAGATAAGAACTCAATGAACAGCTACAAACTAGAGCTAACTACGTCAAGTGCATCTGTCGGCGGCTTCCTCAGCCCGACCACTCTTCAGCACCAGTCCTACTACATGATGGGTAGGCGGAGGTGGGTTGATAACGCTTGCTGGAGTCAGGAAAGCGGGAGGGAGGATCGCCTCAGCAAAGAAGGGAGGAGGCGGGGCGCAGGGGTGAAACTAGCACAAAATTTGAGTGGGGCATGTGCTCCCGCTCCTTGTGTATTGGGTCTGCCCCTAGCGGGACAAATGCCATTTTTGCGAGGTGAGCAGAGCAAGGTAGCGAGATTCGAGCAAAGATGTGAGAGAAGAGTCTCAAAGATGTGAGCAAGATCTCAAAGTTGTTAGAGAGTGTCTCAAATATGCGAGATCCGAACAAAGATGTGAGAAAGGTATCAAATGCAATTTGATGGTCACTGGTCCATACAAACAGTCCACTGAACTCTCAAACAGTAGTTGGAACCGGCCAATTGACAATGGCCTCAACCTTTGCAAGATTTGTAGCCACTCCATCCGCACTGAGTATGTGTCCCAAGTACTCTATTTGTTGCTGAGCAAAAGGGAACTTGGAAAGCTTGATATGCCAATGGTCCTTCTATTGCAAAGCAAACACTGGCTGCAAGTGCTGAAGATGAAGCTCATATCACTGGTAGAGAACCGAGCTTTCCTCCCGGTGGGGAACCCCCTCTAGTCCCGGTTCCCCACCCGGGAGCAAGCATCCGGGACTAAAGGGGGGTCCTTTAGTCCCGGATCAGGAACCGGGACTAAAGGAGGACCTTTAGTCCCGGTGGGTAACACCAACCGGGACTAAAGGTGCCTCCTGACATGCCACGATGGCCGGCACCTTTAGTCCCGGTTGGTAATACGAACCGTGACTAAAGGTTTTTTTTTCTTTTTTCTTTTCTTTTGATTTTTTTGTTTTCTTTTCAAAATAGGTTTTCGAAGTCGTATTGTACGCTGCTAATTATACATTTATACGCGCGCATAGTATGTTTCGGTTCAAGCACAATGAACGTATTAAATCACACAATTCAAGCATAGAAATATATATATATATATATATATATATATATATATATGCATGCATGCATCATATATATATATTTACATGCATGCATGCATATGTGTATTTTACATTATATTATTTCATGTGCATATATTACAAAAGATTGCATTACAGTTGTTGTGACATAACAAGTTTCCTCTCATCCTCTAGCTTGGCTTCAATGGCAGTGTTGGGTCGAAGTAGAACTCGCCCTTGGAATCGATGACCTGCTCATTAAAAAATCCGACTATAAACTCTTGAATTGCTTTGATTTGGTCTTGCCATATGACCTTTTCCTCCAACCATCGAGTCTACAGGTTTGAATTAAAGGAAAATAAATTAATATATGTACATATATATATATAAAGACATAGTAACACAATCAATAATAATAATTAAATAAATATATAGTGTATTTTTAACGTACTTTGAGTCTCTTTGTAGGAGTTTTTTAGGAGAGCACCTTGATAAACTTGCAAACAGAGTAACCACAGTAGTTGTTCTCCTGTTCCTGCCTCAGACACCACTTTACGAGAAAAAGATTTGTTATCCAATCTGGTGATCCAGTGAAAGCTATATGTTTAATTAATAAAGATGATGCGATTCAGGGGACTTACTTTCAAAGGGATTACATTCAGTGGCGCTTTGCATTTTTCCATGTGTTGCTTCTCAATAAAGGTTTTCTAAATACTGCCCAATAAAAAATTTGCCACGTCATCAGATATAGTTAATCATCATGTTTGTGTGTATATATAGTTGCTAGAGATCCCGAAATTACCTCTGGATAATATCTATCATATCTTGGTAGTCTTGTTGTGGTTTTCTCATCGAGTCATAGATTATCAAGTGACTTTTCACCAGATCGATGTCCATCAATATCCAGTGATTGCTGCATGTGTTTATAGGATATAACGCATAACACTCATTAATTAACTAGAATCAACATATGAGTCATTAAGGATATGATCGACATGATTAACACTCACTTGAAGTTATAGGAAAAGAGTATATCCTTCTTGTGGCATTGGTTCACTAAGAAGTTCATGAGGTTACTCTCTGACTCAGACTTCCAATTAGTCTTTGTAGTAATTGGGTCTTTGAATACTATATGGGGATCAACAAAACCAATTTCATTGCAGCCTTCCTTTCTGAGCTCTGTCATTGTAAATCTGCATATATATAGTACTTGTTAGGATAATTTATATGCATATACACACATATGATGAGTTTAATAATAGATCGAAAGAATTATTACTTACAGGCAATAGCAGCTAATGATAACTTTGTCCAGAGAGGTCAGGTGGCATAGTTGATGAAATTCTGCAAAGTCAACATACATAACATCATCGCCACGGAACCAATGTTCGTCTCTAATTCTGACACCAACGCAGAAGTCTCCACTGGTAGACGCCTGCATGTACCACTTGTTTAACAGGTACATTTGCGTCCCCAGATCAGATAAGGCTTGAGGGTTGTATAGACTCTGGCCTAGTACAAATTTTTTCTTCCAAATATCAACCTCCGCCGCACTCTCAATGTTTCCATCACCAAACATCTGGTAAAGTTCGAGACCAGTCTCATCAATAAATTCACCAAGGTGATCCAAATCGACATCCGAAGGTATGTTTGCCTGATGCATTAATCCTAAATTCGAACCATATTCATTACCAACAACTAGCGGGGGGATTGATTGGTGCGCTTGTTGTCTAAGTTGGGCAACTCCTTTCCCTGCAAGCTTCTTTTTCTGTGCCGCCTCAATTGACTTGGTGAGAGTGCGGTCATAGTCCGATAACGTTGATTTGGACGGCTTACGAGATTCCCGCTGTTGTTGCTGGTAAGAAGTCACCTTTTTTCTTAGAATATCTGGAGCTACGAAGAAGTACGGTTTCTCTGGTTTTCTCCTTGCTTCTTGATTCATTTTAAGTTTGTCATAGAATCTAGACATGTCTTTTTTATATGCATCAGTTCCTTCTTCCTTCTCTTCAGATATTATTTTGAGAATAGCCCTTGGTTTCACGGTGGCTTTCTTTGCAGGCGGGGACTGGTTCTTCGTTTGAGGGGCTGGCCTCTTGCTAGGCTTCTTGGTAGGCAGGGGCGGGGGAGGCATTGGAGACCTCCTTGGAGGTGTTGGCAGCGGCGTTGGAGACCTCCTTGGAGGTGGCGGCTGCGGCATTGGAGACCTCCTTGGAGATGGTGTGGATGCAGCCTCGTCTTCCAACACAATGTCATCGTACAGAGCACTATGATGATCTGGCGATTGAACAATTGGATTTAGGTTGGGGGAGGATCTGCTACAAAAAAAGGAATGACATATTATTATGAGCAGATTGTTAATTATTTAAGCCAATACAAATTAATGATGTAGTGTTTTCATCCGCACGTACCTATGGTGAGGTAGTTCAGGAGGAGGTGGAGCCGACATCCCTGGAATGATGATATAGCACTTGCGCCATAGAATGAATGTCTTCTCCGCTTCTCCTAGAGTCTTCTCGCCATCACCTCCAGGAATGTCAAGAGGCAAATCACTAAAACCTTTTTCAGCTTTATCTACCGAGATGGTAGCATATCCTTCTTGGATTATATTCCCATGAATCCTTGGTGTCTTGGTTCGGTCGATAGGATTAACAAGACCGATAGCCACCTTGATTGTGGAATTCTCCTTCGGAATGTGTAGCTCACACGTTGTACAAGGTTCAGTGACGTCATCCACAGGGAAGCGCAGTCCTGTGTCCCCTTGATTTGGTATCTCCGTGGAAGCGCAGCTGCTTTTCAACTGAACAGATTGGCTAATGTTGATTCCTAGCTCTGATGCCTGCTTGCTTGCACTCACTGCTATTTGCACTTGCCTTCTGATTTCCTCCTGCATTCTCGCTTCAAGGTTTTTTTCCCGCTCCTGTGCTTCATGCACCGCTTCCTCCAACCTCTGGAGCCGCTGTGCCTCTTCTTCCTTCTTTCTCTGGCGACTTCTGTAGGAAGGTCTGTCCTAAGGGAATCCATGCTCCCATGAGACACTTCCTTTGCCTCTAGTTCGGCCACCATGTTCAATAGTCCCGATGGCGTATGCCAGCTCATCCTTCTCTCTGTTGGGCCTGAACGCACCACTAGCAGTAGCTCTCTAAGCATAAAACAATCTTTCTGCTGCTTCTTGCAGTCTTGCGCCATAAACGCACTTTGTTGTCTCCTGGCCTAGTGTTCCCCTATGACCGAAAAACTAATTCTTTGCATGTTCTCCCCACTCGAGTGATTCTGGTCTGATACCCTTGGCAAGAAGGTCTGCTTCCATTTTGTTCCACTTCTTAATGGCAGTCGGGTAGCCACCTGATCCCAAGGTATGGTGGTATGTCTTCTGTTGGGCATTACGTTGGTTCTTTATCACCCGACTCACACCCTTTTCCGAAGTCTTGTACTGTACAAACTCATCCCAATAGGGCCTCTGCTTTGAGATCGGGCCTGGGACAGTAAAATCTGGTGCTATGTTCTTCTTCACATACATCGTGTATAGGTGTTTCTTCCAAGTCTGAAACTGGGTGGCCATCTTCTTCATTGCCCAATCCCTAACTCGCTCCTTCAATTCATCACCATCTATTATATCATCATAACCATCTGTTTGGAGCGTGAAATGTACCAAGACATCTTTCCAAATTAACGCCTTGTCACGATCGGAGACAAAACTGATATGAGGAGCATTGGTCTTCTTCTTCCATTCACGGGTACTAATCGGGAGCCGGTCCCGTACAAGGTAACCACAGTGGTGCACAAATTTCATTTTATTCGGCCCCCCGGTTCTCCTGTATCCACATTGAACTCCGAGATGATGAAGCGGCCCTCCAATGGCTTTTTGGGACCTCGAACATTTTTACTCTTCGTTGTAGTTGTTGATGTCAATCCAGAGGGCTACAAAACATAAACATTATTTTTAATGTCATGAGCACACATAAGACATATGATAATATATATAGCTAATAATAAAAAATATATACTTGGCCAATATGTTGTTGCTCATTTTGTTCAAGAGCTAAGTACTGACTCCCATCATCTGCATCCTCTTGCACGTTATTTTTAGGACCATCATCGCCGGCAACTTGAGTGCCTGTGTTGATCAAATTCATCATCAACTCCTCCTCATCCATGTTTCTCGGGTCGGCCATCTAGCTTTAAAAAACAAAACCAATATATAGTACGTCAAATCTTTGCTTACATGCGTAAAATCTACGAACAATATGCATTGTTAAATCTTGCCCCTCGGTCACGGACGCAATTCGCCACACTAGGGCGAACTACGTCGGTACTAGGGCGAATTAGGGCTATACATAAACGGTCGAGGGCAAATTGCATCGGTGACTAGGGCGAACCACGTCGGTGACATCAATAGCGCGGTTCGCCCTGGTGTGATTGTTTAGCATTAACGATAATGATAATACAAATGTTGATCAACTAGGCCACGAGAAAGGGCGGTGTGATAAGAGTGGCGGTGCTCCACTCCACCGTATATATGTCTGTACACATGGGTGAACGAGGGCGGCGGTGCTCCGCCGTATACATAGAAACGCATGGGTGAACGAGGGCGGCGGTGCTCCGCGACGTATATATACAGGCATATGAATACAAATGACGTATATATACGTGTCCGTGCGGTGGCCGGTGTGCTGACGACGACGACGTGAGGCGGGCCGGTGTGCTGACGACGACGACGACGTGAGGCGGGCCGGGGCGGTGTCGGTGCGTGATGTTGTGATCCTATGTACCATGTGAACCATGTAGTCATTCATCATATGAGAAAATTCTATGTTGATAATGTAAGTATAAGTCATTATGAATTGTAAGTATATGTGTCTTATTGCTAATATAACCATTACTATTTCCGAAATGATAAGAATTTATTTTCTTCTTCTACAGGCGATCTCTGATGCTATGATATAAAGTTTGAAGATAGTCTTCCCGAAAAAAATATGTAATGCTCATATTACTTTAGCAATATTAATATATTATATCTGTATATTCAAAGTTCACAAATGAAGAAACGTTGAAGTTTTCCTTCATTTGTCTGTAGCCATGCATGCAAGTCCAACCAAAACTGCTTACATCATCACATGTGATATTTTTTATAAACTAAAAAATGCTTAGTTTACAAACTGGGTATCCAAATTGAGTTCCTATTTGACCATTATATATCCTACAACAAATCCTTCAAAAAAAAGACCCTACATGAATATATTTGGATAAAATTTCGTTAACAAACATTGATCTATGAAGATAGAAAAAATTCTTCTATTGAGCAAAGGCAGTGTTCTAGATTCATGAAACAATGTTCAGTTTCCGGCCACCGTCTGAGAATGTACAAAGAGATCGACGAACATATCACCTCGAGCTCGGTAGTGGAGGCCTCAGGCGTGGTGGAGGTCCACGGGCGCGGTGGAGGGCCTCGGGCGCGGAGGAGGGCGCGGTGGAGGGCCACGGGTGCACGCGGAGGAGGGGCACGGGCGCGCGCGGTGGAGGCCGCACGAGGAAGAAGAGGGCGGCGCTGGTGTCACAGAAGGCGAATGGACGCGGCGCGAGGAAGAAGAGGGCAGCAGTGTTCGTCGAGGAAGAAGACAAGCGGATCGATCTGCGCCAGGCGCTGGAGGTTATATATCAGAGAGAATTACTCCCGGTGCCAGCCACCAACTGGGAGTAAAAACCCTTTACTCCCGGTGCGTATTACCAACCGGGAGTAAAGGTACCTTTACTCCCGGTGCGTGTTACCAACCGGGAGTAAAGGTATACCTTTACTCCCGGTTGGTAACACGCACCGGGAGTAAAGGGTTTTTTTGGCGGGCCACGAAACTGCAGCCCACCTTTACTCCCGGGTGGGCTTCCCACCCGGGAGTAAAGGTGGCCTGCAGTTTCGTTTCCCGCCTGTTTTAAGCAATAGTCTTGTTAAATAAAATAGAAATGTAATAGTTTTTATTAAATACATAGTAAATTAAATAAAAGGCATAAAATTATTTTGTTAAAAATATGAATTTTCTTTTTGTTTATTGCACATAGGAAAAATCTATAACCTAACTTTTTTTATTTTTTGTTAGAATTATAAAACATAATGTAACTAATATTTATTATTTCGTTAATGCAAAAATGTAGTGTTTAATTAAAATTATTAAAACTATTGGTTTTGGACAGGAAATTTGTTTTCACATCATTTTAACGTTAATATTTTAATTTTTCATCACTCAGTATCCTAATTTACCTTTTTGAGAGAGAAATCCCACCAAATCAAACATTGATTTAATTTGAAACATGACATAATAAACATCTGAATTCACAATTATTACATAATATCTCAAACACACACTATATTAAATCACTATATCATCAAGTGGGCACAGCAGTGAACTTCTTCTTTACGTATGTCCCTTGGTTATGATCGCTTCATAACCATGGAGTGTCCTCATCATTTACCAAGATGCTAGGGTCTTTGTTCACTTTGAAGGGCGGAATTCGGTCATTCTTTTCATATTCTTCTGACATGTCCGACTTGTCCTCAATTCCCACGATGACTCTTTTCCCTGAAAGAACTATATGGCGCTTTGGCTCTTTGGTTGAGTCATTATCGTTTTCCCTCTTTTTGGTTTGGTAGACATATCATTGACATAGAACACCTGATTCACATCCTTGGCAAGGACGAATGGTTCATCTTTGTACCCAATATTACTAAGGTCTACTGTTGTCATTCCATACTCGTTGTCTACTGTTACCCCGCCTCCGGTCACCTTGACCCATTGGCACTTGAACAATGGGATCTTCAAAGTAGGTGCATATTCTAGTTCCCATATTTCATCTATGCATCCATAATATGTCTGCTTATTCCCATTCGGGTCTGTGGCATCTATGCGGACACCACTATTTTGGTTGGTACTACTTTTATCTTGGGCTACTGTGTAGAATATGTTCCCATTTATCTCGTACCCTTTGTATGTGACGATATGCCATGATGGTTGCATAGCCAATAAATACAGTTGCTCATGAATGCTCTCATCACCTTGACATTTTTTTTGCAACCAACCGCCAAAAGTTTCCATGTGCTTATGCATAATCCAAGCTTCAGTCTTCCCTGGAAACTCGGATCGTAAGAGATCCTTGTGTGTCTCAATATATGGATCTACCAAAGAGGAGTTCTGTAGAACTGTGTAGTGCGCTTTATTGAAATAATCATCATCCGCACCAATATATGTTTTCCTCCCTAGTGTCCCCTTTCCACTTAGTCTCCCCTCATGTCTCGATTTAGGAACACCAATCGAGTCAAGGTCGGGAATAAAGTCAACACAGAACTCAATGACCTCTTCTGTTCCATAGCCCTTGGCGATGCTTCCTTCTGGGCGAGCACGGTTGTGAACATATTTCTTCAGGACTCCCATGAATCTCTCTAAGGGGAACATGTTGTGTAGGAACACAGGACCGAGAGTGAAAATCTCCTTGACTAGGTGAACTAGGAGGTGTGTCATAATATCAAAGAAGGAAGGAGGGAACACCAACTCAAAGCTGACGAGACATTGAACCACATCATTCTGTAGTTTAGCTAGATCAGTTGGATCAATTGCCTTCTAAGAAATTACATTGAGGAATGCACATAGCTTTACGGTGGCTAGACGTACATTTGGAGGTAGAATTCCTCTTAATGCAACTGGAAGTAATTGCGTCATGAGAACGTGACAGTCATGGGACTTTAAGTTACAGAATTTCTTCTCTGGCACATTTATAATACCCTTTATATTCGAGGAGAATCTAGATGGTACCTTGATGTTGTTTAAGCATTCAAACATGATTTCCTTCTCCTCTTTGCTTAGAGTGTAGCTAGCAGGACGTAAGTAATGGTGTCCATCATCTGTCTTCTCTGGATGCAGGTTGTCTCTTTCTCTCAAACAACGCAGGTCCTGTCGTGCTTCAAATGTGTCCTTAGGCTTTCCATACACACCCATAAAGCCTAGCAGGTTCACACAAAGATTCTTTGTCAGGTGCATCACGTCGATCGAGCTACAGACCTCCAGGACTTGCCAATAGGGTAGGTCCCAAAATATGGACTTCTTCTTCCACATGGGTGTGTGACCGTTAGCGTCTTTCAGAATAGGTTGGCTTCCATGTCCTTTTCCAAAGACGACTTTCACATCATTGACCATATCGAGTACATCCTCACCGGTTCGGTTGCGGGGCTTGGTCAGGTGGTCTGCCTTCCCTTTAAAATGCTTGCCTTTCTTTCTTACGGGGTGATTTGCAGGAAGAAATCGACGATGGCCAAGGTACATGACCTTTCGACATTTTTTCAAGAATACACCTCTAATATCACCAAAGCAGTGTGTGCATGCATTATATCCCTTGTTTAACTGTCCTGAAAGATTACTTAGAGCAGGCCAATCATTGATTGTTACGAACAACAATGCTCGCAGATCAAAGTGTTCCTGTTTGTACTCATCCCATACATGTACACCTTCTTTATTCCACAAAATGAGAAGTTCGTTAATAAGTGGTCTTAGGTACACATCGATGTCATTGCCAGGTTGCTTCGAGCCTTGGATGAGCACATGCATCATAATGAACTTCCGCTTCATGCATAACCAAGGAGGAATGTTGTAGATACTTAGAGTAACAGGCCAAGTGCTATGACTACTGTTCTGCTCTCCAAAAGGATTGATACCATCTGTACTTAAAGCAAACCTTAAGTTTCTTGCGTCATTTGCAAACTCCGGGAATTCTCTGTCAATTGCTCTCCACTGGGACCCATCAGCAGGGTGTCTCAACATATTGTCTACCTTACGGTCTTCTTTGTGCCATCGTAACAATTTTGCATGTTCTTTGTTTCTAAACAGATGTTTCAAGCGTGGTATTATAGGAGCATACCACATAACCTTGGCAGGGATTTTCTTATGCGGACGTTTGCCCTCAACATCACTAGGGTCATCTCGCCTGATCTTATACCGCGACGCATGGCATACCGGGCATGCATCCAATTTCTCGTACTCTTTGCCACGGTACAGGATGCAGTCATTAGGACATGCATGTATCTTCTCTATTTCTAGCCCCATAGGACAGACAACTTGTTTTGCTTCGTAGGTAGTGGCGGGCAATTCATTGTACTTCGGAAGCATCTTCTTTTGGATTTTTAGTAACTCTCCAAATCCCTTGTCAGATACACCATTCTTTGCCTTCCATTGTAGCAATTCTAGTGTGGTTCCCAACTTTTTCTGCCCTGCATCACAAGTTGGGTACAACAATTTCTTGTGATCTTCTAGCATCCGCTCGAACTTGATCTTCTCCTTTTCACTTTCACATTCTCTTTGTGCGTCACGAATGACCTGAGAAAGATCATCAGCCGGCTCATCTTCTGCGGCTACCTCTTCTTCAGCTTCTCCCATTGCAGTATCATTGAAGCACGCACCATCAGGAATAATATCATTGTCGTCCCATTGTTCTTCTTCACCTTCTTCCATTACAACACCGGTTTCTCCATGCTTTGTCCAACAAATATAGTTTGGCATGAAACCCGACTTGAACAAGTGTGAATGAAGAGTCCTTGAGCAAGGATATTCCACCGTATTCTTACATATGGCACATGGATAGCACATGAAACCATCGCGTTTATTTGCCTCGGCCACATGTAATAAAGAATGCACGCCGTCAATGAACTTTTGGGAGCGGCGATCAGCTTTATACATCCAATGACGGCTCATCTGCATTACATGACATAAATATCATATTAAAACCTAGATCATAATTAATTATTTATACAACATGCGTGCCACCACAAAAGATACAAATTTATGAAAGCATCGCTACAATGTAGACAATCCCAACTACCACTAAAAGAACTAAAGCTAAAATACATTTCAGGAGCACAAGGATTTCGCGACCAATCTCAACTAAAACAGACAGATCCCCCGATTGTGCAACATCTTTGGGCTTCTTCGGCTGGATCACTGCCTCATTAGCCACCGTATCTGCCTGTTGTGCAAGATATTTTTGCACGAGTTCAACATACTCTTTCTCCCAGTAGAAGCCTGAACATCGTCCACTGCCATCCCACTGAAATTAAAACAAAAAAATTAGAACTTTAATCACAACCATCATGAAAATAGGTATAAACTAACCATAATCATTAAATACGATAAAATAACTCACATTGCGATCCGGACACTTGTAGAAGATACGATCCTTGTTGGGACCCTCCTTCTTCACTCGGTACTCTATCACAATCTTCGTCTCATCACGACACTTGCCACATGGAATGAGAGGAAGGCCCGGCCTAAGTCGCTTTGGAAACCCATGAGAGGCCGAGGACCCGGAAGCAGTTGCCATCTACTCTCTATACTCATTTTTAATACACTATAAATTTCTCCTTTTATAAACAAATAAAATTAAGAAACTATAAAATTATCTAGATCTCTAAACAATGATATTTTTAATGGTCATTGTGTTCTCGTCTTTTACTGCGGCAGGTAAGTAATTCACATGATATTTCCGCAAATTAACAGAAGAATGGGAGTGTACACACATAACAGACTACTGCGACGATATCAGGACGTGTGAATAAATAACCATCCGTACTAGTTGAACTTGCTTACGTGATCATCTCGGCGAGCATTTCTCCACCGGACGGCACCGTACTTGGTCAAGGAAGAGCTCCGATTCTACGAGGAAGAGAACACGGTCTTCCATGACCATTGTCGCTCTCCCTCGTAGAATCAAAGCTCCTCCTTGACGTTCATTACCGTTCGGCAGAGAACATGCTCGCCAACATGAATACGGTCCGCTAGTTCAACTAGTACGGATTTTCTATAATTTTCTAACTATTTTCTAAGTTTTTCATTTCATAAAAAGTTAAAATAAAAAGTACGGTGATTGACAGACTACTGCGACGATATCAGGACATGTGAATAAATAACCATCCGTACTAGTTGAACTTGCTTACGTGATCATCTCGGCGAGCATTTCTCCATCGGACGGCACCGTACTTGGTCAAGGAAGAGCTCCGATTCTACGAGGAAGGGAACACGGTCTTCCATGACCGTTGCCGCTCTCCCTCGTAGAATCAAAGCTCCTCCTTGATGTCCGTTACCGCTCGGCAGAGAACATGGTCACCGAGATGAACATGGTCCGCAAGTTCAACTAGCTACTTTAACCTTCTTTCATGTAAATATGCAAGCTTGAAGTGATTTTGAGCTCAAATTGCTTACAAATGAAAAAAACCACAATAAAGAACCATATATATATATATAGTGAACAAAATGAGATAAGACAATGGTGAAAATGAGAGTATGAGATTGGTAACCTTTACAACTAAAGAATCGACGGAGAAATCGAAGAAATCGACGGAGGAATCGAAGAATGGATGGAGGAACAATGGATGGAGGGAGGAAGCAAGAACACTACTACAGTGAGCTTCAAAATATGCTGAGCTCGGGCTCGGGGAGGAAGGAGACGGCCGGGATATAAAGGGGAGACCTTTAGTCCCGGTTGGTGGCTCCAACCGGGACTAAAGGTAACTTTCCAACCCCGGGCGCAGCCACGGCCTGGGAGTAGACCTTTACTCCTGGTTGGAGCCACCAACCGGGAGTAAAAGTATACCTTTAGTCCCGGTTGGTGGCTCCAACCGGGACTAAAGGTCCCTGCCACCTCTGTCTGGCGCAGTAGCCGTTGGGCAGGGACCTTTAGTCCCGGTTGGAGCCACCAACCGGGACTAAAGATATCTCTAGTCCCGAGCGCAAAAAATTCCAGGACTAGAGCCCATTTTGGTCGAGGATCAAAGATCTGTTCTCTACTAGTGTATGTGGGACCATACACTAGGATGCCATCAAAAACACTGTCACACACTATGCAACAGGGGAGCTAAAGTTGTGTTCATCGCCTCTTGAAATATACGAGGAGCACTAGTCGCTACCGGAGACCGGCTCTTTGCCGAGTGCCAAGTGAATTGCCGAGTGTTTTTTTTCGGGCATCTTTGCCGAGTGTGGAAAAAAACACTCGGCAAAGAAGCTCTTTGCCGAGTGTTTTTTTTGACACTCGGCAAAGAGGCTTCTTTACCGAGTGTTTTTTTTGACACTCAGCAAAGAAGCTCTTTGCCGAGTGCTTTTTTTTACACTAGGCAAAGAAAATTTCAAAGCACATTTTAAAGCAGTAAATTAATTCAAATGAAAAAGTTTTTAACTACAAAGTTGTATAACTCATCAAGATGTATAATGTTTGTTTTTGTCTTTTCTTCATATGACAAAATGAAAGTAAATTTGTTCACAAATCTAACATATCTCTCTTTTAGTTTATGAAACTACAAGAGAGATATATAAGATTTGTGAACAATGTTAGAACGACCATGTTGAATGAACAGATGACCAAACAACCAAAATAAACTTTGTAGATCTCGAAAAGTTATAAAACTTTGTAATTGCCAACTTTTTGATTTGAAATCATCTTGTCATGCAAAACCGTGTTTGAATTTCAAAATTTTAAAATTTGAACTTTTCAAACGACCTCAGATGGAAAAACAACCAAAATAAACTCTGTAGATCTCGAAAAGTTATGAAACATTGTAGTTGGCAACTTTTTGATTTGAAATCATCTTGTCATGGAAAACTACGTTTGAATTTCAAAATTTTGAAATTCAAATTTTGTAAACGATCTCGGATGGAAAAACTTCCTAAACTAAAAGTGTAGATCCCGAAAAGTTATGAAACTTTATAGTTTATAACTTTTTTATTTGAATTCGTTTAGGGCCTCAAACAAGCAATTTACACTCGGTTTAGTATAATATGTGGGGAACCAATACGGAATCTAGACATAGGTGGCAGTGTGGTGCAGTGGTTAGAGGAGGGGACGCGCGATGGAGAGGTCGCCGGCCTCGTAGCCGTGAATTTTACGCAAAAAAATGCTGGAGATGGGCGGGCGTTGGCCGGTGAGGGCCTCCACCGATTAAAAAATTCCTATTTTTTCGGTTTTTTTTTGTTCCAACTTTGCCGAGTGTCGGGCACTCGGTAAAGTGCCGAGTGCTTGACAAAAGACACTCGGCAAAGACGCCTTTGCCGGCTCATTTTTTGCCGAGTGGCCTTCGCCGAGTGCAGCACTCGACAAAGCCTTTACCGAGTGTAAATTGGGCTTTGGCACTCGGCAAAGCCATTGAGTCCGATAGTGAGTGAGATCAAATGCCATTACTTTGAACTCGTAGTGGCCAGAGAGCAGAAAATGTCATCTTACGTTCTTCTCCTTCCTTCAACCGGATTTGATGATGTCCCACAAAGAGATCCAATACAGAGATACTGTAGCAGTATCGCATGTGTACTAAACTTTTCTCAATCGTTTGTTCTAGCACAAATAATAACACATAAAAACTTTTGTTTTTAAAAAATTCTTTTTTGTTTCACCGAAATAAACATAAAACTGGGTACTGCGGCGGAGAAAAAAATGAATATATCCAGAAACCGAGGGCGAGGGTACGCCAGCCCTTGACTTTTCCGTCTCGATTCCTTTCCTTGGGCCTTGTTTAGATAACCTCAAAATTCAAGTTTTTTCACTCTCTCCATCACATCAATTTTTAGCCGTTTACATGGAGCATTAAATATAGGTAAAAAAAATAACTAATTACACAGTTTAGTTGGAAATCACGAGATGAATCTTTTGAGCTTAGTTGGTCAACGATTGGACAATATTTACCAAATAAGACGAAAGTGCTACTATTCATCGAGTTGAAATTTTTTTCAATCTAAACAAGGCCTTGCTTTGTTTTTCTCTGTCTCCCAAGCTACGCCACGTCTCGTCGTTTCAGCGTTCTGCTAGCTTCTGCCGCATGTTCCCTGTTTCCTGCGCGGCCCACCTCCCCATGCACAAGAAGCTGCCAAAAGCCGGCGCGCGCACAGAGGCGCGTCGTCCGCCGGCGTGGCGTCGTCGCGCGTCGACTGGCGACTGGCGGACACAGGGTCGATCGGGACCCTCGTTGGCCGTCTGCCCGACGATGCGACGCTGGATCTTGCCGCGCGTCGACTGGCGACTGGCGGACACAAGCTCGATCGGCACCCTCGTTGGCCGTCTGCCATGCCGGGCGGTGCCGGGGCGCGAACCCGTGGCGGGGCCAGGCCAGGCCAGGTCGGCGTCGTCGCGCGTGCCGATCTGACACGCACGGGGCCCAGGCGAGGCTTCGCGGCCGTTGCGTTGCGGGGTTCCGTGGATTGGACGCGCGGGCAACGGCGATGGATGCATGTGTCCATGCCCCGGTGATGATGCATGTGTGGCTTCGACGCACGCTGGCAACTCCAATCGGAATCCGATGGACGTCGTCGATGGGCGGGTCACGGTACGGGGTTCGCATTCTTTACCTGCTTCCAAGTCAAAGCCCTGCCTCGGGGCTCGGGGGTCCACGCAGTTCTCTTGTCGCGAGAAATTTGGATGTCGGGACTCACGAGTGCTCAAACACTTGCTTTGCTTAGCCTATACCCTTCCTCCCTTACTTTTTATTTTTTGAACAACTAGTATTTAGTGCTCCTACAAATGTTCCTTTAACGAACATATACCAAATTACCAACCATGCATTTATTCAAATTGTATTACAAATTCAATATGTATGCAAATAATTTGTGTACCAATAGGTGTAGGCAATAGCGGATCCAGAAACTTTTCAAGACTAGGAGGCCACTTTTCAGTTACAGTTACTACTCCATGGAGCCATGATTGGAAACGATAAAACACTAAATCACGCGAACCAGTTGCAAATGATCAATAACAGACTAAATCACTTTCAGTTTTAATTTAATTTCTTCTTGAAATCAAAAGGGATAAGGTACTGTAAAAATGACAGCAGCGTTGGTAGTCCGATAATATTGGAAACAAACCAATCTTTATTGAAATCACATCGATAACGATCCAAAGCAGTCAAAATGATATTCTTGCTTTGTTAGTTTGTTTCATTATCCTCTTTTAACCAAAACAATTTTCTGTCTCTTCAATTATAGCGGCGCTGAGCGGCTCAGCGCCAAATCCCCAATTTCTTCTCTGTCTCTCTATATTAGAGATGAAAACAACTATGTCTGATTTCATATTTTCACACGTAAACAGAAACGAAATAGAGAATGCTGGTCAGGAAAAACTCAAGAAACAAAACAATTCGACCGGATATACATCGATAACGATCGAGAACAGTAATTTAAATCGGAACATATAATCATAATGTCAAACATTTAAATAAAAACTACTAATGATATAGGACAACAAAAATAAGTTTACATAACTACTAATAATATAGAACAACAACAAAAAGTTTACATAAATTATTTAAAATAGTACGTAGTCACAAATCAAGGGGCCCAATTAACGCATGCATACAACCATGCATGAGGCTGTCGTTTGTCCTCTGCTATCTACAACACAGACTACAGAGCTCTCCAGCTAAGGACGGTAGCCGATAGCAGCAGCAAACAGGCCGGCTGATCGTGCCAGGGCTTCCTCGTTCCTTTTATCCCACCATGCGCAATCAGTCCAGATTGAAGAGCTGACAATTTTGCATAGGGTCTACTTAGGACACTATTCTACCAACTCTACTCCACAAACTCTATTATAGAGCTACTTCAAAAAAAAAAAACTTAGGTTTCTGAAACACCTCTTTAGATGCTGGAGTTTGCGGAGCTACACCTAGCTAAAAACATGGAATGGAGCGGAGCTACACCTAGCTGGAAAAACATGGAGCGAAACAACACCTAGTGTCAGATATATGGGCCAGGGGTATCCTCACCGACCATGTATCTAGCCCATCAGCGGAGGACGACTGAGGATGAAGCCCGCGAGGACTAGACGCAACCACCAACTTGGAGATCACAACGTATCAAGGATATCTGCCGCTATCGTAGCTATGGTAGGATAGAATTGATCTGCTGTAACAAACTAGGAATCCAATCTGTAGTGCCGATCGTCCTCGTTGTAACCCTACCCCTCTGCCTATATAAAGAAAGGTAAGGATCCTGCGATCATCACATCCACCACGACATGATCACCTCATTCCAATCTACCTCGTAGCTAGGAGCAACAACCCCTGTAACCAAACATACGAATACAAGAAGAGCAGCAACACCCATTGGAGTAGGGTTTAGCGTGCCACCACACCCTGAACCAGGATAAATCCTTGTGTCTCGTGTGCTACCATCTGGATCTGTTTAAGCGATCACGTTGCTAGGCATTTCCAGAGCTAAATAATCTGACAGTTGGCGCACCAGGTATGGGCCTTTCGCATATATATTAACATTGTGTTTCAGATGGGAATCATCATCAACATCAGCGACGCCGCTGAGAAAATGCAGCTAGGCGAGAAGATCACCTTCGGCAGCCTGGACTTCATCGCCGACCAGTTTGGGAACTTGCATCTACAAGAACCGGAATCACCCATGGAGGAGGAGGAGCAGCCTCCCCCGATCTGCGCGTTCTTCGTCGGACTAGAGGAAGTTGTGGACGTTGGGCCCCATGCTCTTGCCCAACATCTGAACCACTACGGACGCGACGTCTTTACCGAGCTCGGCCGAGAGAACGATCTCAAGTCCATCCTCCGACTCTAGGAGGATCCAAACTGGACTCCCTGATCGAATCTACTATCGCCACCCGATTACCTCTTCCTGGTTTTCCAACCGGACTATGGAATGCGGTGGCGACTTAGTCTAGTTGGCTTCGACAAGCCTTGACGGAACCCACCACTCCTCGCATCGAGGAACATCCCATCTACGGTCTCGGTTCTCCTAATTGCTTTGACAACTTGATTACCCAGTTTGTCGGGATGGTCGCCAACAACGATGAAGAGATTGCTAAAATACTGGAGGAATGGGAACCTGCCGAGGGCACAAAGTCTATTCTCGATCTAGATGAGTTCGACTACAATCAATTTCTCCTCAAGAACCCCGATACTGAGGAGGAACAACTCAGGGAGAAAGGCACCGAGCCCTCAGAGCAACCCGAGTGCTACATGAATGAACAAGACCCCGAGCCACGTTGGGAGGAACTCGAGCAGCTCGCGCTTGGCTGCCCTGCCCCTTCATCGAGAGATGTTCCCATCCCCGATGCTACTTGCGAGACTAGCGACGAAGCACGCCTCCGCCTTCTTCACCAGAATGACGATCTTGAAGCAGAGAACAACCACCTTCGCCAGCAACTCGACCAATCTCCTAACACTCAATAGATTTGCCCTGCAAGCACTCGCCCGATGGGTGGTCAAAACTTGGCTGATCGTCCCTATGGTACTGTTAGGTTGCTTCAATCGGCCGCTAGGGTCGGAGAAACGGCGCACCCGACAACTCAAAACCTACAGTCTAGTCAGGAAACTCCGGAGGTGCTCCATGGGTCTACGCCACACGACCGTCGGCAACGCCCTCTAGGGACCAGGGGCCGACCAACGGGAGGACCTGGAGCATACTATCCCTCGAACCCAATCTACGGTCGGCCAGGGAATGGACAATATGCCCCCTACTTATCAACGCGCGGAAACAGGAACACAATACTCATGCCCCAAGGGAATGCTCGACAACCCCTAGGAGGCGAGCTCAGCCCTCGATCAAACTCAAGTACACTATCCCGAGGACGATCCCAAATGCTTGCAAGAAGCTAGCTTACCAGGACATGCTGGAGCGGATCATGAACAGTCCATGTCAGAATCATGGCTTCATCGTGACCCACCTCACCAAAGATTGCATCGCTTTATCAGTGGCATGTTGCTCTGGAAGCCCAAAAGCGAAAAAACAAGATGGGTACTCAAGAGACCGTGATGATGACCATGATACCGATGCAGCCGCTAGGTGCTCCATGCTTATCTTTAGTGGCCCTCAAGCCTACCAATACTGAAGACTACTAAAGCTGACCCACAGGTGGATCTATGCGACCGCACCGGCCACCCTGCTATACCTATGCTGGTCTAAATAGCCGATTACCTATGATCGAACCGATCATCTGAATCGAGTGATTGAAGCAGGTCGACTCCCTCTAGTGGTGACTACGGTCATCGAGAACATGAGGGTGATGAAGATCCTCATGGATGGAGGCAGCATCATCAACATCCTTTATAAGGACGCCTTCAATGGGCTAAACGTGGACATAAGGAAGCTGCACGCATTGCAGTCTCCCTTCCACAACATCGTTCCTCGATGGCGTGTCATGCCCCTGGGCACGATAGACCTCTCTGTGACATTCGATGACATAGTACACTACTGGAGGGAGACACTATCCTTCGAAGTTGTCAATTTCTAGGGACCATACAGCGCCATATTTGGGAGGCCATGTTACGCTAAGTTCTTGGCGGTCCCAAACTACGCCTACCTCAAGCTGAAGATGTCAGGACCACGTGGCGTGACACTACTAGGAATATCCACTTCTATGATGATCAGCTTTCATCACTGAAGGCACCAAATTCATCATAATTTTAGTTTTATGACGAATTTATGACAAGAAAACGGTTCATCATTGAAGTCGCGACACACTTGCACATCTGTGACGAATCTGACAGAATCGTCATAGAAGTGTCTTGATCTATGACAAAAAATAGATCATCATAGAACTATTTTGGCATGCATGGCAGGGGTTGCCACGTTGGTGGGCGCTTCCATTGGAGATGCTTTCCACATGTACATGCTATAACTGGTTGCATTGGAGGTGGTTCGGATACTTGTCACCTTATTATTGCACAACGTGGCCATCTCTGGTTCTTGCACGTATCAGGTTCTTACTAGACCATGCGTCGGATCCCTGTTGTTCCACATGTCAATTTTCTATTGGCACACGTGTTATGTTGCAGTTGGATCACGTGTCACTTTTTCATTGGACCATGTGTCATATTTTTATTGGTCCACGTGGCCATTTCTTATTCGACCACGAGTCATGGCACTGTCCGTCCACGTTTTGTATTTGTATTCGGCCACGTGGCTTCACGACTTCCTTCCACGTGTCAGATTTTAATAGCCCACGTGTCGAGTCCTGGCTATTGCACGTGTCATGTACTGGTTCATCCACGTGTCGCATTTTTATTTGATCACGTGCCTTGTCCTGGTTCTACCGTGTGGAGTACAATCAATTCATTATAGAAGTAATTCGAGATCGTCACTACTGCACAGACTGACTATATAACTATTTAGCCTAGCAATCAAATAACAACAATTACATTTCACACGTCAGCAGCGAACCACTGACAGAGTATCACCACATCAAACCGGCATACGAGTCCACACATCAAACTGGCACATGAGTCCACACATCAAACCACAAATGTTCACTACATAAAGCCATAGGAGTTGAAGACTGAGAGTTACCAGAAGAGCTGAAGCACGTGCATAGCTCACAGAGATTGTTCTACTCCTCCTATTGCCGTTTCTTGTATTCCTCAAGCTCCCTTTTAGTCTTTTCTATCTTCCTCTTTAGTTCATCCACTTGATCAACGAGGGCTGCAGAACTTTCTTGTTTAGCAGCAAGCTGTTCTCGAAACATTCTCTCCTTCAATGTCTCTGTTCTGGTGGAGCTTGTCTGGATACCAACATTCTTCAAATAAAGGTTGTTACCACTTCTCTGTGAGGGGGCCTTGCCCTGGTAGATGCAGAGGACCTTGCAAACAACATCAGCACTAGTCATTGATTGCTGCCCATCAGCAACAGGTTCTGCTTGCATAGTTTCCATAGCTTCTTGCGGAATTCAGTCAATAAAACATTAGGTTACAGATAGTGTAAGAGGACATCAATTGAAAACCTAAGAGATTGATTCATAACAAGTAATGTATAGGTCTTCCTTAGCCTACTGCTAATAGAGATTACATAAGCTTCAGTAGATTTTAGTAGATTTCCATAACACTTGGCTCCTGCTATATTTCCTTCTTTCATGGCAATGGCTTTAGTAGATTTCAAGGGAAGCAAAAGAAGGTACTTACAACTGCTGCTCTTGCAGCATCGCTTAGGCCCTTTTTTCCTACTGGTATGGAAGTCCCTGAAGACTTCCATAGCATTAACATCTTCATCAAGTGGACTATTTTCTTCTTCAAGTCCTTGATTATGTTCTGCTGCCTTCCTTTTATTCTCCTTCTATTCACATTGCACATGAGTTTCGCTTTATATTTATACAAAGGTAAGAGTAACAATAAAACACAACCATCACTTATGAATTTTTGCATCTGGACAACATAGGAGCGTGATCCTATAGCCTGGTGGTACTTCACTTTTGCATGATTTCGCTTGTTCTTCTTAGATGTTTCCTATAGCTTCATTTGTGTTAGACTGCAGCACAAGTAGACCTAGCAAGACTAGATAGGAAATCGATGGGTTCACACACCTTGTTCTTAGCACTAGACCAAATCTTGACAAGTTCACACCACTGTGCATCATTTATGGATGAGATAGGAGAGGTCATATGGATCTGATCAACAGGGACACCAATGAAGTATTTTTGCTTCAACCTGTAGCGTGCCTACCATACCGTAGACTGCATTACATTCAAGCGAGCTTGTTTTGTTAGTGAGTGAGCACCGTTAACGCGTAGCCTTCACTGCACACAGTAGTGTGAATGAAAAGTAAATCTATTAAAGTTGCTCAAAGCAGAGTTGAATGTCAAGAGGGGATACCCATACATGCATTTAGCCTATCTACAAATCTTATGCATTAGACGGCGCCGGGCCTCTTCCCCTTGTATTGTTTCCAATGCGTCAAAATTGGTACTTCATCCTAACTAATTCACCTGCCTCTAAGGCAAACTTGGCAGCTTGCACTAGATCATGTGGCCTTTTGTTCCCCTCGGCAACAGAGATGCCCATCCTCACTCCTCCTAGTGATTTTCTCATTTTGTCAAGCATAATTCCACAAGTTCGAGGCCTCGGCTTCCTCGCTCTTCCCGGCAATGGTACTACATAGTTTTCATACATTCAGATTGTTAGAAAAGCTACATGGATATCAAATAACTAGTTTAAATTGATTGATAGACATCTGTAATGTAATACCAATCTTGGCAATTTTCATCGTTCTACAGGTGGGGGAGACGGGAGTTTACTGAGGGGGCTCCTCTTTGGTAGGGCTATCATCATCTGGCCGTGAGGAGTCTCTCTCAGGGCTAGGTAGGGTGCCATCTCGACCAATGTCTCCAATCAATTGATGAACATGGAATTGATCCCAAGGTCCGGGTGTCGGTCATGATGGAGAATTATGTTCACCTACTGTTGCTACCTCCACCCTTTTGCCAGCGGAAGACCTTCGAGTACAAAATCCATGAGCAGCCTCTTCTGGTGGTATTGACCTCACTCACTTGGAGAGCCTTCACCCAGGACTCATGGCAGCACTGCCTTTTGTCCTGCTGGCAGAGCCTTCTCTATGGTTTTTTTGACCTAGGCACTGAAATTGAAGATACAAACTTAAGCAGCAAGCATGTACAAATTCTATTGCTATCTAAATAGAAAAGCATTGCATGGCTACCTGCACCCCTCCCCCTCCGAACTAAATACAAGATAGAACAAGCACCTCAATTGATAGGGTCACTAGCTCATCTTCTAAATCTAAATATTTTTCATCTGTATCATCAAATCCCTCAACTACCTCCCTTGGTTCAGGGATATATTTCAAATCTTCACTGTGTCTACCCTTTGTGCTTGACTTTTTTTTTGCCTTTGGAGACACTGGTTTGGAGCCCACACGTCGTATTCTAAGTTCTTCCATCTTTCTATTATTCCTTGCGATTTGTGCATCCCATGCTTGTTTATAAGTAGTTAGTGGTTGTTCATCTATATTACAAAGGCATTTATTAACTAAAGCTTCTATGAAATGTCAACACAACAGAGCAAGAGTGTGCAAATAAGCGCCTAACTAGTAACTATAGCTTATACAAAAGTCATTAATCCAATAAAGTACATGTCAGCTACACTCAACTATAGGAAATATGTAACCCCATCGCTATCTACATATCCTTGGTTCAGCCACTATAGTAGAGCACACATCATAAAAGGAATTTGGGTACCTCTTCCTTCGTGTTCCCTAGCTTTGCTTTGTCATTGGTACCACCATCCTATCATCGCGGTAGCGGAGCTAGTGCGGTCGACGTTGACAAAGGGGTACCAGATCTGGCTCTGGCTAGGGATCAGATCCGGTCGGTCATAATAGGTGCCACCACAGGTAGGGGATCTAGATCTGGCTTGTACCGTTGTCAAGGTGGTCCTTCCACCATCAGCTAATCGACCTATTGTCGATGAATCAAAGGGGATCCGGCTCTGGCTAGGGGTTCATAAATGTATGAGAGAGGGTGTGGCTGGAGAGTGGAGAGGGAGTCAAGCTGCTGTGCCGATGGCACCTAGAGTCCAGAGCGGGGTGGCAGAAGGGATGACTGTAGAGTGGAGAGGGAGGCCATGGGACTTGGATTTGGAGCTAGAGGAGAGACGGTGCGGCTGGAGAATGGAGATAGAGGTGGAGATAACGACTCTTTGTGCTTTTATGTAGACATCACATTACCACAAATGCCCTTATCTAAAATCGATGGCGTGGTAAACCTATTTTCCATGTGGAGGGCAAAAGAGAGATATCTTTTTTTCGGTGTGTGTTGGCAGGACTACTCGGCGCGGTGCGAAATCAAATTTTTGGGCGGGCAGACTGCCCTGTCTGCTCAGCAGAGACAGAAATTTTGGATGGCCTTAGTTGTTGCCTTTTTTATTTTTTTCATAATATAAATAAACATGAAAATAAATAGGATGATAATAAACAATTAAAAGATCCATGAATTTGACACCTAAAAATTACCAAAAAAATAAAAAATAAATCTGCTCGCTGCAGCGTGTTGTGCTGCAACTGGCAATTTTTTTTGTGTGTGTGACTGCATTTGTGGCTGTTTGAACTAAGGGAAGCAAGGGGAAGGCATGTCCAGGGATGGAAAACCCTCCAAAAAACTAAATGGGTTATTCAAATGATATCCCCATGGATTTCCCACCTTGGAAAAAGTAGTCATGGATTCTAAGGTGTTTTGAGTTTCTAAAGAAGAGAAAAAAATTAAAGCATCCTCCTCCTGGCTAGCGCTCTTGCAATTCGTCGACTCGCCAGTACTTCGATCGTCCTCCTCCTAGCTGGAGTCGCAGTTAGTGATGTACTTTCCATCGTTCGAGTACGTGCCCATTGTTCGTGAGCCTCAAGCTAGTCGCCAACACCATCTTAGCTAAGGTGAACGTGGACGACAATATCCTGCACGCCTCGACCCTTGATCTGTGGGACATATCAGTAGTACAAGTCATGACTAGGTTTGGTCTGTGGGACAACCGTATGTGAAGTCTTATTTGCATGCATGTTTGTGTTAACTTTTGTTGAACTATGTATTAGGTCGGTTAAACTTTGTTTAGCGTTGTGTAGCAAAAGTCCTTTGGTCATTTGGTAACTGGTTATGTGTTGGTATTTATTAATGTGCCACTTGTTTTAAGTAGTCACCCTATATTGTTGACATTCTGTAGCATCTTTTACTAAGTTGTCATCCCTAGTGATGGTGCTAGAAATGCTTGTTGATACTACCTAGTGCCACTTCTAGAATGACACTAAGAAGTACTGTTGACATTTCTTAGTGTCGCTACTAAGAACAAAGTTTTAAATCTAGTCCCTAGCAACAGCGCTAGAAATGCTTGTTGGTATTTATTAACATGTCACTTGTTTTTAAATAGCCACCTATTATAAACCTATATCTCCTAATTTTACCTGGTTATCATCCCTAGTGATGACATTAGAGATACAACATTAGTACTAGCATAATACTAAGCAGTTTTTTTATTAATGATGTGACTAGGAAGAATAGTTATGAATATATATATTTATATGAAAGGAATCTACAAGCGTACAGATAATATACCATTGTAGCATTTTACCCGAGAGTATTCTAGGTATCGTTATTTATATTTTTACTACAGGGAAGGTCTAGCATTGACATGTATTGATAACTGTTGACAAAATATCGTTGGCAGTCCTCCGAGGGATATCCCACCAAGGTAGATTGATCGGTAGAGATGCGCGTAATCAAGAACAAGAAGGTAACAGAGACACAAGAGTTAGACAGGTTCATGCCGTCTGCATGACGTAATACCCTACTCCTATTGTCTGTTGGTTTGTATTGACTATCGTATGATATTGTGTTTTGAGGGGGTCCCCTACCCGCCTTATATAGCCAGGGGGGTAGGGTTACAAGTCGGTTAGATCTAGGAGATAATCGGTAAGTAATAATAGATTATAGGAATCACGGGATCAAGCATATCCTAACAAATCTCATAGCATCTTCAGGATATCACCCTTGATGTCGTGCAGTACATGCTGAGCAGCACCGTACACCGTAAGTCTTTGTCTTGTGGGCTAGACCACCCCTGGTGGCGTAGCCCATGTAGTCTGCCGTGGGTATCCAGGGTCGTACCCCCCACAATAACTTATACTATTGAAAGACAAGTAAACCATAACCAATATTCTACTTATAACAGGGGTAAGTCATAGGATAAGATATATATATATATATATATATATATATATATATATATATATGAGTATTGATCAATGATAATGATAAATCACTTAGAGTACTCCTTTTTATGGCATTAGCATGGTCAGGTAGAATATTAGAGGAATAATTTCTAGGTCATTCTTAATTACAAGTCGAAGCATACATTGATTAGTGCAATTATATCTATTAATCATTGCTAAGATCATCATCATATTTACACATAAAGGATATTACTAAGGAAGATTAAGAACAGAGCTTGCTCTTCCTTTGTAACCGAACCCTACGTGCGCCTATATTCGGGGAGTGGACTACAAAGGACTCAATGGGAGTGTTATATCCGCGATCTACCACATGTCCTAGAATATAGGGTGTATTCACCAGTAAACAACATATAAGCACCATGCTTACACAATGTCGACCACCCACCCATGGATCCTTAGAGTGAGCGTTGTATGGACTTATGCATGAACATAATGATAATCCAACTATACTAAGCATATAATCAAAGTAAACCATGAACATTATAACAAAGAACATGAACAAGATGAATACTGATATTGTCATAACAATTGTAACTAGCATATAAAAGTAATGGAGATACAAAAGAGAGAGGGGTACAAAGATTATATCGAACGACGCTCTTAACAAAATCAGGAATCCAAGCGAAGCCTGATTGCCTCCCTCTAGATCTAGCCTAACTAGCTATGCCCAAAAATATGGTGGGGCTCTGAGGATGATTAGGGTTTTTATCTTCTCAAATGACTTATGCCTCTCTCAGGGGGCTAAGACTGATATATAAAGGCTGGAGCATCCAACGTGAGCCCTTGGATCAAACCAACTTAAAGGCTGGCGTAGATGCAACCTAGGAGGCTGTGGAGAACCAACATTACAATGAGAGACTGACAGGTGGGTCCTAGGGGCTGAGTAGCTTATAGGTGGGGCCGGCTGGCCCTACCTGGTGGCGTCTTGCCCTCTGCGTCGGTGTGGAGTCCTCCCGAGTCTTCTAGAGTCTTCTGGTGTCTATTTCACTGTGGATAAGCATAATTAAATCTAACATGTAGGTCCACCTTTACGGTTTTCTGGATAAACTCTGCAGAAAATATAGATTCACCAAAACTCATTGAATTTATTAGTTGAAACCCCTAAACCTTCATTGGTGATGATATTTATGGCCTTATACATGTTATATTGATGGTTTATAATGGTTGTTAACTATCGTCAACAAACTCCTCCAAGCTTAACCTTTGCTAGTCCCTTAGCAAAGCTAAACTTAGTAAATGGATCAAGAGTTTAAGGATTTTAAAAATATTGATGCAACTCCTCAAAAGTACACATGCGTTCAAACAAGAATTCTCCTTCGGATTAGAATAAACTGATCTGACTTTCAAACTTACCCATATTACCTTCAACCATGGGGCTTCTCAGCCTTCACTTTGGTCTTAAGCAATTGAAAGACAGAACGATCAAGTCAAGCACTATGTCTCAAGTTTTTTGCTCAACCATTATTCTTGAGTTTTTATAGGTTTTTGAAATAAAACTCAGAGCTTCCTTTGTATGACACTCTCAAGTCTCTCAATATATGTGGTATTTATGAATCCTCACCAAGGCAAAAGTGATGTTATGCCTTTCTCTTCCTATAACTAAGGCTTATGTGGAGCTCATAGGAATGATGAAAGCATAAAAGAGCATACTTGCAATACATATATTGTAAAGTCAAACCTCGGATCCAAAGAGAGTTGAGTCATAATATCAAATCAAGATGTGCATGTATATGGATGTATAGTGGTATATTTGGTGGCTAACCTATTTCTACTATGCTCCTTAAAAACATATCTCTCTTTTGAAACTTAGAAACAATTTTGTAAGAAAACATGGGCTATCTTATTCATCTCTTCTTTTTTCAGATGAGCATCTAAGTACCCATTGTTTTAAATATATCGGACACTTGTCCATTTTTTCTCATCTTTCTTCTTTTTTATGAATAACTTTTGCATAGCCCCATGCCTCTTTTACGCAACAAAACTTTTGAGAGATAGCAATAAGAACTTGGAGCATTTATTTGGTGGAAATTCCAATCAAGAATATTTTTGATGTTTTCTCCCAGTGTTGGAGTAAAATATTTTTGGGTGGATCTAGATGGAATGTCATGTTGTTGCGCTTACCTCTAGTGTAGGAGTAGTGCATATTTGGGTGGTGTGTACGTAATCTTGATTTTAAGTGCATGACAAACCTCTCATAAGGGTCAACAAAGCTTTGACTAAACTCAATGCAATGCAAGTAGCATATAAGTGGATGTTTTCCTAATCTAAATATCATATATGGTTCTAGTAGGAATTGAAGCTTTGTCATATAGGAGCTCATCATGTAAGATTTTTATGTTTTTCAAAAGATAAATCTCTAGAACTTTGGTGTCACTTGGAACAACATAAACAACAGCTCAGACCTTCTCATATCATATCCGTCAATTACCTAGACTTGGATCAAGCATATGCTACCCACGAGTTTCAAGTTCAGAGTAAATTCTTATATCAAAGCAGTAGTATCCAAAACTTAGGAGAATTCAAGGCTGAAAACTAGATACTTGAAAGGAATTACGACAGAGCAACTATTCATTATTTCCATTGCAAGAGATTAACCTTAGAGTTCATTTATTTATTTAGCTCTTAAAAATCAAACTAGACACACTCTTTTTTATTTTGTTTTTATTTTTAAGACCACACCTTACTATTATATAGCTAAGATAAATTTTTATTTTGTTTTTGTTTATTATGCATCTTTTTATTTTAACTAACATGAAGCAAACTTAATAGTAAAACCAAAGGGAAAGAAATACTTATCTAGATACATGGAGGATGCTCCTTCCCCAAGCTGGATGTTGTCATGGTCTTTCTTAGAGTGAGTCTACGAGCAGAAGTCTTTCTTATCCATCTAGAAGTTGTGTTCCTCGTGCAGCGAATGTAGCGATAGTTTGGGAAAATGTACTTCAGATGGATGGCTTTACTCTTAATTATCCTGCAAAATACTCTAAAAAGGACACCAAAACTCGTTGCACAGATTAGGATAAGGGGTTAGCGGTCTGCCATTCAGAGATTTGTTGTCCTTGGAGGTTTAGACAGATTTCCTTATTAGCAAAGTTCTAGCAGGATATCTATTATTTTTGGATTTTCTTATTTATATAATGTAGAAAGAAAATATGCATGCATGTTATATTATTATTATTATTATTATTATTATTATTATTGTTATTGTTATTATTATTATTATTATTATTTTATGCCACCATAGTGAATCTTCCTGTGGGTGCCACATCGTAAAATTACTCACGTGGGGTTAGAATTTATGTTGCAATAATGTAATGTAGTCATGAAACTTTTTATCTTCCTGTTCTAAATGCAATGCTAATGCAGAAAAGTAAATATGCTAAAGTGAAAAGAAATCCATGCAAGACTAAAAAATAAATATGGATAACTACCGATATTACATCTCGGCGAAGGTTCAGATTTTTAAGTCCTCCGAACATGACTCTTTTCCTATCTTGTTTATTCCTTAGGTGCATCAGTCGGTCCCGAGGATGGAGACCCTGATGGTTGCACCTCTTGTGACTCTGGTGACGATGTTACCATTTCTTTCCATACCTGCTTGGTCTGTGGACTTGACTTTGGCAGAGCGGGCTCATCTTTTACAACTTCTTTAGGTTCCTCATCTTCCTCCCAACTTTTCTTTGGGGATTGATTCTTTTGGTTTCAGGATGATTGATGTCTTCTCCTACAGCGGGACTTCTTTGGCTTCTCATAAGTGGTCTAACTATTGAAATAACAGCGTACCTTTTCTCTAGAGAATTGGAAGTGGACTTGTCCAGATCCGACATAGATAATCGCATTGGTAGTGTTGAGGAACGGTCTTCCAAGCATGATGGGTGTATCATCCTCTTCTTCTCCCATGTCTAGAACCATGAAGTCAGCAAAGGCATAGTGATCATGTATCCTTACCATGACATCTTTTGCTATTCCTTCCAAAAATTAGATTGATTGGTCTGCCATCTGCAATTGCATATATGTAGGGAACAAAGGTTTATCACCAAATAAGTATTCATACGTTACCTTGGACATTATATTGACACTCGATCCAATGTCACAGAAGGTCTTTTGGAAGATTCTTTATCGAATGGTACACTCAATTGTGGGTATGCCTAGATCATCCTTCTTAGCAAGGAATGGTGAAGCAAGGAGGTGGTCATACTTTGATGGGAGTGTGTTGATCATGTTGACTGATTCTTCTTATGGCTGCCTGGCTTTGTTCTTTCTCCTTCTCCTGTTATTCTTCTTCTTGGCCACTGTTGTATCTTTGGACAGGTATGGCATCTGTGGATATCTAGGAGATTGCAAGATATGATTCTTGAATGAAAACTTTTCCTTTCTATCCTTGATTGTGAAACAGATCTTGGCACTGTCCGCGTAGATGATGGCTTTTGCGGTGCTTAGGAAAGGTCAGCCCAAAATAATGCGTGCCCTTACATCTCCACCTGTTTCCAAAACCACAAAGTCTACGGGAAGATATGATTGTCTCACTCGAATAATAGCATCTTCAAGAACTCCCTTGGGGTAACAGAGTGACTGATCTGCAAGCTGTAAACGCATATTTGTGTACAACAAAGTATCTCCATTAATTTGATCATAATTTACCTTAGGCATGATGTTGATACTTGTTCTAAAGTCACATACAGCTTCTTGAAAAATGTGAGGTCCAATGATGATGCAGATGATAGGTCTCCCTAGATCACTCTTCTTTTCTAGCAAGGTATAGTCTATCTACCTCCCCGTCGATGGTTGTATACAGTAATATGCTATATTGTAAATATCTACAGGATTTACAGTTTCTAGATCTTCCGAATGCCCCAGAATCTTACCTTTGTTGGGCGGTGGAACAATAGCAACCAGCTGAGCTATTTGTGATTCTATCATTTTATTAAAGCTATGCTGGTTTTTAATGGTAGAAGCAAAGCTATCCATTCTATTATTTATGTTCTCTAGAATTTTAGCATTGGTAGCTACCTTTCTTGATAATCCCTCCATAAGTTTGGATTAGCCAGCAATTAATTCTCTCAAGGGTGGTTGATTGAAATTGTTAAAATTATTACCTTGATAGTTACATTGGTAATTACCTTGGTAGTTCGGCCTTTTGTTGCTGATTTTGCTGAGGACGAAAGTAGTAGTAGTTGTTGAGTAAATTCACATCCTCATGGTTTTTAGGACAGCTATTTCTTGAATGCCCAATGTTTCCACACTCTTCACATGCCATGCGAGAATCATGAATATGCATGACTTCTTGCTTCTCATTGGCTCGATCTTCAAACTTCTTCATCAGTAGGTCCATCTTGGTAGATAGCATATCTACCTCCTTGAGTTGATGCATACCTCCAACCCTCTTGTGGGTTTGAACACGTTCTTCATTCCAACCTTGATTAGAGGCCATCTTTTGCATAAGAGCTGTTGCAGCTGGTATGGTGAATGATAGGAATTCACCTCTAGCAGTAGCATCCATAGTCTCATGGGTACTGTTGGTCAACCCATGGTAGAAAGTCTACATGAGTAGCCAATTCTTCATCCCATGATGAGGACATTCCACATTGTAATCTTGAAAGCATTCCCATGCCTCAAGGATAGATTCATCATGTTGTTACTAAAAGCTTGAAATTCTCCCACGCAGAGCGTTGGTCTTGCCCATGGGAAAGAAGTTTGCTAGAAAGGCAGTGGAGCAGTTGTCCCATGTAGTATTTTTATCTTTGTTGGCATAGAACAATTGCTTTGCCTTCCCCAAGAGTCAGAATGGGAAGAGGCAAAGTAATATGGCATCATAGATTACTCCTTTGATGGTGAAAGTGCTACAAATCTCTAGGAAGTGTTGGAGATGTGCACTCGCATCTTCATGTGCCTTTCCACAAAATTGGTTTGCTTGCACCATGTTGATGAGAGCTAGCTTGAGCTCGAATCCATTATCTCCAACATTGACTATCGGTCCAGTACAGATGTTGGCCATAGTTGAAGCAGAGAATATACGGAGAGTCCTATTAGCCATAGCTTCAAATTCTGGTGTTAAGCTTTGACTTATATGGTTGTCTTCCGACTTTAAAGCTGGAACTTTCTTGAGTTCAGCTCAAGTCCTTTTGATTAATGAACATTATAACAAAGAACATGAATAAGATGAATACTGATTTTGTCATAACAATTGTAACTAGCATATAAAAGTAATGGAGATACAAAAGAGAGAGGGGTACAAAGATTATACCAAACCACGCTCTTGACAAGATTGGGAATCCAAGCGAAGCCTGATTGCCTCCCTCTAGACCTAGCCTAACTAGCTATGCCCTAGAATATGGTGGGGCTCTGAGGATGATTAAGGTTTCTATCTTCTCAAATGACTTATGCCTCTCTCAGGGGTGCATGGGCAGATATATATAGGCTGGGGTGTCCAACATTTGCTTCTGGATCAAACTGACTCAAAGGATGGCGTAGATGCAACCTAGGAGGCGGTGGAGAACTGACATAACGAGGGGCTGATAGGTGGGCCCCAAGGGCCGAGCGGCTTATAGGTGGGGCTAGTCGGCCCCACCTGGCAGCGTCTCGCCCTCCGCTTCTGTGTGGAGTCCTCCTGAGTCTTCTAGAGTCTTCTGGTGTTCGTTTCGCTGTGGATAAGCGCAATTAAATCTGACATGTAGGTCCACCTTGATAGTTTTCTAGATAAACCCTATAAAAATACAAATTCACCAAAACTTATGGAATTTGTTAGTTTAAACTCCTAAACCTTCATTGGTGATTATATTTATGCCCTTATACATGTTATGTTCACGGTTTATAATGGTTGTTAACTACCATCAATAAGTACTTTAGTATTTTATGTGACTAGAAAGAATATATTTAAATGAAAGGAATATGCAAGCGCACAGATAATATACCATTGTAGCATATTACCCGAGAGTATTCTAGGTATCGTTATTTATATTTTTACCATAGGGAAGGTCTGGCAAGGACATGTATTGATAACTTACGCTATTGATGGAGAAGTAAACCATAACCAATATTCTACTCACAACAAGGGTAAGTCAAGAGGTAAATGTATATATGAATAGTGCATAATAACTAATCATTGATCACTCTGAGTACTCCTTTCTATGGTATTAGCATGGTTAAGTAGAATATTAGAGGAATAATTCCTAAGTCATTCTTAATTATAAGTCAAAGCATATATTGATTTGTGCAATTACACCTAGTAGTCATGGCTAAGATCAACTTCATATCTACACATAGGGATATTACTAAGGAAGATTAAGAACAGAGCTTGACTTCCTTCGTAACTAGATCGTACTTGTATAACTATATTCGGGGAGTGGACTACAAAGGACTCAACGGGAGTGTCACATCCGTGATCTACCACATGACCAGAAATATAGGGTGTATCCACAGGTAAACAACGTATAAGCACCACGCTTACACAATGTCAACCACTCACCCATGGTACCTTAGAGTGAGTTCTATATGAACTTATGCATAAATATAAGGATAATCTAGATATACTAAGTATATTATCAAAGTAGACCATGAACATGATAACTAGGAACATAAACGATATGAATAATGTTGTCATAACAATTGTAGCAAACATATAAAAGTAATGAGAGATACAAAAGAGAGGGGTACAAAGATTATACCGAACCACGCTCTTGACATGATTAGCAATCCAAGCGAAATCTGCTAGTCTCCCTCTAGACCTAGCCTAACTAGCTATACCCTAGAATATGGTGGAGCTCTGAGGATGATTAGGGTTTCTGTCTTCTCTTGAATTGAATGCAATGCCTGAGGGAGAAGGGTAGGGGCTGATATATATAGGTCGGAGTGTAAAATGGTGTAGATGCAATCTAGGAAGTGGTGGAGAACTGACATAGCAATGGGGGGCTGATAGGTGGGCCCTAGGGGTCGGCTGGCCTACAGGTGGGCTGGCCAGAACTAGCTAGCGACGCCATGCCCTCCACTTTGGTGTGGAGTCCTCTCGAGTCTTCTAGAACATTCTAGGGTTGTTTTCGCTATGGATAAGCATGATTAATTCTGACATCTAGGTCCACCTTGACGTTTTTGGATAAACCCTGCAAAAAATACAGATTCACCAAAACTCATGGAATTTATTAGTTTAAACCCCTAGATCTTCAATGGTGATTATATTTATGCCCTTATACATGTTATATTGACAGTTTATAATGTTTGTTAACTACCGTCAACATTATACTAACGGTGTTTGCCCTTTCTGATCAGAGGACATGGGTGTATAGATGTTGAAATTTTCTAGACCCTAAGACAGCCTGACCTTACAAAATATAGACAATCTAGATCACTACGAAATACAGGGGCTATCCAAGTAGTCCATAGAACCCGACTATCAGGGGCTAACAACTAGTTCTAATCTATAGAACGCAACAATTAGTTCAGTATACAAACAGGTCTGGATTAATAACAACACTAATTGACTAATTTTTAGTTGGCTATTTTTTAGCCATGGCTAACTAGTCATAGTCCATCCAAACAAGACCTAAGATAGTCCGATACTAAAGAAATCTTGACATGCCAGATCGTAGTTTTGATGAAACAACAAAATACAACTTGTGTCAACTCTTGCGCCGTATATGTGGGGACGTGGGCGCGCAGCCGCGCGCGCAATGTTTTCCTAAACGGTAAACGTTTTTTACACGATCGCCCTTCGTTTAGCGTTTAGGCTGTTTACACGGTGTTTAAATGAAGTTAAACGATCTAAACGGTTTTCTACTTTAAAAAATACATATAATTATATATGTACATGTTAAAAATCAAGTATTCTAGCATTTATATATATTTATCCGAGTAAAAATCAATTATTTTGGTATGTATATATATTTATGCATGTGAAAAGGACCAAATATAAATATTTATGCATGTTACATATCAAGTGTACATATTTATAAATATAATAAACTTAAGTATACAAATTTATCCATACAAAACTAAACTAGATTTACCTCGTGTTCACCTAAACAGCCCTTTAAACAGCTGTTTAGCCCATTTAATGCTGTTTATCTCCGTTCCATTTAGGCCATTTAGACCGTTTTTGCCGTTTTTGACCGTTTAAACGGCCAACCGTTTAATTTCTGTTTACCCCCTAAACAAGACAGTTTACCACCGTTTACTGTTTACTGTCCATTTAAACCATTTAGGCGAACACTACGCGCGTGTGGGTCATGGGGTGGTCCATGAACCACAAACTATATAACAACAGAGACAAGGGGCGAGAGGAAGGCTCTCCAGAGCTCCTACTTTAGTTCTATCCCAAAGCTTTTTCCCTCCACCCTACTACTAGGCATCTTTGTTTTTTGTTTTTTTTTCTACATATTGTTTTCTTTTTACATATATCATGGATAGCTATGATCATTCTTGGGACATGTCTATGTATTGCTATGTCTTCTGCGAGCTTTGTGTTTGCCGTGGCCTACAAACAAGGGTTGTAGTGCTTGCAGTACATTCTAACTTTTATAGTAGGTGTACCATTGCTTCTGTAGTTGTTCATCAAGTTCTTGGCCATCGAAACTACCATCTTGCTGAGGATCATCTAGGACCCTATGTATTTGTTGCGGTTCATTTAAATGCAGATCTCCAGACTTTGCTTTCATACCTCTATGAGTCCGTGGTGCAGAAGTATTTTCTCATCGTATCTGTTATCTTACGATCCGTCCAAATGATCCAAAGATTGGTGGAGTTCATGTAGTTCCTTTCAACTGAGCAGTAGCAACATGGTCAAATGATGTTAACATTTAGTATCTATAGCATTAGAGATATGCCCTTGTTCTCTATTTCTGAAATAGGTGTGATGTTCAAGTATCTCATAACACTAATATTTTGATTTGTGTTTTCAATGTTCACTGGAGATAATTATGATGTTCTTTAGTTTATCTTGTTCTAATAATATCTATGTAAATGGACTTTTGTTGAACTTTGTATTAGGTGGGTTAAACTCTGTTGACCAAATATATATAGACAAGTACAGTGTTGACAAAATAACATTTGCCTATTTCTTATAAATCGTATGCACGCCTCATAGTCCGAGTCGTGTAAATTTGACCAGCCTAGACATTTTACTCTGCTACTGAGCTATGACTAGAACTTTTGCCATATTGTCTGTGCTACAAAGAATAGCTACACCAGCTGTGGATGCATGCATGAAGTACTAGTAAGGTAGTTGGATTTGAAGACACATCTTCAGCCACAGTTGAGCGAGTGCAGACGATCACGACCTATGAAACCATATAGCCATCTCTAGCTAGCTGTTACTCTATAAAACCAAGCAAGAGAAATTGCGTACGAAAGCAAGAGCGACTCTTCTTCACTCTTCAGTCTACCCCTCGACTGTTGTGAATGCTTGGAGTGAAATAACTGCAGAGGCTTTCCTCATGCATTTAATTCACTCAGTGCAACTACGCAAGGGTTGCTTTGTGCCTTGGTTTGTTGAACCAAATATGTATTAGTAGTACTAGTTGTCATGAGTGGCTTTGATCTTGCAAGAACCAAACATGTATCAGTAGTCTTCGATAAAATTTGTTGAACTTGCAAGAACCATGCAGTGAGGAGTTCATCTTAACAAGTATCACCTTAGATCTAATGCATAACGGATGGGACATAG
This sequence comes from Miscanthus floridulus, assembly GCF_019320115.1. Lineage (NCBI taxonomy): Eukaryota > Viridiplantae > Streptophyta > Magnoliopsida > Poales > Poaceae > Miscanthus > Miscanthus floridulus. Next base: position 51,960,110 of record NC_089593.1, read on the forward strand.
CTGTTGAATTTTACTACGATCGCAAGAAATTGCGGCCGCTGTATATTTAATCTCGTAGGACACAGTATAAAAGGGTCATCAGTTTTGAATGTCGTAGCAACCAGTCTGCCCCTCGACTGTTGTGACTGCTTGGATTGGAGTAAAAAAAGTATAGAAAGGACCTATCACAACGACACTAGGCATTCAAGTCTCATACGTGTCATGGTGGTGAAAAGCTCCTTTTCTTGATTCCTTCTTGTGTCTAGCTTTCCTGCCGCATTCACTTCACTCTCGTCAATCATGCAACATCTATATGAAAGGAGCGTCCTATCGACATAGAATTTCATCCCTTGCCGAGGATACATGCAGCAAGCTAGAAGGGTCCGCTCGATGGAGCAGATCCACCTAGCTTCAGCGTAGGGGTGGTCGATCCTGCACAATCCTTTCGAGGCATGCCAGTCAATTTGACCCTGCAATTGACAAGGAGAGAAAGTTCATCAATAATTAAGGGCGGAACTTGCCGATGTTACCAGACAGTTCCGAATGTATGGCTGTGAGAGCCAATATGAGAGGAAATCGGCTAAATACCGATTCCAACATATTCATGAGAATAAGTCAGTTAGAGCTCATGGGGTCGTGTGAAGAGAATCGGTTATCATTTAGGATAAACATCATTTAAACGAATATTAATCAATGGCAATAAGATATCAATGATGATCGGTCCATACTGAGCCAATGATTACGAGTAACCGAACTCCTTATAAAGAAACAATTCAACATTACTTAATCGTTTAATAAAGATAAATCTAATAAACATGTTAGATCTCATCTATCACCATGACTAGTGGGGCATGAGGCAGAATCATGCAGGCTATAGAAACAACAATAGACTCGATGACCCTAACTCATTACTAATATCAGTGGGGCATGAGGAAGAATCATGCGGGCCATAATACAATAACAAGATCATGGGGCTAACACATCTTTCTTCTTATCCCTACTTCAACGATCTCATGATGTGAACTGTTCGTGAAAGCATTCGATATCGGCTAAACAGCCGATTCAGGCATAGCGCATAGTTAAGGTCATGCCTTCTCAGGAACGGGTCTATCTACCAACGATCCCCACTCCATGGTGCCAATAGTGGGGTGAGAGGTAGAATCCCATAGACCATGATGACGGGCCATGAAATGATTCTCGCTAACCGATAGATCTACTCAAGATCGAACATGCCTTAACCGCACGCTATGCATGATTAAGATTGATGCAAAACAGCCAATAAAAACATAACTCATTGCTTAAGATGCAGATTAGATCTGTTCTAGATTAGCAAACGATGAGTTAAACAAGATATAAGGTCAATCCAGATCAATCTCAATCGGGCAGAGTGATATTGCTGTAATTAGATAAACAATAAAAGCAATAAGCAATATCGGTAACTTAATGAATCTATCAAAGACTGCCACTCTAAGATAGAGCCAATAACTTGACCTTGATCCAATTCAAGCAGTGGGGTGTGAGGCAGAGTCACACAGGCCATACTTGAATTAGACAAGAGTCGATAACTAGCTTATACCAGAGCCGCAGTGGGGGTCGACCGGTTTGATGCAGTCATATGAAAAGAGGTTTAAACCATGACGGTACTTACAACAAGCAGTGGAGGTCAACCAGATTGATGCAGCCATACTTGCCAAAGAACTCGCCAAGATCTACTCTACTTCTACTCCTAAGGGGTGGCCGGAGTCAAAAAAAGTAATTGACCTGTATTTGATTGATTGGTTGTTCCTTACAATAGCCGAGGTTTGGTATTTATACCCGGAGCCTAAAATGAACCCTACTCGAGTATGACTTAATACAATCTTTGGCATAATAAAAACATTCCTAATTTAAGATAACTTGGACTCTAATCTTTCCCTTTTTGTAGAGTCCAACACATTTTCCTCCTAGCGTCGAGCGTAGCCTCTGTCGTTATCTGCTGGCGCTGTCCGAAGAAAGCCGATTCCTAGATTTGTATTTGAATCGACTGACATCGATCTTTCTTGACTGGCACAACCTTGAAAGTCTACAAGTTCCCATGTTCTTTCTCCCAAATTTTGGTGTAAACATATGCCCCCCAATTTTGGGATAAAAATGGTTTTATCCCAAAATTCTGACTCATCGGTTTACCGTGCCGCAACCATCCTTATCAGAGAAATACGCATAACTCCTGACTTTTCGGCCTGAGCCTCACATAACATCAATAGTGCCTCTTTCGATGCACTCAGCCTTTTGTTTTCCCCTCTTTTCTGGAGCCAACTTCAACAGCCGATGCCACCGTCACTGGGGACCCAAACCCTAGCAAATCCATCGTTCTGTCAAATTGTTTATTCAAGCTATCTTTGTTAGATCTAGACTTGCTCCGGCTATGATGGCGACCTATGATCATGTTCCTAAGGTATGTTTCTAGTTTTTGTCCTCCAGGTGTCAGCCGTTACCCTATATTTCTGCTCCTTTTGAATTTATTTTATCCGATTTCTAGGAAATGAAGAACGAGATCTTGATTCCATCGACTGTTGTCCCTAATGCTTACTTCCTCGGGCCGATGGGAGACCCTGATCCATCTGATTTTGTCTGCCAAGAAACCTACCAGATCCCTTTTAAAAGGTCAATAGTGGACTTGTCTTCTTGGAACAAAACTCCCTTCAGAAATTGGCCTAAAGCGCCTAAGGGATGGAGAGACTGGTTTTGTAGGGTATCCGCGAAAAAGGTGGAGATTGGGAGCTTTATGATCTGAATCAGTGTCTGACACTTTTGTTGCTTGAAATGGAGAGAAACGATTCACTCCTGATCTCTGCTTCTTATTTTTGGTCCAATGCTCTAAATGCTTTCATTTTTTGCCATGGCCCAATGACCATTACCCTGGCCGATGTATACATGTTGACCGGCCTTAGAACTACTGGATCAATGCAACCTTATGAGTACTTGAGTGCTAGTTCCAAACGACTGGCCAAGATAGCAGACTGTACTAGATGGGTGAGTTACATTCTGAATCATGTTGAGGATGGATCATCTGTTAGTGAACGAGAGTACGTGGCCTTTCTGAATATATGGCTAGAGAAATTTATCTTTTGTGGGTCGTCTTGTGGCTCGACTTATAATTACAAACTTATGGCAGAACACCTGGCATTAGGTAAGGATATCTGTCTTGGAAAATATCTGCTAGGAGCTGCTTATCATCTGATGTACCAAGTGGCCACTCAACTACTGAAGAATGAACCAGTACAGACTATCAGCGGCCCTTGGTGGCTGATACAATTGTGGCTCAATCTGTACATGGATAAGTCAGTAAGGCCTGATCTCAGAGGTTTGAGTTTTCCCTCCAATTTTGATGAGGAATATAGAGGCGAATAAGGAAGAACTCGATAGTGTATGAATTATGGCGAGGTTGCATCTGCCATAACCATTGACTTTGATGCTGGCCACTTCTTCAAAAAGCTTTACAGAGGGTTTGATGCAGCTATCCTGACTTGGCTACCTTACAAGGAGGATGATGAATTGATCTTTCCATTCAAGTTCCGATTTGAGTCCGGCTGCTCGAACGAGATAGCAGCCGCGATCTTTAATACCTTTATTAAGCCCTGTGTTCTTCTGGCCGAATTTCATCACGGTCGTGGAAAAATTGTCAAAGGCTCCTCCACCCCAGGCAATCCTCCAACCTATGAGTTTTACAACCCTTCTTTTATGGCCCATCAGTTCAGCCTCAGCTAATTTCCCCCCCCCGCCTATTCTTTGAGAACATCTTGAAGCCGAGGGAAGATGTCAGCGACGTGCTGGAAGCTTCCAAAATCTTTCAATTGGGGTCAGACCTTCCTTCTTTTTCCTTGCATGACTGGGTCATAGCCAGTTTCTCTTCCAGCCTCTTCGACACCTGGTGGCAAGAATGGCGTTCCCATCTTTTCTGTGGGCCAGTCCACCCTCTGTGTATAGCTCTGGATGAGGAATTTGCATCTGGTAGCGAGGTAATCTTTTATTTCTCTTTTTAGATAGACTACTTGGTGAATCCTTTTGCTAATCATTCTGATTGATCCTTTCAGGACGTCGAATTCGACCCTCCAAGCCTAGACAGGAGAGGGTGTCCCATAGATTATCAACCCTCATGCCCAGTTTCAAGGATGGGATCAGCTGCACCTTCCTTGAAGAGGTTGATGAGAACCCCTGCTGCTTCCACAATTGTGACACATCACCCCCCAAAGCGCAAGGCGTCTCTAGGGGTAACTCAGAAAGCTACTACTAGGAAGAGACTGCATAGAACGAGACCATTAGCTATTCAGGTAATCAATTCACTTTTTCCTCGGATTGGTATTTAACTTTCTAACCTCGTTCCTTCATAGTTATCGAGCATAGCATCACAGTCTACTTTGGGCGCCGGACTGCTATCCTAGGCATTTGATTCAACCCCAACTGAACCTTCATCGGCTAATCCACAAGTGGAGCCGATCTCGGCTAAAATAACTGATACTCCCATAACGACAGAAAATGTAAGTTCCATCTTTGAAATTTACTAGGGCATCCTTCTTGATTTCTTGATTCATTGTTATCCCCACCTCTTATTTGGCTATTCATTATTCCAGACATCTTTTGATGAAACATTCGTGCAAGAACAGGAATCTGGTAGTTCACCTATTGGCAATGATCCAATTGATATTGGGAATAATCCTATGGTCAGTGTTCAGACTACCGATTCCCTAATCCGGGGCACACCTGATGGTAAGGAAACTATATGTCTTTACCATCGTGATGATCGTGAACTGAAAATTTCCCCTACCATTGCAGATGCCAATGCTGGAAGTTTAGAGCCGACTCAGCTGGATGTTATTGGAGCATCATCAGCTGCCCCTTCCCCTCTGACAGAGGCTGCTATAGAGAAGGCGCCATATCTTCTTCGTTGTTCACTTTGCGATAAATCGAGCCAAACCTTCTAATCAAGTTTTGTCTTGTACATAGGCATCCAATCTTCCAGCCTAGAGCCATTCTCTTAATTATTTAGGAATATTTTGATGAGGATGAAATCAAATCGTCAGCTACTTCTCCTAGTGAAGCCCTATCGAAAGAGACCAGAAAGCGGCTAAGACATATATTGCCAATGCTCAAGAAGGACGTAGCCGATCTGATCCAAGACACTGACTTGATGCAGAGAGTCTTCTTGGCCGTAAAGGGTGATCCATCTCCAACCCTTTCTAGAGTCTTGTTATATTTGTCTTCTTTTGAAGATCAAGCTCTAAAGGCGAAAAAGATTCAGAGAAACCTATCCAACCGTGAAGCTTTGATGGCCCAAGACAGCGCCAACAAGCAAGAGGCTAAAGAGTTGATGCAGCTAATTGATGATCTAAAAATTCCTCCTCTAGGACCAATCCGGAGCTTTCCCAGCTAGAAAATCAAACGTGCTGTACTTGAGATGGAACTGGAAAGCATGAAAGCTGCCATTGACCGTCGCAAGTTTACTCTAGCCCAAATTCCCAATGCCATCAAATAGAAGAAATAGGAATTGCTGGCCAAAGTAAAAAGAAGCAGAGCCATTTGTAGGAGCCTTGAGAACACTCCTAGAACAGCTGAAGAGTACAAGCAAAAGATTGCAGAAGTTGATGTTGTCCGGCTAGAACTATTGAAAATTATCCAGGATGTCTTGAACTTGTAATTCATAAGTTAATGCATGTATGACCATACTTTTCTGTTGTCTTGTTGTATCTTTGTTTTGACTAAAGAGCCGATTTAAGACAACTAATCTCATACTTCTGATCTTAATCTAGTTGAGTCTGCAAACACAACTTCTATTAAGAGAATCCTTCGATTTCCCTCCTTCAGCCATTTGGTACCTTTGCGTATGACTGCTTTTTCTTTCGTCTTTGTTCTATAGGCGATACACATCGTATCGGCTATTACTGTCTTTGAAGATTTTTATTTTTTGAACTAGAGGTGATACCCTTCTGGTACCGGCTATTAGAGCCAAGAATGAATTGGCTATCAGATGTTGATCAGACGCTAGGATAATGTCCCATAGAACTTTCAATATCAAATGTGAAACAAGTAATTAACCTAGGTCAAGCGTCCTATTAAGCGAACCAGAAATTCTCTTAAGAAATCCATTAACTCTGAATCGCACTTACATTTTGACTCAGCATTCACATACATGATACGTTAGCCTAAAGCCCATCTCCAAGACTTAATACTCATTTTTCCTTTGATCCAATGGCCGACGTGAAGCTGTGACTTTTCCACTAAAACAAACTCTCAGAGCCGATCGCCTGCATTGGCTGTTGGCTTTTATTGCTGATTTTAATAAAGTCTCCTTCCCATGTCTTGCCAGAGAAACATTCGAAATCTCCTAGTTCCTAAAAGACTGGATCAGCTATTGCGATGCTTACGGACTCATCAGCACGAACCAGTTCGACATCATCTCCATGCCATTGAATCAAACACTGATGCATGATCGATGGTATGTAGCAATTTGCATGAATCTAATCACGATCGAGGACTAAACTGTATGATCCTTTCCCATCAATGACAAAGAACATGGTGAGCAGAGTTTTACTCCCGATTGTCAGTTCGACGTTTATTGCCCCCTGGGTCTTGGATGTATTTCCACCGAAGTCTCTAAGCATCATGTCGGTCTCAAGCAAATCTCTTGGTCCCTTGCCAAGCTTACGGAAAGTGGTGTATGGCATAAGATTGACAGAAGCACCTCCGTCCACCAATATCTTGTTCATCGGCTTCCCATCAACAAAACATTTCATATATAAAGCCTTTAAGTGCCAATGCTTGACTGGCTTATCAAATATTGCTTGCTGCACAACTGTTAACTTGGCAACCATCTCTTCATACTCTAACTCGTAATAGTCTGAATAAACTTCCTGATCTACCGGAGCTCTGAATTCTGATGGTAATAGAAAAGCCATTTGGATATTAGCCGATGGTTGCCTCTTATCAGCTATCTGCTTGGTATGCCATACTTGAGTTTTACTGGGTGCCTGAGCCTGTTCCATCTCTCTGTTCCTTAGGTGCTGCACCCTCCTCTTTTGGCTTCTCGTCAAATCTCCTGGGCACCACTGGCCTTCCTGCCATGTGTATCTTCTTTCAGTGCCTTCCTCTTCATGATCAGCCCAGTCCTATCCAATGACCCTTTTTTCCCAACCGATCATGAACACTTTCGTTTTTAAGCGCCGGTCCATGTTGTTATGATGATATACATCTTGAGCATGGATAGACCGGCAGTTGGTTCGAGATTGCCTATACTCCCGATATTAATTTTGGACAGTCGTGTCTAGTAGGCAACTTCAAACCTTTATTCCAGCAATGTCTAAAGAAGGGACAATTCCAATGTATTTTAGCTTGTTCCCTTTCATCCCTCTCTTCTTCTAATTGATGCTGGTATGCTTGATCTTTTAACCAACATTGATAATCCTTTTCCTTCTGCCACTGCCATTTATTCAACAGAATCCGAGATGTGACCCGCAGCTTTAATATCTCTGCTTTCGACGTCTTCCTCTGCTCGTATCAGCTCTTTTGTTCGACATGACGTCATCTAATCTCTCTATACTCATCAGCCGATATTTGCATTTTGGGATCGACTGTCCTAGCTTCTCTTGATTTGGTCGATGTTAGGACCTTGGTTTTTCCTTTGAACAGTCCTGCATCAACCATGTTTTGATCTCTTGGGAAAGGATTATCATTGACTTTCATCTTCCGAGGTGTATCGAATTTGAGCCTCCTTTGCTGAATAGCTCTCTGTATATGCTGCCTGAAGATTCTGTATTCATTAGTGGAATGAGAAGTAGCGTTATGGAATTTGCAGAACTTCTTGTTCTTCAACTGATCAGGGGGCAACATGACATGACCATCGGGAAACTTGATCTGCCCCTTCTCAAGCAAGAAATCAAAGAGTTTGTATGACTTGGTAACATCAAAGTCATAACTCTCCTCAACTCCTCTTCCCCAAGGATTTGACACCATCACTGTCTTGCCCCAATTCCATTCAGCTGCAGCAACCTCTTCTTCTTCATCTTCATAGCCGTCATCGACTGAATATGGATCGTAAGCTTCGGCCACTGAGGTACTCTTCTGGAATTGGGTATCTCTGTGTATGCTCTGGAATTGGCTATTAAGTGCTGCTACTCATTAAGCCAATTGTCTTAAGTTGTCAAACTCTTGTCCTAGCAACTTTTCTTTCCATATTGGCAGCATTCCTTAGTCGGCTAAAGCAGCTAGTTGATCATCGACCAAGCTCAATGAGAAACACAGATTCTTAGTCTCTCAGAATCTCTGAAGAAACTCAGTGCCCGATTCATTAGTCCTCTATCTCATGGTTGTCAAATTGGTTATTTTCTTCTCTCCAGTCCTAATGTAAAAATATGTATGAAACTTCTTCTCTAGGTTGGCCCAATTGGCAATGGAGTTGATTGGTAATGACGAGAACCAAGTAAAGGCCGGCCCTGATAGGGACAAGGAGAAGAAATGAACTCGATGGGCATCCTCAACTGATGCTTCGCCTAATTGTGTAAGATATCGACTGACATGTTCTATTGTGCTTGTATCGTCTTGACTAGTGAACTTGGCGAACTCTGGGAGCCTATAATTTGCAGGAAGAGCGACCAAATCATACCATTCTGGATATGGGCATTTGTACAAAAAAGTTATTCCTTTTAGCTTCAGACCGAACTAATTCTTCATCATGTCAGTCACCTTCAGCAGTAACTTGTCAGCCTGTGGATTTGGATTTCTCGATACTTGCTGACCCATCTGTGGATTGAAATCCCGCGTGCATTGATATCCTGGATTTGGTATCATATGGGGGGTGTTATAATCTGTGCCATAGTGATAGCCTTGTGGAATCTCAATCTGTTGGGTCCTTTGCTGGCTTGCTGCTTGAAGTCTCTGATTTTAGACATAAGGATCTATATCTCTATGGATCCTCTGAATGGATGGTGTTACCTTCTGAGCCGACGACGGTATGTGGCCTAATGTGCCAAAATTGATCATCTGGTTTTGACTTTGCCCCGCCGGCTGCTGCACATGCTGTATTGACGGTCCAAGATTGCATTGTATCTGATTTTTAGCAGTACTTGGAGTTTGTTTAGATGAACCTTGAAGTGTCTGGACGCCACCATTACTAGTTGGTGCCGCTTCTTGATGACTGGTACCAACTTGATTAGTCCCTTGGGTCAATGGATCTAGAATATTATAACAAGTCGATCCAACCTGACCAACTAGAATTCTATGAATCGCCTCTTTCATGGCGTTGTGAAACGCGTCAACAAAAGCTTCATTGCGGCTTGATATGGCATCACGAACAGACTTGTTTATAGCTTCCATAAAGAAATGCCTATCTTCAACTTTGAACGTATCTATCTGCCCATGTAGTAGAACTCTTGGTAGTGGAAATTTCTGAATAATTGTGTTGTCACGTGTTTTGGTGTAGGACAACAAACACTTCTTCTGAAACTCTTCTATAGCTTAGTTGATGGTATCCTTATCTTCATCAGGCATGTCTTCATAATGTACCATAAGGATGTTGTCGTTATTGTGAACTGTCATGACGATTATGGTGTCCCACCGGGCGTGCCTGAAATGTGTGTCGACATAGAATTTCGTCCTATGCCGAGGACACATGCAGCAAGCCAGAAGGGTCCGCTCGATGGAGCAGATCTGCCTAGCTTCAGCGCAGGGGTGGTCGATCCTGCGCAATCCTCCCGAGGCGTGCCAGTCAATTTGACCCTACAATTGACAAGGAGAGAAAGTTCATCAGTAATTAAGGGCGGAACTTGTTGGTGTTACCAGATAGTTCTGAATGTATGACTGTGAGAGCCGATGTGGGAGGAAATCGGCTAAATAGCCGATTCTAGTATATTCATGAGAAGAAGTTAGTTAGAGCTCAAGGGGTCATGTGAAGAGAATCTTTTTTCATTCAGGATAAATATTATTTAAACGAATATTAATCAATGGCAATAAGATATCAATGATGATCGGTCCATACTGAGCCAACGATTATGAGTAACCGAACTCCTTCTTATAAAGAAACAATTCAACATCACTTAATCGTTTAATAAAGATAAATCTAATAAACATGTTAGATCTCATCTATCACCATGACTAGTGGGGCATGAGGCAGAATCATGCAGGCCGTAGAAACAACAATAGACTCAATGACCCCAACTCATTACTAATATCAGTGGGGCATGAGGCAGAATCATGCAGGCCATAATACAATAACAAGATCATGGGGCTAACACATCTTTCAACTTATCCCTACTTCAACGATCTCGTGATGTGAACTGTTCATGAAAGCATTCAATATCGGCTAAATAGCCGATTCAGGCATAGCGCATAGTTAAGGTCATGCCTTCTTAGGAACGGGTCTATCAACCAACGATCCCCACTCCACGGTGCCAATAGTGGGGTGAGAGGCAGAATCCCACAGGCCATGATGATGGGCCATGAAATGGTTCTCGCTAACCGATAGATCTACTCAAGATCGAACATGCCTTAACCGCACGCTATGCACGATTAAGATTGACGCAAAATAGCCAATAAAAACATAACTCATCGCTTAAGATGCAGATTAGATCAGTTCTAGATTAGCAAACGATGAGTTAAACAAGATATAAGGCCGATCCAGATCAATCTCAATCAGGCAGAGTGATATTGCTGTAATTAGATAAACAATGAAAGCAATAAGCAATATCGGTAACTTAATGAATCTATCAAAGACTACCACTCTAAGATAGAGCCGATAACTTGACCTTGATCCAATTCAAGCAGTGGGATGTGAGCAAGAATCACACAGGCCATACTTGAATTAGACAAGAGTCGATAACTAGCTTATACCAGAGCCACAGTGGGGGTCGATCGGATCGATGCAGCCATACGAATAGAGGTATAAACCATGACGGTACTTACAATAAGCAGTGGAGGTTGACTGGATCGATGCAGCCGTACTTGCCGAAGAACTCAGAAGATCTACTCTACTCCTACTCCTAAGGGGTGGCCAGAGTTGAAAAAAGTAATTGACTTATATTTGATTGATTGGTTGTTCCTTACAATAGCCGGGGTTTGGTATTTATACCTAGAGCCTAAAACAAACCCTACTCGAGTACGACTGAAAGGTCCTAATGGCTAGAGGGGGTGTGAATAGCCTAATAAAATTTCTACAACATCACTTAACAAAATAGTTAGACAATTATGAGGCGAAGCAAGTGTTGCGCTAGCTTACTCAAAATGCAAGCCACCTACCACAATTCTAGTTTAGATAGTGTCGATTCACACAACAGCTATGGCACTACCCTATGTTAGTGTGCTCTCAAAGGCTAACTAAAGAGCCACACCAACCAAGCAAGCAAGCTCTCACAACTAGCTACACTAAAGAGCTTGTCAACTAGTTTGCGGTAAAGTGAAGAGAGTGATCAAGAGGGTTATACCGCAGTGTAGATGAAAGAACCAATCAATCACAAGGATGAATAATAATGAAGACCAATCACCTCGGAATCAATGATGAACACAATGATTTTTACTGAGGTTCACTTGCTTGCCGGCAAGCTAGTCCTCGTTGTGGCGATTCACTCACTTGGAGGTTCACACGCCAAACCCTCAATAGGGTGCTGCACAACCAACACAAGATGAGGATCACACAAGCCACGAGCAATCCACTAGAGTACCTTTTGGCTCTCTGCTAGGGAAAGGTCAACAACCCCTCATAATCACCACGATCAGAGCCGGAGACAATCACCACCGTCCGCTCAATGATCCTCGCTGTCCAAGCCGTCTAGGTGGCGGCAACCACCAAGAGTAACAAGCGAAATCCACAGCGAAACACGAACACCAAGTGCCTCTAGATGCAAACACTCAAGCAATGCACTTGGATTCACTCCCAATCTCATAAAGATGATGAATCAATGATGGAGATGAGTGGGAGGGCTTTGGCTAAGCTCACAAGGTTGCTATGTCAATGAAAATGGCAAAGGTCATAGCTCGAGCTGGCCATGGGGCTTTAAATAGAAGCCCCCAAGAAATAGAGCCATTGGGCTCCTTACTGCACTGAACATGGGTCGATCGGACGCTCCGGTCATATTGACCGGACGCAGCACCGAATGCTTCGGTCGTGAATACCGGACGTGTCCGGTAGGTCGACCAGACGTGTCTGGTCTCTCCTAGACCACCACGTGTCCTGTTCAAGACAAGGTAGCCGTTGCAGCCCACACTTTCATGTGATCGGATGCTTAGACCGGACGAAGAACTTCCAATGACTGGACGCTGAGCCACCGAGTCCGGTCGAGTCCAGTAAGCCACCAGGCCAACCGGATGCGTCTGTTAGAAACTGACCGGACGCTGAGCCTCAGCGTCCGGTGGAGTACAGTAAGCATCCACGCTCGACTAGACACGTTCGGTCACACTGGACTAGATGCTGCCAGTGTCCAATCGACTGCTCTACCGAACTCTGTGTTTTCTGATTCACACCGGACGCGTCCGGTGTGGCGACCGGATGCGTCCGGTCGAGAAGTTCATCGCCAAATACCGGACGTGTCCGGTCACTCTATAACCAGCGCGGCTAACTCCTCTTCGACTCTATCTTCTTCACCCTTGCTCAAATGTGCCAACCACCAAGTGTATCACCTTGTGCACATGTGTTAGCATATTTTCACAAACATTTTCAAGGGTGTCAGCACTCCACTAGATCCTAAATGCATATGCAATGAGTTAGAGCATCTAGTGGCACTTTGATAACCGCATTCTGATATGAGTTTCACTCCTCTTAATAGTATGGCTATCAATCCTAAATGTGATCACACTCTCTAAGTGTCTTGATCACCAAAACAAAATAGCTCCTATGGTTTATACCTTTGCCTTGAGCTTTTTGTTTTTCTCTTTCTTCTTTCCAAGTCCAAGCACTTGATCATCATCATGGTATCATCATCATCATGCTATGATATTCATTTGCTTCATCATCTGGAGTGTGCTACCTATCTCATGATCACTTGATAAACTAGGTTAGCACTTAGGGTTTCATCAATTCACCAAAACCAAACTAGAGCTTTCAATCTCCCCCTTTTTGGTAATTGATGACAACCCTTTCACAAAGATATGAATTGAAATTCAATTGAATCCATGTTGCTTGCCCAAGCATATTTACCATGTGTAAAAGGATATGGACAAGTTTCATGAACCCCAAATGGTAGTAATTGCTCCCCCTACATATGTGCTAAGAGTTTGGATTGTAGCTTGCACATATTCTTAAATAGGAAATATAGGAGTCAATGTCTACCACATGATGCTAAGGTATAAAAGATGGACCTTTGAAGCGTGATACAAATCGGAGTGCACCAACATACCATCCTTAGCACCATGGTTAGCTCAATACCACTTAGAAATATTTGGAAATGAAATCACTAGATATCCTGTGCATGCTAGTTTTCATTTCATCATTCAAACCGACGACTAGCATACACCACACAAGCATAGATATTGAATTTTAAAACTTGTGCCATGCAAGGAAACATATGAAATGCACATTCAAATGCACCATACAAGTTCATGAGCTTGCTCCCCCTACTTGTGTGCTCAAAAATTTTATAGTTGATCCCTTTCCTTTGTCATATCATTATGTTTCTCTCCCTTTATGATATTTCTCCCCCTTTTTTACTATCTTTACTACTTTCTTTGTTTCTCCCCCCGTTTGTCATCAATGACCACAAAGGTTCAAAATGTAGATAGTATTACTTGTAGGGTCGAGATTGTCAATGTCAATCAATGAGATGAGGATCAAAGTTCTGAATTTTGGTTCAAACTAGAATATATGCCAAAGATATTTAACTCGGTTTGATCCAAGGACAAGCTTCTTTACACCTCCAAGTGAGGGTTATCTTGTACCATGTTGAGTTAAACACTTAGAGTTCATTTTCTAGATTAAACACTAGGTTTACAAGCCCACAAACATGGCATATGCTATCACTAGATCAAGTCAAACATAGAAGCAATAGTGATACCATATAAACATCAAATTCATTTGATTTTCATGAATGAGCCTAATAAAATGGAGAGATGTCTAGATGCACTAAACATGTCCTTAGCAAGGATGTATGCCATGCCAATCAACTTTTACCTTGGATTGCTCGAAGGAGAGGCATGTCATATAAGTGGGGGTGCATCAACACATATTTGAGAAATCCAATATGTTCAACTCATTCCTTAACTTGCAAAACCTTTTCTCATCCAATGGCTTGGTGAATATATCGGCAAGTTGATCTTCGGTGCCTACACTCTCAATGCAAATGTCCCCTTTTTGTTGGTGATCTCTTATGAAATGGTGGCGGACATCAATGTGCTTTGTTCTTTCATGTTGAACTGAATTGTTGGTTAGCTTGATTGCACTCATTGTCACATAGCAATGGCACTTTCTTGAACTTAATTCCAAAGTCACTCAAAGTGGCCTTCATCCAAAGTATTTGTGCACAACAACTACCGGCGAATATGTATTCGGCTTCGGCGGTTGATAATGCAACACTATTTTGCTTCTTTGATGACCATGAAACAAGTGATCTTCCCAACAATTGACATGTGCCCGAGGTGCTCTTCCTTTCAACCTTGCATCCCGCATAATCCGAGTCGGAGTAACCAACTAGCTCAAACTTTGCTCCTTTGGGATACCACAAACCAACATTTGGTGTATGCTTCAAGTACCTCAATATCCTCTTTGTAGCTTTCAAATGACTTTCTCTTGGCGAGGCTTGAAATCTTGCACACATGCATACACTAAACAGGACATCTGGCCTTGATGCGGTCACATAGAGTAGGTTTCCAATCATAGACCGATACAATTTTTGATCCACCATATTGCCACTTGCATCACTATCCAAGTTGCCATTTATTCCCATTGGTGTGCTAATAACTTTGTAATCAATCATGCCAAACTTCTTGATCATGTCCTTGATGTACTTGCCTTGACTCACAAATATACCATTCTTTAATTGCTTGATTTGAAGACCAAGGAAGTAACTCAATTCTCCAATCATGGACATCTCAAACTCATTAGCCATCATCTTTCCAAACTCATCACAAAATTCTTGATTTGTTGATCCAAATATGATGTCATCAACATAGATTTGCAATACAAATAGATCTTTTCCAATCTTCTTGATGAAAAGAGTGGTGTCAACTTTGCCCATTGTGAACCCTTTAGAGAGTAGGAAATCCCTCAATCTCTCATACCATGCTCTAGGTGCTTGCTTCAAGCCATACAATGCCTTCTTCAACTTGTACACATGGTTGGGCTTCTTATCATCTTCAAAACCGGGAGGTTGCTCAACATATACTTCTTCATTGATGTAGCCATTGAGAAATGCACTCTTAACATCCATTTGATAGAGCTTTATATTGTGGGAACAAGCATAGGCTAGTAAGATTCTAATTGCTTCCAATCTAGCAACCGGGGCATATGTTTCTCCAAAGTCAAGACCTACAACTTGAGTATAGCCTTGTGCTACCAATCTTGCTTTGTTCCTTACAACTATCCCTTCTTGATCTTGCTTGTTTCTAAAGACCCATTTGGTTCCAATCACATTGTGTCCCTTTGGTCTTTCTATCAACTCCCATACTTGATTTCTTGTGAAGTTATTCAATTCTTCATGCATAGCATTCACCCAATCAACATCCTTCAATGCTTCATCTATCTTCTTTGGTTCAATGGATGATACAAATGAGAAGTGCTCACAAAATGATGCCAATCTTGATTTTGTTTGTACACCTCTAGAAATATCACCAATGATAGTGTCTAATGGATGATCTCTTGCAACATTGGTTGGTTGGAGGATTGGAACTTGATTGCTTGCACTTGTTTGATCATTGGGTTGAGATGATGTACTAGCCACTTGATCTTGTTCATTGTCATGAGATCCACTTGCACTAACTTGATTTGTATCATCTTGCACATTTGAGTTAGAGAGCACTTGCACTTGCCTAGGCCTCAATTCACCAACATCCATGTTCTTCATGGCATTTGAAAGTTGAATGCCTCTAACATCTTCCAAGTTCTCATTCTCTTCTTGTGAACCCTTGGTTTCATCAAATTCAACATCATGAACTTCCTCAAGAGTACCACTATCCAAATTCAAAACTCTATATGCTTTGCTTGTGGTGGAATAGCCAAGTAGGAATCCTTCATCACATTTCTTGTCAAACTTGCCCAATCTTGTGCCTTTCTTCAAGATATAGCATTTGCAACCAAAGACTCGAAAATATGCAATATTGGGCTTTCTACCATTCAAGAGCTCATATGGTGTCTTTTCTTTCAATCGGTGACAAAAGAGGCGGTTGTTACAATAGCAAGCCGTGTTGATATCTTTGGCCCAAAAGGATTGGCTCACATTGTACTCACTAAGCATAGACCTTGCCATATCAATGAGTGTTCTATTCTTCCTCTCAACAAGGCCATTTGATTGAGGAGTGTACTTGGCCGAGAATTGATGTCTAATTCCAAATTCATCACATAACTCATCAATTTTAGTGTTCTTGAACTCACTACCATTGTCACTTCTAACTCTCTTGATGGTTGTTTCAAACTCATTGTGAATGCCATTGACAAATGATTTGAATGTTGCAAACACATCACTTTTGTCCACTAGAAAGAATACCCAAGTGTATCTAGTGTAATCATCCACTATCACAAAGCCATATTTGTTTCCACTGATACTAGTGTATTGTGTTGGCCCAAACAAATCCATGTGCAATAACTCAAATGCTTTACTAGTGCTCATCATGCTTTTCTTAGGATGGGTGTTTCCAACTTGTTTGTTGGCTTGACAAGAGCTACAAAGCTTATCCTTTTCAAACACATCTTTCAAGCCTCTAACCAAGTCATGCTTAATCAATCTATTCAATTATTTCATTCCAACATGACCAAGCCTTCTATGCCATAACCAACCCATGCTAGACTTAGTGAACAAGCATGTAGATAATTTAGCTTCACTAGCATTGAAAAAACCAAGTATAGATTTTCATATCTAAAACCTTTGAAGATCAAGTTAGAGCCATCTACACTTATGATCTCTACATCATCTACCCCAAATATGCATTTGAATCCAAGATCACACAATTGAGCCACGGATAGCAAATTAAAGTTCAAGCTTTCTACTAGCAACACATTTGATATGCTCATGTCATTGGATATTGCAATCTTACCAAACCCTTTGACCTTCCCTTTGCCATTGTCACCAAATGTGATACTATCATAACCATCATTGCCATTGGTGTTGATTGAGTTGAACATTCTTGCATCACCGGTCATGTGTTGAGTGCACCCACTATCAAGAACCTTGCCTTCCTCTGGCTTTGTAATTGACCTACAAAAGAAGATCAATTCTTTTTAGGTACCCAAACTTGCTTGGGTCCTTGAAGGTTACTCACTAAGCTCTTTGGTACCCAAATGGCTTTCTTCTTTGAGCCCATCCATGGTTTACCAATAAACTTAGCCTTCACACCATTTGTACCCTTAGTAAGCACATAGAAAGAATTAATCTTAATTGAGGATACATTAGCTTGTGATTTCTTATTCATGCATTTTTTGCTCTACATGACCAACTTGCTTGTAACTAGTGCAAAACCGACCATTGTTCTTCACAAAACTAGTCTTGTGAGGAGCAAAGGCCGCCTTGCCTTTCTTGGGGGTGTAGCCCAATCCCTCTTTATAGAGAGAAGCTCTTTGGCTACCCAAGCACATAAGCAAGCGGTCCTCACCACCATAAGCCTTAGCTAAGGTGTGAGTGAGCTTGTTGACCTTCTTCTTGAGGTTCTCATTCTCAACCACTAGTGAGGCATCACAAGTGAGACCATCACTACTAGATGAGGTGGAGGTGGAAGTACTACAAGATGGGTTAGTAGGAGCAACAATGATAGGCATAGATAGTGATTCATCAATTATATCACAAGTTAAACCTACATTGCAAGTTTCCACATGCTTCTTTTTATTTTGCGCATTAAGCGAAGAAGAATGAGCTTTTTCAAGCTTTTTGTGAGCTTTGCCAAGCTTCTCATGGGCTTCCTCTAGCTTCTCATGAGTTGCTTTGAGCTCATCAAAGGCTTGCTTAAGGGCTTTTACCTCCTTATTCAAGCTCTTGCATTTCCTTCTCTTAATGTCAAAGTGTTCTTTAGCATCTTTTAGCATGTCAAATAATTCATCCTTAGTAGGTTCATCATCATCGTCATCACTATCACTATCATTTTCATTTTCATGTTCATTATCATCAACATGTTCTTCATCACTTTCATCATCACAAGATTGTACCTTAGTGGCCTTAGCCATGAAGCATGATGAAGATTTGAAGAGAGAAGGGTTCTCATTGATAGCAATACTTGCAAGAACCTTCTTCTTGGTGGTCTTATTATCATCACTATCACCATCATCATCACTTGAGGAAGCATCACTATCCCAAGTGACTACATATGAACCACCCTTCTTCTTCTTGAAGGCCATCTTATCCTTCTTCTCTTTCTTTTCCTTTTTGTCCTTCTTCTTGTTCTTCTTGTTGTCATCATCATTGTCGCTATTGTATGGGCATTGGGCGACAAGATGATCTTTGCTTCTACACTTGAAGCACCTTCTTGACTCTTCTTTGTTCTTGGATGAAGATTTCTTTCTTCTAGCACGGTAGCCCTTCTTCACCATGAACTTGCCAAATCTCTTGACAAATAGAGCCATCTTCTCATCATCATCATCATCATCCCATGAATCATCTTCTTCACTTGATGTTTCTTGCTTTGCTTTGCCCTTGGATGATGTGGCTTTGAATGCCACGCTCTTCTTCTTCTTCTCATCCTTCTTCTCATCTTTCTTCTCCTTCTTTTCTTCCTTCTCATCATCATCTCTATATGTGTCATCGGTCATTATATCTCCCAACACTTGGTTTGGTGTCATGGTGTCCAAACCACTCCTCATTAGAATAGTGACCAATGTGCCAAATCTTGAAGGTAAGCACCTCAAGAACTTATGGGAGAAATCCTTGTCCTTCACCTCTTCTCCAAGTGCTTTGAGATCATTGACAAGCACTTGAAGCCTATGGAACATCTCCGGCACACTCTCATCCTCCTTCATCTTGAAGCTTACAAACTTCTCTTTGAGGATGTAAGCCTTAGCACCCTTTATGGCTTGAGTGCCCTCAAATGATTCTTCCAACTTCTTCCAAGCTTCATGAGCCATCTCAATATTCTTGATTTGCTCAAATGTTCTTTCATCAATTGCATCATGAATGGCACTTAGAGCAATATCATTGTTTTGGAGAAGCACTTCTTCGGCCGCGGTGGGATTCTCCGGATCTTCAATCTCAATTTTGGTTTCTACCACCTTCCACACTCTTCTATTGATTGACTTGATATGTGTGGTCATCTTTGACTTCCAATATGGATAATTTGTGCCATCAAATTGAGGTGGCTTCTTGGTGTTGTTGATTTGAGCCATTTTTACACCGAAGGTTGTTAAGCCTCAAATAACGGTGACCTCGGCTCTGATACCACTTGAAAGGTCCTAATGGCTAGAGGGGGGTGAATAGCCTAATAAAATTTCTACAACAACACTTAACAAAATAGTTAGACAATTACGAGACGAAGCAAGTGTTACGCTAGCATACTCAAAATGAAAGCCACCTACCACAATTCTAGTTTAGATAGTGTCGATTCACACAAGAGTTATGACACTATCCTATGTTAGTGTGCTCTCAAAGGCTAACTAAAGAGCCACACCAACCAAGCAAGCAAGCTCTCACAACTAGCTACACTAAAGAGCTTGCCAACTAGTTTGCGGTAAAATGAAGAGAGTGATCAAGAGGGTTATACCGCCATGTAGATGAAAGAACCAATGAATCACAAGGATGAATAACAATGAAGACCAATCACCTCAGAATCAATGATGAACACAATGATTTTTACCGAGGTTCACTTGCTTGCCGACAAGCTAGTCCTCGTTGTGGCGATTCACTCACTTGGAGGTTCACGCGCTAATTGGCTTCACACGCCAAACCCTCAATAGGGTGCTGCACAACCAACACAAGATGAGGATCACACAAGCCACGAGCAATCCACTAGAGTACCTTTTGCCTCTCTGCTAGGGAAAGGTCAACAACCCCTCATAATCACCACGATCGGAGCCAGAGACAATCACCACCCTCCGCTCAACGATCCTCGCTGCTCCAAGCCATCTAGGTGGCGGCAACCACCAAGAGTAACAAGCGAAATCCACAGCGAAACATGAACACCAAGTGCCTCTAGATGCAAACACTCAAGCAATGCACTTGGATTCACTCCCAATCTCACAAAGATGATGAATCAATGATGGAGATGAGTGGGAGGGCTTTGGCTAAGCTCACAACGTTGCTATGCCAATGAAAATGGCCAAAGGTCATAGCTTGAGCTGGCCATGGGGCTTTAAATAGAAGCCCCCAAGAAATAGAGCCGTTGGGCTCCTCACTGCACTGAACATGGGTCAGCTAGACGCTCCGGTCATATTGACTAGACACAGCACCGGACGCTCCGGTTGTGAATACCGGACGTGTCCGGTAGGTCGACCGGATGCATCCAGTCTCTCCCAGAATGCCACGTGTCCTATTCAAGACAAGGTAGTCGTTGTAGCCCACACTTTCATGCGATCGGATGCTCAGACCGGATGCAGAACTTTGAATGACCGGACACTGAGCCACCGAGTCCGGTCAAGTCCAATAAGCCACCAGTCCGATCAAACGCATCTATTAGAAACTGACCGGACGCTAAGCCTCAGCGTCCGGTGGAGTACAGTAAGCATCCACGCTCAATCGGATGCATCCGGTCACACCGGACCGGACACTGCCAGCATCCGATCGATTGCTCTGCCGAACTTTGTGTTTTCTAATTCACACCAGACACGTCCGGTCGTGGAGTTTGTCGCCAAATACCGGATGTGTCCGGTCACCATACCGGACGTGTCCGATCACCATACCAGACATGTCCGGTCACTCTGTAACCAGCGTGGCTAACTCCTCTTTGACTCTATCTTCTTCACCCTTGCTCAAATGTGCCAACCACCAAGTGTATCACCTTGTGCACATGTGTTAGCATATTTTCACAAATATTTTCAAGGGTGTTAGCACTCCACTAGATCCTAAATGCATATGCAATGAGTTAGAGCATCCAGTGGCACTTTGATAACCACATTCCGATATGAGTTTCACTCCTCTTAATAGTATGGCTATCAATCCTAAATGTGATCACACTCTCTAAGTGTCTTGATCACCAAAACAAAATAGCTCCTATGGTTTATACCTTTGCCTTGAGCTTTTTGTTTTTCTCTTTCTTCTTTCCAAGTCCAAGCACTTGATCATCATCATGGTATCATCATCATCATGCTATGATCTTCAATTGCTTTATCATTTGGAGTGTGCTACCTATCTCATGATCACTTGATAAACTAGGTTAGCACTTAGGGTTTCATCAATTCACTAAAACCAAACTAGAGCTTTCAACGACTTAATACAATCTTTGGCATAATGAAAACATTCCTAATTTAAGATAACTTGGACTCTAATCTTTCCCTTTTTGTAGAGTCCAACATGTTTTTATCCTGGCATCGAGCGTAGCCTCCGTCATTATCTACTGGCGCTGTCTAAAAAAAGCTAATTCCTAGATTTGTATTTGAATCGGTTGACATCGATCTTTCTTGACTAGCACAACCTTGAAAGTCTACGAGTTCCCATGTTTTTTCTCCCAAATTTTGGTGTAAACATGTCCCCCTTCCTTGTCCGATAGCAATGCATCAATCTGTTTGCTCCCCCTTCCCTCACCCGTTTGCATTTTCCCAATCACGTTCCCTAGTGGTTTTAGGATCTAGATAAAAGTAATGTGCTTCATATCAAACCATACTATTTGTATGAACTTATTATTGTGTCTGCTAACCTCATTGCTTCCCCCCTTTCCTTGATTGTCATTTGTTCTAACCAAAATCATGTTTACAGATGGCAACTACTTACCATACCATGGATGTGTACTCTACAACAAACGATGTGTTTTGGTAGCTAGGTGTGGTGCCAGGAGAATAGAATAGGTTGTTTGTGACTTGGGGGCATCGTGTACATGACCAAGCTATGCGATGCCTAATCGTTGAAGCTACTATTTGTGCAGTTGTTGGGCAACAACGTATTACCAGAGTTGTTGAAGACCATGATTCTAGAGAAATCTTTGTGCTTTGCAGCACTGTTGCGGATGCCCATCGGCTCTCTGACTATAGTGTCAATGTTAGTGGAGACTACATCATTTCAAGACGGTTCACTGTCTCAACTTGATCGGAAGTCCTTATGACCTCAACTATCTCAACAAGACCAAACCGATTCGATGACATTGAGATTTTGTGTGCTTTGGGTACCGTTCATTGCCCTGTATCAGTAGTACTACTACTACTAGTAGTAGCCATGACTGGCTTTGATCTATGGGATGGCACGAAGTCATGTAGTGTATGTGTTGAGCTCATGTAGTAGGAACCCTTGCTAATATATGTTGTGTTATTTGCATGTCTGTGTCAAACTTTTTAAACTTACTAGAACCTTGAACCGAGGAGCAAGTCTGGCCTTAATCTAATGTAGAAAAGAAGAGCCATTGGTGTTGAAATATTACTAAACAAGCAAGAAAGTCCACCTGCCATTTTTTTTGAACGCCTCAGATAATGAAGATGCTGTAGTAGATGAAGTTTCCTTAGTTTTTGTTTGTTTTTTTGTTGCCTTGGGTGTCAGGCCTGATGGCACGAAGTCATGTATTTTATGTGTTGAGCACATATACGAGAAGGCAACCGCACATTCCTCGCGGTTTAGATTTGCAGAGGGAATGGGAGAGCCCTAGGAAGGTAGAAAATAAAACAAGCGGAGTTGCGGATGAAATCGCGACGATTAGAGCGATGGAGTGGAGAAAGTGATGGAGCAGAGATTTACTCAAAGATTCTAAATTTTGACCAAATATATATAGAGGAGTATGATGTGTAATAAGTATTTTATACAACATAAAACAATGAACTTAATAAATAATCCTTTTCGGTGAAGTGTGAGAGGAATCTCTGCACTGCTAGGTCAAGATACATAGACAAATCTCGTCGGCACATCAGGTAGGTGGATCTCTGGCCGAACCACTTGGTGATGCACTTGAGGTGGAATTTGTGGCCAGAGCCGGGCATTTCCATAGCATGGTCGACCATAGGATTAGATGTTTCAACCTCTAGGCAGACGTTGTAGTCCTGACACCCCGCTGGCGCTGCCTTCACCTCCACGCAGAGCATCAAGAGCGTTGAAAGGTCCTAATGGCTAGAGGAGCGTGAATAGCCTATTAAAAATTTCTACAACAACACTTAGCAACCCGATTAGACAATTATGAGGCGAAGCAAGTGTTGCGCTAGCCTACTAAAAATGCAATCCACCTACCACAATTCTAGTTTATATAGTTTCTATCCACACAATAGCTATGTCACTACACTAAGTTAGTGCGCTCTCAAATGCTAACTAAATAGCCACACTAACCAAACTCACAAGCTCTCACAACTAGTTACACTAAAGAGCTTGACAACTAGTTTGCGGTAATGTAAAGAGAGTGAGCAAGATGGTTATACCGCCATGTTGAGGAAGGAGCCAATCAATCATAAGAATGAATACCAATGAAGACCAATCACCTCGGAATCAAATGATGACACAATGATTTTTACCGAGGTTCACTTGCTTGCCGGCAAGCTAATCCTCGTTGTGGTGATTCACTCACTTGGAGGTTCACGTGCTAATTGGCATCACACGCCAAACCCTCAATGGGGTGCCGCACAACCAACACAAGATGAGGATCACACAAGCCACAAGCAATCCACTAGAGTACCTTTTGACTCTCTACCGGGGAAAGGTCAAGAACCTCTCACAATCACCACGATCGGAGCCGGGGACAATCACCAACCTCCGCTCGATGATCCTCTCTACTTGAAGCCATCTAGGTGGCAGCAACCACCAAGAGTAACAAGTGAATCCCACAGTGAAACATGAATACCAAGTGCCTCTAGATGCAAACACTCAAGCAATGCACTTGGAATCTCTCCCAATCTCACAAAGATGTTGAATCTATGATGGAGATGAGTGGGAGGGCTTTGGCTATGCTCACAAGGTTGCTATGTCAATGCAAATGGCCAAGAGAGGGAGCTAGAGCTGGCTATGGGGCTTAAATAGAAGCCCCCATGAAATAGAGCCGTTGTACCCTTTCACTGGGCTCAACATGGGGTGACCGGATGCTCCGATCATATTGACTGGACGTAGGACCCCAACATCCGGTCGCCCGATGCTTGCCACATGTCATCGGCTTCAAACGCTGATCACCCGATCTCAACAGTCATCAGTACATTTAAGTAGTGACCGGACACGCTGCTCAAAATGACCCGACACAGCAACCCTAGTGTCCGATCATTTCCAGTAAGCATCCAGAAGCGAAAAATCACAATCGAACGCGTTCGATCATGCTCGACCAGACACGCCCAGTGTCAGGTCACTCGGCATCTCCTCTATGCGCTGCCTTGTCAGTAGGACCCCATCAGCATCCGGTCACTAAGTGACCCAGCGTCTGATCGAAGACCGACACCAGAGTCTTCACACTACCACTGACCGGATGCGCTAGTCCTACCAAGACCAGCGTCTGGTCACTTATAGTGACCTCTGTCTTTTTTGTATAGGGCGCTGGTGGCACCATCGGACTGTCAACACTCTACGGGCGGACACTCTGCTGGTGAAGTTCCTAACCCTTGCTCAGATGTGCCAACCACCAAGTGTATCATCTTGTGCACATGTGTTAGCATATTTTCACAAATATTTTCAAGGGTGTTAGCACTCCACTAGATCCTAAATGCATATGCAATGAGTTCAAGCATCTAGTGGCACTTTGATAACCGCATTTTGATATGAGTTTCACCCCTCTTAATAGTACGGCTATCGATCCTAAATGTGATCACACTCACTAAGTGTCTTGATCACTAAAACAAAATGGCTCCTACCATTTATACCTTTGCCTTGAGCCTTTTGTTTTTCTCTTTCTTCTTTTCAAGTCTAAGCACTTGATTATCACCATGGCACCACCATCATCATGTCATGATCTTCATTTGCTACACCACTTGAAATGTGCTACCTATCTCATGATCACTTGATAAACTAGGTTAGCACTTAGAGTTTCATCAATTCACCAAAACCAAACTAGAGCTTTCAATCTCCCCCTTTTTGGTAATTGATGACAACCCTTATACAAAGATATGAATTGAAATTCAATTGAATCCATGTTGCTTGCCCAAGCATATTTACCATGTGTAAAAGAATATGGACAAGTTTCATGAACTCCATATGGTAGCAATTGCTCCCCCTACATATGTGCTAAGAGTTTGGATTGAAGCTTGCACATATGTTTAGATAGGAAATATAGGAGACAATGTCTACCAAATGATGCTAAGGTATAAAAGATGGACCTTTGAAGCGTGATACCAATCGGAGTGCACCAAAATACCATCCTTAGCACCATGGTTAGCTCGATACCACTTGGAAATAAAATCACTAGATAACCTATGCTTGCTAGTTTTTTATTTCATCATTCAAACCTAGAACTAGCATACACCACACAAACATGGATATTGAAATTTAAAAATTGTGCCATGCAAGCAAACATATGAAATGCACATTCAAATGCATCATACAAGTTGATGAGATTGCTCCCCCTACTTGTGTGCTCAAAATTTTAATTGATCCCTTTCCCTTGTCATATCTTTCATATCTCTCCCCCTATGTCAAATTCTCCCCGTATCACTTATATCTTTATTTCTTTCCCTTTGTTGTCTTTTCACTATCTTAGTACTAATATCTTTGTTTTTCTCCCCCTTTGTCATCAATGACCACAAAGGTTCAAAATGTAGATAGGTTGAGATTATTAATGTCAATCATTGGGGTGAGGATAATTTTTTTCCAAAATTTGGTCCAATCTAGATCATTTGCCAAAGATATTTAACTCAGTTTGATCCAAGGACAAGATTCTTCACACCTCCAAATAAGGGTTATCTTGTACCATGTTGAGTTAAACACTTAGAGCTCATTTTCTAGATCAAACACTAGGTTTACAAGCCCACAAACATGTCATATGCTACCACTAGATCAAGTCAAGCATAGAAGCAATAGTGATACCATACAAACATCAAAATCATTTGATTTTCATGAGTGAGCCTATTAAATGTGATAGATGATTAGATGCACTAAACATGTCCTTAGCAAGGATGTATGCCATGCCAATCAACTTTTACCTTGGATTGCTTGAAGGAGAGGCATGTCATATAAGTGGGGGTTCATCAACATATATTTGAGAAATCCAATATGTTCAACTCATTCCTTAGCTTGCAAAACCTTTTCTCATCCAATGTATTGGTGAAGATATCGGCAAGTTGATCTTCGGTGCCTATAGTCTCAATGCAAATGTCCCCTTTTTGTTGGTGATTTCTTATGAAATGGTGGTGGACATCAATGTGCTTTGTTCTTGCATGTTGAACCAGATTGTTGGTCAACTTGATTGCATTCTCATTGTCACATAGCAATGGCACTTTCTTGAACTTGATTCCAAAGTCACTCAAAGTGGCCTTCATCCAAAGTATTTGTGCACAACAACTACCGGCGGATATGTATTCGGCTTCGGTGGTCGATAATGCTACACTATTTTGCTTCTTTGATGACCATAAAACAAGTGATCTTCCCAACTATTGACATGTGCCTGAGGTACTCTTCCTTTCAACCTTGCATCCCACATAATCAGAGTCGGAGTAACCAACTAACTCAAACTTTGCTCCTTTGGGATACCACAAACCAACATTTTATGTATGCTTCAAGTACCTCAATATTCTCTTTGTTGCCTTCAAATGACTCTCTCTTGGTGAGGCTTGAAATCTAGCACACATGAATACACTAAACATCACATCTGTAACAACCCGGGTTTTTGGAGAAGCCAAAAATATGAACTTTTTAAAATTTTTCCTGCAATATGTGAAGCATGTAGATGCTAGGTCAAACTAAGAACAATTTATAAATAAATTATTGCATACATATAGAATTACTTGTAGGAGTTTGCCGGAGTTCTTTTGTTAGTTTAGTGTTTTGTGTTGGAGAGCACAAGTCCGTAGCAAATCTTTTTGATCCCTTCTAGAATAACTTATGAATCCCTTCTCCTCCATCTCAATTCATCTTCTTGCTTTTGAACCTCATTCAATCTAATTCATAAAGTCAATCGACCTTCCTTGTAGATCAATGCCCATCGAAGCCAACCCTTGGCATTTGGATTCTGAGACCCGAAGTAGACTCTAGTGGACTCCACCAGGAGGTGTACATGTTGGCGACATATGCATACAATACACGAGCCTCGGTTTATTTAGAAAATAGGAAATAGAAATAGAAAAGGAAGGAAATGGTAGGGGGAAAAAGAAATGACCCAAAACAACCCAAGGCGCCAGCAGCCCCAACCAGCCTCTCCTCCCTTCTAGCCTCGGCCCAGCCTATTCCGCCAGCCCGCTCGCCCTTGGCCCAGCTCGCCACTCCTCCCTTCGGCCCGCCCTGCCAGCGCCTTGGCCCAACCAGGCCTGCAAGCCACGAGGCCTAGCCTGGCCAGTAGCCACATGCCCCACCAACTCTAGGGCAGCGCACGCCCAACTCCTAGACCCCGCCGCCACCGCTCGCAACGCCTGCTTCCGCGCGCACCCCGACAGCGCCCCGTCTTCCGCGCCACTTGATGTGCGCCGCATGTCCCTGCCTGTGCATGGACGTCGAGGATGGACGGAGCCCCCAAAAGCCCTAAGCCGCTCGCCCTATAAACACCAAAGCAGCCGGCACCCTCTCCAATCCCAGCAGCCGCCGCACCCCATGCTCCTCTTCCTCTCCCATGACAAGCCACGCCCGACCACCATGGGCACGCCACCGGCACCCATGGTGCTACCCACCATTTCCCAGCCACAGTTGCCAGCACTGAGCTCATCCTCCATAGTGTCGTGACCGAGCTGCACCACTCTGAGCACGTCATCGCCAAGACCGCCATGAGCTCATGGTCCACCTTACGACGTCGTCGTCCCCGGCCAGGCGCCGAGCTCGACCTTCACTGCGTTCGCGATGTCCATGCAGCTACACCACCGAGGCCACACCGGTGCCCTCCACCTCGAGCCTGCACTGCCACCGGTGCCTCGCCACTGCGACATCGAGCCGGTCATGGACACGATCCATCACCCCAAGCCAAGCTCCTTCCCTGCTCACGACATGAGCCCGTCGTGACGTCATGCCATCCCAAGCCTCTATACCAGCACCATGGCACCATAATGACTGCACGGCGACCGCCCCTAACCACCATCTGCACCGCGCCGAGCCCCTGCACCAACGCACCCCGACGAACACCGACGTCCTCCCCGCAGCCACGACCTGCACCGCGCGGACGCCCGGCGCCGAGCCCGTCGATAAGCACCATACCCCCAAAAGCTCTACCTTTGATTCATTGCCTTGAGGCCTGTCTGTCCAACCTTCGTGTTGCATTGCCTATGGCACCTGCACTTGCACGCACGTTGCCAGCTCCTTCGAGCTCTCAGCCAAGCACGGGAACCTACACACAGGCCTCCGCGCCTCGATAGTCGACACACCGTCACACAGGAACCTGCACGCGGTGCTGCACGACCAAGGTACGACCATGCACCAGTAGGCTAAAGCCGACGGCCTCCTCTTCTTCAAGTCTTGGGCCCCCTCTCTTCTTGGGCCGTCAACAGCACCAGGAGCCCAAGTGCCGGCCCCTCTACTCCTTTTTCTCCCCGCGGGTGGGCCGGCCAGCAAGCCAACCCAGTCCACTTCGGCTTGTGGCCTGCGTGTGAGCCCCTGCCATGGGCCACCAGCAGGGAGAAGCAGCCCAACTAAAGCCTATCCCTTTCCATCCTTCTTCTGATTTTCAGAAATTCTTGGCCACATTTGGAAATTCGCCAAAAATTCATCTCAGCTCCTAAAATTATGAAACCAGTTTCATAAATTTTTTAAAATCAAGCCCTACGACATGGACCCATCCTTGAGTAGTTCTGACCCCTCCAAATGGTAAGCCATCACAATGCTTGTGCTCACTCATGTTCGCGCAGCTCACAGACTAACTTTGGATTACCACTGTTGCCGAGACCACCGTTGCCAAGACCACCGTTGCTAAGACCACCATTGCCAAGACCACCAAGACCCCATCTACTACGAGCCGTTACCTCTGGGTCTTTGAGTTATCGAACTTTAGTCGATGCCTTACCATGACGATGGAAAGCCCCGTCTATTATCTTCCCGTATATGCACATCTACCTTGTCGGACCCCAATCTCACCGACCACCTCAGTAACCTTTCCAACCACTTCAGTGATCTCACCGACCACGTTGGTGACCTCTCCGACCATGTTGGTGACCTCTCCGACCACTTCGGCAACCTTTCCGACCACCTCGGCCACCATTCCGACCACCTCCACGATCACTCCGACCTGCTTCTCCTTTAGACCAGCGGGAAGACCCCACCGTCTCGCCGGGCGCTTTCTTCACCAACCCTTGCTGTGTCTAACAGCGGTAGGCACATCTTAGCCAGTTGCTGCCATGCCCGGCCAGCCAAAGCTAACCTTTGGCTAACCATGGCCACTTGTAGCAAGCCACATCTAGCCATAGGAGGCCGTAGCTGGCCTCAGTTGGCCGGAAGAAGCCACAACCCTCCAAGACAAGTTACAACAGCCTATGGCCCTCCACATCTTTGTCGCGAAGTCGAATTCTAGTCAACGCCGTTCCCCACCGACGAAAGCCCCTTTCGCTCATTCTTATACTCGTTCATACACTTATAATACATGATCTTGATCTATCTATATCTGTCTGCACCATGCCTTTGTGCAGGTCTACCCATCCCCAGCTATGGAATGTGCTACTCCGCAGTCATGTTGAGTTGTTGCGTCTTTCGGTCGTGTTTGGTTCTTATCGCTGGTTGTTGGTGTTGTTGCCGGTGTGCCGAGCCTTCGAGCCGGCTGAGGGATCGTACCTCGTCCAGATGTTACGATCGTGGGATCCATCTCGCCATGACCGTGATGCCGAGTGTAACTCGACCCCTCGCTTCTTAGTTGACTTCATAGTACCACGAGTGTTAGCTCCTGTCTTCGGCCCTAGAACATGGTCGTATATGGATTCGATGTCGATACCAACATCGATGCAGATATCACCCGCACGCTTTGAGCCCTCCATGACCAAGTCCTATGGGAGATGACCTGGGAGATAATAATCATGGAACAATGGATGCCAACTCATTGGTATGGCTTGTGGCCATGAGTTCGCCTCGCCATGACCATGGAGCTACGCCACTCTTTTGCTTTTACTTGCCTCTTCGTGCTCAAACCCCCGTATGCTTGTACCTTGCATGACCATCGCATTTCTTTGATTCCCGTGGTGACAACCGCACCGCTGCGAATCTGAGAGATGACTTAGTGCCAGTGCACCCAGGTCAGGTACCCTACGAGTGGCTTACGCACTTGGTGTTCTTAAGTGTCACTCCTTTCGATGCCCCGTCTTTGTCGTAGCGTGTGCGTTAGAAGAAGGGGACCTTGCTCTTGGTTGTTCTTACTCTTATTGCCCCGATAGCCCGCTCTGTTCGATCTCGTCTTGCCGGTGATGAATGGATCAAAGACCGGACTACTCCCTTATGGTTAGCAAAGCTATGGTCTATGTCATACCTCGGACCCATGTGTGTTGACCCGATCGACCATCTAAAAACATCTTCCCCGAAGATGTGTCTGGGAACATAACATGGACGTGCCTAGCTAACCCTGCTGCATTTGCCATGTTGAACGACTGTCTTCTCGGCTCCTGACGTTATAGCATCGTGTGGATCGAGAGGACCCATCGCTGTCCAATCTCTTTGCGCTACCGCTTTCTACCATAGCGGGCTAGCCAAAGTACATTGGAGCCAAGTCACAATAGTGTTATTCGTTCTTGTTTGCTTCTCGTGTCCAATTGTGACTTGTGGAATAAAGCTGTAGGAGCTGAACCCCGTCGTTCTTCCTTTGTAGGGCCCGTCTTCCAATCCCCGTCAGCTCAATGACACCGGATCAAAAGATCGTGAGCCGTGGTGTTTGCTCTGGATAAGCTCTGGCTTAAACCGTTTATCGTAAAGCCATACCGGCTCGGCCATGACATAAGCTTGTGCATAAGCAAACCATCACTTGTGTTTATTGGCCCAAGGAAATCAGACAACTACCGAGAGGGCTAAGCTGTGAATCTTTTAGTGTGCTGTTGGTGTTATTGGATCTTCCTACGTCTTGTCGTCCTTTCGAGTGTTGAGTGCTCTTTTGCCTTGCATGTCGGTTCACGAAGTAGCTGACGATCGGACCAAGAGAACATGGACAACGACAAGGACTGCAGAATAGAGTCAATGCAGGAGGAGGTGACCCTGCTAATGGAACACCAACGAATGGAGAATTGTACCACTACTACCTCTACGTCGCAAGTGTCATGGCAGCACCCTCTTTTAGAGAATCCTATTAGACATTGCATAATATCTAGAACTGCTAGCGCTTTATAATTATTCCTTTGCTAGTACTTTGATGCATGCTACTACCCGAGCCTTTATTACCCTGATGCAACCCACTCTACCATGTCACCCTGCTTTGCGCATTCGCTCGCTTATGTATGCTTACTTGCCTGCTTGCTTGCATATTACACCACTATACTTAATACTAACTCCACTTCGCATTATGTTGGGGATGTGATGCTGGTGGTGAACCCCTTGGGAATGGTTTGGCTATGGGGGCCAGACTTGGTGGTGTGTGAGCGTGCTGCGTGTGTCTTGGGTGCGTGGAGAGTGAGGGTCGTGTCAACCGAGCTAGAATAACGACGAGCCTAGGGCGAGTCTTGCCATGTGGTGCTACCTGGGCACTTGGATATGGAATACCTGTGGTGGGTAAATGGTAATTGGAGGTGGTCTTGGGTGTGAACCTCGGAGAGGTGGAGCCCGGGGTAGAGGTGCTGTGGTGGCACGTAAAATGGAAACCCTGATGAAGACATTCTGGCTTGGTCATCCCTAAGGACTTACTAGTACTCAGACTCACTGGGAATCCTTTACATCCCACTCACCCTATATGGTGCAGGACGGTCGGACTACTTGGTAGAACATTGCCACTACTGCTAGGCGAACGTGTGCAAGGAGGTACGGGGCGCGTGGTTTCCCCCACACCCTTCTGAGACTTTAGAATGCCTTGTGGACAGGCTCTTGACATCCGGTGGGCCCCGGCTCTGTCTACGACTCACAGTATCAGCCACCCCAGACTAGACTTGGGATGTTCCAGGGCTGAGAGGTAGGGTGGCATCGTTCTAGGCTCACAAGCGGCTAGAATCTGCCTAGACGGGGCATCGTCGAGGATGGCTATCTTGTGGGTATGTGAAACCTCTGCAGAGTGTATGGTTGATCGATCGATACATATGCTGACTTGTCGGCTATGGACCTTTCTTGGGTTTCGCTTAAACTAGATAGAAGATGAGTCC
Source organism: Miscanthus floridulus (assembly GCF_019320115.1). Classification (NCBI taxonomy): domain Eukaryota; kingdom Viridiplantae; phylum Streptophyta; class Magnoliopsida; order Poales; family Poaceae; genus Miscanthus; species Miscanthus floridulus. Next base: position 51,992,658 of record NC_089593.1, read on the forward strand.
TTCTTTCCTCCCTCCAGGGTTGGGGTATTTTCCGGCCATGAGCCAGGGGCTGTGGGCCGTTGAGACAAGTGCCGAGTGGGAGTCGGCCTATCAACCTGAGTGTGTGAGATGAGATGTGGTGATGGTGGTGTGGTTATGGTTGGGATGGGTTGGTGGATGGATATGAATGGATGTGGATGTGTGTGGCTGGGAATGTGTTGAAAACTGGGTATTATTATTACATTACTACTATTACTTACTTCTCATGCGCTAAGGATGCAAACCATAGCCAAATATTAGGATCGCCAGATCCCTTGTTTATCTTTCCACTAAAGCTCATCGGTGATGACCATGGCCTACACACATCTGGCGGTGTGCAGATTTCCTGTTCTCAGAGATGCTGACTTTAGAAGGATTAGAAGGTCTCGTGCCTACGCTCAAGTTTGGTTCGGAGATGGAATCTACACTGCACTACGCCAACTCTGATGATGACCCGTGAAGGAGGAGCCTTCACTCGATAGTCCTCCGCTAGATTAACTCTGTAATAGGTGTGTTCCCCAGTGATGTAATATCTTGTAATCTTATGATGTATGACTGTGATATCGACTGATATATGATAGTATGATGGAATCAACTATTGGTTTCATCATATTACAATTCATTCTATGGATTTTCCCTTCGTGGAAAAATTGAGGATGTTTCAACATCCAGCCTTGATGCGGTCACATAGAGTAGGCTTCCAATCATAGACTGATACAATTTTTGATCCACCATATTTCCACTTGCATCACTATCCAAGTTGCCATTTGTTCCCATTGGTGTGCTAATGGCTTTACTATCACTCATGCCAAACTTCTTGATGATGTCCTTGATATACTAGCCTTGACTCAAAAAAGTACCATTCTTCAATTACTTGATTTGAAGACCAAGGAAGTAACTCAACTCTCCAATCATGGACATCTCAAACTCATTAGCCATCATCTTTCCAAACTCATCACAAAAGTCTTGATTGGTTGATCCAAATATGATGTCATCAACATAGATTTGCAACATAAACAAGTCATTGCCTAGCTTCTTGGTGAAGAGAGTGGTGTCAACCTTACCCATCTTGAACCCTTTAGAGAGCAAGAAATCTCTCAATCTCTCATACCATGCTCTAGGTGCTTGCTTAAAAACCATACAATGCCTTTCTTAGCTTGCAAACATGGTTGGGCTTCTTCTCATCTTCAAAACTGGGAGGTTGCTAAACATACATAAGATCATTGATGTACCCATTGAGAAATGCACTCTTCACATCCATTTGGTACAACTTGATGTTGTGGGCACAAGCATAGGCTAACAAGATCCTAATTGCTTCCAATCTTGCAACCGGGGCATATGTCTCTCCAAAGTCAAGACCTTCAACTTAAGTGTAACCTTGAGCCACTAATCTTGCTTTGTTCCTTACAACTATCCCATCTTGATCTTACTTGTTGTGAAAGACCCATTTGGTTCCTATCACATTATGATACTTAGACATCTCAACTAACTCCCATACTTGATTTCTTGTGAAGTTGTTTAGCTCTTCATGCATAGCATTCACCCAATCAGCATCCAACATAGCTTCATCTATCTTCTTAGGTTCAATGGAAGACACAAATGAGAAGTGTTCACAAAATAATGCCAATCTTGATCTTGTTTGTACACCTCTTGAGATGTCACCAATGATAGAATCCAATGGATGATCTCTTGCAACATTGGTTGGTTGGAGCACTTGCACTTGATTGCTTGCATTTGATTGATCACTTGGTTGAGATGATGAACTAGCCACTTGTTCATGTTGTACTTGATATGATGAACTTGCTTGACTTGTATCAACTTGCACATTTGAGTTAGAGAGCACTTGATCTTTGTCATCTTCAAGTTCAACCACCTCTCTAGGCCTTATATCAACAATATCCATATTCTTCATTGCATTGACCAATTGAGTGCCTCTCACATCATCTAGATTCTCATCTTCTTCTTGGGAACCATTAGTTTCATCAAATTCCTCATCATGAACCTCCTCAAGAGTAACACTAGCCAAATTCCAAACTTTATAAGCCTTGCTAGTAGTTGAGTAATCAAGCAAGAAACCTTCATCACATTTCTTCTAAAACTTGTTCAATCTTGTGCCTTTCTTCAATATGTAGCATTTGCAACAAAAAATCCGAAAGTATGCAATATTGGGCTTTCTTCCATTCAAAAGCTCATAAGGTGTCTTCTCCATCATGGGGTGACAATAGAGTTGGTTGCTATAGTAGCAAGCCATGTTGATTGCTTCGGCCCAAAATGAATGACTCACATTGTACTCACTCAACATTGATCTTGTCATGTTAATCGAAGTTATATTCTTTCTCTCAACTTTAGAGCATTCAAGCAAGGAACACACACTCGATCATCTCTAAGACTGGAGATAGGGCTCTGGCCTAAACCAGTATAAATCATTGTGTCTATTGGATGCTACCATCATCTTCTAAGAGCAGTGTGGCAATCGTATAAATTTACTACTCTGGTTTATGAAACACCAACAAGTTTTATGATGTTCCCCTACTGGTCAGGCTTTGTCCTGCTGCTTTCTTTCAGTGATAGCAGACATTCACCTGTTCTACCCGGTATTAACTCAAAAGAATAGCATATGCTATAGCCCTAGAGGTTTATGTGTTTGTTATTTGCCCAAGTGATCATTAAGCATTCAGGATCGCTGGCTTTAGGAGACATGAATGACTGCAATTGGTCAGAGTAAAATTTCAGTATGAATCACCTACATAACCCGTAGTTATACTGACTACCCATCGGGTCGGGAAGGGGGCCCAAAAAAATACAAGGATGGTTTGACTTAACGAAAATCGCCAAATCACCCAATCTAATTAGGACATAGGTAGCAGTGTTCAAAATCAATAAAAGTCATTATTTTTCAATTAAACTCTGCCACATTTTACATTGCTAGGTGTACAATAACCAAAATCTATAAGAAACTGCTATAGTTATGGTAGCCTTGTGAGTGTAGGATCGACTTTGCACTCAAGCGATGGATATCTCATGAAGCATAGAAGTCGAAAGAAGGCGCACGATGACCTTCACCTCGCCTTTGAATCTTCACGAGCAGGGATGATGCCTAGAAGATGCCTCGGGGAGTGCCGCCTCACGAAGGTTCCTCTAACATCCAAGAGGAAGTGGAGCTCTACGAGGAGGTCAGCCCGTACCACCTTCTTCAATGTCAGGGAGGTGCGAACGGTGATGAGTTGGAGGCTCCAAGCCTTCGAATCGATACACAAGAGCTCCCAGGTCAAGATCTATGGGACAAAGGGTTTCCTAGCCACAGCAAGCCACCCTTTTCCCTCAAGGATTTCCTACAGATATTCTGACCCGAAGAACCCCCGTGCACTGACCATTGGAGAGCCTGGCCGTCGTGCCCTCGGTGATCTAGGCCACCAATGGTATTGTTCCTCCCCATCTTTGTGGAACTTCCTATAACACTAGAATAGAATGGCCACCACCAGGCCAATGTGGAATCTGATCTTGAAAGCCTTCTCCTAGCAACGGTATGACTACCAAGAAGCATTGTATACCATGGCGCACAAGCAAAGTTGCCGTTCTTTGACTAAGTCTGAGGCTAAGGGATTTGGTGAAGAAAGGAGGGGGTGAAACTCACTGGCCTCCCTACCTCCTACTTAAATAAGCACCCTGCGGATGGTAGTGGGGGAGTTAGTGGTTGGCAATAAAGACAGACCCAATCATTGAGAGGGTTCCACAAAGTAAAGGCATGGGTGTCGGGGTTATAACCCTGGGGTGTCCTAAGGCTCGATTAGTTGACGGGCCACATGACCCACAATATATCAGCTAGCAAAGGCCTGAACAACCAAGGCCCAGCTGAGCCAAGTGAACTAGGCTAGACGCGAAGGCCAGGGTTATCCATGACCCCTTTCTTCTATCTCAGCCACATGACGAACAAAAGACTCATGACCTCTTCATCGTCACGACCCCTAGGAGGAATGTGGAGAGGTCAAGCCTAGCCAAACACGCCTAATCTAGCAGAGGTAAGCACACTACTCTAACTCTATAAGGACTAAGGGGATAGCGGTCACCTCGGTCCAATTAGCCATCCATATGCCATGTTGTGTAGACAAGACAACACCGCACGACAGTGACAGCCAGTACAGCGATCCACTATCCAAATATGGTTCGACAAGATGCATGTACGATTCTACCCACCATGGGATGGGATCCACAACAAAGGACTTGACTTAGAGGCTACCCAAACCAGTAGGAGCCATGACCCCAATGCTCGGGATCATGGCCATCAGCTCCACAAGCCAACCGGGTGATCAATGACCTGGAGACGACTACCAACTCTTGTACGATGCCCTAGGGAACTAGGAGGCGATGACGAAGACCACTGCAGAGACCATGTCGCATAGGACAACAGATGAACCACCACCGCGCCTACAATGCCACCATGACCGACATAGTATCACCATGTCGCACCACGCCACGACATGGCCACAAGACCATGATGATAACCATGCCTAGACGTGCTCTACAAGATGACATAGCTTACAAGCCAAGTTAGCTAGGGCCTCCCTCAGGCTCATGACCCTTTGGTCAGGAGAACCTCTTTCTCTGTACATGCCCTAGCCCCAAACTCTATATAAGGGCATCCAGGGCACCTCTCTTGGGCATCCAGAACCATTTGATCCCAACTTTCATTCACTCATTCTTACACCATAAATGGGCTCTTGAAGCTTCCCTTCAAGTAGCCCATCTCCTAGCTCTAGATCTGCTACCTCTTCCACCATTCTTGCACCCCCATTATAAGAACTTTAGACCATTCAAGCGAGGAACATGCACTCAATCATCTCTAAGACTAGAGGTAGGGCTCTGGCCTAAACCAGTATAAATCCTCATGTCTTTTGGAAGCTATCATCACCTTTCTAGAGCATCGTGGCAATCTATAAGTTTACTAGTCCAGTTTACAAAACACTGATAGTTGGCACGCCAGGTATGGGATAGTTGCGCACTGTCGATTATTGAGTAGCAAGCAATGGCTTCTCACATCATTGGAGGACTCACTGGCGGAATGGCCCACAGTGGCCACATCAGTCGTGAAAACTATGAGTTCACCGGCGTTGGAGGGCTAGCACCCGCGTTCGCCTTCCTCCGCATCCCAAACATCCGCTCCATGGATCTGGCCCCATGGTCTATGGCGGACGCACTCTCAGAACTGCCCTTAGTGGCAGCATCCTAGAGTCCACCTACAAAGGCAGGCATGTACCCTCACTCATCACCAACCATGGCCAGGTCTTCCATCCAAGAAGCTAGAAGATCATGGCTCATGATGAACTCGCCCAAGGAATGGCCTCGACCGGCCACATCCTTTTGGGAAACCATGAGGTTATCTGCACTAATGGGTCAGCACCCATCACCAGCTTCTGCCCCATCTAGGCCAACCATGTGGGAAGCCTGGGTCCAGCGGTAGAACCACACCCTGAGCAGCGTCTCTGCCACCAGCGAAACATAGCATGTCAGGGCACACACGAGCGATGAAGTTGCCTACCACGATGTGTCGTCATCGTTAGTAATCAAGTGGCTACCCAACGTCATGCCTCACAAAGGCCAAGCTCAAAACCAAAACTAGGACCTATGCCACAGACAAATCGTCCATCATGTCTCAACGAGCCATCTCATTCGGAGGCACGTGCATCTAAGGAAGAGGGCTCCCTGAGCGCACCATGCGCCGCGCCGAGTAGACTAACTCGTGTTGCCCTAAAAAGCCACACCCACTATGATAGTTCACACAAGCTCTTCATCAAGAGCGGTAGCCACACCCAAAAGAGAAGACGCGACGACCGCGATGTTGCCGCACCATGAAGATTCGAGCACCAGGATGCACGAGCCCTCTCGACCAGAAGCTAGGGCAAGCCAGATATAAAGAAGCCATCCTCAGGGGCTCACAAGCCTACCAAGGATGTTGGCCCAAGGTAGCCTAGGAGGATGATCCGCACTAGCTACGACCACCACGAATGGTAAAGAAGCATCATCACCAGCTCATAGCCTAGGGACCACAACAACTCCACCACAAGTGAGCACTCAGGGGTTCACCTCAGCATGAGTAGTAGTGGCAGGGCGAGCGTCTGCTCCCTAAACAAGCATCAGTGATATCAATCATGTCCCTCTCTTCATTATTCGATCGCATTCACATACGTGCATAGATGCAATGACGAACCCAACTAGCTGAAATGAAGCATAGAATCGATTTAGGGACACAGAACACACACGTTTCATCTCAGAGGCTTTTCACCTTCTAGACGTCCTGACCCACCTCTCATGGGTAGCCAATACCACATTTTGCGAGGGAGCGTACGTAAGGTCCCCCACCAGAACTCACTCTTGCCGCCTACACCATGCAACACCATAGAGACATAGCTCGGCACGCAGCCTCTAACTAGCATTCGCACGTCATGAGAGATCAACTCATAAGCAGAAATCGAAAGCCTGCTTGTGCCAGGCTAAAATAAAGGTAATATAAAAACAACAAGAGCGACATGACAACATGAGCAAACAAGAAGTAAAAACCACCGACAAGTCACATGCATGGATAGTTTGGGTGTTACAACTTTGCCCGCCAGTGAAGCACATAGGAGAACCAGGAACACTTGGAGCCTCTTAGGAAACCTAGCTACATCTGTGAAGACTATCCCTCATCTTCACGATCGCCGCAACGGCATCCATAGCAGTGGTCGAGTCACCCAATAAAGCCAACCCCCATCGGGTTCTTGGTGCCATGCCTTGGTGTTGGCTCTCGCCTGAGGGGTCTTCCTGAGGATGAGCCCCCTCCGTCTCATGGTGGGACGCTGCGAGCTGCTCCTCTAGAACTACAATCCAAAGTATCACGTTAGAATCTAAGAACAAAAACTCGGCAGTAGGAATTAGTAGCAATAGGAAACTCACCATACACCCACACCTGTGTAGCAGTAGCCACCGCACGTGCCTCAGCGACCTCTTCTCCTATCACCTAGAGGGCTACCTGGAGATAGTCCACATGGGCCTTCAATTAGGCAATCTCGCAGATAGAAGTTGAGTGCAACATGCGAGCCTTGTCCCTCGCGAGCATGGAGCTCCATATCCTCTGCCGCCTAATGGTAAAGGACAGGAGACAAGGGCTCGCCGGCTCTAGAATTGGCCAAGGACGGATGGTGCTAGAAGGGCCCCTGACCTCAGATGCCATCATCGAAGAGATGATCCTAAACACACCCATAATTAACAACGAACACAGTCGAGTCCAAAGAGCAACATGAAATCACTTACCTTTGCTCTCACAGGGAAGACAGAAGAAGCGACTATGGCCGTCGACCTCAGGTGACACCTCATGAAGGCTCTTCCCGCGATCCATCACTAGGAGAAGCAACTACAAGGGCACAAACAAAAATGAGAAGAAGACATCATAGGGGAACGGGTACAATACCTCCCACTACGCACCACCCCAACGGATTTATAGCCACAAAGATAACCTTAGCAAGAAAAATAGGCCCACGGCCATTACTAACAGCTTCGATAATCTCACAGAGCAGGGGCAGAGCAGTGGCCTTCCACACGAAAACCTAAACCAGGTAGGCCTTATGTGTTTTCATTTCTTCATACCATTTTGATTTGTGCGCCTTCATTCAGAAGACGCCTCGTTGCTCACGAGTGGGCGCCGTTAATGCAACACGATCAAGGAGGTCACACACCCCTAGATCTACATGCAAGAGTGACCCACCGTAGCCACGACCCCAAGTCGTACATAGGAAATTTGCTCTTGGGTCGATCCTTAGATGGACTCGAGGCCACAAAGGGATAGGGGCAAGATTAGATGGGCCACTGTGGCTCTTATCACTAGTGCGGAGCCACATGACCATCTCACCCCATGTTTGAGTCATCTGCTTTGAAGTCACCAGGGTGGACCCCCTCTAGGAGGGAGGCATCTTGCCCTCTAACTGCTGCCGAGGTGGATAGGGACCAATAGGCTTGATGACCGATGATTTATGGGACGTCTCTCGATGAGGCATAGCCAAACTCCACATTGATTGGGGAGTATATCGGGTCCCACTCGAATTTCCCATCGACCCTAATGAGGCGCATCGCTTTGACCGCGTGGTTACGGTGGACAAGCCTGTCTCCACGTGGGGCGAAAACTAAAACCTACCTACAACAAGGTAGTACAACCCCTCGGGGTCGAGAAGGATAGTGGGGGGTGGCCAGAGTTGGGCCTAAGCAATCCTAATAGCCAGGACCAGGCTGCGACTAGTTCCTCCTTGTGTCCTGACACTGCAACTTAAAGCCAGCTCCCAAAGCCTTGCACACCCATGAGGACCAGCTATCATTTCAAGAGGGACCGTTGCCATGGGCGGCTAAAGGTCATGCAACAATCGCAGACACTTAGGAGGAGAGGTCCAAGGTCGCTCGATGGCATCGCCGTCCCACGTGGCAAGAGGCCAATGAATCACCCGAAGCCTATGCCCTTGAGCTCATAGACACTCAGAAGGAAAGGTCCAAGGTCACTCGACGACCTCGCCACCATGCATGGCAAGAGGCCAATGAGTCACCTGAAGTCTGCACCCTCAAGCTCACAGACACTCAAGAGGAGAGGTCCAAAATCTCTCGATGACCTCACTGCCCCATGTGATGAGAGGCTAGTGACTCACCCAAAGCCTGCACCCTCGAGCTCGTAGACACTCAGGAGGAGAGGGCCAAGGTCGCTCGACGACATCGCCGCCACCGCATGGCGAGAGGCCAATGACTCACCCGAAGCATGCACCCTTGAGCTCATAGACACTCGGGAGGAGAGGTCCAAGGTCGCTCGATGACCTCACCGCCTGGCACGGCGAGAGGCTAATGACTCACTCGAAGCGTACATGCTCGAGCTCACAAACACTCAGGGGAAGAGGTCCAAGGTTGCCCGATGACCTCTCCACCCCACGCTTTGAGAGGCTAGTGACTCACCTAAGGCCCACATTCTCGGACTCACGAATCTAATCCCGACCAAACGGTTTGGGACTCAACATGATCTCACTCGAATAACATACCCACAAAACAAGTGCGGTCAAACTGCATATAGCAAACACAAGAGCAAGACCCTCACAAATCACAAGATCAGTGCAGCCCTAGCTATACGCAAAGATGGACCTAGTGCCCGATCAACCTCAACCAAGGGAATCAAGTGGAAAGGGCCAAGGTTGCCCCACAACCTCGCAAACCTATGTAGCAAAAGGTCGATAACCCACTCAGAGAAGCCAGGTTCGACACCAACAAGCCCGAATCTGGTCAAATGGCCTAGGGGCTCATCACACTAGTACAGAAACAAGCTGTACTCCCGGTTGGGAAACCCCTTCAGTCCTGGTTTTCCAACCGGGAGCACGAATCCGAGACTAAAGGGCCCCTCCTTTAGTCCCAGTTGGTAATACCAACCGGGGCTAAAGAGGCCTCCCGGCCTGGCCATGTGGTAATACCAACCGGGACAAAATGTTTTCTTTTTTTTTTTCTTTTTTTGTTTCTATTTTCAATTGATGATTTGTTTTGGTTTTCGAATATGCATTCTACGCGGCTAATAATATATGTATTTTACACGCTTATAATGTTCGAACATTTTGTACAAACTAAAGTATGAAACTAACATATATATTACATGCATATACATATATTGTACATTATTTTATGTACATATAATATATATATATTACAAATAAAGCTTGCATTGTATATTCTATCATATCCTTGGTATAACAAATAAAGCTTCCATGTTTCGTACATGTCATTGTAGAACTCGTCGGTGGGGTTTAAGACCTGGTCATTAAGAAATCCTGCTATGGTCTCTTGAATTGCTTTTAGTTGGTCATGTCGTATGACTTTTTTCTTCAAGCATAGAGTCTTCAATAAAAGTTAAAGGAAAAATATTAATATATATATATATGTGTTGGTCACGTGATTACATATATATATGAGCAATAAAAGAAATTGTGAATATATGAATATATTTATATAACGTACTTTGAGGATCTCTTCAGGAGTTCTTTTTGAGTACGCCATGATGAACTCACAAACATAGTATCCGCAATAGTTGGTCCCCTATTCTTGCCTCAGAACCCACTTTTATGAGAAAAAAGATTCGATGAATTGAAAGCATGCATGGTGTTAATTGAATTATATATATATAAATGTAGCTAGTACTTACTTTGTATGTGATTACATCCAGTGGCGCTTTGTAATGTTTCATATGGTGTTCCTCAATGAAACTTTTCCAAACACTACGCCCAATAAAATAAAAAATTAATTTGGCCTTTAATAATTGTTGCAGTTAACAGATCGGGGTATTCTAGTTGCTAGAGAGACCAAATTACCCTTGGATAATATCTATTATGTCTTGGTACTCTGTTTGCTCTTTTCTTAACGAGTCTAGGATTCTCAACCGACTATTGGCCATATCGATGACCATCAATATCTAGTGATTGATGCATATGTTTTTATACATAAATATGATCGACATTAACTAGAGTCAACATATATATATATATATGAGAGATAGCTTAGCTAGTAAGCAAATAATTGAACAAATGTCCATATGATCGACATTAATTATTTAACACTCACTTAAAGTTGTAGGGGAAGAGTATGTCCTTGTTTTGTTGGTTCACTAAGAACCTCATGAGATTTTTCTCGAGTTCAGCTTTCCATTCAGGCGGGGGATTAGGGTGTTTGAATACGACATTTGGATCAATGAAACCAACATCATTATCCTCTCTTTCTGAGTTCTGTCATCTCATATCTGCATATATAAAAATATAGTGTGAGGATATAAAATTTATATATATACATGTAGCTTTATATATATACACTTTAATAGTAGAAAATAATCACACTTACAAACAATAGCAGCTAATGAGACTTTTGTCGAGAGAGTCCAGGTGGCATAGTTGGTGTAATTCTAAAAACTCGACATATATAACATCATCGCCACGGAAGTAATGTTGGTTTCTAACTCTGACAGAAACAAAGGTCATCCCTCCCCGTTCACACGCTGCCATGTACCACTTGTTTAGAAGGTATATTTGCGTACCCAGTTCACCTAAGGCCTTAGGGTTGTATAGACTCTTTCCATGTTCAAATTTCTTCCAAGGATCCACTTTCAGAGCAGATAGTCCTTCAGCGAGCACTTGGGCAAGGTCCAAACCAGTATCCTCATAAAACCAAACCAGGTCCTCAAAATCGATGTCTAGTAAGTCTAAGTTTGAACTATATTCATTATGAATGACAAGAGGGGGGACTGATTGTTGCGATTGTTGTCCGAGTTATGCAACACCTTTCCCTGCTCTAGTCTTTTTTCTGTGCCACCTCAAATGACTTGGTGAGAGAGCGGTCGTAGTTCGATTTTGGCAGGGTCTTTTGAGATTCCCGCTTTTTATGGTCCACCTTCTTTCTTAGAAGATCTGGAGGTAGGTAGAAGTACGGTTTCTCTGGGTTCTCCCTCACTTCTCGTTGCTTTCTTACTTTTTCGAAGAAACTGTTCACATCTTTTTGTACTACAGCATTTAATTCCTTTTCACTTTTCTCGTAAGACAGTTTTTAGGGAATAACTAGATTAGAGGAGGCTTTCTTCTTTGCCAGCTGGTGGGCCAACGGCTTTGTTTGCGGGGCGGACCTCTTAGGAGCTGGCTACTTCTTGGTCATCAAGGGAGGCGGGGCAGCCATTGGAGACCTCCTTGGAGGTGGCAGCGGTGGTGGCATTGCATAATCATTGCCCAGAGCACTATGATGATCTAGAGATTGAATAATTGGACTTACGTTGGCGAAGGCCCTGCTATGTGAGTACAAAAAAGAAAAATTAGGTATAAGAAATTGTTTTTATTAATCATGCATGTCAATAGAAAATTAGTGAAAAAATTGTTTCGTTCACTTTTGTCCGCACCTATTGTCTAGCAGTTGAGGAAGCGGCGGTGGACTAGAGACCCCGGGAATAATGATGTAGCGCTTGCACCATAGTATGAATGTCTTCTCTGCTTCTCCTAGAGTCTTCTCCCCATCACCTCCAGGAATGTCAAGAGCCAGATCACTAAAACCTTTGTTAACTCTATCCACTGAGACGCTAACATATCCAGGTGGTATTATTGCCCCATAGATTCTTGGTGTCTTGGTAGGATCTGGAGGAGAAAAAACACCGAGAGCCACCATGATTGTGGCATTCCCTTTTGAAATATGTAGCTCACATGATGTAAATGGTGCAGTGATGTCATCCACGGGGAAACATAGCATTGCATCATCTTGATTTGGCAACTCCATGGAAGCGCAGCTGCTTTTCAACTAATCAGGGGGGCTAATATTAATGTTGATTCCTGGATCTGATCTGATGCCTACCTTTGGGCACTCATTGCTATTTGCACTTGCTTTATGATTTCCTCCTGCATTCTAGCTTGCATGTCTTTTTCGCGCTCCTGTGCTTGAAGCAACGCCTCCCATGACTCATGAACATATTCCTCCAACCTGCTGATCTGCACTGCTTCCTCATCCTTCTTTCTCTGTCGGCTTCTATAGGTATCTCTATCATTAGGGAAACCATGCTCCCAAGAAATGTTCCGTCCTAAACCTCTCGTTCAGCCACTATGTTCAACAGTCCCGATGGCATATGTCAGTTCATCCTTCTCTCTATTGGGTCTGAACGCACCAATAGCTTTAGCTTGTAGAGCATAAGAAAATCTTTGTGTTGCTCTTTCGAGGTTTGGGCCATGAACCAGCTTCTCAGTCTCTAGGTCCAGTCTTAACCCATGAGCAAAAAATCAATTCTTCGCGCGTTTCGGCCAATTAAGTGATTCTGGTGTGATACCCTTGGCAAGAATGTCCGCTTCCATTTTTTCCCACTTGGGAATGGCAGTCGCGTAGCCACCTGATCCCATGCCATGGTGGTATACCTTATGTCGTGCATTCTCTTGGTTTCTTCTCACCCGTTTCTCACCCTCTTCTGATGTCTTGTACTATACAAAATCATTCCTGTAGGGCCTCAACTTCGCGAGCGGGCCCCTAGTATTGCAATTGGGCGTTAGTTTCTTCTTGACGTATTTCATATATAGGGATTTCTTCCAAGTCTAGAATTGTGTGGCCATCTTCTTCATAGCCCACTTTCGAACTAGCTCCTTCAATTCATCATCGTTGATATCATCATAATCATCCGCTTGCAACGTGAAATGTTGAAGGATATCATCCCAAATTAAATTCTTATCAAGATCAGAGACAAAACTAACATGAGGCTCGTTGATCTTTTGCTTCCATTCACGGACACTGATCAGAAGTCTGTCTCTTACAAGGTACCCACAGTGTTGCATGAATTTCCTTGCATGTGGACCAAGTGGTTCGTCTATCTCGATATTGAATTCTGATATTATGTAGCGCCCCTCCAATGGCTTTTTCGGGCCTCAAATATTTTTGCTTTTCGCCGATGTGGTCGTTGATCCAGAGAGCTACGTATAAAAAAGAATAAATAAATATCATGTGTACACATAATAGATGATAGATATTCAAATATATATATATATAATATTCAAATATATATAAATATATATACCTCGCCAGTATTTTCTTGCACAATATTTTCTTCCTCATTTTCAAGAGCTAGGTATTGACTCTCGTCATCTACATCCTGCTGGTCACCATCGGTAAATTGAGTGCCGGTGTTGATAATATCCATCATTTCTTCATCCATGTTGTCTCTCGAGGCAGCCATCTAGTTTTTACACCACTAGATATATCTATAAAAAAACCATATATCTATAAAATGGATCGAGTCATGTGCTTAAAATTAATTAAATAACTACACTCGAAATTCAAGTCTGCAAAGCTTAACTTTGATTTCTTATTTTCTAGAAATATTTATTGGCAAGTGATATATATAACAAATTTATATATATAACAATATAAATTTAAAACTCTCTAATATGTATAACAAATATATATAACAATACAAATTTATAACTCTCTAATATGTATGTATAACAAATTTATATATATAACAATATAAATTTATAACTCTAATATATATGTATAACAAGGGGCCTTTGTTACACTTGCCTTCCTCAAAGCAACCTTCCTGGTACCGGTCAGCAACCTGCTCCTCGACAACCTTGTACTAATCACCCTCTAAATGTGATCCCAATCACCAATCAAGCATCCATACCAATCATCACATGCAAACAAATATACTTCTATTATAATAGTACACCAAACAGTAAAAACAGAGACCAAAATGCTTATAAAACTAATCTATGTACTGCTACGAACACATGAGCGAAAGAATCACTCTAATCGGGTTTAAAACGCAAAAGTTATGCATAAAACAAGATTTAATGGCAATTTGATTTAATGGCAATTCTGTAAATAAACTGAACTAAAATTTGAATTTAAATGATTGAAATCTGATTTGTAATGTATTCTGGATGGCGCGTCCTATTTTCCATAAATACAGGGGCTAAAACAGAATAAAACATGACTAAAAACAAATACATTTGAACTAAGGTGGACTGAGGGTTGATTACAGGAAAACTGAGGGGCTAAAGCGCAAAACGCGCATAGCTGGTCACGGTTGACCATGTCACCGGCTGACCTGGCGTGACATGGCGCGCGTCGATTGGTGCGGTGGACCACGCGTGTTGTGGATGTGGTGACGTGGTGCTGTGCGCCGTGTCCACGGTCCATGGTGGATCGGTTATAAACCCGAAGGGTTACGTTCTAATGTCGGCCATCCAAAGCAGATCGGACAACACACACGCGGTTGGGATAAACCCGCCGGTGCTATAGTGACACGCGAGCAGCGCCACTACCGCCGCTGGCCCGAGCACGCTAGCGGACACCAAAATGGTGACTCCCGCCACCTCGTTCCAAACCAAAAGCACTAAGGTGGCGAGTGGAACCTCACGAACTCAATGAGACCCAAAAACCAAGACGGGGAACATGTCGAGACGACGTCCCCCATGGCCTTCATCATTCAGTTCTTCAAATGGGGAGTGAAGGAGCGATGAATGACGGCTCAGGATCTTTGGCTCGAGGAAGGAGAAGGGATGGGCGGCTGACGCTCGCATCGCTCCAACAGCCCCCATGGCGGTGAGGACAGTAGCGATGGGCGACGGTGACGAGGGCGGCGGCGGCAGCAGTGGTGATGGGCGACGAAGACGAAGAGTGGGGAGGAAGAAGAAACGATCGTCTTATATAGGGGAGGGACCTTTAGTCCCGGCTCCTGTAAATGCCCGGGATGAAAATACCAGCCGGGACTAAAGGTTATCTTTAGTCCCGGCTGGTATTACGAGCCAGGACTAAAGGTGTATTTTGGAGGGCTGCAAAAAATGCAGCCCACCTTTAGTCCCGGGTGGTAGATCTACCCGAAACTAAAGTTGGGCTGCAGTTTCACTTCCCGCCCGTTTCAAGCTCCATTTGTTTTTTTATATATTTCTTTCTATAAAATGTTAAAGTTTTGTTAATTGCACAGTAAATTAAATACAAGGCATAAAATTATTTTAAAAGAATATGGATTTACTTTTGCTTTATTGCACATAGGAAAATTATGAGACCTAAAGTTTTTTGTTTTTTCTTATAAATATTGAAACATAATGTCATTAATAATTACTATTTCGTTAATGCAAAAATGTAGTGTTTAATTTAAATCATTAAAACTTTTGTTTTCGATTGGAAATTTGTTTTCACATCATTTTAATGTAAATCTTTTCATTTTTTCATCACTCATTGTCCAAAAGCGACATGGAAATCCCACCATCAAACACAAATTTAATTTGAACATAGAAAAAAAAGGAAACACCTAATAAACATCTCTAAATTCACAATTATTACATAATACCTCTAATACACACTATTAAACATCACTATATATATCAAGCGGGCACAGTAGTGAACTTCTTCTTAACGTATATCCTTTGGTTATGATCGCGCCGTAACCATGGAGTGTCCTTATTATTTAGCTGGATGCTTGAGTCTTTATTCACTGAGAAGGGTGGAATTCGGTCATCCTTTTCATAATCTTCTGATATGTCTAACTTGTCTTCAATTCCGATGATGTTTCTTTTCCCTAAAAGAACTATGTGGCGCTTTGGCTCATTGATTGGGTCATTGTTGTTTTTCCCTCTCTTCGGTTTTGTAGACATGTCCTTGACATAGAACACCTGATTCACATCCTTGGCAAGGACGAATGGTTCGTCTTTGTACCCAATATTGTTGAGGTCCACGGTTGTCATTCCATACTAGTTGTTGACTGCGACCCCGCCTCCAGTCGCCTTTACCCATTGGCACTTGAACAAAGGTATCTTAAAAGTAGGTGCATAGTTTAGTTCCCATATCTCCTCTACGCGGCCATAATATGTTTGCTTATTTCCATTAGGGTCGGTGGCATCTATGCGAACACCACTGTTTTGGTTGGTGCTCCTTTTATCTTGGGCTACTGTGTAAAATGTATTCCTATTTATCTCATACCCTTTGTATGTGAGGATATGCTATGATGGCTGCCTAGCCAACAAATATAGTTGCTCATCAATACTCTCATCACCCTAACATTCTTTTCGCAACCAGTCGCTGAAAGTTTCCATGTGCTGACGCGTAATCTAAGCTTTAGACTTCCCTAGAAACTTGGATCGAAGCAACTCTTTATGTGTCTCGATGTACAGATCCACCAAGGAGTTTTGCAAAACTATGTAGTGTGCTTTATTAAAATAATTGTCCTACATACCAATATATGGTTTCTTCCCTAGTGTCCCCTTTCCACTTAGTCTCCCCTCGTGTCGCGATTCAGGAACACCAATCGGGTCAAGGTCGGAATAAAGTCAACACAATACTCAATGACCTCCTCTGTTCCATAGCCCTTAGTGATGCTTCCTTCTGGCCGAGCATTATTGTGAACATATTTCTTTAGGACTCCCATGAACCTCTCAAAGGGGAACATGTTGTGTAGGAACACAGGGCCGAGAATGCTAATCTCCTTGACCAGGTGAACTAGGAGGTGTGTCATGATATTAAAGAAGGAAGGAGGGAACACCAACTCAAAGCTAACAAGACATTGAACCACATCATTCTATAGTTTAGCTAGATCCATTGGATCGATTGCCTTATGAGAAATTGCATTAAGGAATGCACATAGCTTCACGGTGGCTAGATGTACATTTGGAGGTAGAATTCCACTTAATGCAACTGGAAGCAATTGCGTCATGAGCACGTGGCAGTCATGGGACTTTAAGTTTAGGAATTTCTTCTCTGGCACATTTATTATACCCTTTACATTCGAGGAGAGTCCAGATGGTACCTTGATGCTTGCTAGGCATTCAAACATGCTTTCCTTCTCTTCTTTGCTAAGAGTGTAGCTGGCAGGACTTAAGTAATGGCATCCATCATCTATCTTTTCTGGATGCAGGTTGTCTCATTCTTTCAAACATGGTAGGTACTGTCATGCTTCAAGTGTGTCCTTAGGCTTCCCATACACACCCATGAAGCCTAGCAGGTTTACACAAAGATTCTTCATCAGGTGCATCACGTTGATCGCGCAACAGACCTCTAGGACTTGCCAATAGGGTAGCTCCCAAAATATGGACTTCTTCTTCCACATGGGTGCGTGATCGTCTACATTGTTTAGAACAGGTTTGCTGTCATGTGCCTTTCCAAATACTACTTTCACATCCTTGACCATATTGAGTACATACTCACCAGTTCGGTTGCCCAGCTTGGTCTAGTGGTCTGCCTTACCTTTAAAATGCTTGCCTTTCTTTCTTAGGAGGTGATTCGCAGGAAGAAATCGACGATGGCCAAGGTACACAACCTTTTGACATTTTTTCAAGAATATACCTTTAATGTCATCGAAATAGTGCGTGCATGCATTATATCCCTTGTTTGATTATCGTGAAATATTACTTAGAGCAGGCCAATCATTGATTGTTATGAACAACAATGCTCGTAGGTTAAAGTGCTCCTATTTGTGCTCATCCCACACACGTGCACCTAGTCTGCTCCACAAAAGTAGAAGTTCTTCAACTAGTGACCTCAGGTACACATCGATGTTGTTGCCAGGTTGCCTTGGGCCTTGGATGAGCACTGGCATCATAATAAACTTACGCTTCATGCATAACCAGGGAGGAAGGTTGTAGATACATAGAGTAATAGGCCAAGTGCTATGACTACTGCTCTGCTACCCAAAAGGATTCATACCATCCGTACTTAAAGCAAACCTTAAGTTTCTTGAGTCATTTGCAAACTCTAGGAATTCTCTATCGATTGCTCTCCATTGGGACCCATCAGTAGGGTGTCTCAACATATTGTCTACCTTACGGTCTTCTTTGTGCCATCGCAACAACTTTGCATGGTCTTTATTTCTAAACAGATGTTTCAAGCGTGGTATTATAGGAGCGTACCACATAATCTTGGTAGGGATTTTCTTCGTGGGACGTTCACCCTCAACATCACCAGGGTCATCTCGCCTGATCTTATACCGCGATGCATGATATACCGGGCATGCATCTAACTTCTCGTACTCCTCGCCATGGTAGAGGATGTAGTCATTAGGACATGCATGTATCTTCTAGATTTCTAATCCTAAAGGGCAGACTACCTGTTTTGCTTCATACGCAGTGGTGGGCAATTCGTTATCCTTCGAAAGCATCTTCTTTTGGATTTTTAGTAACTCCCCAAATCCCTTGTCAGATACACCATTCTTTGCCTTCCATTGTAGCAATTCTAGTATGGTACCCAACTTTTTCTGCCCCACATCACAAGTTGGGTATAGCAATTTCTTATGATCCTCTAGCATGCGCTCGAACTTAATCTCCTTTTCACTTTCGCATTCTCTTTGTGCGTCATGAATGGCCTGACCAAGATCATCAGCGGGCTCATCTTCTGCCCCTACCTCTTCTTCAGCTTCCCCCATTGCAGTATCATTGAAGGCACCATATTCAGCAATAATGTCATCATCATCCCATTGTTCTTCTTCACCTTCTTCCATTACAACCCCGGTTTCTCCATGCTTCGTCCAACAAATATAGTTTGGCATTAAACCCAACTTCAACAAGTGTGAATGAAGACTCCTTGAGCTAGCATATTCCTTCAAATTCTTACATATGGCACATGGGCAGCACATGAAACCATCATGTTTGTTTGCCTCGGCCACACGTAAGAAAGAATGCATGCCCTCAATGAACTCTTGGGAGCGGCGATCAGCATTGTACATCCAATGCCGGCTCATCTGCATTACATGACATACATACCATATTAAAACCTAGAACATAATTAGTTAATTATATGACATGCATGCCACCACACAAGGTATTAATTTATAAAAGTCTCGCTACAATGTAGACAATCCCAACTACCACTAAAAAAACTAAAGCTAAAATGCACTTTAGCAGCATAAGGATTTTGTGACCAATCCCAACTAAAACAGACAGATCATGCGTTTGTTCAACATCTATGGGCTTCTTCCGCAGGATCACTGCCTCTTGGCGCTGTGCAAGAGAGTTTTGCACGTGTTCAACATACTCTTCCTTCTAGTACAAGCCTGAACATCTAGTGCCATCCCACTGAAATTAAAACAAAAAATTAGAACTTTATTCACAATCATCATGAAAATAAGTATAAATTAACCATAATCATCAAATGCGACAAAATAACTCACATTGCGATCCTGACACTTGTAGAAGATACAGCCCTTGTTGGAACACTCCTTCCTCACCTAATACTCCATCACAATCTTCTCCTCACACTTGCCACATGCAATGAGAGGGAGGTCCGGCCTCAGTCGCTTTGGAACTCGATGAGAGGCCGAGGACCTGGAAGCAGTTGCCATCTACTCTCTATACTCATTTTTAATATAATATAAATTTCTCATTTTTTAAACAAATAAAATTAAAAAACTCTAAAATTCTCTATATCTCTAAACCATGAAGTGTGTTATGCATGCTAGAAATGAAAGTTGAATACTAGTTTTGAATAACTACTTTAACCTTCCTTCATCCAAATATGCAAACTTTAAAGTGATTTTGAGCTTAAATGGCTTACAAATAAAAAAATCCACCATAAAAAACCACATATATCTAGTCCACAAAATGAGATATGCTTCTGGTGAAACATGAGAGTATAAAGTTGGTAACCTTTAGAACCGAAGAATCGATGGAGGAATCGAAGAAATCTTGTGATTACCGGCGATGAGGAAGAAGAGAGGCTGGCGATGAAGCAAGAACACTGAGCTCAAAGTGGCTTGGGCTCAGGGAGGAAGAAGGGGTATATAGGAGGGGATCTTTAGTCCTAGTTGGAGACAGCAACCGGGACTAAAGGTCCCTTTCTAGTCCCGGACGGAGCCTCCAGCCGGGAGTAGACTTTTACTTCCGGTTGGAGGGACCAACCGGGAGTAAAAGTTTACCTTTAGTCCTGGTTGGTAGCTCCAACTGGAACTAAAGGTCCCCTGCAGCAAAAGCCTGTCGCAATAGCCATTGGGCGGGGACCTTTAGTCCCGGTTGGAGCTACCAATCGGGACTAAAGGTTTCTCTAGTCCCGAGCGCGAAAAATACCGGGACTAAAGCCAAATTTCGAAGTGGATCAAAAGTCGTTTCTCTACTAGTGTCATGGCCTTGCAAGGAGCCACAACTCTGGAAGGAGGATTCCTTGAGCTTTTATTCATGTTTCATGATTATAAAGCGATGTGCGGTCGATCCACAAACAAGGAAAATGAAACTAATACCACCACACCCTAGTGGTGGTATCACTGTAAAACCCTCAGGGAACGAAGTTGTGGGAGGAGGCTAGATGAAGCAAAAAATGAACTCGCAAGCCCTCTCACAGAGTCACAGCCCCTAGGAACAGAGCGCGTGGAGGGAGAGAGTGGCAGGACTGCTTAGCTCCAACAAGCACCTTGGCAACTGCTCTGATGCCAAGATGGAGCAAAAGGGAGGCCAACGTGTATCCATGTCACAAAGGCTACACTGCCCCCTACACGGTAGCCACACCACTATCTCCTTCCCCGCTCGCAAGTCCCCTTCTAGCACCAGTTGACAATGAGGTGCCATCAGCCTTTGGGCACCACTAGTAACCCTCAGTGGGACACAAAACCACAACCGCACGGTCCTCCTCAGGCCCTTTTCCTTGCAACTCCTAGCCGCTCAGAGAGGTGAAAGAGCAGTTCATAGTTATGGCTGTGGGTTCGTCAAATGGTGGAAAGGTCTACATTTATAGGCCAGGGATGGACTGAGCAGCCTAAAACCCCCACACCACATGGTGAACTATGGGAAGCCACAACCAATGTCAAATGCCCACATAAGGTTGGGGAAATCAAGACCTCCCCAATGGCAAGGCCAGTACAACGTCGACAGGACCACTCGGTCTTGCCTAGATCATGAACCCCGACACACAGCACACTAACATGACAGGGCTCAGCGATCATGTACCACATCGTCAGGTCATCCTGATGGGGCTAAGCACAATGGCCACCTACCACATTGAACACACTAGCCCACAAGGGGTCATGCGATGAAGCCAGGCTCAATGCACATGCATCTTCGTGCTTTCACAATCACTTCGTGATCATGACAACACTTGGAGGCTACTATCAGGATTATAATCCCAGGGTGTCTCAAGGCACCGATTAGTTGGTGGGCCATGTGGCCCATAATATATCAGCTAGCAAAGGACCGAACGACTGAGACCCAACTGAGCCAAGCGAACTAGTCTAGGGTCAGCCATGACCCCTTCCTTCTATCTCAGCCGCATGATGAATAGAAGACACATGACCTCTTCACCGTCATGACCCCTAGGAGGAACATGGAGAGGCTAAGCCTAGCCAAACACGCCCACTCTAGCAAAGGTAAGCATGCTACTCTGACTCCGTAAGGACTGAGGGGACAATGGTCACCTTGGTTCGATAAGATGCCATCCCTGCACCATGCTGTGTAGACAAGACAACACTGCACGACAATGATAGCTAGTATGGTGATCCACTATCCAAATACCATCTGATAGGACACATGTACGATTCTACCCACCATGGGATAGGATCTATGATGAAGGCCTTGACTTAGAGGCCACCCAAACCGGTGGGAGCCACAACCCCAACGCTTGGGGTTGTGGCTCTTAGCTCCATAAGCCAACCGAGTGATCGATGACCTAGAGACGGCTACCAACTCTAGTACGATGCCTGAGGGAACCAGGAGGCAAAGACGAAGACCATGGTGGAGACCACGTCGCACAGGATGGTTGATGAACCACCATTGCATCTATAGTGCCACCATGGCTGGCATAGTATCACCATGTCGCACCATGCCATGACGTGGCCACGAGACCATGATGACAACCATGTCCAAACGTGCTCCACAAGATGGCATAGCTTGCAAGCCAAGTTAGCTAGGACCTCCCTCAGGATCATGACCCTTTGGTTGGGAGAACCTCCTTCTATGTACATGCCCTGACCCCAAACTCTATATAAGGGCAGCTAGGGCACCCGTCTTGGGCATCTGGAACCATTTGATCCCAACTTTCATTCACTCATTCTTACACTGTAGAAGGGCTCCTGAAGCTTCCCTTTGGGTAGCCTGTCTCCTAGCTCTAGATCACCTACCTCTTCCACCATTCTTGCACCTCCATTGTAAGAACTTTAGAGCACTCAAGCGAGGAACACGTACTCGATCATCTCTAAGACTGGATGTAGGGCTTTGGCCTAAACTAGTATAAATCCTTGTGTCTTTCGGATCCTACCATCGTCTTTCTAGAGCAGTGCTGTAATCGTATAAGTTTACTGGTCTGGTTTACAAAACACCAACAATGGGAAATGGAATGGTTTGAGTTCTTAGGCACCACTATCCTTATTTTATACAGGATTCAATGACACGTAAATAGTGCATTCAAACGGGTGAAAAACTTTCACCCAAATGGTTCTCAAAACTCGGGAAGGCATTACTGCTAGCTAGCGCAACGCTATTGGCATTTCTAAACGCAATCACCAAGTATGGAGTAAGAATCCATCCTCGGTAATGGCGCTAGAAATGCTTATTGGTATTTCTTAGCATCATCACTAATGATTAGCAATGCCACTAAGTAATAGCCTTGATCTACATCCCAGAGAAGTGGATGCAGAGGGCTGCTCTTTCTTTGGCCTCCATACCATCTTGTTTGTTCTTGGTGGTGTGGTGGTGGACTTCAGAGCTTTTTCTTTTGGTTTCCGCACCGGCTTGTTCTTCTTTGGTGGTGTGGGAACAACTTTTGGAGTCTTTTCTTTTGTCAATTGTTTAACTTTTTTCTGCTCTGGCTACTTTTTGATGTCTTTGTTCTTTTTCATAGGCCCGTCCACCATTTGAGGTTGGATATGGACATCCCTTAGGCCTTGTGGGTTCGGCCCTTACTTGATACAAATCATGGAGCATTGCTCCTTCCTGGGCCCGAAGGCGAATTTTTTCTTCATTTCCATGGATATTGAAGCGGATTTCTCTGCCTCCAACCTCAATTTGGGCTCCTACAATGCTCAAGAATGGTCACCCAAGGATGAGAGTCAATTCTTTAGAGACCTCCATGTTGAGCACCACAAAGTCAATAGGGATGTAGCAATCCTAGATTTTCACTAGAATATCTTTGGCTATCCCTGCCGAGTAGTGGACCATCGAGTCGACTAGCTGAAGCATCATTGGTGTTCACATCAATTGCGTGAGGTTCAACTTGTCGAAGATGGCCTTAGTCATAATGCTTACGCTAGCCCCAAGGTAACACAAGGCTTGGTCGAAGTACTGGATCCTGATGGAACATGAGATTGTGGGGCACCTAGGATCCTTTTCATTTCAGGAAAGTCGAGTATAGCAGCGCTACACTCTTCTGTCAGCTTGAAGACATCTGTGGATGGTAGTGGTCGCTTGTTTTTGATAATGTCCTTGATGTACTTAGCGTAGGAAGGTACATACAAGACGTCCATTAGGGGGATGCTTACATGTATCTTCTCGATCATCTCAACAAAATGAGCGAATTGCTCGTCCACGGCTTGCTTGCGGTTCCTTGTGGGAAAAAGCAGGTAGCTGGTGTCGACGAAGTCCTTTGGTGCTTCTCCTCTTCTTGTTCTTTTTCTTTTGTTGAAGGTTCAGCCTCTTGGCGCTCTTTTGCCTTTCATGTAGACTGCTTAGGGTTTGGTGGATCACGAGTGGTCTTACCACCCCTTGTGGTCACTGTTTTTACATTTTCATGAGAATTCTCAGGTTGAGCGGGAATTTTTTCATTACTGTCAATAGGAATTGCGGTAGCTATTTGAGCTAGTTGTGTTTCTATCATTTTATTGAAGCTCATTTGGTTCTTAGCAGCAGAAGTTAAGCCTTCTATTTGAGAATTTATATTTTTGAGAATTTTATCATTGGTTGTAAGCTTTTTAGTCAAACTCTCATTTATTTTTGCTTGCCCTAGTACCAAGTCTCTCAAAGATGGTTGATTCAAATTGTAATTGTAATTATAGTTCAAATTACCTTGCGGGCGGGACTGGTTGTTCCACCCGTTATTACCTGGTTGGTGAAACCTATTGTTGATGAAGGCAGCTTCTTTGTGGGTTTCAGGGCAATCATTCTCTGAATGGCCAACGTTCCCATAGACTTCACACGTTATGTGTGAGTCCATGGCTTGGATGGTGCCCACCATGGCATCTTTCTCTTGGGCCCGTTCATCTAGTCTTTTCATCAATAAATCTATTTTTGCAAAAAACATATCCGACTCCTTCACAATATGCATTCCTTTTTGTGTTTTCCTTTCCTCTTCCCAGCTTTGATTCGACACCATTTTATTGATGAGAGCCGTGGCTCCATCAATGGTGAGGGAAAGGAAGGCGCCTCCAGCAACAGCGTCGAGGTGGCCCCTAGACATAGGTATTAATCCATCATAAAAATTTTGGAGCACTAACCAGTTTTCAATCTCGTGGTGCAGGCATGCTTGGATGTAGTCCCATAGCCTCTCCAACGCCTTGGGAATGGTTTCCATGGAGCTTTGCTAGAAGTTGGAAATTCATCCCCTCAGGGCATTGGTTTTGCCCATGGGGAACAACTTGGGGAGGGACGTTGTGGAACATTTGTCCCATGTCTTGATAGCTTACTTTTCCTTGTAAAACCACTGCTTCGCCTTCCCCAAGAGGGAGAAGGGAAACAAGTGGAGCCTGATGCTCTCAGGTGCGAAGCCTTGATGATGATCATGTCGCACAACTCGAGGAAGTGTTGGAGATGCACGTTTGTGTCCTCGCTTGGCAAACCATGGAATTGGTTTGCCTACACCATCGTGATGAGGCCGGTACGAAGCTCGAAGTTCCCATCACCGATGTTGATAGCCGGCCCAATGAGCACGTTGGCAATAGCAGGGTGGAGTAGTCGTGGAGGGTCTTGGCCATGATTGGAGTAGTGGATGGTGCAGGAGTGACTAGTTCGACTATCGGTGGAGTGGCAGAAGAAGAAGTGGTACGGGACCGTTTCTTCCTTAGGACTGCCTCTGGATTTTTGATATAGTTTTCTGGCAGTTTGTAACCGGTCATACACTATCATGTTTTCATCCACAATAGGAGAAAACAAGCAAAGTTAGCCTGCATAAATAATGGCTACCTTACATGCATATTATCATGAACATGTCCTACTATATTCTTTAATCAATATGCCTTCCCCGGTAATGGCACCAGAAATATTTGTTGGCATTTCTAAATGCAATCACCAAGTATGGAGTTAGAATCCATCCCCAGCAACGGTGCTAGAAATGCTTGTTGGTAGTCATCACTAATGATTAGCAATGCCACTAAGTAATAGCCTTGATAGTTTCTTAACAATTTTAGATATTTATCCTCAAGCGCACGGAGCTATCATTGTAGCATTTCACCTGAAAGTATTTAGGGTATCATATTTATATTTTTCCAAAGGAAGGCAATTGATTAAGAGTCTAGTATGGATATGAACTTGAATAATAATGCTTGCAAGTACACCAATGTTTATAGCAGGGATAAGAACGGTGATTTCAAGATAGTGGACACACACTTGGCATTCCTCAAAGGATAAAATAGAAAAGAAAGAATAAAAGAATAATCCTAAGTCGAGCAGGCATTGGTCTAGTATAGTCATACATAGATTAGTTAATGATCATACAAGTTACATAATTAGTCTTAGGGCTAAGTGTGAAGCAGGTCGGGAGGCCACTGAGTACTGGTCTGCTTGTAACCTCATGTGATAATTAAGACTCCTACACCCTAGTCGAACATGGGGGATTACAAGGGACGGACAGGGCTGTCACCACCTGCCGTCTACCCCTCAACCGTGAAAAGAGACAATGCATTCACCTGTCTCTCCATACCCAAGCACCACGCTTGCGTATATAGAAACTATCCAAATCCCCCCAGGTCCCCGACCCTACGGATCGACAGGTAAAGAACTTGGGCACACCTAATAGTGCGATGAACTGCAACCTCAACTTTGCTCTAATTCCAATTATATAAGTTATATGAGTGTGTAAGCATAAAGTTAAGTATGCTACTTTCATGACACGTAAACTATAGACTAGTTCATATATCAAGATTATAACACAATAACTATACTCTAGTTCATAAGTATGACTATATATAACACTCCAAAATTCCTATTTTGGATTGTTATTATAAAATGCTAAATAAAATAAAGGATTTAATTTTTTTTCTAAAATATTTCTAGATTTTATTAGTTGTTGTCATTGCAAAATGAGGAAAATGTGGATTTTTTTAAAACTTTTATGAAGTAAAAGAAAAGGGGTGATTTGTTTGTTTGCTTGTGTGCCTTTGCTTTGTCTTTGATGTGTGAAGAAAAATGAATTTATAAAATTTGAGCAAACCACGATTAGGTCCCTTCGGTTTTTGGAAAATAAAGCTTAAAAAGGAGTATTTCCAAAACTAGTTCTAATTTTAGTTTGAAAAACTTTTTAAAAAATGTGTTTAATAGAAAAGGAGTTTTGGTTTTCAAAATAGTCTAAAAGCATGATCCAAAAATAATCCCAAAATATGAAACAAATTTGAGCAAGAACCCTTCTGAAAAATCCCTTTTTAAAATTAGGAAAATTTTTTCCTTTTTCTTTTTCTTCTTTCTCTTAATTCTGGCCTACCTCCGCTTGTGGCCCAGCTTGGCCCACCACCGCGGCCCAGCCACGAGCAACAGCAGCAGCAGCCAGCACCCCTACCTGCCTTGGTCACTCCTGTGCCCAGCTCTTGGGCCTCGGCCCAATTCGCAGCCAGCTTCCCGCACCCACCCGCGCGCGCAACAGTTGGTCCACCAGCAGCCATGGCCCAGCGGCACCAGCGGCGTAGCCGGCTCCCACCTGCAGCCCCTGCCAGCCGGACCCCGCCTGCTAGCCATGCCGTGAGGCGCTGCCAGCTCGGCCCCACGCATCAGCAGGAGCAGCCCTTCTTCCTCGCTACTCCGCATCGCGTGGACGCCGTCGTCACCGTCGATTCACCCTTGTGCGCTTCACTAGGATCCCTGATGCCTATTTAAGGAAGGTCTCAAGTACACTACGCCCCTCTTGGAACCCTAGGGCAGCCGCTGCCGCCATAGCTGCACCCCCGAGCTCGGCGCCACCGCCATCGATCTATGCCACGGCCGCGCCTCAGTTGACTATAGAAGGTTCAAAAGCTTTGTAGAGACCTAACGAACCCTCTAGTATCGATCTCTCCCTCCCTCTCTCTCTCTGTTGTGCACACGTGCTCGCCGAAGTATCACCGCCGTGCGCGGTCTGCCGCACCACGTCTACTGCCGGCTCTGACCATTCCCCACCGCGGGGAGGTACCCCGCCGAGTTCGCCGCCCCGCGTGCTCCACTCTCATGCCGACCACGCAGGTTCTAGTGCCCCATAGTGCCACCCCGGTGTGTTCACCGCCGCCATCCAAGGCGCTCAACCATGCCAACCCGCCTTGTCGTCGCTATCGCCGAAGAGAACCCACCTACCAAGTTTGAGATGTCACGCTCCATCTTCCCCATGCCATTGCCTTGCCCCATCGAGCCCTGTAGCCGCCGCATCACCACGCTCCAGCGATCTCCGGCTGGCGTCCATGGCGCACCGCTGCGCCATACGCGCTGACCACCGCCAGCCATGGTCAAACCAGCCCCGACCGTGCCCCGGCCGTCCAATCCAAAATGGGTGGCCTAGATCCCATCTAGCTCCTAGTCAACCCTAGGTCAAATCAGCAACGTCAGTAGCGGACTCAGCAGACGCTTCATCAGCCACGTCGATGCCACGTAAGCACCGCATGAGCAAAGACCACGTCAACGTGGTCAACACCCGGTCAGCCACAACCTATTTGCATAGAACCTCCTGACATTTGCGTTAATTAACCCTCGGTCCACGCTAGATCAAATTAATTAGAATAAGGTCCCTTTTATGTTTTAGGCCCTAAGTTTTCGGTTAATAGAACCCATCGTCCAAGCACTGTCGGTTTTGTGAGTTAGCCCTCTGGAGTTCGATTTATTCACGTTTAGTTCCTCAATTTCGTCTGGTAGACCCTAGATTTAGTGTTTCTTCGCAGATAGGTCCCTGAAAGCCTGTTTTAGTTATAACTTGCGTGTCATAGCTCGGTTTAAACCCATTCTTGTCGCGTTAGTTTTGTAATGACGTAAGCTTCGCGTTAACAATGCTTTTTACCATGCCATGTGTTTATGAATTAAATCATAATAGTACGATTAATGTTTATCTAATGTTTTTAATATATAAAAGCAACTTAGGCTTATACATCAGTTTTTCATAAATTCATGTTAACATGATTAATACCAACATTAATGCCTTTTCAATTATGACTTGATTAGATCAACCTTGAAATATATAATATTCAATTAGTTGCCCTCACCTACTTTATGGTTTCTAAAATTATAAATATTTAAATGATCTAAATACTATGAAATATTTATAAATAAAATATGACTAGGGTTTAACTCCGGCTTTTATAATTCCATATAATTTGGTTAATTCAACTTTAGGATACTTATCTAAAAAATTCATCACTTTATTTTATTAACTAAAATGATTCAAGCGTATAGTCTGTCCGCTCCGTTATGTGTAGACCTCAATAGACGTGTCCTCTTAATGATAGCTCCATTCTTAGTCGTTCTTACGCTCTCGCGACCATAGCACCGAGCCATGTCGTTTAGTGCGCTCTCTTCAAGCGTTTCTTGTGAGTGATCTGTTCTTAGTTGTGTCTTGTCTGTTTGTGTTGCTTGGTTGCTGCGAGTAGAGGAAGCGTGGTTCGTTAGCGCTAAAGACCAGGAGTTGAGGACTAACAGTAAAGCAGAAGCTGGAGACCAGAAGATAGAGGCCAAAGACTTCTAAGCAGCTTAACTTTGAGAAAAAGGCAAGTGCACGCTCCCTTTGATCATATTTTACCTATGAACTTTAATTACATTTACTTTTCATTGCATGTGTCTAAATTATGCAAACCCTTAGGACATGACTAGTCTTCTTAATACCTTCCTTGTATTACCTGGGGTTCAATATTTGGGTAGTGTAGTTATGCTTAGCTGCTCCACCCACAATTATTACATGTTAATAATGATGGATAATGACTACCTTAAAGATGATTAATGATTAATGATGATTAATGGCTACTATGATGATGGAGAAGTGATGATGCTTATAGCATTGTGGTTGAGGTGATGAAAGGAGGAACGAGTATTGGAGCTTGGCCTAGTTTCCGGGGGTATCCGTGTCCGCCCTCCCTAAGGACCTATTCATGGAGCGGCCACCTGGGACTTACCGTACAGCTTCAAGTTATATGGCTCTGGCTTGACATAGTATCAGGACCTCTACTAGTAGGGTGTGACTTACCGGGTGGGTGCTGCATGGTGGTTTAGGTTTTGAAGTATGGTAATTTGGGTCTCGTGGCTACGGGGACGGTTGCCATGCGCCAAAGCTCTTCCTAGCGGGTTGCACTCTATTAGCTGGAACCTGTGAATAGTCTCATAGTGAAACCCTGCCTGCTCACCTTGAAAGTGTTTTGGGGAATGGACCGCCCCGGGCGATTGGGAATCATGACTTGAAGTGAAAGTGTACACCTCTGCAGAGTTAAAACTGATATATTAGCCGTGCTCACGGACACGAGCGGCCCAGACTCTCACATGATTAGAACTTGACTCACTTGGACTGTGGACGCGATTTATGGATTGAGGTGGCTACCTCGTGCTTTGGTGGGATTGCTATCCCGTGTTCTTATCGGGGTTGCTACCCTGAGTTACTATTTGAGGTTGCTACCTCGGTAATAATTATAATAATGATGATGATTAATAATATTGTTAATTTTACTCCATTTAATTAAGGGTTGGGATATTTTACTCACATTAGTAACATGGTGTTTTAATAAAAGTTATCAACTAAAATGCTAATTTGCAGTCAAACGGTGTCAACGTTCCTTTTGATTAAGCCTTGCATGTCATATACTTTCTGTCTGTACTTGTTGAGTTCGATATGGACTCACCCTTGCTATTCCCCCCACCCCTAGTGTGTAGCAAGGTGTTACTCAGAAGAAGGATAAAGATGTAGAGGAGTTTTCCAAGGTCTGTCAGAAGTGCTTGGCGTACAGAACCGCCAGTCAGTCGTCCCTGAGAAGATTGGAGCCCGAGAAGATGTTTAGCACCCATTCCGTGTACTCTAATAGTTGTAAGTGTTTATATAATTATGTTATTCCGCTTTGTAACACTATTTTTTGATATTTCTATTTTGATGTTATATGTGTGGACTTCCTAGGCACACATATGACGAGTGTTAATCTTCTTTTGAAAACCGGGCATGACAAAATGGTATCAAAGCGGTGTTGACTGTAGGATGTATGCCTAGATAGCATTGGTCGATCTCTAAAACATATTTTACTATAAAACTATTTTCTCATCCCTTGACTCTTTGACTTTGATTATTTCCTCATCGTTGTCATGTTGTATCCCATCCTTGATAGCTTCCTTTGAGCTATTTCCTGCTTATTTCCCTTGGCTTTTGGTCTGTGTTGTTTTACTAAAATTTTCGGATCCATCTTGTTCAAAATTTCGATGGCCTTTCATTATCCATAATATGCCCTTAGGATGACCACCATTGTTGAAGAAGCACGTGTAGTGTCGTTGGTGTGCTATGTGCTTGTCTTGCTTGTTGTGTTGCTTGTGTGTAGTCTCTGTCCTTGTGTTCCGAAGGAGGCCCGGAAGGTATCGTCTTGAGGATTAGCTTGATCTGTGTTAAGTGGGGTAGTGTCCTCTCTTATCCTACCTATCTTAGTATCAATCCTAATCATTGTCATCTTTTCTCTTACACCGTACCCTGCTTTATGTCTTTATACTCTTGCTCATTCTACCTTTGCCTAACATCAGATGGTGAACCCAGGAGATGATGTCAAAGGAAAGAATACCTGTGATCAGAGTCATCAAACGACTTCTGCAACTCAGTTGAGCAATGAGCAGATGATAGCCTGGCAAGCTCAGATACTAGAAATGGCAGCTGATCAGATGGCCAGACTCCAGAACATACTATCGGTACAAGTTTTACTTCTCTAGGGTGACATTGTGAAGGAGCTCGTATCAAGTGTTAGGAGGACCCAGCTATGCCATGCTTGTCCCCAATGAAGGAGAAGCCCTCGTCTATGCAGGAACAAGTGCTAACTGGAGTTGAACGACAGAAAGATTCTCAGCTTCATTCAGAGAAGACCATGACTGAAACTCAGGAAGGATCAATGAAGAGACAAGTAGCAGAAGCCTGGAAGAACATGGAATCTAAAGAGGGTGATATCAATGAGGCGCTTGGGATTCAAGAACCGTGCCGTTGTTGTAGGCATTATGGTTTACCTTGTCTTCAGAGCAAGTTAGCTGAAGGAAAAGCCGAGGCACCCCAGGATCACCAGACTGAAGGGTACAAGAAAAGGAAGGCAATCTCACTAGAGCCACGATTAAGTGTCGAGCCAAATCTGAGTTCTACATCATAGTCATCTCAAGTTCCGAACTCTCATCAAACACATTTGCATCTCGAGGAGTCAAATACCCCTCAAGCCACATCTGCTATGCCAGAGATATGTCTAGATGGATGGACCATCACATGTAAAGAATTTCAGCCCCAGAGGAGCAAGCAAGCTAAGAAGCAAACTGGTGAAGGAACTCTAGTGAAGGTGAACCCACAGAATCAAGAAGTCAGTAGCACCCTAGCTAGTCATGGCATATCAACTCAAGGAACTCAACGTCAGGATAGCACATATGGGAAAACTGTTAGCAATGCTTGTTACCATTGTCACGAAGAGGGAAATTTCATGAGGCACTGTCCAAAGAAGTACCCATATGTGTATGGAGACAAAAATCAGAAGCAAGGTTTGGTCCAAAAAGAGAGTGTTAGTGATGCACAAAACAACACCTCTATGAAGAATCCACAGTTACTCGATGGGAGAAGTCTAAATCGGGATGTAATAGGGCAATCACTAGCAACAGTTCGTCAAGCTCAAGGCAAAGGCAGCCAGGCATCAGGAAATAAAGTGAAGCAAAGTGACGTTAATGGTAGATTGAACTATGTGGATTTGAGTACTACTCGTGAAGCACAAAATGTGGTGTTTGGATCGATTCCAGTCAACTTAACCCTTGCCACAGTTTTGTTTGACCCTTGCTCCTCACATTCTTTCATCTCAAGCAAATGTGTTGCTGATCATAAGATGCTTATTCTTCCAATGAGGAAACTCATGCTAGTTAAATCACCAAGAAGGAAGATAAGAGCAACCCGCAATGCCCAAAAGTTAGTCTAGACATAAGGGGTGCCAAGTTTGTGGCAAATCTTACAGTTTTGGAGTCATTGGAGATTGACATTGTTCTTGGAATGGGATGGTTATCAAGTGCAAAGCTATTGATACACCTCTGTCAAGCACAGAGAAGCTTAGTGCTGTGGACGGTGATGCACTAGGGCCGGATGATTCTACTAAATACCGAAGCTTAGTTGGTGCATTGCAATACTTGACACTTACTCGACCTGATATTTCCTTTGCTGTGAACAAAGTTTGTCGGTTCTTGCATGCACCTACAACAGTTCATTGGAGTGCGGTGAAATGAATTCTCAGATACATACGAGGGACATTGAATCTTGGACTCAAGATTGGAGCCTCAAAATCTATGATTGTTAGCACATTTTCTGATGCCGACTGGGCAGGCTGCGTGGATGATAGAAGATCAACCGGCGGGTTTGTTGTATTCCTTGGTGATAATCTCGTCTCATGGAGTGCAAGGAAACAAGCAATGGTATCACGGTCTAGCACATAGGCTGAGTACAAATCACATGCAAACGCAACGGCTGAGATGATTTGGGTACAAAAGCTGTTAACTGAACTTGGAGTCCCTCATCCTCCCATGGCTCGGCTATGGTGTGATGATTTGGGTGCAAAATATCTTTCTGCAAAACCTTTGTTTCATGCTCGAACAAAACACATAGAGATTGATTTCCATTATGTCAGAGAGAGAGTTGCACAGATGTTATTGGACATTCGGTTTATTAATTCAGGGGATCAGGTGGCGGATGGGTTCACCAAAGCTCTTCCTCGTGTGAAGCTACGAGAGTTCAGGAACAATATCAACCTTTGTATGTGGCTGAGATTGAGGGGGGTGTTAGACGATAGGCATCTCCTCTAGTGTCTAGGCATGGGTTGTTCCTAGATTGTAGCTCAAGATGTATATCTCTCTAATCTGTTATAACAAACTTAACCCTTGTACAAGCCACCGTCGGGGGCTGTTCCCGAGCTATTTAACACGAAGCCGAGTGCCAGAGAGAGGCAACTCGTTGAACCCATTTTCACAACTACAACCATTAACCTTTCAAGTTATTATTATATCCTTTGTTATTTCCTTTACATATACATGTATATAATGGATTTTCTCATGCCAACCAAAAGTTTTTTAGTTAGCTCATCTAACTATCTGTGTTGGGTCGCGCAACAGCATGTCTGCATTCACTCATCCACGCCTCCAACATCTCTCCTCCTTGCTGCTTCACCTTCACTCAACTAGAGATCCAGAGTTTTCATCAAAAAAAAAAAACTAGAGATACAGAGTCATGGCCACGTGCCAACGTACCCTTTTGACCAATGAGAAAAAATCGATCACTCAGGGGCCGGCCCAGCACTAAGGCAGCTAAGGCCATGGCCCTAGTCATGACCCAAATAACCAAGGAGTAGGTCTTCATTTTTTTTTGGCCCAGCCCAACAAACAGCAGCATCCAGAGTCGGGGAATACACTAATACAGGACAAGGGTATGTTTGGAACAAATGAATGAAAAAGGGAGGAATAGAAAAAAACCACATGAATAGAGTGGAGTGAAAAGTGAAAAATTACATGATTCTAAAACACAAGAATTAATACTTTGAGCTATTTGAATAGTAGAAATATGGTTGAAGCATCGCATGTCCCTAGACAATAAATTAGTTCTAACCATTGTTGCATTCTAAAGTGATTATTCAGGATACATATGTTATCTCGCATATTATTATTTAATTCATTAACTACATCGATCTTTTACTTTAGCAGCTGTACTCTCTATTCATTAACTACATCAATTCTTTCTCCTGGACGTTATTATCTTCTTTTATCTGCTCTCACTATACAAGACAGGAAGGGCGCATGCAGCCGTGATAAGCGCCAGCGTGATTTCCATTGGTTCTAACCGGATGTTTTTTTCCTGTGAAATGCATGTAGCTCGTTTCCCTCCTTTCCCTTGTTCCAAACACACCCACATGCTTCCTTTCCTTAGGAATGGCACCCTCCAAAAATCTTGTAAAAATCCTACAATCCAAACAGGCCCTAAGAGGGTTAGAAAGAGTTTGCCTGCTGGCTGACCTGCTCTGCTCACCCGCCGAGCGGGGCCAGGGAGCCGAGGCGGCCACCGTTGGGCCATGGCCGGCAGGCGGGCAGCCAGCGACCGGCCAAGGCGGAGAAGAGCCCTGCGGAGCACAGATCAGAGGCCAGAGGGGGCGAGGTGGTGGCAGGTGACGGTGTGGAGGTGGGCCAGGTGGCAGAGCGGGCGAGCGGCGTGACTCGGACGCAAGCGAGGAGGCGAGGAGCTGTCGTATCCCGTAGGGGACTTACTAGCGCCCGGACGTCCAGAGCAAATGAGCATGCCCCGACACCCCGAACATGCTGTTGTGCTAGCCCGCCCGCGCTTGCCATTGCACCGTATCACTGCTGCAGGGGCGCACGTCCGCCCCCCGTCTACCTCGCCCTGCCCCGCACACACACCCTGGCTGCGCCTGCCACTCCTTCCCCCTAACCCCCTCCGCTCTCTGCGCAGGCGGGACCCGAGAGCCTAGATGAGGACGATCACGCTCTATCCGTAGGACCCTAGGCATGCCGTGCACGCCATCTGTCGGCCCCCGGCTCGCCGCGCCCCTTCCCCCGGTGCTCAGGCCGGGCCCCCATGAGTCTCTGAATATACCTCTAAAATACGAAACACTTGCAACATAAAACAATAGAATGCAATATACAGTGGCGGATCCAGAAACGAGTCACGATGGGGGCTAAATAACATAGGACTAAAAATCATACCAGCCATACACTAATAATACAAACCATAAAAAAACAAATGTCGATACCAATTTAAAGCATTCAAGTACTTTGTAGAAATATTGTAAAATCTTACTAACATATTGTTTTCACCAAGAAGAATGAAGGAACTCAAAGATCCCAAGATCGTGTCATCAAGGAATCAATTGCATAAAGATCAATATCAGCTGATTCAAATGCAGCACTGGAATTGGCTCTTTTCGGATGACGCCAGCAGATAACGACAAAAGCTGTGGTTGGCATCGGGAAAACATATTGGACTCTATAAAAAGGGAAAGATTAGGGTCCAAGTTATCTTAAATTATGAATGTTTTCTCTTATACCAAAGATTGTAATAAGTCGTGCTTAAGTAGGATTCATGCTTAGGTTCCGGGTATAAATATTGGACCCCGGATATTGTATAGGACATCCAACTAATCCATACAAGTTACTTTTTTTTGGCTCCATGCCAACCCTTAGGAGTAGGAGTAGAGTAGATCTTGGCGAGTTCTTCAAAAAGCAGGACTGCATCGGTCCGGCCGACCTCTGGTTTGTCTGTAAGTACCGTCATGGCTTATACTTCCGTTTGTACGGCTGCATCGGTTAAGTTTGACCTCCACTGTGAACTCTAGTATAAGCTAGTTATCGACTCTTGTCTAGTTCAAGTATGGTTGCATCGATCCGGTCGACCTCCACTACTCGAACAAGATTAAGGTCAAGTTATCGACTCTACCTAATGGTGGCGTCCTTCGGGTAGATTCATTAAGTTACCGATCTTGCTGGTATTCTTACTGTTATTAATGTTCAGCAACATCAATTTGCCCGATCGACATCGATCTAGATCGGCCTTAGGTCCTTTTAGTCCATCGTTTGCTTTGTTACAACACGATATTTCATACAATGAACGACGTGTTATGTTTTATCGGCTGTTCTACTTCAATCTTGATCATGCATAGTATGCGGTTAAGGCATGCATGATCTTGAAGAGGTTTGCTGGCTAGTTAAATTTGGTTTATAGTTCGCTATTATGGTTGTAGTGATCCGGTCGATCCCCACTGATGGCACTTTAGATCGGAGGATGCTAGTTGGTAAATTTGTTCTCGATCAGGTGTGACCTTAACTGTTTGCTATGCCTGCATTGGCTAAATAGCCGATCGCCTGTGCTCTAACGCCTATAGTGTGTCTCCATGATTCTATTAAATGTGAATAGATCTATGTGCTTTAAAGGTTTGATTTGTTGTCTTTATCACGATTGTCATCGATCCGGTCGAACCTCACTATTAGAGATAACAGGTTAGGTCTAATGAGTTCATAGATTGTCTATGTTAAATAGTCAATTGTTCACATGTTGTAGTCCTTTTCCACCTGAATCGGTTATTTTAGCTTATTTGCCTGAGCCTTCACGTATTGCATGTCTTTTGGAAAGCCTATCCAAGTATAGATGTTTCTATGGATTCTTCTATTTTAGTTTGTTATTATCATCACAGCTGCCCTCAATCCGATCGAACCTCACTGTTGATGGTAACAGATTAGATTCAGAGCGTTTGAAGATCCATTTATACTAGACAATTGATTTGTTTGCATGTTATATCCTTTCTCGTTAGATTCATCGGCTCAATGCTTTGCACTGATAACAACCACCTACCTGATGATTTTACTTACACCCGCGGGCATTGTACCTATCAACATAAAATCAATCATGACCCGCAAGCTTTCCAGTCCTAAACAGCCGATTTCTTCGCGAATCGGCTATTTAGTCGATTTTCCCGTCTGGCTGCTCCTGAAGCGGCACACTTGGAACTGTCTGGACAATGACCGGCATGTTCCACCTTATATTACTGATAAAATTTCTTTCCTTGTCAATGGAAGGGTTAAATTGACTAGCACGCCTCGGTAGGAACACGCATGGTCGACGGGTCCTGCGTTGAAGCCAAGCGGATCTACGAGCTCAGCCTAATTAGATCCTTCCGGCTTGTTGTGTGCCGACACATTTTCGTGCCAACACACATTCTAGCACCGGGAAGAAGAATGCGAGAACTCAAAGCTCCTAAGATCGTGTCATCAAGGAATCGATTGCATAAAGATCGATATCAGCTGATTCAAATGCTGCACTAGAATCGGCACTTTTCGGATGACGCCAGCAGATAACGACAAAAGTTGTGGTTGGCGTCAGGAGAAACATATCGGACTCTAAAAAGGGAAAGATTAGGGTCTAAGTTATCTTAAATTAGGAATGTTTTCTCTTATGCCAAAGATTGTAATGAGTCGTGTTTAAGTAGGATTCATGCTTAGGTTCCGTGTATAAATATTGGACCCCGGCTATTGTAAAGGACATCCAATCAATCAATACAAGTTACTTTTTTCGGCTCCGTGCCAACCCTTATGAGTAGGAGTAGAATAGATCTCGGCGAGTTCTTCAACAAGCAGGGCTGCATCGGTCTGGCCGACCTCCGGCTTGTCTGTAAGTACCGTCATGGCTTATACTCCCTCCATCCCAAATTGTAAGTCATTCCAAGAATTTTGGAGAGTCAAAGCAATCTCAAGTTTGACAAGAGTTATAGAGAAAATTACAAAGATTCGTGACATCAAATAGATATACTATAAAAATATAGTTAATAAAGAATCTAATGATACTTGGTTGACATCCTAAATGTTATTATTTTATCATACAAATTCGGTCAAACTTGAGATACTTTGACTCTCCAAGATTCTTGGAATGACTTACAATTTGAGATGGAGGGAGTACTTCTGTTTGTATGGCTGCATCGGTTAAGTTCGACCTCCACTGCGAACTCTAGTATAAGCTAGTTATCAACTCTTATCTTGTTTAAGTACGACTACATCGATCCGATCGACCTCCACTGCTTGAAAAAGATTAAGGTCAAGTTATTGGCTCTACCTAAGGGTGGCATCCTTCGGGTAGATTCATTAAGTTATCGATCTTACTGATGTTTTTACTATTATTAATGTTCAGCAACATCAATTTGCCCGATCGAGATCGATCTAGATCGGCCTCATATCCTTTTAGTCCATTGTTTGCTTTGTTACAACACGATATTTCGTACAATGAACGACGGGTTATGTTTTATCGGCTGTTCTACTTCGATCTTGATCACGCATAGTACGCGGTTAAGGCACATATGATCTTGAAGAGGTTTGCTGGCTAGTTAAATCTGGTTTATAGTTCGCTGTTATAGCTATAATGATCCGGTCGATCCCCACTGATGGCACTTTAGATTGGAGGATGCTAGTTGGTAGATTTGTTCTTGATCAAGCGTGACCTTAACTGTTTGCTATGCCTACATCGGCTAAATAGTCGATCGCCTGTGCTCTAATGCCTGCAGTGTCTCCATGATTCTGTTAAATGTGAATAGATCTGTGTGTTTTAAAGGTTTGATTTGTTGTCTTTATCACGGCTGTCATCGATCCAGTCGAACCCCACTGTTAGAGATCGCAGGTTAGGTCTGATGAGTTCATAGATTTGTTCATGTAAAATAGTCGATTGTTCACATGCTGTAGTCCTTTTCCACCTGAATCGGCTATTTTAGCCGACTAGTATAATGCCCGTGCTAACGCCACGACTTTATCTTGGGGATGCACATGAAACAACCTAACGATAAACTTTTTCCATAGTTCAACTTTTTCACAATAGTATATTGCCCGTGCTAACGCTATGGTGACGTCTACAAAAAATAAATCATAAAACTAAAATAAATCATAAAACTAAAATAAATCATAAAACAAAAAATAAATCAACTAATGAAAGAAACACGAATTCGCAGTCTCGCAGAGATTAGTCATTTCACACATTGAAAAAATAGACAAGCCCACACAGCACTACTAAGACGAGTCTTAAAGTTCATAAACCATTGGTCTATATATTATTCTATAAACAATGGTTTATGGCCATGACGGGGCTTTCTCCGCGGCGCGCTGCCACTCAACTCTACCAGGCATCCTTCAACTAGAAACCCCTACCACCAGACACATTGGCCCCTGCAAAAATGTAAATAGGCAAATGGTTGTGAGAGACAAACTTGACAACCTGTTCCACAAATGTTCTTATTCACAGCAAGAACGCAAACAGAGAACACAAGCACATCGAAATTAGTCGAAGAGGTTGAAGAGGCCGATGTCCTCCTCCTCCTCCTCCTCCTTCTTCTTGGCCTCCTCCTCAGCTTCGGTAGTGGTGGCAGACAGGAGCGATGACCACGATAGCGGCAGCGCACGTCATCCTTGGTCAGGAGTGTGGGGACCGGGGTCGGGAGCACGGCGGCCTCCGTGCCTAGGCACGCCATCAGGTACGTGACCGTCATGCCGCCCATGAATTGCGGCGGGTTTTGTTTTTCTAGGAAAATGCATGGGCGGAAGTAGGAATCGAACTCGGGCGTGCGGGATGCGGGGAGGAGCGAGGGCGCGGCGTCGGCGTGCGGGGTGTGGATGCGTGAGAAGCCTAGCATCCCACATCGAATCATGGCCATCGGATTTGATTTAGGTGTTTTATTAGCCCTTGATTTTAATGGAGATGAATTCCTGTGTATATTTTCCTAGGTGCATAATGGTTGGAATCTCTCAGCGGAGGATGTTTTCTAGGGGGGCCTAGTATAATTTTGATTGGTCCATTATAGTTGGACAAAGAGGAGCTTGTTTGGGCAGAGTTAAAATGTGAGGAAGACAATGACATCAGACCTAAAGGATGTTCTTCTCCTTTTCTCTTTGAGCCTAAATGGTCATGCTGCTATAGGTCTAAAACATGGTACTCCAGAGCTTGTTACTTTGTCTCCAGGATTGAGCTCTGAGAGCAGAAAATGACAGAACCTACTTGCAAGGAAAATGCCACAGCGGCTAGTTGCATACATGTGCGCTCTGTACAGGTTATACTTGCAAGGAATGCAGAAAAGAAACAACCCAGATCAGGTTATATGAAACAACAATTTAACATCAATAATGTGTATCCTTGTTAATCTTAAATATGCCCTGAGCCCTGTTTTATTTTTTGATATATTGACATTTAATTCTTTGCTCATAGACGTTTCACAAGTCTTTTTTGGTATTATATTTGATAGTCCCTCCTTCTGTATGTATATCTAAGGCATACTCCTGTTTTATTGTAAATAGGCTACCATGTGCTGATTGCATAGTTAGCGACTGAGAGCCGCCGCAGTGCCACCCCTGGCCGGATCCGCTGGACCGGGACCGGGGAGGCCGTCGGGAGGGAGATGGGAGAGGCCAAGAGGGAGTGGGCGATTGAGAGCTGGGAGCCGCCGCAACGCCACCGGAGGCCGGATCCGGACGGCGCAGGTAGCCACACGCTGCGAGCGCGACTGCGCGAGGAGCCGCCACTGGATTTTCAGCGAGCCGTCGCAATGGCACGCGTGACTGTGAGTCTGTGAAGATTTACGAGCAGAGACTTCGGTTGGGTTATTTTTTTAGTTCTGTGCGCTCCTTCTAATAATCAACGCGGCGTGCGGTGTGCGAGGAGGGCACGGGGGTGAGAAGCCTAGCATGTCACATCGAATCGTGGCCATCAGATTTGATTTAGGTGTTTTATTAGCCCTTGATTCCTGTGTACATTTTTCTGGGTGCATAATGGTTGGAGCCTCTCAGTAGGGGACATTTTCCTGGGGGGGCCTAGTATAATTTTAGTTGGTCCATTATAGTAGAGATTCACCTGAGCCTTCACGTATAGCATGTCTTTTGGAAAGCCTATCGAAGTATAGATGTTTCTATGGATTCTTTGGTTTTAGTTTGTTATTATCATCATAGCTGCCATCGATCTGATCGAACCTCACTGTTGATGGTAACAGATTAGATTCAGAGCGTTTGAAGATCCATTCGTATTAGACAGTCGATTTGTTTGCATATTATATCCTTTCTCGTTAGATTCATCGGCTCAATGCTTTGCACTGATAACAACCACCTAGCTGATGATTTTACTTACATCTATGGGCATTGTACCTATCAACATAAAATCAATCGCGACCCGCACGCTTTCCAGTCCTAAATAGCCGATTTCTTCGTGATATCTGCTATTTAGTCGATTTTCCCATCTGGCTGCTCCCGAAGCGGCACACTTGGAACTGTCTGGGCAATGACCAACATGTTCCACCTTATATTACTGATAACCTTTCTTTCCTTGTCAATTGCAGTGTCAAATTGACTAGCACGCCTCGAGAGGAATACGTAGGGTCAACGGGTCCTGCATTGAAGCCAAGCAGATCTACGGGCTCATCCTAATCAGATCCTTTTAGCTTGCTGTGTGTCGACATGTTTTTGTGCCAACACACATTCTGGCACCGGGATGAAGAATGCGGGAACTCAAAGCTCCTAAGATCATGTCATCAAGGAATCAATTGCATAAAGATCGATATCAGCTGATTCAAATGCAGCACTAGAATCAACTCTTTTCGGATGACGCCAGCAGATAATGACAAAAGCTGCGGTTGGCGTCGGGAAAAACATATCAGACTCTACAAAAAGGGAAAGATTAGGGTCTGAGTTATCTTAAATTAGGAATGTTTTCTCTTATGCCAAAGATTGTAATGAGTCATGCTTAAGTAGGATTCATGCTTAGATTCTGGGTATAAATATTGGACCCCGGCTATTGTAAAGGACATCCAATCAATTAATACAAGTTACTTTTTTCCGCTCCGTGCCAACCCTTAGGAGTAGGAGTATAGTAGATCTCACCGAGTTCCTCAACAAGCAGGGCTGCATCGGTCTGGCCAATGTCCGGCTTGTCTGTAAGTACCGTCATGGCTTATATTTTCGTTTGTACGGCTGCATCGGTTAAGTTCGACCTCCACTGTGAACTCTAGTATACGCTAGTTATCGACTCTTGTCTAGTTCAGGTATGGCTGCATCGATCCGGTCGACCTCCATTGCTCGAACTAGATTAAGGTCAAGTTATCGGCTCTACCTAAGGGTGGCGTCTTTCGGGTAGATTCATTAAGTTACCAATCTTGTTGATGTTCTTACTGTTATTAATGTTCAGCTACATCAATTTGCCCGATTGAGATCGATCTAGATCGGTCTCACACCTTTTTAGTCCGTCGTTTGCTTTGTTACAACACGATATTTCTTACAATGAACGACGAGTTACATTTTATCGACTGTTCTACTTCGATCTTGATCACACATAGTGCACGATTAAGGCACGTATGATGTTGAAGAGGTTTGCTGGCTAGTTAAATCTGGTTTATAGTTCACTATTATGGCTGTAACGATCCGATCGATCCCCACTGATGGCACTTTAGATCAGAGGATGCTAGTTGGTAGATTTGTTCTCGATCAGGCATGACCTTAACTATTTACTATGCATGCATCGGCTAAATAGCCGATCGCCTGTGCTCTAACGCCTACAGTGGGTCTCGAAGCTATTTAGTCAATTTTTCCGCCTGGCTGCTCCTGAAGCGGCACACTTGGAACTATCTGGGCAATGACTGGCATGTTCCACCATATATTACTGATAAACTTTTTTTCTTGTCAATTGCACGGTCAAATTGACTGGCACGCATTGGGAGGAATATGCAGGGTCGATAGGTCCTGCGTTGAAGCCAAGCGGATCTGTGGGCTCATCCTAATCAGATCCTTCCAGCTTGCTGTGTGCCGACACACGTTCTGGCATGCCCGGTGGGACCCCACAATCATCATGGCGGCTTATGACATCCTGATGGTGCCTTATGAAGACCTACCTGATGGAGATAAAGACATCATCAGCAAAGCTATTGAAGAATTTTAGAATAAATGTTTGTTGTCCTACACTAAGACACATGACAATACAGTTGTTCAGAAATATCCACTACCAAGAGTTCTGTTGCATGAGCAGACAGATGCAGATGAAGTTGAAGACAGGCGTTTCTTCGTAGAGGCCATAAACAAGTCTGTTCATGATGCCATGTCGAACCATAATGAAGTTTTCTTGAACATGTTCCACAACACCATGAAAGAGGTGTTTCATGGGTTTCCAATTGATTAGGTTGGGCCAGCTTATTACAACATTCGACATCCATCGATTCAGGGGACTAATCAAGCCGGTACTAGCCATCAAGAAGCAGCACCAGCTAGTAATGATGATGTCCAGGTAGTCCAATGCTCATCTAAGCAAAATCAAGGTACCACCACCAATCAGATACACTATAATCCTGGATCGTCAGTGTAGCATGTGCAACAGCCGACAAGGCAAGGTCAGAACCAATTGGCTAATTTTGGCACACCAGGCCAAATACCATCGTTGGCTCAAAAAATAGCACCATCAGTTTAAAGGATTCATAGAGACATAGATCCTAATATCTATAACCATAGACTTCAAGCAGCAAACCAATAAAGGACCCAACAGATAGAGATTCCACAAGGATATCATTATGGCACAGATTACAACACCCTTTATATGATTCTGAATCTAGGGTATCAAGGTACACAGGATTTTAATCCATAGATGGGTCAGCAGTTGTAGAGAAATCCAAATTCAAATGCTTATGAGTTGTTGCTGAGAGTGACCGAGATGATAAAGAATCAGTTCAGTTTGAAGCCA
The DNA here is from genome assembly GCF_019320115.1 of Miscanthus floridulus. Classification (NCBI taxonomy): domain Eukaryota; kingdom Viridiplantae; phylum Streptophyta; class Magnoliopsida; order Poales; family Poaceae; genus Miscanthus; species Miscanthus floridulus. The sequence goes on from NC_089593.1 coordinate 52,036,716, forward strand.
AAAGGGCAGACCTTCTCGTACAAACACCCATATCCAGAATGGTACGATTTGGTCGCTCTTCCTACAAATTATAGGCTCCTAGAATTTGCTAAGTTCACTGACCAAAATAGCACGAGCACAAGAGAACATGTCAGTCGGTATCTTACACAGCTGGGTGAAGCATCCATTGAAGAGGCCCATCGAGTCCGTTTCTTCTCCTTGTCACTGTCAGGGCCAGCCTTTACTTGGTTTTCATCGCTGCCAGTTAATTCCATTGCTAATTGAGCTGACCTAGAGAAGAAGTTTTATACATATTTTTACACTAGGATAGGAGAAAAGAAGATTACTGATTTGACAACTATAAGGCAGAGAACTAATGAATCGGGCACTGAGTTTCTTCAGAGGTTCCGAGAGACCAGGAATTTGTGCTTCTCATTGAACTTGACCGATGATCAGCTTGCTGCTTTGGCCATTCAAGGAATGTTGCCAACATGGAGAGAGAAGTTAATGGGACAAGAATTTGACAACTTGCGTCAGTTGGCTCAATGAGTGGCAGCGCTCAATAGCAAATTCTAGAATATATGCATAGATATCCGATTCTAGAAAAGTACCACAATGGCCGAAGCCTATAATCCATATTCAGTCGATGACGGCTATGAGGACGATAAAGAAGAAGAGGTTGTTGCAACCGAATGGAATTGGAGTAAGAAGACAGTAATGGTGCCAAATCCTTGGGGAATAGGAGTCGAAGAGAGCTATGATTTCAACGTCACAAAATCAAACAAGCTCTTCGATTTCTTGCTTAAGAAGGGATAGATCAAGTTGCCCGATAATCATGTTATGTTGCCCCCTGATCTATTGAAGAACAAGAAGTTCTGTAAATTTCATAACGCTACTTCTCATTCCACTAATGAATGCAGAGTTTTCCGGCAGCATATACAGAGGGCTATACAGCAAGGAAGGCTCAAATTTGATACACCTCGAAAGATGAAAGTTGATAATAATCCTTTCCCAAGAGATCAGAACATGGTTGATGCTAGGTTGCTCAAAGGAAAGACTAAAGTCCTAACATCAACTAGATCAAGAGAAACTGGAATAGTCAATCCCGAGATGCAAACATCGGCTGATGAATACAGAGAGATTAGAAGGCGTCGTGACCAACAAAAGAGCTGATATGAGCGGGGAGGAATGTCAAAGGATGGGGCGACAAGGCCACATGTTACATCTCGAATTTTATTGAATAAATGGCAGTGATAGAAAGAAAAGGATTATCAGCGTTGGTTAGAAGAGCAAGAATACCAGCGTCAATAAGAAAAAGAGAATTATGAAAGAAGGCAAGCTGAATCACATTGAAATTGTCATTTCTTCAGATATTGCTGGAACAAAGGTTTAAAATTGCCTACCAGAAATAATTGTCTAGAGTACAGCGAGCAATATTGGGAGTTTAGACAATCTCAAGCGAACCGCCGGTCTATCCATGCTCAAGATGAGTATCATCATAATAACATGGATCGGAGCTTAAAAAATAGAAGTGTTCATGATCAGCTTGGAAAGCATGTTGTTGATCAAAACTAGGCTAATTATGAAGAAGAAAGTAACAAGGAAGAATATGCTTGGCAGGAAGACCAATGGTGTCTAGGAGGTTTGACAAGAAGGCAGAAAAAAAGAGTGCAATGCCTAAGGAATAGAGAGCTAGAACAGGCTCAGGCATCTGGTAGACCTCAAGTGCGGCATGCTAAACAAACAACCGATAAAGGGCAAGCATCAGCCGATATTCAAATGGCTTTTCTATTACCATCAGAATTTAGAGCTCCAGCGGATCAAGAAGTTTATTCAGATTTCGATGAATTGGAGTATGAAGAAATAGTTGCCAAGTTGACAGTTATACAATAGGCTATATTCGATAAACCAGACAAGCATCAGCACTTAAAGGCTTTATATGTAAAAGGTTTTGTTGATGGGAAACCGATGAGCAAGATGTTGGTGGATGGAGGTGCTTCTATCAATCTTATACCTTACACTACTTTTTGGAAACTTAGCAGGGGACCTAGAGATTTGATTGAAACTGATATAATGCTTAAGGATTTTGGGGATAATGCATCCAAGACCAGGGGGGCAATGAACATCGAACTGATAATCGAGAGTAAGACCCTGCTCACCACATTCATTGTCATCGATGGAAAAGGTTCATATAGTTTACTTCTTGGTCGTGCTTGGATTCATGCAAATTGTTGTGTACCATCGACCATGCACCAATGATTCAATGGCATGGAGATGATGTTGAGCTGGTTCGCGCTGATGATTCTGTAAATATCGCAACAGTCGATCCAGTATTTTGGGAGCTAGAAGACCTTGAGTGTTTTTCTAGCAGGCTATGGGAAGGAGGCTTCATTAGGGTCAATGATGAAAGCCAATAGCCGATGCAAGCAGTTGGCTTTGAAAGTTTATTTTAATGGATAATCCAATAGATGGTACAGATGGTAAACTAGAATATGGCTTTACGTCAGCCGATGAATTAGAATAAATAGATATTGGTTCTAGAGATAAGCCTAGGCCGACGTATATAAGTGCCAAGTTGGATCCTGAGTATAAACAAGAGTTAGTAGATCTATTAAAGGAATTCAAAGATTATTTTTCTTGGGAATACTATGAGATGCTTGGTCTAGATCGATCGATTGTTGAACATCGGTTGTCAATCAAACCTGGATATCGGCCATTTATATAAGCTCCAAGGAGGTTCAACCCAAACATACTTGATGATATAAAAAAGGAGACTGAAAGATTACTAGAAGCAAAATTTATCTGACCTTGCCGATATGCAGAGTGGATATCGAATGTTGTCCTTGTGTATAAGAAGAATGGGAAGTTAAGAGTTTGCATCGATTTCAGAGATCTGAACAAAGCTACACCCATGGATGGTTATCCGATGCCAATAGCTAATATATTGGTAGTTGCAGCAGACGGGCATAAGGTTATTAGTTTCATGGATGGCAATGTAGGATATAACCAAATTTTTATGGCTGAGGAAGACATAGCAAAAACAGCTTTCAGATGCCCTGGCATAATCGGTTTATTTGAATGGGTTGTGATGACCTTTGGTTTGAAGAATGCCGGTGCAACCTATCAGAGAGCAATGAATTATATTTTTCATAAGTTAATCGGCCAGATTGTTGAAATCTACATCAACGATGTGATGATAAAATCCAAGGGGTACAGGGAACATCTAGCTGATTTACGAGAGACTTTGGAGTGCATGAGAAAACATGGTATAAAGATGAATCCGAATAAGTGTGCTTTTGGAGTATTAGCTGGGCAATTTTTAGGTTTCATGGTCCACGAGTGAGGAATCGAAATTGGTCAAAAAAGTATGAAAGCAATTGATGAAGCAGAGCCCCCGACTACTAAAACAGAGTTACAATTTTTGCTTGGTAAGATTAATTTTATCAGGAGGTTTATTTCAAATTTGTCGAAGAGAGTTCTGTCGTTTTCTCCCTTGTTGAAGTTAAAAATGATCAAGAATTTAAGTGGGGTGACGTACAACAAAAGGCGTTTGAGGAAATAAAAAATATATAAAATGTCCACCTGTGCTGGTCCCTCCTCAGCAAGGTAAGCCTTTTAAGTTGTACATATCGGCCAATGGCCAGACAATCGGATCAGCCTTGTTGCAAGAGTTTAAAGGAAAAGAATGAGTTGTTTTCTATCTAAGTAGAAGACTTTTGGATCCAGAAACAAGATATTCTCCCATTGAGAAGTTATGCTTGTGCTTATATTTCTCTTGCACTAAGTTGCGACATTATTTGTTATCGGCTGAGTGTACAGTTGTTTCCAAGGCTGATGTGATCAAGCACATGCTATCAATGCCAATATTAAATGGAAGAATGGGGAAGTGGATTCTTGCGTTGTCAAAATTTGACTTGAGATACGAATTGGCTAAAGCAGTCAAAGGGCAAGTAATAGCTGATTTTATCACCCAACATTATTAGCTACATAGAGCTGATACCTTGGGCGTTGTTCTTTGATGGGTCATCATGCAATCAAGGTGGTGGCGTTGGTATTGATATTATTTCACCTCGGGGGGCAAGTTTTGAGTTTGCTTTTCCAACTGAGCCCATGATTACCAACAACTAGGCAGAATATGAAGCTATTCTTAAGGGGCTTCAACTTCTTTATGAAGTAAAGGCCGAGTCAATTGAAGTATTTGGAGATTCATAGTTAATTATTAATCAGTTGATCAGCCTATATGAGTGCAAAGAAGATACTCTAAGGGGATATTATGATGAGTGCCAATGGTTGCTCAAGGAATTTCCTCATGTCTCTCTTCAACATGCTCCAAGAGCACAGAATCAGGAGGCTAATCGTTTAGCTCAGAGTGCATCAGGTTATCGAGTGTTTCAAGAGGTCTTAAATAGTGAAACCTTGAATAATGATTGGAGAGTTGAAATAGACAATTACCTTAGGAATCCATCACAGAAGGTTACCAGGAAAATAAGGTATAAATCAATTAAGTATGTTTTACTAGATGATTAGCTATATTACAAAATGGTCGATGGGGTGCTGCTTAAATGCCTGAATCAAGAAGAAGCTAAGGTGTTGATGGGTGAAGTACATGAAGGGATATGTGGAGCCCATCAATCGGCTTATAAAATGAAATGGATTATTCACAGAACTAGATATTTCTGGCCAACAATACTAGAAGACTGTTTTGAATATTATAAGGGGTGCTAGGACTGTCAACGTTTTGGTAATGTTCAGAAAGCACCAGCATCGGCTATGAATCCAATAATCAAACCATGGCCGTTTTGAGGTTGGGGAATTGATCTAATTGGCCAAAATTTTCTGCCTTCAAGTAAAGGACATAAGTTCATATTGGTAGCAACAGATTACTTCACTAAGTGGGTTGAGGCGATTCCTTTGAAGACGGTAACCTCAAAGAACATGGTTGATTTTTGTCAAGGAGCACATTGTGTATCATTTTGGGAATCCTCAAACTATCACTACCGATCAAGGGACAATGTTCACATCAGAAGAGTATGGAGATTTTGCTGCTAGTATAGAAATTAAGTTGCTAAATTCTTCTCATTACTATGCTCAGGGTAATGGCCAGGCAGAGGCGTCCAATCAGATTATGATTAAGCTGATCAAGAAAAGATTGAGGAGCAGCCAAGGAAGTGGCATTCAACGCTTAATGTGGCACTATAGGCATATAGGATGGCCTATCATGGATCGATTAAAGCGTCACCTATGAACTTGTGTATGGTCATAATGCAGTCATTCCTTGGGAAATTCAAACTGGATCGAGGCGTGTCACATTACAAAATGATTTGTCAGCCGAAGTCTATAAGAATCTTATGGTGGATGACTTAGAGGACTTGAGTTGCCATCGGCTGCATGCTTTTGAGAATATCGAAGCCAATAAACTAAGGATTGCAAGGTATTACAATAAAAAGATCAAGAGTAAATAATTTTCTGAAGGAGACTTAGTCTGGAAAGTGAAATTGCCGATCGGGTCAAAGGACAACAAGTTCGACAAATGGTCACCTAATTGGGAAGGACCTTATCAGATTAAACGTTGTGCGCCTATCAATGCTTATATTTTGGAAACACTAAGAGAAGAAGAAGAGTTTGACAGAGCAATCAATGGAAAATATCTAAAGAAATATTATCCTAGCATTTGGATTAATACTTAATAACCAATTTTCTCGATTGTCGGCTCTAATTGCTGATACCAAAAGGGTGTCGCCGCTAGTTCAAAAATAAACCCGAAGGGGTAAAAGCCGGTATGATATGTATCGCCTATAGAGCAAGAACAAACATAGATTGGTATATGGAAACCAATTAAAATGAAGAAATTATTTGCCAGCTTCTCCTATTATAAACTAAAGGCTAGGGAACACTTTATTCACTATGTCATCAGCCTAGGACGCAAGGGCTAGGAGTTGGCGGCGTCGAAGAAATCCTCAACCAGGCGCTCATGATCCCTAGGGCATTTGGTGGCTGGAAAACCATGGGGAAAAGCCAAAGCTCATGGCCAGAGTGAGCTTGCGCAGCAGCCAGTGCCATGGCACCACCATGACGGACACCATGAAGAGCAACATCTTTGACACGGTTCGGGATGTCGTGCAAGTGAACCACCATCACGACACTCCCGGCGTTGACAAATCATGTCGCGTACTCCATAGCTGATCGAAGGCTTTCTAGCTGAGCTGATAGATCTAAAAAGATTTGAAGGAGGGATGATCAAGATCATGAAGGCAAAAATTAAGAAGAGATAGAAAATTGTGGTAGGCATCTCACCTATGATTCTGGCATCAGCCTTGGCTAGCCTCTCCTCCACCTGGTCGGCCTTAGAGGGTGATCGGCGCTGAGCCATGGCTAGAGCCGATTCCACGATGGAGAGGCAGTCGACGAGCTTCTAGCTAGCTCGATCGATGGAGGCGATTAGATCATCGTTGTCTATCTGCTTCCTCAGGTAGCAGGGGAGTTGGCGGCAAGTTGATGAAGACGACCCCAAAAGTTGAGCGGAGTCAGCCCTATGCTCTGGGACGATGAGAGCATCTCAGGTTGCACCCTCTTGATGACGAAGACGCCGGCGTGGTGACATAGACCCGTTGAAGGCCTCCTTAGCAGATCTCTTGCCGTTCTTCATGCCTTCAAACCTATGGGAGAGCAGAATCACACCTAAGATATGGAAGGTTTGGGACAAAGCAGGTTGTTTTTCGATCCATAGCCGTGGCTCGTATATATAGCCCGGGAGGTGAGAAGATAGGCTTCACCGGGGTTATGGAATTAAAGTCAGATATGGAAACAGATCGACACTCCAGAAATTCAGGGGATGGATCACGAAGAGACAATAGATTCAGACTTATTGCTTCCCATAATTACAAAATATCGTGGGATTGATACGAAAGGTTTACATTAACTAGCGATCAACCCACCAAGACTTCTTTGGATTAAAGGGAGTCTGGATCCCCATAAGGCCGAAGGTCATCATGGACCAAGCCATATCGGCCCATTGATAAAATTACATCAGGGGAAGAGGAAAGGGCGCCTGCTTAAAAGATGCCCATATACCCAACCGATTTCTTGGTGACTAAGAAACAATGGGAAAGAAAGTCGCCTACTAAAAGATGCCCATTTCTCGGTGGCTGGGAAACCGTGGGAAAGAAGTTTGTGGCTTTCCCAATGGGCATTTGATGAAGCGAACAAGGGGAAAGTGTCCACACATTTTAGCCCTTGCAAACACTAGAATAGCTCTGCGATCATGGTGAGAAAACTTAGGTGATGTCATAAGAATTCTTCTAACTGTAGTAGCTGATCCTCTTGCTAGACAAGGCGCTAAAACGAGCGACACAATCACCCTATGTACAAGAATTCTTCTAACTACTCAAGATCTTCATAGCGAGGAGTTGGACAATGGTGGGTCTGGCATAGCCAGGGGCACTCGAGGAAGCAAGCAGAAGAGAAACATAACTGAGTTGTTCTCGCTAGAGTCGGATAGACATTTATAGTCGGCCTGGAAAGATGGATCCAAGCGCCCGTGAAGCAATGATGCTCTCGTAAAGCTTTGAAGTATGGGCTCATAAGCTGGCAAAGACGGTGACAAGCAGTAGACCCCAGATCAAGATTCTCTACCCGTGACTATGGACCTATTAGAGGTACAGGCACGATAATTTTGGAATAAAATTACTTTCATCCCAAAATTGGGGGGCATGTGTTTACACCAAATTTTAGAAAGAAGAATGCAGGCACTCAAAGCTCCCAAGATCGTGTCATCAAGGAATCGATTGCATAAAGATCGATATCAGCTGATTCAAATGCAGCACTAGAATTGGCTCTTTTCGGATGACGCCAGCAGATAATGACAAAAGTTGCGGTTGGCATCGGGAAAAACATATCGGACTCTACAAAAAGGGAAACATTAGGGTCCAAGTTATCTTAAATTATGAATGTTTTCTCTTATGCCAAAGATTGTAATGAGTCGTGCTTAAGTATAATTCATGCTTACGTTTTGGGTATAAATATTGGACCCCAGCTATTGTAAAGGACATCCAATCAATAAATACAAGTTACTTTTTTGGCTCCGTGCCAACCCTTAGGAGTAGGAGTAGAGTAGATCTCGGTGAGTTCTTCAATAAGCAGGGCTACATCGGTCCGGCCGACCTCCGGCTGGTCTGTAAGTACCGTCATGGCTTATTCTTCCATTTGTATGGCTGCATCGGTTAAGTTCGACCACCACTGCGAACTCTAGTATAAGCTAGTTATCGACTCTTGTCTAGTTCGAGTACGGTTGCATCGATCCCGCCGACCTCCACTGCTCGAACTAGATTAAGGTCAAGTTATCAGCTCTACCTAAGGGCGGCGTCCTTTGGGTAGATTCATTAAGTTTCAGATCTTGCTGATGTTCTTACTGTTATTAATGTTCAGCAACATCAATTTACCCGATCGAGATCGATCTAAATTGGCCTCATATCCTTTTAGTCCATCATTTGCTTTGTTACAACACGATATTTCTTACAATGAACGACGGGTTACATTTTATCGGCTGTTCTACTTCGATCTTGATCACGTATAGTACGCAGTTAAGGCACGTGTGATCTTGAAGAGGTTTGCTGGCTAGTTAAATCTGGTTTATAGTTCGCTATTATGGTTGTAACGATCCGGTTGATCCCCACTGATGGCACTTTAGATCGGAGGATGCTAGTTGGTAGATTTGTTCTCGATTAGGCATGACCTTAACTGTTTGCTATGCCTGCATCGGCTAAATAGCCGATCGCCTGTGCTCTAACGCCTACAGTGTGTCTCCGTGATTCTGTTAAATGTGAATAGATCTGTGTGCTTTAAAGGTTTGATTTGTTTTCTTTATCACGGCTGTCATCGATCCGGTCGAACCCCACTATTAGAGATAGCAGGTTAGGTCCGATGAGTTCATAGATTTGTCCATGTAAAATAGTCGATTGTTCACATGTTGTAGTCCTTTTCCACCTGAATCGGCTATTTTAGCCGATTCGCCTGAGCCTTCACGTATAGCATGTCTTTCGGAAAGCCTGTTGAAGTATAGATGTTTCTATGGATTCTTCGGTTTTAGTTTGTTATTATCATCATAACTGCTATTGATCTGGTCGAACCTCACTGTTGAGGGTAACATATTAGATTTAGAGCGTTTGAAGATCCATTCGTACTAGACAGTTGATTTATTTGCATGTTATATTCTTTCTCGTTAGATTCATCAGCTCAATGTTTTGCACTGATAACAACCACCTAGCTGATGATTTTACTTACATCCACGAGCATTGTACCTGTCAACATAAAATCAATCGTGACCCGCAAGCTTTACAGTTCTAAATAGCCGATTTCTTCACGTATCGGTTATTTAGTCGATTTTCCCGTCTGGCTGCTCCCGAAGCGGCACACTTGGAACTGTCTGGGCAATGACCGGCATGTTCCACCTTATATTACTAATAAACTTTCTTTTCTTGTCAATTGTAGGGTCAAATTGACTGGCACGCCTCGGAAGGAATACGCAGGGTCAATGGGTCGTGGGTTGAAGCCAAGCGGATCTATGAGCTCTACCTAATTAGATCCTTCCGGCTTGCTGTGTGCTGACATGTTTTCGTGCCGACACATATCTCTCTATCCTAGCATAATATGTCATATGATATTAAATCATGATTATTACAAACTAAACATTTACATCCATTCATGGAAAAACAAAATTGAACAAAATATGATGAAACTAGGCCGGCTCTCACCATGAGGCATGAGCTATGCTGTGGTAAGCAGGGGATGTTGACGCGGTGCCGCTGGAGGTTGGGCCGCCCTAGTATTGAGGAGTAGGCAATGCCCAGCCGTCAACCAAGGCAGCTCTACAGCTGCAGCAGGGGTAGAGACTAGAGACATAGAGCAGCAGCGAGGAGTGCTGGGATCCCCTTGTTCTCAAGTCCGGCCTTCTTCCTCAAGTCCGGCCACCGCCAAGTGCCGAGATCCCCTTCTTCCTCAAGTCCTCAAGAGCCGGATCCCCTTCTTCCTCAAGTCCGAACACCGCCTAGTGCGGGAATCCCCTTCTTCCTTAAGTCCAGCAGCAGCTGGGAGTGGAGTGCGGCGGCGGCACTAGCACCGGCAGCAGGCGCAGGTCATGGCGCTGGTCCAGGAAGTGGAGTGCAGCGGCGGGTTCTGCAGGAGTGTTACGGGGTGGGGGAAGGAGTCAATTCAATTTGACGAGATGTACATCCAAACATTTATTTGGTATTTGCCATGTCCTTAGATTCCAAATAGCAATTTCATGTACATCGAAACATCTGATTTGGTATTGTAGCCCATTTCCAATACTACTCTGATTTGGCATTGGAACCCAATTCAATGCCAGCCATCCAATATCTACATCCAAACGGACCCTTAAAGAAGTTCTTGATATTCAGTTAGTTTCATAATTTTACTGTGTATCTTTGATTTTTGGCATCCTAAGTACTGATCTGATGCTGTAATAGCGCTCGATTGGCATTTTTTCTTATATTAAGTAACAGAATGAGTTACTGCCTGAACCATATCATTTTTTTCTCTCTAAGTGGCTTCTCTTTCTTGCGTTCTTTTTTGTACAATCGTTGATAAAAGACATTGCCCACATCTCTCTTCTTCATTAACTTCACACTTTCATCTTTTTTTTTAACATTCACTAAAAAGCCAACGGAATCTAGTCAACCTTTCTTTAATTTTTTCTGTACTTTGTTGGTGCACACAATGTTATGTTTTTTTCACATCAAAATGGACCGATGACTTCATTATGTTGAATCAGCTCACTTATAATTATAATGCTTTTCATATACTGTCTTGTTCACCCTTCCTTTTCTCTCAGGAGCATTACAAGGATTTGAAGGATAAACCTTTCTTTCCTAAGCTGATCGATTACATAACTTCTGGTCCTGTTGTCTGCATGGTATATACTTTTCTTATGAATTAGACATATTTTTCGCAACTCCACACTTTCACCAATGCAGAGTTCACAGCTACAATATTGTTCTCTATCCTGTAAGGCCTGGGAGGGTGATGGTGTTGTTGCATCAGCTCGCAAATTAATAGGAGCTACTAACCCCCTTCAAGCTGAACCAGGAACCATAAGGGGTGATCTTGCAGTTCAAACTGGAAGGTTGGCAGCCACCCTCTTCATGTCTACATATTGTAATATTTAATCATGCAACTCCCCTGTTAAACTTTGTTGGAACATGGTTACTGTTATGGGGCTGTTTACGGCTGTAATTGTGGCGGCTGGGGCTGCGAGGGAAGCCGGAGGCCGGCCGGGGGCCTTGCCCACGGCCGAGCAAGAGGGAAGGGATTTCCTTCTTAATTCTGGCTTGATTAGATTAATACATCTACTCTCCTTATATAGAGAGGTTTACTTGACTTCCAAGCAAGACTTACTTGACCCTTAAGCAAGTGACCTTTATCTCTAATTAACCCTAACACTAGCGAGCTATACCGCCAGCCTAGGCCCAATAGGCTTATGACATACTCTAACACCCACACCTCGATCAGATTTTTAGTAAGATTGACACAAATGAAGACGAAATGGTTGCTGTAATCACATAATCCTAATTATCGAATAATCTTAACGAAAAAGAAGCATAAAATTAAAAGCCGAGAACACATACTCGTAGTTGTAGGCTAGAAGTACGTGGGTTTTGTTCTTCATCTTGAATTCATCGAAAACAACAATCAATCTCTCTATCAGGTCTTCCACGTCATATCCATGAAGGCCTAAACATGTCTTCTCATTGACTCGCAAGGGGTCCAAAAAGCTTATGTTATCCTATTTGCTTTTTAGTATGTAAAATTTTGCTATACACCTACATAAAATCATAGGAAGTACTAAAAAATTAACAATTTGTGTCTCGAGAGAGTAGTTAATTGTAATATTGTGCGTGTAGGGTACTTACATAGTCCACAACGTCAATATTTGTGAATCGAGAGAGCGTTTCTGGTATAGCTTGAACAAGCACTCCCACTCGACATCAAACTTCTCTTCTTCAGGATAATAAAAACATGTGGCGAACGGATAATAACCTCAAAACTAAAGTCCTCCGTCTCTGTTGTTTGAGCCCTGTAATATTCATGCAAATGGCGCATATATGTTGTCAAATTTTTATACTCGTCATCAAGAACCAAAAGATTGCCCCTTTCTCTGGCTCCTCGGTCGGCAGAGGCTCCTGCTGGAGACTCCAGGTAAGCTATGACCCTCTCTATTGATTAGTCACATGGTCACATGTGGCTACATAGTCACATGGTACCAAAGTTACCTGGCCATCTTGATCATTTTGACCCAGCTCAAGCAGGCCGGACAACATCCATGGCTGCTCGTTCTCACCGTCCTGATTGACACCGTCACCATTTGTCGGATCATGCGGCTCTCCCGTCCCAGCGATATCAGCTGCATCTTGTTGTCGATCTGTTCTTCGGCGATGGGGTAACAGGCGACGACGAGTCATGGTTGTGACACGATCGTGGTTAGTTTTGGCTGGGACAACTACTAATAGCATATGCAAAAATAAAGAGAATAGAAACTTAGCATCAAACCCAAACACCAAAATGATGCAGCAATTCCAAAAATGAGATGGAACCTAGTTGGGGAAGCTACATAGAAAACTAACTCATTGCAAGTGGTCACCCAAGTAAAAAAAAAGGTACAAAACCAGTTCCTATCCAGTCTTCTGATGACACCAACTAGGATACAACATCAAGAAAACTATCACGAGGTAACACATGCTGCTGCAAATTAATACATGTATTGCAATTTTACACCTTCTATATTATACCAAGCGGCTTTGATTTAACTGTCGTACCCGAATTCCGGTGCATGTTAACCAGGCAACAAATTTTATAAAACTATTACTTCCAATTCACACCACGATATGAAAACACGCACAATTCATTCCACCACAATCTACTCTCGTATGCAATTGAAGCTCGTAAGCAAGAAGGAGGGGGGTAGAGCCCAGGTTGGCCTCGGCTAACCTAACGGGTATTTCATCAAACACATAGCGGGCAGTGAGCCACGCACTCACCGTGTGGGATGGGGAAGCAGCTGTCTGTGCGCTCCTAAAGGCCTCGGCAGTGGGAGTGTAGGCGTGGAGGAGGAGGGGCACGATCGGCGTCGTGGACAAGGAATGAGGACACAGACGGCGCGGTGCTCCGGCGTGGGACGGTGGACGGCGTCACGAGCGCTGGTGCGGGACTAACGGGACGCATCGAGGCGACGCACGGGCGTTGGCGTCGAAGAAGAGAAGCGCGGGGCTAGGAACGACGACGTGGGGGGCGGTGGTGCCCGTCGGCGGGCGGTGGTGCTCCAACGGCGCGGGGGGAGGGGTTGGCGTGGGGTTGAAATGACTTTAGAAAATTTCACCCCGCGCCTTGTTTTTATCCCAATGGCTCATCACTGCCGGTTGCAAGATCTAAACCGACAGTGATGAGGCAACATCACTGCCGGTCCATTCCTGGACCCGATAGTATTGAGGGTGCAGCGGTTACGGGTTAAGTAGCATATCTTTTCTCATTCTTTCGAAATCCTCCGACTGGCGCAATGGTTAAGACCGCGCAATATAGCCCCTGAGACCCGTGTTCGAGTTCCAGGTGGCCCAAATTTTTGGTTTAATTCTATAAATTATTAAGTGCTCTAAAAGGTCAAAAAGAAAAAATAAAATACACATTGAAATATGTAACACCTCTGGTGTTACGATCTTGTTTAGCACCGTGATTTAGGCCTAAGAAAAATTACCGAACCGATTTTCTCGGATTTTAAAATTTAAAAACCAGTTTTTCGCGTCAACGGTAAAAATCAGAAATTATATTTTAAATCGCTAATTGTGGCGAATTGTTTTACGCAAAATAATTACATAACACCTAATATTTTGTTCTATGGCTGGGTATGGAGTAGGAGTTGTCGCGTGAAATGTTTAGGGATGGTGGTCGATAGGATTTAAATCTTTTAGAGTGCCGGCGACGTATCGCTATTCATGTTTGCGTCGCACCGCGTCGTCGAGTCCCGTCGTCGTGCCGCTGCTCCCTCTCCCTCGCTTGTGTCGCGTCTGATATTTTTATGTGAGCGCCACCGTTCGACTGCCCGTTTCATCGCGTCGTCTCTGCTGCAATGAAGGCCATGGCCTTGTCCGTGCCAACCGGCATGCCCTGCCGTCCACGTTGGGCCAGGCCGTCCTGCCGTCGTGTTTAAGAAGTAACCGAGCCCGCACGCGTTTCCTTGCTTGTTCGTCTTGAGCTAGTCTGTCTCTGCTTGTCCTTGCTGCCCGCCTTGCTTGACTTGCTGCCGAGCCTCGCGCTGCTTCCCTCCCTCTATTTTTCTGCGGTCTTGGTCTTGTCCTTGCCTACCTTGTTTGTTGTGGTCTCGGTCTTGTCCGTGTCAAACTACATGTCGTGCTGGCCACGCTGGGTCATGTTAGGTCGAGTCAGTCCTACCTCCCCCTCCCTTTTTCTTCTCTGTTGTCGTGGGGAGCCATCCCAGCTCTGCTCGTCCTTCTCGCTCTGCTCTCCCTTCCCTGTTTTCCTCCCACCGCAGCATCCACGCTAGGGCCATCCGCGCCGGCGCCGACTTTTCCCCGTGCGCGTGCCCCCAGCCTCGCGCTGGGCTGCTGCCCTCGGTGTGCCGTGCTGCAGCACCCTGCGGCCCTCCCACGTCGTCTGTGTCGGAGCCGTGGTGGCCGCTGCAGCGCCGCTGCCAGGCCACCGCGCGCGAGCGCACTCCCCGCACCGTGTCCCGTCGTGGCCGCACGACTGCCACACCCGGTCGGACCGTGACCCCGCGCTGCTCCACCCCACCAAGGCCATGCCGTCGGAGCCGCCCTACCACGCTGGACTCGTTGTTCTACCCTCGGCGCTGCCCCTCCCAGGCGCCATCACCGCCCTGCCGTCATCTGCGCCGGCCCGCCTACTGCTCGGGGCCGGTGGTGCGCCCCATCGCCGCAGCGGCCTGCACCTACGGCCGTGACGGCCACAGCACCATGCCGCCCCCACGACCTACTCCACCTCCATGCGCAAATTGCCCCAGCCTCATCGCCCGGTCCCGGGCGTCGGTGCACGTGGCCGGGGCACCTTACTTCTGCTCTGGCTGAGCCACATCCTCCGCAGGGTGCGTCCGGCATCGAGCAAGCCGTGAAGCCATTTCCCCACTGCCGTCGACAAGCGCACGGCCCGATTCTGCCGCCGGCCGGTTCTCCCCTGCCATGCTCTGTTTTGAGGAAGGAGATAAGGGTGAGATGGTGAGAATAAAATTTTTCTAGGGTTCTCTATGGAAAATCAGTGACTCACATGAATAGTGACTAGAGTACCGCTGGTTAAATTTAAGATAGTCTAGGGTCCATTTCGCAAATTGCCATCGCCACTGCCGTCTGGCCCGCACACGTGCCTATTGGCCCGTGTCGCGCTGGACCGGTCTATCGTCGCTGCCTAGGCCGCGCGCGCCTACGGGCCGCCCCACGTCTACGCGCCCATGGGCCGTCCGCCACCCGCGCGCCGTTGGGCCGAGGTCGTGCCGTCGGCCTTTTTGATTTCTTGGGCGATTTCTCATTTGGTTTATAAGGTAAATTTGTAAAAGCAATATAATATGGTATAGGGATCCAAAAATTACGAAACTAGTTTTGTTGAGTTTCTAAAATCATGATCTACCTGTTAGTATATTTTGTTCACATAGTTTGATAATATTCTTAGAAGCTATATAATTAATTTAAGGTACTTAATATTGTAAAAATATAAACTTGTAGGAATTTTCGTGGTAAATTGGTAATAGTGTTGGATCTAAAATTTCTATAGTAGGTTCCTAGCAATATTAGGTACTCACTGTAATTTTTGTAGCTCAATAATAATTAGTTTGCTAGGTATATAATGATGCCCTATTTTGAATAATGATTAAATCAATAGAATGAAATAAAGAAACAACTTGGGTTTATGTAACTAAAATAATTATTGGGAAATAGTGTCTTATTCGACAACATGGACATGTAGCCTAAGTACGGTCGTCGTTAGAACTAGCTCGTTAACTTGAGAGGCGTAAATTGTATTTTACAAGTCACGATTGTAGTAGATTAATTACGTCTTTGCATTGCATTGCATTGCATTGCATTGCATTGCATATCATATAGGTACGATGATGGATCAACGGATCAAGTGAAAGATGAGTGGGAATCTGCAGATGGTGTGATGGTATTCTCTCCAGGAGATGATGCGATGGGCTTTCTATTCAGATGATGTGGATGATCTGAAGATGCAAATACTAACTTTTGGTTATATTTTACCCAGGCAAGCCTCGGTGCATAACCCCTACTTTTCTGCAATTTAAATTATATTTGTGCATTAAGTTTTGAGGAGTTTAATGAAACCCACTTGCATATATATCTTTATCCTATGAGTCTTACTAGTATGACATGATCGTGTAGAATGCTATGCTACAGGACTCCGGTAGAAGTCGAGTGATTGCCTGTCACTCACGGGAGATAGAAAATATATTACTTTATTATTATCACTTGAAAAATATAAATGGTGGAAAGGAAAAATGGTGACCGGGCAGGGATACGGTTTGGGTATTGGTGGGCGTAAGAGGTTGTGTCGCCGTGGACACGGGGCACAGCTTAGTTACACTCTTTTCCCTGTCTGTGTCGGTTAAGGACCGGTCGTTACATAAGACTCTATGCAAGTCACCAACTTATTATCCCGAGCACATACTTAGGTATGGGCGCTTGGAAGACTCGTTGCTCTCTTGTCGTGGATCTAGCTCTTTCTGGACCGACTGTTAGGGTTTCTTTTTGGTGGAGGAGGTCCTTGCACCGCACTAAGTCTGGGACTCAGGGGCGGGGGCTTTGAGTCCCAGTTTGGACGAGGACCTGGACACCCAGGACAGGAGAGTGATGGGTTGGTCCTGCTTGTGCCTTGGGTACAAGCGAGACATGTGTTTTCGGGGTACCCAGCTGAGCGCATTGATTCGTGAATCGCCGGTGTTCCGGCATGGCTTGTCTACGGTTTAATATCGTAGTAAGAACTGAAAGATGGAAGATGGAAAAAGGAAACCTGATTGCTTACCACCTGCTTGAAAGTAGTACAAGTGCTTACATAGAATGGTTAGTTAATGAACCAATGCGGCTATTAATAAAATCGAATATAAGGACACATGCTTAGTAATGCTTCCTGCAGATGCAATAAACCCACAAGCCAGATAGCCTTGCATATCTGAGTCTTTTCTTTCCTCCTATCGGGTAAGTCTTGCTAAGTACAGTTGAGTACTCAGGGTTTTATTCCCCCTGTTGCAGGTGATAGGTGGAGGCTAAAGCTGACCTTTGTGTGTGGATTCCTCCTGGTGGGCTTCGCGAGGATTTCCTTTACGCTGCGATCATAGTTTTTATTTATAACTCTCACCAAATATTTTATAAAGGAAAGTTTTATCATCTATTGTTCTAGTTTACATATCAATGTTTCACCACACCATGAATAACTATTTATTTTTGTTGTAATTCTGATCTCATGTTTATATTCTGCTATCAATTTAAATTGTTCATAACTCTGATAACAAGATTATATTCCGCTGTTATAATAATAAATATTATACTCTGATGTTACATTAACAGTAATGTAAGAAATGGTTAAGAATGATGTAAGTTTAATTCTCTCATTTGTGATCCTAATGGCAAAAATATGGATTTTTAGGTTCTTCCCTGGGGTGTGCCCGACGGAACCGAGTAATTTGATGTTCTCCCTCGAGTGCTAGTGTCTAATGGAATATGAGCACTCCTGAGAGGCATTAGATTAGGCGGTTCTGCCACAACACACCTTCTATACTATCGATGCGCGACCCACGGGATACCCCTCAAGGAAGGGAGAAGATCTAGTCTAACTAGGATTCTTTCCATGTAATCTTAGTAGTAGTATTATTCTATAATCCTACTAGGAACTCTCATTGTAAACCGACTAGGACTCTGGCCTCCTGACTATATAAAGGAGGACGAAGTTCCTAGAGACAAGAGTTAGAGGCAACACTAGACAATCAATCCAACGCAAAGGCTAACGCTGACTGGACGTAGGGCTATTACTCGATCATGGTCGAGGGTCCGAACCAGGATAAATCGACTGTCTCTTGCGTTTACCGTCGAGTTCTGCATACGTTGAAGCCCGAACAAACTGCCACGGGCACCCCCATGGCAGACTATCGATAGTAAAAACATCGACATATGCTAGCACAGCGGTTAAGACTTAGAACTTTGGTCCCCGAGACTCGAGCTCGAACCCGAGAGCTGGCATATTTTTTTTTTAATTTTGTATAAATCAATGTCGGTTTTCAAAACGAACCGACAGTGATAACCAGCATCATTGTCAGTTTTGTCTCATCACTGTCGATTTTTTAAAACCGACAGTGATGTTTATATATAAAAAAATTTCTTTTATATACTGAATAAATAGAAGCATGTGTATTCCTATGTCGAAATGGCCTAATTTTTTTTGGCAAGCATGTACACCCAAAGTAAGACCCCACACAGGATCTTATGTTTTTCTGATCAGTTTTTTTATTTATTATATTTTTGTGTGTGCTGAATGAGACAAAAGAGGGTAAATTTCATCTTGGACCCAATAGATTTTTTCATCGACCTCCACAAAATTCTTATTCCTAGGGCACATGAGAGCCTGTGTAAAAGTTTGGCACCATTCCATATCTTTTCGTGGGTAGACTCCGTTCAACCTATAATTAATCAGTGTTGTCGTGAGAAAATTCAATTAAACCTTAGAAAGTAGCAAACCATCTCCAGAAAATCCCAAACTTGGTGTTTCCTTCACCCGTGGCATGTGCAAGCCTAAGAAAAATTTTGAGACTAATATGACACCGGAATGCATATGAACCACGTAAACCTTGATAACCTATGTGTATAGTCATCGTTAGATGAAAGGGCTAATGTACCTCTGTGAAGCATGTATACTCCGCCTATATCGAAATGGCTTGAAATTTTTTTGCAAGCATGAATACCCAAATTAAGACACCACACAAGATATTAGATTTTTTATGTTCATTTTTTATTATTATATTTTTCTCTATGCTGAATGAGACAAAAGAGGGTGAATTACATCTTCGACCCACTAGATTTTTTCATTGACCTAAATTTTTTTTTGATCCCTAGGACACATGAGACCCTGTGTAAAAGTTTGGCACCATTCTGATTTTTTTATGGGTAGACTCAATTCAACCTATAACTAATCGGTGTTGTCACGGGGAAATTCAATTAAACCTTAGAAAGTAGCAAACCATCTCCAGAAAATCCCAAACTTGGTGTTTCCTTCACCCGTGGCATATGCAAGCCTAAGAAAAAGTTTGAAATCAATACGACATCGAAATACATATGAACCACAGAAACTTTGATAACCTATGTGTATAGTCATGGTTCGATAAAAGGGCTCATGTACCTCTGTGAAGCATGTATACTCCGCCTATGTCGAAATTGCTTGAATTTTTTTTGCAAGCATGTATACCCAAATTAAGGCCCCACACAAGATCTTAGGTTTTTCTGTTCATTTTATTATTATTATATTTTTCTCTATGCTGAATGAGACAAAAGAGGATGAATTACATCTTCGACCCACCAGATTTTTTCATTGATCTAAAGAAAATTCTGATCCCTAGGGCACATGAGACCCTGTGTAAAAGTTTGGCAGCATTTTGGATCTTTTCGTAGATAGACTCAGTTCAACCTATAATTAATCGGTGTCATCGCGCAGAAATTCAATTAAACCTCAGAAAGTGGCGAACCATCTCCAGAAAATCTCAAACTTGGTGTTTCCTTCACCCATGGCATGTGCAAGCCTAAGAATAATTTTGAGACCAATGCGACACATGAATGTAGATTTCTAGTTGTCCAATAAATATGAGAGTTCGTGGGTGTGTGGGATCGATGTATGTGGCCAGATGTTTGTTTTATACGCTCTTCGTCATGCCTGCGCAACAGCTTGGCTGACTTTGCACATGCAAACAGCCTATACACCCGGGGAGCTATAGAGAAATACCAAACGACCTTTACGGGACCTCCTATTATCTTGGTACCCACATCTGACGGCCCTTCCTTGTACCGTGGAGCTTCACACTTGGAGCACTTGTTCAAGTCTTTGTATTTTTCTCCACAGTACAATATGTAATCATTGGAACACACGTGGATTTTTTCAACCTCGAGACCGATGGGGCAGATTATTTGCTTGGCCAAGTATGTCTTTTCTGGCAACTCGTTTTTTCTAGGAGCATTTTCCTTATTATACCTAACAACTGATCGAAGCCTTTATCGCTCATGTCGGCTTCTAGTTTGCTCATTGGACAATTCTTATACAATGGTGTTTTGCCATCTTGTCTCATTTTCTCTAGCTTTCTCAGCTGTCTTTCACTAAAACATCCGATCTCTATATTACGTAGCGGCTGAGAAATACCATCGTTATCCTCAGTGTCATCAGCTAGTGTGTTCCTAAACACATTATTAACTGTGGCTATAGGTTTCGTGTTGACACCGGGTTCCTCGTCAGCATCGTGGATGGCTACATCAGACATGTCCACATCATCATCATTTTCCTACGGAACATTCACACCAACCTCGCCATACATAGTTCATATCATATAGTTTGGTTTGAACCCCCTGGTAATCAAGTGCAATCGTATAGACTCAATTTGACAAAAGTTCCTTTGATTCTTGCAATCTTTGCATGGGCAGAAGACAGAGTTCCCATTCTCAGCATGGGCTTTGGCATCGGTGATAAACTGGCTGACACCATACATGTATCGCTTGTCCGTTCGGGGCAGATGCATCCACTCTTGATCCATCTCTGCACAAAAAAATATTGAGACCTCAATTACAAAGAATTAATAAGAAATCGAGCTTCATGAACAACAATTGTAGCTCGAAAGTACCATTTTTAGAAAATATTTTTGTACACTAATTATTGAAAAATTAAAATTAGTAGCCCTGGCCCTGTAAATTGAAAATCGTAGTAAAAAACAATTATTGCACAATAATGAAGAACAACTATTCTACTCCATGCCACATAAAAATGGAGACACTTATTTTAAAAAAGACTAAAATTGGAGACATGATCATGAACAACAATGTAGCTCCAAGCAATGCCCATATAAATTGAAAAACGCAGCCCCATAAAAAATTATTGCACAAAATGGAGACACTAATTTAAAAAAAAGTCTAAAATTGAAGACATGATCATGAACAACAATGTAGCTCCAAACAATGCGTTGTTATGTGACACATAGATTAATTTTCTCAACAAATTATAAAAGAATCTACTCTACTTCTAAGAACTAATTATAGCATCACATACTAACAATGATGATCTTGAGCACCATGGAATAATTAGCTAGGAATTTAAATGTGTTCATAGACACCAACCTTTTGGATAATGGATTCACTACAATTTGAGCCTTGCACAAATGTTCAATTAAAAAAGTGCTCTCTAGAATGGAGAAAGAACTAGAATGATAATCAAGCAATGTAGCCATCAAAACGAAGCTAATTAAGCAACAAAATCAAAGGAGCGGATATTTGTTACTAACCTTAAAGCAAAAAGATTAAGCTATTCTTCAAAATCCAAGCGCTAGCTTCATGGTGAAGAGCAGCCGCAACAATGGAGGGAAGGGCCCAAACGCGCGCCTCCGTTCTCGGGATGGAAGAGAGGAGAAAGGAGAGGACGGCTGCAACCTTTTTGTGCTGTAGGCTTATCATCGTCGGTTCCTAGCTAGAACCGATAGTGATAGAGCCCAATCACTGTCGGCTCTTGGCTTGAACCGGCAGTGATATGTGGCCGTCAAGCCACTGCCAGTTAGAGACACAAACCGGCAGTGATAGTTGTCATCACTGTCGATTCGGTCATATCCCAAATCAATTTCTGGTTTTCAAAGCCAAGAACCGACAGTGAAGGGTCAACACTATCGGTTCTCTTAATTCCGGCAGTGATGAGGCCGGCAGTGAAGTGCTATTCTGTAGTAGTGTATAAATTCCTCACTTTAACCAATCATAATCGACCACATAATCTACGGACCGACCATATACTTCAATTATTATAACCTTGATGATTATAATAATCATATACATAATCCAGATTATAATAATCTAGCTGTGGTCCAAATAGGCTCTAAGCCAATGGCATTACAACAGTATAATTGGCGTAGTAGAAAGTGGTCATGGTGTTTTTCTTCGGGGCACACGGATGACAATATAGTCTTAGGATTGATAGTTATTTGAGTGACAAGCTCTTCTTTTTATGTTTTTAAGGTTGTGTGCTAGCGCTGTTATATGGAGGTCAAAAGTGGGTTCATGATTTTTGTATCAACGACTCGATGTAATGGTCTTGAAAAAATAAAAATGTTCTTTTATTAAAAATAGCAAGAATCTCTAAATAGCAAGATTTGGATAGATAGTTGATTTCTGTATTCACTTTCTAAAATGCAAGTGTTTAAATCCCATTCGCATTTTTGTACTTCATTCTCTTTTTTTACAGATCCAAACAATATCTTATTTATCCCTAGAGGTTAGCTTCCGTCAACTAACAATCAAATGGATGAGTAATCTATGCTGGAGTGTTGTTCGATTGTTGATCCATATCCACCCTCTAGTGATGCAAGAATGTGTAGGTGAGCGTTAGGAGGGCATAATTAATAGCACGAAAAAAATGCTAGTAATAGGTATGCTGACTTAGTGTTTGTCAATTGCTTCTTCGATGAACTAGACTTATGGACAACAATACTCAAATATAATTCAACTTGGCGCTATCAATCAATGTATAAAGCATCTTGGTTATGTGTGCATTAGGTGTAGACTTGCCAGGTCAAAGTCTTGGAGGAAGATTATGATTTCTAGTATTTTTTTTATAAAAAAAACGAAGGAAGCAAAGTCATAGTAGCTAATCTCACACAAAACAAGTAGCAAAGAGAGTGATGGCTTGGCTTGGATGAAGGAAAAGGGGTGGACTAGACTAGCGGGCCCAAACTGGTTCCCACTATCGGATCGGAGTCCTAAATGTTTAAGTACAAAGTTCTGGGTCATTTGTGTAAATCAACTGCAGCAAACCAATCTTCATCGGCAAGGAGCAAAGCAGTTTTCATCGGCAAGGAGCAAACCACTCTTTCTCCCTACTGCTAGGCTCATCTCCTCCTCCAGGTCAGTTGTGTACATGTCGAAATTTTAGTACCAGAGTGCTTCTTCGTAGCTCGCAGCACCTGCAGCCGGGCGCCGGCGAGAAGGCCGATGCCAGGCCGCCAGCTGATTCCCTAAGGCCCCGTTCGCGTGCCCTTAAACCCAGCTTGATCCGCTTCTTTTTTTATCTGGAACAGTGTTTTCCTCTCACAAATTCCTCTAGATTCCTCCATAATTCCTCCAAGTGAACGGGGACAGGGGTGCCGCTGCTGAGATGATTAGTCTTTTTGTGAATCCTTAACATATCCTCTCGTCTTAAGTGAAAATGTCTTTTCTTTTTCTGTCTCAGGAACAAGATCCAAGATAAAGCATGTCGGAGAGCACGTACTTTAAACTAGACTTGATTAAAACTATTACAGGCGATTTTGCAGATGAGCGAATGGTTGGCAGTGGTGGGTTTGGAGTTGTTTACAGGGTACGAACGATCGACTAATCATTAGCGCGTATTAGCTTCCCCTTGTTTTGGCATGCATGATACAAGTTTCACGCGTTTGATCACAACAGGGCACGTATGATGGTCAAGATATTGCTGTGAAGAAGCTTCATCCCCTGCCAGGACTTGATGACAAAGCGTTTGACAATGAATTCCGTAGCCTTAGCAAGATCAATCATCCAAATGTTGTTCGGTTAATTGGCTACTGCCACGAAGCACAGCGTAAGTTCCTTCCTCACAAAGGGGAAGTAATTGCTGCTACACTAATGGAGAGAGTTCTCTGCTTCGAATATATGGAGGGTGGAAGCCTTGATAAGCATATTTTAGGTACGGTATATACTGTTCGCTTGCTGGAGTAGTGTTTCGCGCGCCTTATAGAAGAGAGAGAGATGCTTCCTTAGATTTATATTAGCTCCTGTCTCTTTTCTTTCCATTGCAGCTGACTCTTGTGATCTTGACTGGCTGACGTGTTACAAAATTATCAAAGGGACCTGTGAGGGCTTAAACCGCCTGCATAGTGAACAGGGGAAACCTATTTACCATATGGACTTAAAACCTGCTAACATATTGCTGGACAAGAACATGACGGCAAAAATTGGAGATCTTGGTTTGTCCAGACTTGTTTCTTCAACACAAACCTATCAAACTAAAGCTCGCGAAGGATCTGTGTAAGTTGATGCACCATATTTCAAGCCAACTGTTCTGGCAACATGGATATGGTTCCCCTTTTATTGCACTCTGGCTAACCTTATTTTATTTGATGATTATGATATCACATATATAG
The DNA here is from genome assembly GCF_019320115.1 of Miscanthus floridulus. Taxonomy (NCBI): domain Eukaryota; kingdom Viridiplantae; phylum Streptophyta; class Magnoliopsida; order Poales; family Poaceae; genus Miscanthus; species Miscanthus floridulus. The sequence continues at coordinate 52,061,122 of NC_089593.1, forward strand.
AGGGTACATGCCACCAGAATACATAAATAGTGGCGATATATCAAGAAAGTTTGACGTGTTCAGTTTGGGAGTTATAATTATCAGAATAATGGATGGAAATGATGGCAACTCCCGCCGTTTTGATATGCCTCGTGAACAGTTCATTGAGTTTGTAAGGAACCGAGATGTCTTTATTCATATTGTTATACTATGTGTTATGCTGTGTATTACTTTTATGTGCATGCATCCCATCTTTCTAATTTTATCCGCAAATTTCTCAGGTAGCTAACAACTGGAAGGAAAGGCTGCAGGGCACGTTGGGGTATTCATCACAAGAAATAAACATGCTACGTGTGAAGACTTGCATCGATATAGCATTACGATGTGTCGATACTGACCGAAACAAAAGGCCTTACATAAAGGACATTGTCAATGAACTGGAAGAACTAGAAGCTAAGATTCAGAAAATGGCACTATCTTCAGATCATTCGAAAGCTGTGATACCTGGCCAGCAGGTATGATCATTCTGGTAGTATATGGTGAAACTGCCGATTGTTTACATTACACACGAGATTGTTTTCCATGCTGTGATACTGGGCACACACTGCCGATTGAGTAATAACTTGCAGTTTCACTACATCTCTGCCGATTGTTTACACATAGCTGCTGTGGCCAAGTATTACATCGTCTTTCTCCAATGGTCTGCTAGCTGGCACATAACTGCTGATTGTTTACATTACAGACAACAATCTCTTGCTGTTTCACCACATCTACCACTGCACCTTCTCCACCAGGCACCAAAAGCATACTATTCCTTATAGGAACTAAAAAAAGGAAAAACAATAATACTCCCTCTAATCCAAATTATAAGTTGTTCTAGCTTTTCTAGATAGTAGATACATAGTAAAAAGCTATGTATCTAGACTTTTACTATGTATCTAGACATAATGTATATTTAGATAGATGGAATGTTGGGGGTATTTTTTTTTTGCCACACTCACACATAAAGCCCAAGCCATGGTTGTTCCTTTTTTTTTTGGCTGCCCAGACTAGATGTTCTTAAGATCGCAAACCATAATATTTGTAGATTTTGGATCTACCACCACACTGCATTAATCCCTTCTTCTTGCAGCAGAGCTCTGACTCCAACATTCTTGCTGTCGATCCAACCCTGGAGCTGCGCTTCTTATTCGAACTAAGGAAGGACATATCATGCTGCCTTCAACTGACAAATAAGACGGACGACTACATTGCATTTAACATAAAGACCAATAGAACCAAGTACTACGCAGAGCCAAACATAGGAATTATGCCACCATGTTCCAAGCGCTATATATCTGTCACGTTGCGAGCACAGGAGGCGGCACCACCAAATATGCAGTGCCATGACATGCTCCTTGTACAGAGTGTTAATGTCAGTGAGGGCTTGCCATCTGATAATGTCACCGAAGACTTCTTCAAACAAGTCATGGTCGAGAAGGTGGTAGATGCGGTCAAACTGCCGATTGTTTACATTACACGGGATCATTTTTCATGCTAGTATAGTTGCCACTGTTGGTAATATGTCCTAAATGCAATAATAGAGGTGTTGTTAATGGTCAGTTGTCCTAAAGGCATGTGCAGCAGTGGAGCAGCATCGCTTGTGTACCTGTGATTTCACCGAGGGTCTAGAAAGTTTTGGGGTTTACCACTGCTCGCTGCCACACCTAAGGTGAAAAAAATATACAATCACGCAATGTGAATACCTGAATCCGAAGGAAAGCTAGGCCGTGTCTCTGAACGAGCTATGAGAGAAAAGGAAGGAGGATACATGATAGATAAATGAAATGAAATCACTGCAGCTCAGTGCCTGCTCTGCCGCGCTCTCACGGTCAGGGGCTACCGATCCACGCACCCCTCTCCCTTGGGCTATTGTGACCGCCAGATTCACTCATCGCGCCACCAAATGCTGCATGGGTCGCGCTCACAAGAACTAAAGTGCCTCCTCCGCTGTTGCCCCAGGTCGCGCTCACATGGATATGAATGTTTTTACCAGGTTTATTAGCCTTGTGTTCATGAAAATGAAGGCTTCTCAGATTTTTAATATGATCTTTGATATTGTTCTATCGTTTTATCTTCATTGTATATGACCTATATTTGTTTATAGACCATGTTATTTTTTTTATATCAGAGTTCTTACTATCCTTCGCTAGACATAGTGCAGTGTCATTGTTACGACTTCCACTACTGTACCGGGTCCGACAACGCAGCGAGAAGACAAGGATGCAATGGATGGGCCGTCACTGAGGAGGTGCAGCAGGCTGAGTGGACAACACCATGATCGACTGGTTTGCTGGGCTGGCGTCTTGGAGTATCAGCAAGAACAGCAAGAAGGGATCATCTATGAAACTTTGTAACAAACTCGTGCTTCTCCTATACGCAGACCTCGTCTAGACCAATCCCCTTCTTGCTGTTCTTCCTCAATTCTATTCCTCCTACCGGTGTCTTAACAAATTGGTATTCAGAGCCGAATCCTGGAGCCGCACGAGATCATACACCATCACTACACCAGATTCCGTAAACAATTTGGTGCCATCGACCCCAACATCAAGCTGATTCTCGACGAACTCAAGGTGATGCTTGGATTGGTCTCCGATCTGCAGACGTCGCTGACGACTCGCATCAACGTGGTGGAGATGGAGAGCACCATTGGCAAGCGGTTCGGCGACCTCGAGTCTGCAGCCAAGGTGTTCGGTGAGTCGAGTGGTGCTCGACTCCGGTGCGGCCACATCGGCAGGCATCCTTCTCGCACATGAGGCGGCCGCGGCGATCTCAGCTGCCGGTGACCCGGTCGTCGGCCGTATGGGCACCGCGCGGCAACAAGTCACTAGGGGGGTTTGAGTTCCGAGCTCAATCCCCGGCCAAGGGTACGTTCGTCCTGCCCAATCCCCACCTCAAGCTTCATTGTTCCTATTCGAGTTCTGCGCTGGATGCGGGTCTACTTGGTGGTTCAGGTGGAGGTGATGAGTCGCGTGAGCGTCGTTCTCACTGGGGATCACCGTATTCCAGTAGCAAACAGCCTAAAATGAATTTTCCCAATTTTGATGGCGAGAACCCAAAGTTGTGGATCAATCGTTGCCAGGACTACTTTGACATGTACTCCATAGAACATCATTGGTGGATCAAGTTGCAACCATGCACCTGTCCGGAGCGGGAGTGCGCTGGTTGCAATCAGTGGAGGGGCGTGTCAAGTTGATTGGTTGGGTTGAGTTTTGTGAGTTCGTCCTGGACCGATTTGGCAAGGATCAGCATGAACTCCTCAATGAAATTCGTATGTGTGTTGAAATTGTTCAAGTCACATGCTCAACGTGGATTTGCTCAATGAAGTGAGAGAAAGATGATCGCAACCCCTTATTATGAAGAGATATTATTGAGAAGAAATGTCATATGAAGATGTTGAAGACTAAGTGGTTGAAATAAATATTTCCAATTAATCTTGAGTATAGGTACGTCATACTATTAAGGGGGATGCAACATGAAAGTTAGACAAGATATATAGAAATGTTTGACTGAATACAAACCTAATATAGCATGTAAAAAAAAGTAGAGAGAATACGTATTATATACAAGTCTTCTGCAATAAGGAGAAAATGATATGACAAGCAAATCACGATGTTCCCTACTGGATTCACGCACTTTAGCCTATATAATTTCAGAAGAACAGTTTCTAAATACTACTACTTTGAGCCCTTGTACCCTCAGTTCATATTACAAGTTTGGAAGTCAATTAGTTCCCGTATTTTTCTTCTTTTATATACATTGACATGCTTCAAAACTTTTTGTTTGTTGTCTTGAACAAATCATGTGTCAATAAATTTTCCAAAAATATAATGTACCTAAACACTTAGATGAAAAATCTATTAAGAGAAATTCAACAGTAAAGATCTTATTAGCTTTGTATATCTTAGTCAAAAAAATGACTGCACATAGTTAACATATATTAACATATAGAGTGTTTTCATAGTCAAATTAAACAGATGATCAACAGATGAATCCCATAATGTAATCAATACGAGGGAGTTAAGGCCAAGTAAGCAAGTCACAAAATGATCAACAGATGTTCTGAGCTGAATCAATGTTAGTATCCTGGCAAAGCCAGTAAATTTTGCCAGTTGATATTAGGACACTGACAGATCTCCAGTTCTTCGAGATGGCACTAATGCCTCACATTTACTTATCCTCATCCTTTTGATAGCTGGTATGAAATCGGTAAATTTCTACAGTTGCTTATACATATGTCGGTGAGGGATTGGAATCCTCTGCAGAATAGTCTGGAAAATGATGCGTCCATGATATTACAGAAGGAAAAGCCTGAAGCTTTATGTGGTCATTGAGGGTAGATGTCCCAATTACTTGCCATTGTTGACTTTGAAAGCAAAGGAATCGGAGAAGCTTTAAGTGGCCGATGCTGGACGGTATCTCACTTAGCAGCTCAGGCAGTACACAACTCAAAATGCCGATATGTCGCATTTCACTGAACCAACTGCGAATTGCTGTAGCAAAGACATCTTGATGAAAAGCTGCATTTAAAAAAAAAACAAACCAGACAGAAGAGCTGCCGATTATATTAAAAAGAAGATAAGCTCAGACTGAGCACAACGATACAACAATTAGACGACCACAACCAACAAGAACCACTAAGGACAACAAAGATACAACAAAGACACTATGACTACCAACAACAAGCTACTGACAACGAGAACAAAAGAAACAAACAGACGACCACAATAGCAATAAACCCCTACAACACATTATGAAGAGGCAAAGAGACCACCGCCACAAGATTCCAGAAGGCAGGATCCTTTAAACCCATCAAAGATTTGAGGATGTCTGGCGGCAACAGTTCCTTCAAACAGTCTACGACGTCTTGCATTGCGTCCTCATCGAGCTTCCCATCCTTCCCAACAATGCCCAAATCATCTAACACAATGCGTCATGCAAGACGAACACTTACGTCGAAGCAAAGACTTATCGTAGCGGTGGTCTCTTTGCCTCTTCGTAATGTGTTGTAGGGGTTTATTGTTATTGTGGTCGTCTGTTTGTTTCTTTTGTTCTCGTTGTCAGTAGCTTGTTGTTGGTAGTCATAGTGTCTTTGTTGTATCTTTGTTGTCCTTAGTGGTTCTTGTTGGTTGTGGTCGTCTAATTGTTGTATCGTTGTGCTCAGTCTGAGCTTATCTTCTTTTTAATATAATCGGCAGCTCTCCTGTCTGGTTTGTTTTTTTTTTAAATGCAGCTTTTCATCAAGATGTCTTTGCTACAGCAATTCACAGTTGGTTCAGTGAAATGCGACATATCGGCATTTTGAGTTGTGTACTGCCTGAGCTGCTAAGTGAGATACCGTCCAGCATCGGCCACTTAAAGCTTCTCCGATTCCTTTGCTTTCAAAGTCAACAATGGCAAGTAATTGGGACATCGAAGCGAAGACTTATTGTAGGACTTACATCGATGTCTTGTTGTCAGGGCAGGTGGTGAAGGGGGTGTATAGGAGGACATGCCACGTCATGCTCCATCGTAGCTATGGCAGATGAAGAAGACGTTGCCTTCATCGGTGAATCCTCCATCAGCTGGGAGGCTTCTACGTTGACCTCGACTGTAGAATGCATGGGGGCGTCTTCGATGGTGATGAGAAGGATTGGGTCAACTGTCACTTGAGAGACAATTTCCTCATCATCGGATGCGTCCTCCACTAGAACAAAATCCTCAACATGGGTGATGTGGGGGGTATGACCCCGGATACCCACGGCAGACCACATGGGCTACGCCCTCAGGGGCGGCCCAGCCCACAAGATGAAGCCTTGCGGGGCACGACTCTGGTCGACGCCCTCCGCAAGACATATAGAAGATATCCTGAAGATACTAGGAGATCTGTTAGGATATATATGATCCCAAGATTCCTGTAATCAGTTATTACTTTCCGGTTATCTCTCATATCTAACCGACTTGTAACCCTGCTCCCCGGACTATATAAGGCGGGCAGGGACCCCCTCCAAACTCACGCAATATCATACGATAGCTAATACAAACCAATAGACCACAGGAGTAGGGTATTATGTCATACTGACGGCCTAAACATGTCTAACTCATGTGTCTCTGTTGTCTTCTTGTTCTTGATCTCACGCTCCTTTGCCGATCAATCTACCTTCGTGGGATACCGACGATATTCTGTCGATAGTTGGCGCGCCAGGTAGGGGTTGCGTGTTGTTTCCTTGTCGAACAAGATGGCTTTTCCGCAGGCTCTTCATCTCTCCCGCAGCCCGACCCGATCTTCACGGTCGGATTGATCTCCTGGATCATCAATGTTGACGGAGTCGGAGAGCTCCTCGAGCCGGCGCATATCGTTTCTTTGCCGATCATCCCTACACCTGCGACTGCAGATCCGATCTCGAAACCACCTTCGAGGTCGCCTTCATCAGCAACTCGCTGCCCACTTCCTCGCTACCAGAGGTGTCAGATCAACAACAATGATCTGATCGAGTCCATCGATCGGGTCGGTCTGAAGCTCGCCGATTGCCTCTCCATCGCTGAATCGGCCCTGGACACTTTGGTTCAGCGCCAACCACCCTCCGATCCAAATCTATTAGAGGCTGCTCAAAAAACTTCAGGAGTTGCGGCTCGGCCCTTTGGGCTCACCAACGTCGCCGCTACTTACCCAGATGCCCTAAGGGGCAAATTCGCTGACTAGGTGGGATACGCCCATCCACTCGCTGACCAGATCGTTGTCCAGCCCCCGCCAGCCGTCAACATGCTACACATAGGCCGGTGCCCCGGAGCGTCCCTCCAGACCATCCTGAAGGAAAATCCAGGCTCTGAGTCTCAGGGCTCTATGGAGACCCTCGCCAAAACCTTCACCGAGCAACTCCTTCTCCCACCCTTCCAGGGTGGCGCAATCTTCAACGTCAGCGTCGACAGCCCTCCTCGGAATGGCGAAACCGAGGAGGAACACGTCGCCCGTGAGAACCGGAACGTCAACCGCGTGCGGCGTTGAGAAAATGAGGCAGCCATTGCGAGGGCCGAGGCTGCTCGAAATAATCGGCTCGACTCACAAGGAAGGCCACTCCCGCTCCACCGTGACCTCAACGAAGAGTTTCTCCGCGTTAATGGCCATGACGTCTTCAAGACTCCAAGCACCAATCTGGCAGTGGCTGCCAATGAGCTCGCCCGCCTCCCGCAAACGCCTGAGCTCGGCAAGGTCGCTGCCATGCTTAAAGTGGCACACTGTCAGGTTAATGAGATCCGTGAGGATCAGAGACCTTCATGCTCTATGAGCACAATTTGTCGATCAGCTGTGTCGAGATCCAGTCGCCGCCCTAGTCAAAGCTGTTTCGCCAACCAGTCACTGCCTCTCTAGGGGGGAGCCGGAGGCCACCGCGCCAAACACCATCGCCAACACGACCAGGAGGTCGAACAGGACGCTCGAGTGCACCTCAGCAACCTCTGGGATGCACGATAGCATATCGAGCAACATCGCTTCGGTCGCCATGAAGACAAAGTACGCTGTCGCTAGGAGTATGAGCAGGAGTACGGAGACCCGGACTCAGCTCTCGACCCGATCGACGTCGGCAATGGTGCAGCCGATGCCAACCACAACCCCGAAGGGCCCCCAGTGTTTACGAGGGTGCTCCGAACACTTCAGTGGCCCCATGGTTTTAAAATCACTGGGGTCGAGCCCTACGAGGGAAGGATGAATCCAACACAGTGGCTATAGGCTTACGCCACCGCTGTCCGCACCGCCGGAGGAGACACTAGTGTCATGGTGAACTATCTCCCCATCATGCTCATGCCACCCACCATGAGCTTGTTTACTAGCCTTGCCCCGGACTCCATTGGATCCTAGGAAGAGCTAAAAAAAAGTCTTCACCGACAATTATATGGCTACGTGTATTTGGCCGGGCACCAAGCATGATCTCAACCGCATCAACCAGAAGTCGTCTGAGCTCCTCCGCAGCTACATTTAATGCTTTTCTAAGATGAGGAATTCTATTCCCAACATCACGGAAGCTGAGGTCATCACCGCCTTCATCCAAGGACTCCACCATCGCGAGCTATGCTCCAAATTCAACCGCAAGCCACCCACAGGCATTAGCGAGATGATCACTACTACCAACCAGTACGCCGATGCCGAGGAAGCTGAGGTACGCTTCAATGAGGATGTGGGCACTCATCGCCCACCTCGCCGCTATGACGACCGACGCCACAACAACCGCCGCTTCGACGACCGCAGTTACCATCGTGACAGTGGTCGTGATCGAACAGAAGGACCCAAGTTTGGCCAAAATCACCGCCACCAGCCAGACCACATCGTTGCCGCTGTTAGTCAACCTCGCGCCAAGCGCAACTACGACAAGTAGTACCAAAAGATCCTCGATGGCCCATGCCCTCTCCACAAGAATGTCAAACACAAGATGAAGAACTGCCTCGGCTTGGCTAAGGAGTTTCAGGATAAAAAGCTGGAAGACGATGCCAATGATGGAGCCAAAGGCTGCCGACCACCTGGGGGCAACAACAATGCCTTTCAGGACCATGACAAGGTGGTCACCACCATCTTCGAGGGTCTCGCCTCCACCGAGAGCAGAAGAGAACAGAAGCTCGCCGCACGATGGGTGCTCTCCATCACTACGGAAGACACCACCGTTAACCCCAGTTATCGCCCATGGTCCAAGGTCCCCATCATCTTCAGTAGGGCTGACCAGTGGGTGGACATCCCCTACACTAGGCGTTCCCCCCTCATCCTTGACGCAACCGTCCAGAAGGTGCTTTTCAGAAAGGTACTCGTCGACTGTGGGAGCGCTCTGAATCTCCTCTTTGCCGGAGCCCTAAAGGAGCTAGGCCTCGGGCTATCGTATCTCACACCCTCCGACTCCTCCTTTTGGGGTGTGGTACCTGATAGGGCCTCCAAACCGCTTGGAGAGATCACCCTACTAGTACAGTTCGGCACGGCAAGCAACTACCGCATCGAACACATCAACTTCTACGTCTCCGACTTCAACATCGCCTACCATGCCTTACTTGGTCGACCAGCTCTGGCCAAGTTCATGGCTGTACCGCACTACACGTACCTGGTGCTGAAGATGCCTTCGCCTATAGGAGTCCTGGCCCTGCGGGCCAACCTCTCCATCGCCTACGCCTACGAGACTGAGAGTCTCACCCTTGCCGAAGCCACCGACCTCTCCATCTAGATGGCCAGTGTGGTCACCGAATCCAAGATGTTGCCCGCCGATGACATGGAGATCCCAGAGCTGGAGCCTCCCCGTGCCTCCACCAAGTCCAAGGAAATAAAGGAGGTCGGCCTTGGCCTCGACGACCCCTCCAAGACCGTGAAGATTGGGGCACACCTTGACCCCAAATAGGAATTCGCACTCGTCTCCTTCCTACGTGCCAACACCAACGTGTTTTCTTAGAAACCTACAGACATGCCGGGGGTACCACGGGAGAAGATTGAGCACTCCTTAAATGTCTCGCTGACCGCCAAACCGATCAAGCAGAAACTCCGCTGATTCACGCCAGACAAGAAGGAGGCTATTAGGGTAGAAATAAAATAGCTCTTAGCTGCTGGATTTATAAAAGAAGTGTATTATCCTGAGTGGTTAGCAAACCCTATTCTCATTCGAAAAAATAATAAAGAATGGAGAATGTGAGTTGATTGTACTGATCTTAACAAACACTGCCCTAAAGACCCCTTCGGTTTGCCTCGGATAGACGAGGTTGTAGACTCCACCACCGGCTATGAACTGCTCTCCTTCCTTAACTGTTACTCCGGCTATCACCAAATCTCCCTCAAGGAAGAAGACTAGATCAAGACATCATTCATCATGCCTTTCGGTGCATACTGCTACACCACCATGTCCTTCAGTCTCAAGAACATCGGGGCAACCTATCAAAGGACCATCCAGATGTGCCTCGATCAACAAATCAGTCGCAACGTCGAAGCTTACATCGACGATGTGGTCATCAAGTCCAGGACCACTGACAATCTTATTGCCGACCTCGAAGAAATGTTCACCAACCTTAAAAAGTACCAATGGAAGTTGAACCCTTCAAAGTGCATCTTTGGAGTTCCATCTGGTATACTGCTGGGCTACATCGTCAGCGCCCGTGGCATCAAACCCAACCCTGACAAGGTCTCTGCCATCACCAACATGAAACGACCAACATGCGTCAAGGATATACAGAAACTTACAGGCTGCATGGCTGCTTTAAGCTGCTTCATATCGTGCCTTGGTGAAAAAGGGCTACCGTTCTTCAAACTCCTCAAGGCCTCCGAGCACTTTTCCTTGTCAGAAGAGGCAGATACAGCTTTCGAGCAGCTCAAGTTGTTCCTAACAAAGCCTTTGATCATGACGGTGCCATGGCCAGACGAAACCCTCCTGATCTACATCGCCGCTACTTCCCGCGTCGTCAGCACAGCCATTGTGGTCGAACGCGAGGAGGCCAGGCACCCCTATAAGGTGCAATGTCTGGTATACTTCATCAGCGAGGTCCTTAATGAGCCCAAAACTAGTTATCCTTAGGTCCAAAAGCTGCTATACGCCATCCTGATTACATCACGCAAACTCCGCCACTACTTCAAATATTACAAGATCGCTATGGTTACCGAGTTCCCTCTAGGGGATATTCTCCGCAACAAAGAGGCCAACGGCCGTATCATCAAGTGGGCTGTCGAGCTCGGCACTTACTCCATTGAATTCTGAAGCAGGCCTATGATCAAGTCTCAGGCGCTTGTGGATTTTGTCGCTAAGTGGACTGAGATCCAAGAGCCCATCGCCACCACCTGCCCCCCGCACTGGGTGATGACTTTGATGGTGCCCTTAACATCAACGGTGCTGGTATGAGCATTCTGTTCATTACGCCGACCAAGGATAAGCTCTGATATGTTCTCTGGATACACTTTCGGCCTCCAACAACACCGCTGAATATGAAGCATGTCTCCACGGACTCCGTATAGCCATTGAGCTCAGTGTCAAACGCCTCATGGTATATGGGGACTCCGCGCTGGTCATCAACCAGCTTAACAAAGACTGGTCTTGCTCCAGCAAGAAGATGTATGCATATTGCGCTGAAATCAGGAAGCTTGAAGGAAAATTCTATGGCATCGAGTACCATCACATGGTACGCGACCAGAATTAGCTCGCTGACCATTTATCCAAGTTGGTCTCTTCTCACGCCGTGATCCCACTGGGGGTCTTCGTTCAAGATCTCTTGGCGCCATCCATTAAAGAAGATAAAGAAGTTCCTCCCGCCGAGCAGCTGGTATTGGCGGTACCTTCGCCGGTCGCTGATTGGAGGGAACAGTTCATCGAGTACCTCACTAGTGCCAAAGTACCCACCAACAAGACTGAAACAGAACGCCTAATTTGTCGAAGTAAGCATTACATGCTAGTAGATGGCAACTTGATGAGGAAAAATGCCAAGGAAGGGATACTACAGAAATGCATCACCCAAGAAGAGGGAGTGAAGCTACTTCTCGAAATTCACTCTGGTTCCTGCAGTGACCATGCGGCCTTGAGAACACTAGTCGGCAAGGCTTTCCGAGCTGGTTTGTACTGGCCCACAACCATCTCTAATGCAGAAGACCTCGTCCGACGTTGTGAAGGATGCTAATTTTTCGCCAAGCAAATACACTTGCTGGCACAAAAGCTACAAACCATCCCAGCTTCCTGGCCCTTCGCATGCTAGGGACTGGATATGATTGAGCCTTTCAAGCCAGCGCTAGGTGGTTTTCGGTACGTGTATGTCGCCATTAACAAGTTCTCCAAGTGGATTGAGTATAAACCGCTCGTCTCGGCTACTGCAAAGAAAGCAGTCGAGCTCTTCAAAGACATCATCCACAGATTTGGTCTCCCGAACAGCATCATCACCGACCTCGGAACTACATTTACTGGCCATCACTTTTGGGACTTCTACGAAGACCATTGCATCTCCATCAAATACGTATCCGTTGCTCATCCTAGAGCCAACGGCTAGGTCGAGCGGGTGAACGGCATGATCCTTGATGCCCTCAAAAAGAGACTATATCATAAAGAAGAAAAGCACCAGGGCAGATGGCTCAAGGAGCTATCAGCTATAGTCTGGGGACTACGTACTCAAGGTAGTCACAGCAATGGTGTGTCTCCATACTTCTTGGTCTGTGGCTCAGAAGCCATACTACCAGCAGACATTGCCTTCTGAGCACCTAGGGTGGAAAACTATGATGAAGAGCAGGCCACCGCTGTTCGGACAGAGGACATCGATAGGGCCAAAGAAGAACGCCTAATCACTTGCGTCCGCACAGCCAAATATCTAGAAGGCTTGCGGAGGTACTACAACCGCAATGTGAAAGGTCGTTCTTTACTGTCGGCGACCTTGTTCTGCATAGAAAACAAAAACCAAAGGGATGCACAAGCTCTCCGCCCATTGGGAAGGGCCTTAAGTCATCAAAGAGGTCACCCGACTAGCGTCTTATCACCTATGTGACTTAGAAGGAATCGATGTTCCCAGCTCATGGCACATCGAGCACCTCATACGTTTCTATCCTTGAAACGCCCCAGATAAACAAAGTTTTGGTCTCCATTAATTGTCTCCGTTTTTTCTCCATTATGGTTTAATCTCCACTTATGGTCGCCGAGCTCTATGCTACTCCATAGCGAACTCCAATACGAAATCGCCATCACTATGCCGACCACGTTTCTCCAAATCTCCAGCGTTATCGCCGAATACGTCTTCTCCAAAAATCACCGAATAAGTTTTCTCCAAAATCGCCAAACACGTCTTCTCCAAATCACCAACGTATTTCACCACACATTTTCTCCAAATCGCCGAACACTTTGCTCCAAATCTCCAAGATATTTCACCGATTAGCGAGCAGCATACGTTCTTTTCTGTTCTCTTCGAAGAAGACCCAGTCCCGTATCAATCCCTACACGTGTCACGAGCTCCGCGCTCTGCGTTATGGGTGGTCGGCTGTGATTCCTTGGTCACGCCTGTTCCACCTGCATGTCCACTGGCTCCACGCTCGACGTTAAGGACTATGGGCTAGCCAAGGCCGAGAGCTCAGCAAAGAACTAATTGCTTGGACGCCGCTTATACTACCTATATCTCCAAGTTATTTCGATAACCACCGAGCAGCACATGTTCTGCTCTGTTCTCTATGGAGAAGACCTAGTCTCCGATCTCCCCTTACACGTGCCATGGGCTCCGCGCTCTGTGTTATGGGTGGTCAGTTGTGGTTCCTTGGTCATGCCTGTTCCTCCTACACATGCACGGGCTCCGCGCTCGAGGTTATGGACTATGGGCTAGCCGAGGCCATGGGATTCAGTAGAAAATCAACTGCTTGGACGCTACTTGTACTACGTATAATTATGTTATGGTTAAAACTATGAAGATTTTTTCACCGAAATACAAGCTAACTGCATACACATGCACCTTATAACATTTATCATATACATAAGTGTTTTTTGCGCTTTCACACGTTCTAACTACACTGTCCAGATATTACAGATAATACCCTCCGAGCAGATCATTGTGCTCCGCCATCACCGTCTGTCTCGCCAAAGAAGTCTATATCGCCGGCCAGCTTTTCTGCTGCATCCTCCACCTCATCGTCTAGCTGCTAGGTTTTCGCCTCGCTTAGCCCTTCAGCAAACCCGCCTCCTATCGCCTGAAGGTTGATGGTTGGGTAGTGGGACCGAATCACCGCAAGGGCGTGAGTAGCTATGGTCACAATGGCATTGCGGTTGAAGGTCTTGAAGTTCTCCCATGCCGTTTTGCACCTCTAGATGATGGTGTTCGAACGTTGCCGCCTATTGACGAGAGAAGGAGTCGGTTCTAGGTCGATGTAGTTGAGCACTGGTTTAATTGCGGTGACTACAACGTTGAAGTTATCCCTTTGGGTCCTGGCCTCTTGCACTAGCACATCAAATTGTGCCTTGGCTTTATGATGGTAGCCTGCAAGCGTTACAATGTTCCATCATACAAGGAAATCACTTCAATAGTAACTCCGACCAGGAGGTATTCACCTTTCAGCCCCTCGGCCAGTTTGTCTGCTTGGTCTGACTCCTTCATTTTCTCCTGTCGGAGTTGTTCGATGGCTTGACGTAGTTGGCCGAGCTCCACGTCTTGTTCTACAAGCACAACAGTTATCACAAAAAATATGGTTGTTTAGCAATACAAAGTACATTCGCCGATATATTGTACCTGCTTTATGCTTGGATACACTTCTGAGCTGTTCTGATTTCTGTTCCAACTATTCGGAGGCATCCCTTAGTCGTTCAGAGATAGTGGTCAGCTATTTGGACTTGCTCCGCAGCTGCTTGAACACAACCACCAGCTGCCTGGACAGGACCCCTTCTAATATTCCAAGTCTTGCCCGTTGGACTCTGCAAGGTCTCGCTCATGCTGGGCCCTCTGGATGTTTCTCCCCGAGAGGTTCATCGCCTCCTTGAGTTTCTTGTTTTCCTCGACGAGGGGTTCCATCCTTTTTATCAGTTGGTGCCGATGCTCGGCAGTCTGAGTTATCCCCTACAAATGTATAATGCTAATGATGATGTCCGATCTCCAACATCATAGTCGAGCATTCCAAAAGCAGTACTGACCTTGATTTGTTTCATTACTCTAGCGACGACAGATTTCTGTCTCTTCATCTCCCTGGTGGTGTTTTCCTCCTTGATAACCACCACCTCGTCGCCGTGCTTGCGGAGGATTCAGGCAGATTAGAGTCGAGGTTCAGCGCGCTCAATCTCTTCCACCTCGTCCTCTTCCGCCGTAGCTCGAGGCACCACTAGGGGGCTCCATGGCCGGATAGCGGGTCCGACCATCCCCGGCGACGCCTTAGGGGGCACCGTTTGCTCCTCGGCCGCCACCGGCTCCATCGCCCCAGACTCCGGTGCATTGCCGGCAGCTCTAGCTTCTGCTCCCGAAGACCCGATGGTTCCTGCCGCTGCCTTGGGTATCGTCGCTGACTCATCTGCTGCTGGCGTCAATTGTTCACCACCGTCAAGTCCGCCAGCAGTGGTGGTTGACTTCTTTGTTGGCACTGCTTCCACCCCGGGTTTAGCCCCTGGCTTTTCGATAGTCTAGACTGGTAGGGTCAGATCCTTTGTTTGCTTTGCATTGCATCAGATTGGCTCGTCAATCGCTAGAAAAATTAAGAAAATACAACATAGTAACTCTAAGACAAGGGTACTTACGGTTTGGTCTGCCGGTTCAACTTCTTGAACCAGCGGTGCCTGCCCAAGCCCGTAGGCGTAGCTGTGGGGTTGACTCCTGTGCTCTGGGGGGAGGTCCTGCTTCCTCCACAGTAGACTTCTGTTCTGCCTGCCGCTCTAGGACCCTCTCCACCTGTTGTGCTGGGTTTACCTCTGCCTGTTGCTCGGGGACTCCCGTCGCTTGCCCCGTAGGGACTCCTATTGTCTGCTGTGAGGAGACTTCCCTCGTTCACTGCTCGGGGACTTCTTCGCTTCCCCTTGATTGATCCTCCGCGCGCGTGCTGCACGGAGGCTCCTTCGTGCTCGGTGGAGGAGCCATTGGAACTTCATCATCATCAAACCAATCAAACACCATGGTCCTTCGTGTTCGAGTGGTCTGATCATCGCCAAGCGAGATGTCGCCTAGTTTGAAGAAACGCCGATGGAACTTTCTTCAGGTCGAGCCGATGATCGTGCGTCCACCGCTGGTGGCCAGTCGCCTTTGGCACACTAGAAAAGTACACCGTCGTGTCCTGTGAGTGAATCTTCGCATAAGTGAATCATCCACTGCTCAGCAATGACAAAGGATAAAAAGCATCAGGAATGCACAACTGAGATGTTTACCTGAGGAGGCAGATTTTTGCAGTTGAAGGGCTTCGTATACCCTAACATGTTGAATGAGGCAAACGGAGCGAATAGCTCTATAGCCCGCTCTTCAACAATGTTCTTTGACAGCATCTCCGGCTCTCCCAGGTACCGTTGGTCTCCCCCTTGAACTCAAAGGCTGGGTGCGCCGTCTCCTTATAGGGTTGCACATGGTGTACTATAAAGCTCGCCGCTACCAATCCACCGTTGGTCCTCACGCCCTTTATTAAGGCAAGAAGCTCCTTCACTTGCTCCATGTCAGCGCTGTTCGGTGCCTCCAACCAGCTCCTCTAGTTCTTTGGGATGTGATCGGCGTCATAGCGGATGGCTGGGTGGCTCTGTTTCATGTAGAACCACCTAGCGTTCCACCCCTTCAATCATGTGTTCAGCGGCATAGTAAGGTACTCACCCTCCATCCCATCGCACAGCTGAAGGTACACTCGATTGACCACCTTGGAACCACCGCCGCCTCTCTTCTTCAGCCAAAATAGGTGATGAAAGAGGTTGAAGTGGGGGAGGATTCCAAGATATGCCTCATAGAAATAGATGAAGATTGAGATGTGCAGAATGGTATTGGGATGGAGGTTGCACAGACTAACCACCCAGAGCTCCAATAGATCCCTTAGGAATGGATGAATAGGAAATCCCAACCCGCACCAGAAATAATCCTCGAATACCACCACTTCATCGGTATGAGGTGTTGGGAAGGACTCACCAAGGGCCGGCCACCATCCAATGGTAGCACGGTCAGGAAGAATGCCAGTCTCCACCAATCTGTTAAGCTCTGCCTCTCCCGTTCACGACGGCACCCACTCTTCGTCACGCCGAGTACCGGCGCTCGCCTTCTTGGGGCTTCTTTTCTTCGATTTGGCAGCTCCCTTCTTCGGCGCCATCTCTCATATGTGATTAGGGTTTTGCGGTGGAAGTAAATGTGGATGCGAATCTAGAAACGTGAGGATTGAGGATGTAAACGGAATGGCAAAGTGGCAAAGGTGGGAGCGAAGGATGCGGTGGCGCAGTTATAAAGCACTTTCCCCAACCTTTTGCATTCGAGGGTTTTTGGGGAACCGTTCCTGCAATTTGCGCCCCTCCGAATTCTCCGACGTGACTTAATGGGCCGTAACCTGGGCTTTCACACAACCGCAGCCCACGTCGCTCATTAATCGCTACCGTTGGTTATCACTCACCGAATAATCGTTGACTTCTCCGCCATTTATTGAGGCTCGGTAACAGTTACTATACAACCGTTACTTCGGTTTTTTCTCCACAGTTGGTTTTTTTCAGATATCTTCGTAAACGGCTCAGGGACTGGCTGCCTGCTTGGCTAATCTTTTTATTATTTCCATGTTTCTGACCCTGGCACCACGTGACTACGTCACCTACTGTCAGGCTCGGGGACTAAGTGGGCACACTTCACCTTGCGGTGAATGTGCTCTCTCGCATCTCAGGGCTTCGCTCGAGGACTGGCTACCTGATTGGCTAGTCTTTTACTATTCTTCTACTTTGGACCCTGGCACCACATGACTATATCATCTACTGTCAGGCTCGGGGACTAAGTGGGCACACTTCACCTCGCGGTGAATGTGCTTGCTTTTTTCCAGAAGACTCCACGCCTCTTGAAGTTGAAAAAGACTATCTCCTTTTCTCATGGTCGGACTCTAAGTGGGCACACTTATTCCTCTGCGAGGAAATTTTTGATTCTGAACTTGAGCTCCTTATACCCTTATGGCAAGTCGTGCTTGGGTTATGCTGCTTGGCTATGGTTCGAGCTGCTCGGTGATAGTACACGCTGCTCGGCAACTGCTCATAACTGCTCGGCAACTCATCGTGGTGGTTGGACCATGAGTTCGACTGCTCAGCTTCATTTGCGCCTGCTTGGACAAGCTCAAGACGGCGTTGCACTATGGGTACAAGGTGCTAAGGGACTAGCTGTGGGGGGTATGACCCTGGATACCCATGGCAGACCACATGGGCTGCGCCCTCAGGGGCAGCCTAGCCCACAAGACGAAGCCTTGTGGGGCACGACTCTGGTCGGCGCCCTCCATAAGACATCCGGAAGATATCTTGAAGATACTACGAGATATGTTAGGATATGTATGATCCCAATATTCATGTAATCTGTTATTACTTTTCGGTTATCTCTCAGATCTAACTGACTTGTAACCGTGCTCCCTGGACTATATAAGGCGGGTAGGGACCCTCTCCAAACTCACGCAATATCATACGATAGCTAATACAAACCAACACACCACATGAGTAGGGTATTACGTCATACTGATGGCCTGAACTTGTCTAACTCATGTGTCTCTATTGCCTTCTTGTTCTTAATCTCACGCCCCTCTGTCAATCAATCTACCTTCGTGGGATACCCCTCGGAGGACTGCCGATGATATTCTGTCGACAGGTGACAACATCTAGCAACATCCCCTCTATTACAGTGGAGGTGTCCAAGGGCGCTGCAATGGCTTGCTCTATTGTCTTCTCACCAGTGGTGGAATCTGCTCTGATTGCACATGTTTCCTCACGAACCAAGGAGTTGGTGGATGTGGAAGCCTCTAGGAGAGAGGGGAGGATCACTAGCATTGGAGAGCGCCAAATAGGAGGATAGGGGCCGAAGAGCTCAGCCATACTAGAAACAGAAGAAAGCTCTCCAGGTGGCTCTATATGGGGGCCAACTAGTCCGGACACGTCAACAGAGAGGTCCTCGCTTGGTAGCTCTACATGCTTTGGGTGGCCACACATGCTAGCCACAACTTGATAGCTGAAATCTCATCTCTGATGGGCCTCACCAAATCCTCCAAATTGGTGATCTGTTGTTGAAACTCTAAGTGTAGTGACTTCAATAAAGGTGCAAGCATGGATTGGGGATAAAAAACAAATGGAGCTTGAGGTGCATGATCTTTGTAGTCACGTACATCCGTCTCTTGTGAGGGAGAAGGGCTTTGTGGAGGCAACGACCAAGTGCAAAGCTAACTTGATGAGGGCGCAACCACAACGTCAACCCAACTATGAGCTAGTTGGGGGTGGCAAGGACTGGCAGTTGGGGAGGGTGGGCACCGGTGGGGGCAGTGCTGCTCCTGATGCCTAGGTCGATGACAATGAATGCAACGAAATGAATCCCGACATGAACTAACTAGATGGCCACGAGCAAGACAACGATAGCATCTGCCATGAGCCCACTGCTTGAAGGCAAGGCTACGCTAAGACTTCACAAGAGTCGTGGAAGTTGATGACTGCTGGAAGCAGCAAGAGCGACCCTCAGAGCCGCTGTTAGCTGTCATTGTTAGTTGATCTCCACCAATAGGCCCAATGGCCTATTGGGCCCTTGCCTCTGCTCCCTGATCGGGGGAGCCCAACCCTAATCTGGTTGGTGGGCCCCTATCGCATAGCACACATAAAAGGAAGGTGGGGATGAGGGCTCGGACTATGAGGTTCACCGTGAGCTGCCACACCCACCTACAGTAACCCTAAACTGATATAAAGACCATGCTGCTAGCGACAGGATGTGCCCTAACCACCTCCATCGCACCTCTGCAGGGCCACCACCGGACCACGGCAGTACCACTATGGACTCCACCGAGCCGGAGCTGTCGCGGCAATGGCGTCTACCCGCTGTGGTGCATCTATAGAGAAGACAAGGATGCTTACGTGATCCTACGGTTACACACAGAGGTACACACATTGATTCTAACATTGGTACCAGAGCCAGGTTACTAGTGTGTAACCCTAACCCTAATCAGGTAAAAGAAGAAAGAATGATCCATGTTCAGATCAGAGAAGATGAACAAAGAAGGGGAAGGGAAGAAATTCGGAAAGAAAAGGTTCAACCGAAACCCTAACCCTAATTTGTAACCCCATCCCAAATCGGGTTAATCCCAAAAGAAGAAGGGGAACGGGGAAGAAGGGGAAGGGAAGAGATTCGGAACCCTAACCCCCTCATCCCAATCGGAATCAAACCCGAAAAGAAAAGAAATCCAAATCGGTTCAATCCGAGCACCAAAAAGAAAAACAAAGAAAGAGGGGTTCGGCCTAGACCCGCTCAAATCCGAAGGGGAAAAAGGAAGGAACCCTAGATCCGATTGGGGAAGAAGAGAAAAGAACAAGGGTCGGAACCCTAACCCTAATCCCCACCTTCGATTCAGAAAAGAGAAGTTCAATCCAACTCAAAAAGAAGAAGGGAAGAAGAACAGGGGCTGGAATCGAACCCTAACCCTAGAAAAGAGAAGTTCAATCCAACTCGAAAAGAAGAAGGGAAGAAGAACAGGGGCGGGAATCGAACCCTAACCCTAGATCCCCTTTTTGGGTGAACAAACGAAAAGAAAAGAAATAAAAAAAATAGAAAACCGAACCAGCCCTTCACCGACGGGAGAAGAAGAGCCGAGCTAGGTGGGGGCCATGGCCAGGCCGCTTGACGGCGACGTGCTCACCCACTGGGGAGTGCGCACGCCGGCGAGGGGGCCGGCGACGGCGCTGGGGCTCGCTGATCGCTCCACCACCTGGCTCGCCTTGCTCACTCTCGCTCGCTGTCCCCTTGGTCTTGCGTTGTGCTAAGAAAAGAGCGGCGACAGAGAGAGAACGAAGAGAGAGAGCAGCAAGGAAAATGGATTAGGGTTTTTTGAGGAACCCGGCCGTGGCGGGTTTTGACCTCCCGAAACGCACGGGCGAGCCGTCGATCAGATCGAACGGCTACAAATGATCGGGCCGACCCGCGGCCCAGGCGGGCGAGCGCACTGACGCGGCTTTGCCGGCCCAGGCCCAGGTTGCGGCCTGGGTGCGACAGCGCGCGCAGAGAATAGTTGGGCCGGGCTAGTTTTGCTGGCCGGGCCAAAAGTATAGTGATCAATTTGAGTCATTTTTTCTTTCATTTTTCATTTTCCAGTAAAGGTTTTATTTCCTGGAAAATTGAAAATGCAAATTGGCTCAAAAGAAAATATAGAAAAGATATTTTTTCGTATGGGTAAAATTCAAGAAAATGAGTATATGTTTTCCGCTGCTAAAGAAAAAGTATATTCTCCAGTGATTTTGAACCGACGTGATATTTAACTGGAGAAAAAGAAAGTTTTTCCAGTAAATGTTTATTTCCTGGAAAATGATTAATGGATTACAGAAAATAGAAAAAGCAATTTTTCCCTGTGGGTAAAATTCAAGAAAAAGAAAGTTTTCCATAGATAAAGAAATTGTTTATTCTCCAGTTAATTTGTACCAACGTGATATTTAATTGGAGAAAAAGAAAGTTTTTCCGCTGCTAAAGAAATTATTGATTCTCCAGTTATTTTGAACCAATGTGGTATTTAATTGGAGAAAAAGAGTTTTGATATGATTATGATGTTGTTATTTTCTGACCAACGTTGTTAATAACAATATCATAATTGTAATGATTTATGCATTAATTCTACTTCTGCCCAACGGTGATGTAGAATTAGTGTATAAGAAAAGTTGATAATTTTAATGATTTATGCTTTAATTCTACTTCTGCCCAATGGTGATGTAGAATTAGTGTATGAGAACAGTTATAAAAGTTAATGATTTATGCATTAATTCTATTTCTGCCCAACGGTGATGAAGAATTAGTGTGTAAGAACAGTTGTGAAAGTTAAATATTTATGCATTAATTCTATTTCTGCCCAACGGTGATGTAGAATTAGTGTATAAGAATAATTGTATGTTTTGATTTTGACCAATGTTGGAATCAAGGCATGTAAATGGTGTTATTTTTATGTTAAGAAAAGTTTTGACCTAGTTTTCATCTTGTCTAAGGTGGACTGGGTAGTCACCTCACTGTGTTCCACTGAGATTGTGGCACCGGTGAGGGAGACAAAAAGAGAATGATGCCACTTGGGCAACTAAAGAAAGGGATTTTGAATCCCAAAAGATATCCTATGGCTTTTGAGCATAGGAAGTGGGTCACTGCAAACAAGAAATGTTTGGCTGTGATAAAGAACATGATTGAACCTGCAATTGTGGGCTCGATCCCAGAATGTGACACGGTCACCGAGTACCTCGATAGAATAAAGAGTTAGTTCACTGGCTCTTCAAAGACATATGCCACTTAGCTGATAAAGCAGCTGGTCACAGAGTGTTAATCTGGAAAAGGTGGCATAAGAGAGCTCATGATGCGTTGTCAAAATTATGGCACTGTCGTTTAGGCCATATTTCGAGGGGGAGAATAGAAAGACAAGTTAAGAATGATATTATTCCTCCATTAGAGCTCTCAGATTAAGTTCAATGCAGGGAATGCATAAAAGAAAAGTATGTAAAGAAGATTAAGAAAGATGACAAATGAAGCACAGGAATTTTATGGATTATTCACACAGACATCTATGATCAGCTTTCCTGTAAAGAGTGTGGATGGTTATGATTCGTTTATAACATTCACATATGAGTACTTCCATTATGGCTATATTTATCCAATCAAAGAAAGAAAAGATGTACTGGATAAATTCAAGATATTAAAGATTAAGATAGTCAGGTCTGACCGTGGGGGAGTACTGCGGTCGGCATACCCTAAAAGAATGGCATAGTAGCCCAGTATTTTATACCGGGTGAACCTCAGCAGAATAGAGTAGCTAAAAGAATCAATCGTACCCTGATGGATATGGTGGGTAGTATGATAAGTTACTCCACCTGACAATTGAGCCTATGGATGGAGGCATTGAAAACGACCATTCATATTCTCAATAAAGTATCAAGAAAGTCGGTGCCCAAAACACCGTTTGAGTTGTGGACAGAAAGAGTACCCTCACTAAACACTTGAGTGTGTGGGGGAGCCCTGCTGAGGCTAAAGTATTTAACCCAAACATTGGAAAACTAGATCCCAAAATAGTAAGTTGCCATTTCATTGGCTACCCAGAAAAGTCAAAAGGTTTTCGTTTTCCACTGTCCAGAGAGACATACAAAGTTTGTGGAAATGAGGCACGCTATCTTCCTAGAGGACGAATTGATGAGGGGGAGCATGGTAGCTCCAGAAATTGACCTTGAAGTGAAGCGGGCGTAAGCGACCACTCCAATGATTCATGAGCCAATTTTCTCACTACCTGTTGTCACTGCACCGACGGTGCTAGATACTATGGTGCTAGCACCTGTTGTTATCCCACCTGTGGCAACAATGAATGACGATGAGGAACCTGTTCTTTAGGATTCTATAGAACCTATTGCCACATATAAGGGGGAGCAACATCAGCCCCAAACAGAAGATGTGCCAAAAGTGAAGGCCCCTAGAAGGTCTCAAAGAGTTAGTAAATCAGCTATTCCTGCTGATTATGAAGTGTACAACACTAAGGAATTTCAAATGGAGGATGATCCCACCCCATTTGAAGAAGCCATGAGAAGTGATCATTCATCAAAGTGGCTTGAGGCCATGGAAGATGAAATGAAATCGATGAATGTCAATAAAGTTTGGGATTTGGAAATAATTCCTAAAGGAGTCAAAACAGTAGGCTATAAAAGGGTCTACAAGACTAAACATGACTCTCAAGGGAATATAGAAACATATAAAGCGTGACTTGTGGCAAAAGGCTTTATGCAAAGAGAAGGGATTGATTACAATGAGACCTTTTCTCCAGTCTCATGTAAAGTTTCCTTCAGAATCATAATGGCATTAGTGGCACATTACGATTGAGAATTACATCAGATGGATGTAAAGACGGCATTTCTCAACGGAGACTTGGAGGAAAATGTTCACATGGCACAACCGAAAGGTTTTGTCATGGAAGGAAAAGAACGAATGGGATGCCGCCTAAAGAAATCCATTTATGGATTAAAACAAGCTTCAAGACAGTGGTACTTGAAGTTTGATCAGACAATAAAGAATTTTGGGTTTTAAAAGAGAATGTAGAGGACAATTGTGTCTATGCAAAGTTTAAGAATGGGAAGTTTATCTTCCTTGTCCTGTATGTGGATGATATCTTACTTGCCAGTAGTGATGTCAGTCTACTACAGGAGATAAAGAAGTTTTGTCCTCAAAACTTGATATGAAAGATCTTGACGAAGCCTCGTTCGTTCTAGGGATCGAGATTCACCAAGATAGAAGAAAAAGGGTATAAGGACTGTCACAAAAGGCATACATAGAAAAGATCTTAAAGAAATTCAGTATGCACAAATGTACTCCCTCACCTGCTCCTATAGTCAAGGGCAACAGATATAGGGATTTTCAATGCCCTAGGAACCAATATGAGCTCAATCGATAAAGTAAAAGTGGTTCCATATGCTTCAGCTGTCGGAAGCTTGCAACATGCTCAAGTATGTACGCGCCCTAACTTGGCATTTGTTATCGGGTTTTACTTGGTAGATTCCAGAGCAATTCTAGAATAGAACACTAAAATTAGTAAAGAAAGTCTTGCATTATTTGTAAGGAACGAAAGGCCTCATGATGACATATAGAAGATCTGATTCACTCCACATGGTGGGATATTCAGATTCTGATTATGCGAGAGTGAATACATATCCAGATGTGGATTTTCTATCATCTCGCAAAGGGGAGCTATTTCATGGAAAAGCTCAAAGCAAACTGTCACTACATCATCCACAATGTATGACGGTTTGTAGCATGTTATGAGGCAACGGGTAGGTGAACTAACTAACAAAGTTCATACCCGGTTTGAAGGTGGTTGACGACATCTATAGACCACTTAAAGTAATACTACGATTATAATCTGGCAGTACAGTATGCTCACAACATAAGTCAAGTGGTGCTGCCAAACACATTGACATAGAGTATTATGTTGTGAAAGATAAAGTCCGGGATCAAGTCATAAGTCTTGAGCATATAAGAACAGAAAGGATGCTCGCGGATCCGCTTACAAAAGGCTTACCACCCAACATGTTCATAGGACATGGTGTTCAGAGAACATGTAGCTAGCATGGGTTTAAGGAAAAGCCTATAAAATTCCTGGACAAAAGAAGGCACAAAAGATAAGTATCTATTTCAGAACAGAGTAGTGAGTTGTAGCTGTTAAGTCTATCGGCAATAGACCGTGACGATGAGACATGCTCTATGAGCTAATCTGCAATGGAATGAACAAAAGTAAATGATATGAAAGTGAAAGATGGAATAAGATCAAGGGGGAGAATGTTAGTTGATCTCCACCAATAGGCCCAATGGTCTATTGGGCCCTTGCCTCTGCTCCCTGATCGGGGGAGCCCAACCCTAATCCGGTTGGTGGGCCCCTGTTGCACAGCACACATAAAAGGAAGGTGGGGATGAGGGCTCGGACTACGAGGTTCGCCGTGAGCCACCACACCCACCTACAGTAACCCTAAACCGATCTAAAGACTATGTTGCCAGCAACGAGATGTGCCCCAACCACCGCCGTCGCACCTCTGCAGGGCCACCACCGGACCACGGCAGTACCACTACGGACTCCACTGAGCCGGAGCTGCCGCGGCAATGGCGTCTACCCGCTGTGGTGCATCTACAGAGAAGACGAGGATGCTTACACGATCCTACGGTTACGCACAGAGTTACACACATTGATTCTAACAGTCATGACTTGCTTGAACCCCAGAGATGCGGTGGTCAACGAAGGTGGAGGCCACATAGCTTTGAGAAGCAGAATTGTGGCTAGCGTAGAGATCCGGCAGTGGACGAAGATGACGTCGTTGCTGCTGACGGCGGTGAGGCTGGCCGCCACCAATGGCTGCGGCAACCAAGACGAGGCTCGGAACGACCCTACATGAAGCTGCGCTCGTTAGGCGGCCGACTAGAGGCGACCGACGGCGTGGAGGCGACCTACGGCGTCGATCTGGGTGGCCCTAAAAGCAGGCTTCAACTAGAGGCGGATGGCTGTACGTGGGCGGGCGGGTGTCCGGCGGCGTGGAGGCAGTCCGTCTGCGGTGGTCGGACGACCATCGGCGTGAAGATGGGCAACTAGAGGCGGTCAGGCGGCTGACTCGGGGCGGTCGCCGGCGTGGATGCCCCCCTCGTCACCCTGCTCGTGAGGATGAGCTTCCCGGCGCCGACGTCCTCAGAATCAGACCCGTCCACGCCGGCCCCGACCAGATGTGGAGAGTGCTCGTCTGGCGAAGGGAGCAATGAAGACCACTCCTCGGCGGCGGCAGGCGGCGCGTACCGGCGGTGGACGCAACGCGAGACGGCAGCGGCGGTGGGGATGGAGAACTGATCTGCTGCTGCTGAGACGCGCCCGGTGCCGGAGTCATACGGCTGCGTGCCGCGGCTGCTGGTGAAGGCAGGGGTGGAGTGGATCTGCGACTTGAGCTGGTGGCGGTGGATGATCTTGGGTGGCGGAGCGCGAGTCGTGGCTGCGGCGGTGGCTTCGTCCTCGGGCGACGAGTGGAGGAGCGAGTGGGCTCGGACCCGGTCTGTAGTATGTTGCTTCGGCATGAAAAGCAGCATCGCACAAAAGAGTGCGCAGTTCCTGTAGCTCCAAAACACGGGGTAAATATAATCATGAAGCCATTTACAGCTATTGTGTTCAAAAAAACCATTTCAACAGCTTGTCTATATCATTTTCTATTTTTCCCAGTCGGCTATCCCACTATTCTCGCTAGCCATATTTTCCTAGCGAGTATTGCTATCTATGTTTTACAATTTAGCTAGACTATTATAAAACTCTATATTTTAGAGGGGCTTTTTATTTTATATAATGGCTAAATCTCATAATTTAGCATCTAATTTTACCGAGTCCTTTGGAGTTGCTCTAAGTCTTTGCAAAAAATACTTGTGGTGACAATTGATAGACGGCGAACATTTGAAGGAAATCTCTGGATGTCACTGGCAATGGGGCGAAGTTGTGTATGTGACAGTGGGTGCAGATGCACCCACGCCAAAATTAAAACTTAGTGCTAACTATCATTTTTTTACCACATGTGCACCCCCTTGCCAAAAATTAATGCACCCACGGATCCAGCAAACCAAGGTTGCGCGGCAAAAGAAGAGTTTTATATGCAGCTATCAAGCATATCATATATCCCTAGCTCGGTTGATTAAACAAAGCCAAAGTACTAATAGTTGCATGCAAAAAGTATATTATACTCCACCATTGAAACCAACATATTTTAGCTTTTCTCACATTTTTGCATTTTAGCTTCGGTGCAAAAATCATATACCGAAAATAAAATTGTGCACCCATCTTTTTTTTTGTCTAAGTTCCCATTTGGTAGAGCTTCAACTGGATTAAGCTATGGCTCTGGCTCCTCAGTGTACTATAGTAGAAAGCCATTTCTATATATCTTATTAAAATGAACTAGAGGAGCGACTAGAATTACTATTTTTTGTTTCACCAGCTCGGGTGCCTTTGTGCACTATAGCAAGCAATCGGAGCCATGACAAATAATGCATGTGGACATGCCCGTCCCACTTTTTCACTGGTAAAAGATGTGCACGTCAATAGCGAGACATCTACGATGACTTCGTCAATCTCGAGATTTGCCAGTCCAACTTAGTATTTCAGAGGTGTTTATAGGGATAAAGTGTATGTGCCTGCGTTTATAGGGATGAGTGTGCGCCCGTATATATGAGGGTACGCTTCTATCCGGGTCTCTCAGAAAAAAAAATCACCAAGATATGTACAAACTCGTGTTATAGGATATGATAACATTTATAAAATATGATATTTTAAAAAAATCATGAAACTGTCAAAATTTACGAATTATATCTAAAAGTTTGTTAAAAGTTTAAACTTTACTCGCACCCCCCTATATTTGGCTCTAGCTTCGCAACTGACTGGCATCTCTAATAATAAAGCACTCATCCGATGGAACCAGCTGTGCCATATCATGCATCAAGTCATGTATAACATAGGTATATAATCCATACGGAGCTCTCTGAAAGAAGGATCGACTTACAATCTCTTCTAAGTATTGACATGCAACCGTTGTAAGTTGAAGTTGCACAAAACCTTGCGCTACCCAAATCTCTGCCAGGACATGCTTTTCAAAATTGTAATCTTTGGGATACACGGCACAAAATGAGAAACATCTTTTCAGATGTGCTGGTAAATACATGTAGCTTAAACGAAGGGCCAGTAAAATGTCCGTCTTCTCCTTTTCTAACTCATACAGTTCACTGTTCAATATATTAGTCCAGTGTTTGGGATTCAGATTCATTCTCAACAAGCGCCCAATGGATTTGGCAGCCAAAGGAGAACCCTTCAACTTGGGAAGTACTCTTTCTTCAATGTTCTCTAACTCTGGGGTTTTGTCCAAACTATCATACCCAAATGCCTGCAATTTGAAGAATTCCCAGAAAACATTTTTTGAAACGAATCAGGCTGCCGTTTATATTAAAAAAGAGAAAACCCAAACTGAGTAAATACAACAGAGCAACAAAGGCCCCATAAAGAGTCAAGCAACCACTCCAATAACAACAACAAAGAGACTACTAACAGCAGAGAAAAAAATCGGGCCAGTTAGATTGGGACATCAACACACGCCAAACTCCAACTCAAAGAGAAAACAACTCTGGCCAATCGGATTGGAGCATCGACACAAACAAAACAAAACCAAAAACTCAAAAGAAGCCGCACAAAGCACCGCCTCCACACCACCGTCAGCCGGTCACCACATTGCGCCACTATCCCGTGGACGGCGAAGATGTCACTGCTTGCGCCGTCGTTGCCGATGAAGTCCTACACCAGGATAGCCCGCTGCGAAGCAGAGCTATTCGTCGCAGGCCGCTGCAAGCCGTATAGCCCACCCACAATTGAATCCGTTTGCGCCGCCTCTCAAGACGTTGTCTCACGCACGGACTGGACCCTGTTAAGTAGGGCTAGCTGACGTAGTCGCTGCAAGCTACCAACCCAAGCGTGAGCGGCTACCTCTGGCGCTCAACAAGCCGACCCCAATCACCGAGATCCACGTGCGCACCCTATCGCTTCCAGCAACCTAGCTACCTCACCGAGGTACAAGTGCCACACACCTCTAACTAATGCAAAATTAAACTATCGGTCTAGCCAAGACTACACCCCTCTAACTAAGTTTCAAGCACTTTACAAAGATCATAAATAGGCAACAAAAGTGTCGGGCTAGATAGAGCTCACCTAACAATTCTAGTAGCAAGGTCACATAAACCTATGCAACTAGTACTCAAGCAACCGGGAGAGCTCCTACACAACTAGTGATGCAAAGCGCATAAAGCTACCTAAGCTCACTAACAATGCTCAATAACAAGGCAACTAATGCCAAATTCGAGAGCACAAATTACTTAGCTACACAAACTAAGCAAAGTGATTATCAAGGTTACTCAAACCAAATTAGTCACGCAAGGGAGCTACTTCTATGCTACACAAGTAAGGTAACTAGCAAGCTACACAAGCTAACTAATTACTAGAGCAACTACACAAGCACAATGTATGACATGTAAATACAAGCTTGTGTGAAGGAAATGCAAACCAACGGGAAGACAAGGATGACACGATGATTTTATCCCGAGGTTCACGTGCTTGCCAACATGCTAGTCCCTGTTGTGTCGACCGCTCACTTGGTGGTTCGGCAACTAATTGGCATCACCCGCCAAGCCCACACGTCGGGCACCGCATGAACCTACCCCAAAAGTGAGGGTAGCTCAATGACATGCTCTACTAGAGTTGCTCTTCGTGACCCCCGTGGGGTGAGCATAATCCCCCTCACATATTCTCCTCCAGAGCACCGCACAATCTTCTCACTTGTTTTAATGGTGTCACAAGCCACCAAGCTATCTAGGAGGTGGCAACCTCCAAGAGTAACAAACACCACCGGCTTGCAACTCGATCACCTAGTGCCACTCGATCCAACCTCACGATGCAAACGCACTAGAATCGCTCACTCACTCGATCGGATAAACACTACCAAGCATGTGTGAGTTAGAGGGCTCCCAAGCACCACCACATAAGCCACCAAGGCTCTAGTGTGCTCAACAACCGGTTCAAGGCCGGCCAACACTTCTATTTATAGCCCCAAGGGCTAAAAGTGCCATTGCCTTTTCACTGGGCAAAACCCGCAGCGATCGGACGCGCCGATCGTGATAACCGGATGCGCTAGGCCCTGCGTCCGGTCACTCCCGGACAGCCACATGTCCCGACCGTTTGAAAGTAGCCGTTGACGCCAACAGCTAGCTTACTCACGCGCTCGCGCCACTTGACCGGACGCACAGATTCACTGATTGGACGCTCCCACACTGAGTCCGATCGCCTACACGCCGCCTCCCTCAGCACCAAGATTGGACACGCCCTCACGCGACTTGACGCTAGACCAGCCAGAGTCCGGTGTGGAACATAGAGCTCCCAGAGCCTCCATTTCGTGATCGGACACATCAGGTTAAACATGACCAGACTCAGCACCCGAGTCCGATCCTTCTCTGCCTGCCACGCGTCACCGCCACGCTTCATGCCACCACGTCAGCGTACGTCACTGCGACCGGACACACCTCCTATGCGTTCGGTCACTTTTAACTTCAGTGTCCGGTCCAAGGACCTAGACCGTGCCTCTTCTGCTTACACTGACCGGACATGTAGGTCCTTTTGGAGCCAGCGTCTAGTCACCTCCAGTGACCTCTTTTCGCCTCCTTTTCTTCACCAAGTTGATCCACTCATACTCCAACTTCTTCTCCTTTAGAAATGTACCAACAACACCAAGTGTACAACACCTTGTGCACGTGTGTTAGCTTTTCACAAATATTTTTCAAAGGATTAGTCACTCAATTCACCACGCCACTCGATCCTAGCAATGATGCAAAGTTAGATCACTCGAGTGGCACTAGATGACCAATATGCAAATAAGTTTGCCCCTCTTGATAGTACGGCCATCTATCCTAAACCCGGTCATCAACTTCTCTACACGCCTATGATCGGTGAAATGAAATGCCCTAGGTTATACCTTTGCCTTGCCCATTCCATTCCATCTCCTCCGATGTCGATGCAACACATGCACCAACACGATCAACAATGATATGATCCACTCCATATCATCACGTGACCATATTGATTCATCGATCTTGACCTCACTTGCTCTTCACCGTTCCTTTGGTCCATCGGCGCCAAGTTATCACTCAACTTGCCCTTCACACTTGCAACGGGTCCGTCGAGCCAAGTCTTGTCTTGATCTTCTCCACCTTTATCACATGACTCCATGTCTTGTCTCATATGCAATGAGCTCATTAATCTTATGTTCACCTATGGACTAATCTCCTGTGTATCTCACTCAAACACATATTAGTCCACTTAAGGTTGTCACTCAATTACTAAAACTAAACAAGGACCTTTCAATCTGCCCCTTTTTGGTAATTAATGACAACTCTATAAAGATATGAAAATTAAGCTCTTTTGGATTCATGTTGCTTGCCCAATGAATTTTACCGTGTGTAAATGATTTTGGACAAGTACCATAAACCCAAATTGGTAGTATTAGCTCTCCCTACATATGTGCTAAGTGTGTTTGGTTTGAAGCTCGCACATATGCATAGATTGGAAATGTGGGAGAGTAATACTACCAATGATGCTAAGGTGTATAGAATAAACCTTTGAAGCGTGATACCAATCGGAGTTGCACTTTTATGTTCATCATTAGCACCATGAGTTAGCTAGACAACAAAAACACTAGAAACCCCATGAGATCAACATTATAAGCAAGGTTCTAGTACCATGTGTACAAATACAAGTCTAGCTACCATCCTATGCATGCTAGTTATCAAATCATCAATCAAGTTCTACAACTAGCATACACCACACAAGTATACATATCAAATTTAAAAACTTATGCAAGCAAGCAAGGACATGAATATGCACCTATCAAATACAACCAATCAAAGTTCATGAGCTTGCTCCCCCTACTTGTGTGCTTGTCCAAGAATTTTTTTGATCCCCTCACATTCTTCAATGTTGCTCCCTCTTTGTCCATGTCCATGTCCCACTTCTACTTCTTCCCCATGTATTTGATATCTTTGTCCACTTCCCAAAGCTTTCATATCTTTGTACAATCTCTCCCCCTTTGTCATCAATTTTCATAAAAGGTGTGCTTCTCATTAATGCAAAGGCTTGTATTGGGGTAGATGGTTGAGGCTTGAATCTTGCATTTTTTTATGGACACTTCCAAATATTGGAATGACACCACTTGTATACCACTTAAGATACCACATATAGGATCTTTGACCTTGATACCAATTGGTGGGGCACCTCCCCTATGTCATAGCATGGGACATTCACTTGATAATCTTGAGCTCTTGTATGTGAGAGAATTTGCTTCGCTTGATGATCACTTAAAGTTGAGGATCACTTGTGGAACCACCGTCTTATATGATTGATATTATGTGTAGAAGTATGATACCACATGGAAGAATTTGCTACCATGGAACCACTTGTTGGATTTGTCAATTTTGACCATTTCTTGAACATTTGCTATCTTCATGAGTACTACTTGTAGGATATCTCTTGTATGTTGATCTAGACACCACTTGTGAATACCACTTGATAAATCAATTGAGTCTAGATATCACTTGAAACAACCAAACTAGATATCCATTTGCATTGTTGTCTTGTACTTGTACTCTTATCACTTATCATGAGCTTCTAAGTTGACTTGAACTAAATTGGTTTGCCTAAGCTTCTAAGTCCGGTTTGAACCAATGGCAAGCTTCTTCACACCTCTTGCAAGGGTTATCTTGCCAATGTTGTACTTGTCACATGTTAGCAATCCAAATTAAATCAAGTACTTGGGTTCACTAGCTCATGAACAAACTCATACACTACCACTAGATCAATCAACCATTCAAGCAAAAATGGTAGGCTATAAATTTTTAAAATTTCATTTGTAATGCATGATCCTATAAAGCATGTACTACATGCACTAACCGCATACTAGTAAGGGATAAAAATGATCATGCACATTACAATGATACTTTTGCTATATTGGAGAAGAGCATAGTCACATAGATTCCAATTAAGCTCCAACAATAGCAATGTGAAGTCTAATTTATAAGCTTGGTGAAGACCAATCATCAATAATGAAATCCATTCTTCACCCATAAGAAATGTGAACACCACTGATGATCAAGTGCACTATCTTATTGTGGTTGGCTTGCTTCATCATCTATCATTGCTTGCTTGAGAATACAACTTGAATTCCAATAATTTGCTCTCTTTTGGGTGTTGCTTGCTCACTAGATCAACCCTTTTGATTGCTTTAACTAAGCATCTCAAATGTTCCTCGAATCACCACTTCCCTATTAGCCTTCTAGGTACCACTTGGTTTACCTACACATAGGCGGTAAGCCCCTACACTAGGGAGAAGTGACCTCTCTCCAAAGAACCATTCTTGACACTCACTTGAAATAACTTGGTTAATTGATCCAAGTGATGGACTTAATTTGATGAGTAACCTTGAATTCTTCTTCAAGTCCTTTTCTTTTCACTTGTTTAAGTCTTTTTTCTTTCTACCAAATGATCTTCAACAAGCACTAGAACTTAAACTTTTTCTTCATCTTGAGCTTGGTCTTAATCTTCAATTAAGTACCAATTGTGTGCCAATTACACTCTACAATCAAATGGCCTTGTACTCTTTGTTTGTCATGCTTCTAGATCAATCCAAAACCAAAATTAGGTGCCACAATCACTTATAAACATGTTTCTAACTTGAGGACCTTTCAATCAAAGTGACCCTAGATCTATCCAATGTTTGTCACTTTTCTGGCAGATTCTGTACCCTTCAAAGAAAAATGCATATCTCCCAATGTACAGACCCAAATACCATGAAATTTGGTGGAGATATGCTTCACTAAGTCATCTATAATCTATAAAAATTTGGGCTTCATTTGACTTATAGATTGCTACCAGATTTCAATTCTTCTAGCACTGCTACATGCTGAAAACTGCTGCACTATAGTTGACAAGATCCACTCTAAAGCCGAAGTATCTCTTATCAAATTCTCATGAAATCTATATAGAACTTAATACCATAAGTCTAGAGCATGCATACCAAATTTCATGCCAATCTAAAATGATTTGATCACTCAAATATGGCTAAGATCACAGCTCACTCAGATTTTGTAATATAGGACAGATTTCAATCACTTGAGCTATACTTCATCAAATGTGAATCAAAGTTGAAACTAACTTATTTGAATACTTTCACAAGGCATATATCCATTCAATCCACTTATTAAAAGTCACCTCATAAATTTATCCTACACAAATCAATCCAAACTTGATTACTAAGCATTTATGTATTCAATTACCTTATAGCAAGCAACATTGCATATTTGTCCAATTCAATCAACTCATATACACCCAAATGAAATGATCAACAAGAAATATACCTTGGTTGGCTCATGATCATCAAATTAGCAAGCTTTAACTCATATATTTGCAAGCCATCAAATAATCCAATAAAATCACCACAACTTGATTAATAACACTTGTATGTTGTAGCACTTGGACTTCACTAACTTGTCATGGCATTGGGATAATGATCATTGCTTTTCAATACTTGGCTCAATCATGTGATCAACAAAATGAATACCAATTGAACCAAGACTCCAATGCCAATGGTATCTACAATCAATCATCCATTTTTTGATGGTACCCAAACAAGTTGGGTCATCTCAAGTTAGGTGCAACATACTTAGGCATAGCCTTGGTATGAGTAGCAGTATATTTTGCAATAGCAACCATAGAGGCACCATCACGATCCTTCCTAAGCATAGAATCATTATTAATTGAAATGGGCTTAGGAGTATTACCTAGGGGATATGAATTGGCCATGTGTCCCCTTTCCCGACATGAGTAGCACTTTCTCTTTAATTGAGCCTTCTTTTCCTTGCTCAAATGGTGCTTCCCATTGACTTGCCTCCCATGAGTTGCCTAAGCCTTCTTCTCAAGCTTGGTAGAACACTTTGAGGTAAAGTGTCCCATATCTTCACTCTTGAAGCACTTGATGTGAGCATAGACTTTCTTTTCTTCCTGATTCTTGCTCATCATCTTGGCATCTTGAATAAGAATTGGATGCCTTGCTCTTCCACCTCTTCTTGTTTTCTTCTTTTTCATCATCAAGTCACCACCGTATTCATAGTTGATATTGATTTGCTCTTGGGGTGTCTTTTCTTGCTCAACTTATGGCTTTGGTTGAGACTTCACTTGTTGTTTCACCAATTGCTTGGTTGGGCACGTAGAGGTGAGATGACCCCATGTGCGGCACTTGAAGCATTTGACATGCTTGAGCCTCTCTTCTTCTTTCTTCAACTTGAGCTTCTCTTCATTGGATGTCCCACTTCATGGCATTTGAAGCACATGAAATGAGATAGCCTCTTTTGCTCTTGCTTCTTCATCTTTCTTTCTCTTTTTCTTTCCCCCTTAGTCATGCTCTTGTTGAATCCAATGCCACTCATATCACCATAGCTTCTTTTGTTACCCAACATGTGCTCGAAGGTGATTTTGGTGTTGTAGCACCTCTCTAGCTTGTTGCTCAAATTCTTCACTTCATTTTGAGCTCATTGTTCTCCTTCAAAAGGTTAGTCTTACAAGACATAGAAGTAGAACAAGTATGTATATGTGAAGAACATGGCATAGCTAATAATTCATCACAAGAGGTGGATACATGCTTCTTCCTTACATCACAAGAGTTAGTCACATGTTGCAATTGACCACTTGACTCATGTGACAAGCTCTCATTCTTTTTAATTTTCTTGGAAAACATTTTAATGAGAGAAGCATGTTGTTCTAATAATTCTTCATGAGACACAAGAAGCTTCTCATGAGTCAATTTTAGATCATCATATGAAGATTTAAGAACATCAAATAAGTGCTTATGATCTTCACATGAATTCTTTAGAAATGAGTTTTCATTTTCTAATTTCAATGTTTTAGCTTTCTCATTTTCTAAAGACATGGTCATGCTAGCAAGTTTGCTAACAAGCTCATCATATGAATCAACATGATCAACCACATTATCATTTTGTACCTTTGTGTCACCTTGTGACATGAAGCAACATGGTGATGATGGGGAGCTTGTAGTAGCATCATAATTATGGCCCGAGCATGAACCATCCTCATCATGATCACCACCAAGTGTGCTTGAGGTAGAATCATCATGTGCATCACTTGTGGCATCATCATCAATCTTGTCAAGTGAACTTGTGGTAGATTGATCATCATCATCACTTGACCATGAGGTGGAGCAATCTTCCACAATCACCAAATTGTGGTCATTCTTGACACACTCATGCGCCTCCTCCTTGGGCTTCTTCTTCTTGAACTTGCCATCATCCCATGTGGAGGAATCACCAAAGGTGTGCTTGATTGATTCCCATATCTCATGTGCAGTTCCCATGTAGTTTATCCTTTTCATCAAATCAAATCTCAAAGCATCCATTAGATAACAGCAAACATATGCATCAAGTTCAAAGAGAACTCTTTGAGATTTGGTTAGATTTCTATGGTCCAAGACATGAGTGATACCACTAGTGACAATCCACCAAAACTTAGGTCCCTTTGCACGAAAATGATCAAGCATGTGATTTTTTCAATGTGCAAAGTTTGTGCCATAAAAAATGTGTCACAATCATCTAGCCCACTAGACGCCATCCTCTTGGGTCGGTGAAGACCATAAATGAAAGACCAAGCTCTGATACCACTTGTAGGGTCAAGATGATGGAGTAGAGGGGGGTGAATAGTCCTTTCTAACACTGAAACGCACCGACTAACCAAAACAAATGCGGAATTAAAACTATCGGTCTAGCCAAGACTACACCGCTCTAACTAAGTTTCAAGCACCTTACAAAGATCCTAAATAGGCAACAAAGGTGCCGGGCTAGCTAGAGTTCACCTAACAATTCTAGTAGCAAGGTCACACAAACTTATGTAACTAGTACTCAAGCAATCGGGGAAGCTCCTACACAACTAGTGATGCAAAGCGCACAAAGCCACCTAAGCTCACTAGCAATGCTCAATAATAAGGTAATTAATGTCGAATTAGAGAGCGCAAATTACTTAGCTACACATACTAAGCAAATTGAATATCAAGGTTACTCAAACCAAATTAGTCACACAAGGGAGCTACTTCTATGCTACACAAGCAAGAAGGTAACTAGCAAGCTACACAAGCTAACTAATTACAAGAGCAACTACACAAGCACAATGTATGAAATGTAAATACAAGCCTATGTGAAGGAAATGCAAACCAATGGGAAGACAAGGATGACATGATGATTTTATCCCGAGGTTCACGTGCTTGCCAACACGCTAATCCCCATTGTGTCAACCGCTCACTTGGTGGTTCGGCGGCTAATTGGCATCACCTGCCAAGCCCAAATGTCAGGCACCACAAGAACCTACCCCAAAAGTGAGGGTAGCTCAATGACACGCTCTACTTGAGTTGCTCTTCGCGATCCTCGCGTGGTGAGCACAATCCCCCTCACAAATCCTCCTCTGGAGCACCACACAATCTTCTCGCGTGCTTCAATAGAGTCACAAGCCATCAAGCCATCTAGAAGGTGGCAACCTCTAGGAGTAACAAGCACCACTAGCTTGCAACTCGATCACCTAGTGCCACTCAATGCAACCTTATGATGCAATCGCACTCGAATCACTCACTCACTCGATCAGATGAACACTACCAAGCATGAGTGAGTTAGAGGGCTCCCAAGCACCACCACATAAGCCACCAAGGCTCTAGTATGCTCAGCAACCGGTCCAAGGCTGGCCAACACTTCTATTTATAGCCCCAAGGGCTAAAAGAGCCATTGCCCCTTAACTGGGCTAAACCGCAACGACCGAACGCACCGGTCGTGATGACTAGACGCGCCAGGCCCTGAGTCCATTCACTCTTGGATAGCCACGTGTCCCGACCATTTGAAAGTAGCCATTGCCACCAACGCCTAGTTTACTCACGCTCTCGCGCCGCTTGACTGGATGGACAGGTTCACTGATCGGACGCTACTGCGCTGCATTCGATCGCCTACACGCCGCCTCCCTTAGCACCAAGACCAAATACGCCCTCACGCGACCTAACACTGGACCAGCCAGAGTTTGGTGCAGAACAGAGAGCTCCTAGAGACTCCATTTCGTGACCGAACGTGTTAGGTTAAACATGACC
The DNA here is from genome assembly GCF_019320115.1 of Miscanthus floridulus. Taxonomy (NCBI): domain Eukaryota; kingdom Viridiplantae; phylum Streptophyta; class Magnoliopsida; order Poales; family Poaceae; genus Miscanthus; species Miscanthus floridulus. The sequence goes on from NC_089593.1 coordinate 52,098,957, forward strand.
GGACTCAGCGCCCGAGTCTGATCCTTCTCCGCCTGCCACACATCACCGCCATGCCTTGTGCCACCACATCAGTATACATCACTACGACCGGACACACCCCCTAGGCGTTCAATCACTTTCAACTTCAGTGTCCGGTCCAAGGACCGAGACTGCGCCTCTTCTAAAAATTTCTTGTTTGAATCTTTAGCATGGATGTGTTTAACCAAGTGTTCACTTTAAATATGGCACATGAAATTTGGTTAAAATTACAAGAGCTCCATGATGGCACAAGTAATGTCCGTGGGCAAAAACATTGCCTAGCTCAACAAAGTCATGATTCTTTTGAAATGAATGATGATGAACTTGTTCGTGATATGTATTCACGTTTGAATCTAATTATCAATGAGCTAAATTCTATAGGATTAACAAAGCTAGGTGATGCGGATATCATGAGGAAGATCATCTCCATGCTACCATAAAAGAAATATGCAAGCATCATCATCATCCTTCATAACATGGATGACTTGAGTACCATGACCCTGGCCATAGTCATTGGCAAGATAGTGGCATTTGAAATATCATGTAAGATGGGTGATGAAGAAGCCTCTTCATCAAGCAAAGGCAAAGCTCTCGCTTGTAGTGAGCACAAGAAAATGAAGGGCAAGCAAGTTGAGACAAGCTCAAGCTCAAGCTCCTCAAGTGAAGAAGAAGAAGAAGATGATGATGATGATGATAAAGAATCAAGTGATGATGATCAATCTTCCTCCACCTCTGACCTTGATGAAGAATCAATCAAACTTATCAACAAAGTGGAGAAGCTGATTCCAAGGCTCAATGTGAAGGGTGTGCCCATCTAAATTCAAAATTTCATTTTCACCGATCAAAGAAATGAGCAAAGGAAGAAAGGATGCTATGGATGTGGCGAATTGGGAAACTTTATGGAAGTTTGTCCAAATAAGCCCACACCCAAGACAAAGAAGATGGCGTGCAAAGATAGCCCTCACATCAATAAGGTCATGGGATGATTCTTCAAGTGAAGAAGAAGACCACCACAAGAGGCGCGGGCACAAGCACTCATCATCAAGCACTTCACGTGTGTGCCTTATGGCATGAGGTAACAAAAAGTCTATCCCTAGTGATAGTGACAATAATAGTGATAGTGATGATGAGCTACCTTCTTATGAGAAACTTGTGCAAGAAAATCTTAAATTTGCTAAAAGTTGCACTAGTCAATAAAAGAAGCTAAAATGTTGCAAGAAAAACTAGATAGTTCACAAGAAGCATATAAAACCTTGCTTGAATAATATGAGACACTTGCTAATCTTAATATTGAACTATCTATTAAAATTGAGCAACTTGAGGCTAATGCCACAACAAATGAATACACAATCAATGATGAGCAACTTGTATAGAAAAATAAAAAATTAAAAGAAAAGTTAGCTAGCTCATAAGATGCCTATAAAAGTTTGCTTGCTAAAATGGAAATCATGTGCACACATTGTGATGAGCTAACTCATAAAGTTGCTAATCTTTAAGCCATCGGTACTACCCCCACTGAGGCACCTAAAAAGAAAAGTTCAATCCTTGACATGCCTAAAAAGGATGACTCCACTTCTTGCAATGACTTATGTTTAGACTCACCCTTGTGCAACCAAGTTTGTGTTGAGAAAGTTGTTGTAGATACATGCACACAAGAGGTCACAATAGAGAATGAGCAACTCAAGCAAGAAGTGGCTCGCCTTACCAAGGACTTGACTCAAGTAAAAGGCAAGCAAGCCCAACTTCATCAAGATAACAGCATCAAGGGAGTGAAGAAGCTTGATGAAGGACAAACCATCGTTTGCTATGTATGCCATAAGGAAGGCCACAAGTCCTATGAGTGCAAGGTGAAGAATGGGGGAGGAGCTAAGAAGAAAGAGAAAAACAAAAAGGAAACAAGCAAGCTCTCCAACACCTATACCAACAAGGTGGACAAAAAGGCCTCCAGACCTTATCTCTTGAAGAAGAAGAAAAATGACAAGGTGGTGGCCATCAAGGTGAATAAGCAAGCCAACAATGGGGCCAAACAGATTTGGGTGCCAGAGGAGATCATTTCTAACATGAAGAGCACAAAAAAGGTTTGGATCCTGAAGGGGAAGTGAGAAGTCTGATGGACTTTGGGGAATTTGGAGACTTGGCAAAGTTTGGGTGCATTTTATGGGGTGCATCACATCGGATCATGTAATTGCCAAGTGGGTTAGTGAATATTATGGACCCAAATTCCCCTTCCCATGTTAGGTAACTAGATTTAATTTGTTGCAATCTCAATTAACATCTAATTCCTTTTTGTGCCTAGGCTTGTATTTGCATGTTTAATCTTTTGTCATGCATACACTAGGTATATCTTATGGTAGGCTTGCTCGGTATCACTCTTACCCTTGGAGCAAACCTACATGGTTTAAATTTCTTAGGAGCACAACACATAGCTTGTTTTACAATTGGTTATCTAATATGTGCCAAAGTCTAAATTGTAGATAATTTCCACCGAATATTATTTTTGAAAATGATTCTCACATTCATGTGATGTCATTTTTCAAGTGGTATTTTTTTATTTCAAAATCAATGTGCATGTATCCTACAAGTATTCTATGCTTGTATGCACAAATTTAGGGGGAGGTTATTCTACAAGTTGGATGCTTTAAGACTAACACTATTTCAAGCTTATCATGTGTGTGGTAGTCTCATTGCAAGGAAAATGGAGTCCCCGGAGTTAAGCATCATACTTCAAATATACACCACCTATTGCAAGTGGTATAAATCAAATTGATTTCCACATGTGGTATTTTTAAACCGATATCATCATGTTGATTTCACTTTGGTATTTATATGCTTTCTCCATGCATTATATAGATTAAACTCCCTTGAGCATTAATTTGCCAATTATGCATATACTACATCCTCCATCATATGTATGCATATATTTAGGGGGAGCTTAGTCTATGTAATGTGAGAGACAAATTTTGTGACCTATTCCACTCCTCATATAAAGGATCACAAAGTTTGACCCTCCCTTGTGCTACTAATGGCTTCCTTTTCGGTGTTTGATTCCAAAGGGGGAGAATTTGTTGGACCAAAAGCAAGCCTGATCATAATAATTACAAGTGGTATTGGTTCGAGAAAGGGAGAATAGTGGATTATGGAGTTAGGGGGAGGCTTAAGTCCATAATACCACTTGGGGACATTTGCATGGGCAAGATAAGTTTTCAAAGTTTTTCACAAGTGATATCTTTTTTATTCATTTAAACTTACCTATGCATTGCATTCTAGCAAGTAGATATTTTTTAAATTTTGCATCTATTATTATTTGTTTGCTTTGGTCATGTTGTCATCAATCACCAAAAAGGGGGAGATTATAAGGAAAATGGACCCTAGGCCCATTTACTTTGGAATTTGGTGTTTGATGATCAACACAACCAAATTGGACTAATGTGTTTTCTAGTGTTTATTTTAGAGTTCAATAGGATGCAACATGGACTTGGATCAACTTTGGAATAGAAGAAAATGATCAACACTCAAGAAGTGAAGCAAGGAGTCCAAGACACAAAGATGTCGAAGCCCGAACAAAGCCACGTGAAAAAACAGAAGCAAACCGTGGTTGAGTGGGCACCACCCTAGGGGTGGCGATGCCACCAGAGAAGGGCTACAGTAGCTAGAAAAGAGGTAGGCACCGGACGTTACTGTGTGCAGCGCCCCTAGGGTTGCGATGCACCGAACAGGGGGTGGCAGTGCCATCACCCTAATTTTCCAGAGAGCAGCCGAAATGAGTTGGGGCACCGAACATGCTATGGCGGTGCACCGCCCTACCCATGGCGGTGACCATGTGTCCCAATGGTTGGCCTATCAGTGAGCAACATTTTGTCCATGTGGCGGTCACCGCCCTGTCCGGTGACCTCGCAGAGAAGAGGATCTCAGTCACAATGGCTAGTTTCGACTTGGAGCTTATAAATAGACCTCACAACCGGCCATTTGAGCAGTGGAGAGCTGAGGAAACATACCAAGGGTGTTGATGCACTATTTTAGTGATCTCCAATTGCATAGTGCTTAGTGATTCATTAGGTGATTAGCATTTTGCAAAGTGCTTAGGTTGATTAGACCACCGCTGATGCGCTTGCTCTAGGTTTAGGCCTATTGTTTAGTGAGGTTTGTACACCTCTTTTCGCTTGTTGCTTGCATGCACCATTGTTGTACATTGGAGGGGCTTGTAGTCTTGCAAGATCACACCAATCGTGTTTGTGGTGTGGCCGCCACCATGTACCGAGGGAACAAGGCCCACGGCGGTTTGGCCGGAAGCTTGATAGTGAAGACATCGGGGAGTGGTCTGGGAGAGGCTTGCCGAAAGGCACACCAGAGACCCACTTGCGTGTGGGGAAGGCCCGAGGCTATTCATGGAGTTACCCGACTAGGAGCTTGGCCCTTGTGAGGGATTCCTTGCGAGGGACTCCAACGAGGACTAGGGGGAAGCTTGAGCGCTTCTCGATACCTCGGTAAAAATACCAGAGTCACCGACGGGAGCTTGCATCTCTACCTCATTTTTACCTTCCACATTTACATTATTACCTAGGTTGTGTGCTTTACTTTCCTAGCTTAGTTGATAGGGTTGGAACCTATGTTGCAAGACTCTTTTGCGGTAGAGATAGCAACACATTAGCAAAACTGTAGTTGCACATTTAGATAGATTACTTTCTTGCATAGGTTTTGCTAAGGTGGACATAGAGGCCATAGTTTGAAGTAGAATTTTAAAGCTGCCTAATTCACCCCCCCCCCCCTCTTAGACGTCACGGCCCCTTACACCTCCATAGCGTCATGCTCAAACTAGGATTCAATTTGAACCTAGTGAATCTGATCATGAAATGTGTGGAGAATGTTAGGCTTTCAGTGAGGGTGAATGGAAATCTGTCTAACACCTTTTCTCTAACCCGAGGAATTATACAAGGTGATCCGATGTCTCCCTATTTATTTCTCCTATGCGATGAAGGGTTATCGAGTTTGCTGAAATTTTGGGGCCCCAATTTCTAGCAAAAGGTGTTCGGGTGGGGATCCATGCTCCCTGGGTCTCCCACTTGCTGTTTGCAAATGACTGCCTAGTTTTCACTCAAGCAAGTGATAGTGGAGGGCGACGTCTTGTAGGCATTCTTGACTCCTACCAGAATGGCTCTGGTTAGATGGTGAACCTTGCTAAGAGTGCGATCTTTTTTAGCACAAATTGTGACGATACTATGAAGGTGGAGATGAAACTCACTATAGGCATTACTACAGAAGCTTTGGGGGAGAAGTGCCTTGGGCTCCCTACTGCGGTGGGACATAGTACCATGGAGGCCTTTGAACTGATCCCGACTAAGATATGGGGTCTAGTAGGAGGCTGGAGTGAGAAGTGTCTTAGCAGCGCGGCCAAGGAAGTTCTAATTAAATCGGTGGCTCAGGCAGTTGCCACTTATCCAATGAGTTATTTTATCATCTCGGCCAAACATTAAAGAAAATTACATCAACTATATCGAATTATAGGTGGGGAGGAGCAGCTGAAAGTAGAGCCATTCATTAGAGAAGATGGCAGAAACTCACTATGCCAAAGTGCCATGGTGGTATGGGGTTTCAGGATGTTAAGCAATTTAATGTTGCAATGCTTGGCAAGCAAGGCTGGCATCTTATGATGTCCCTGGACTCTCTTTGTGCATGTGTGCTCAAGGGCTAGTACTACCCTAATGGGGATTTTCTCTTAGCCAAAAATAAGAGGAATTCCTCTCATACTTGGCGTGCACTCTTGACGGAAAAAAAGGCTATACAATGAGGCCTGATTCGCTGCATAGGTGATGGGGTTACAATGAATATTTGGCAGGACTGGTGGATCCCGGGAGCTATTGGTGGTAGACCATTTGCCCAAAACCTGGCGCCTCGGTCGTGCACATTAGCGAGCTGTTATCTGTGGATGGCTAGAACTAGGATGAAGGGGCTCTTGCTGATAACTTGCTCTACATGGATGCCCAAGCAGTAAAAAGGATACCGCTAGGGTGACATCGGGAAAACATGTGGGCTTGGTCGGCTGAACGTCATGGCCTGTACACGGTGCAATCAGCCTACCCTGCTAATTGAACAAGAGGCTCAGGAGAGGGACCATGGCGAGCGGTGGGGCATCACACTTGGCATTAATGGATGACCTACACTAGAAAAAAAACTATGGGGATGCAAAGTCCCACCAAAAGTCAGGATGTTCTGGTGGCGGGTCTCTCATGATTTTATCCCGTGCTGTGAGAACCTCCATCGATGACATATTGAACTAGCGGGGACCCACATTTTTTGTGGAGCGGAGGATGAGACTACCTTTCATGCCTTGACAAAGTGTTCTTTTGCCCTCAGTTTTTGGGACAGACTGAGATGACTTATGGGGATTAAACTTCCTCATTTATGTCCTCGGTCTTGGACGAGACACTTGCTGGAGAATTCACACTGCAAGGAGGAAGATAGAGGAGTAATTCTTTGTGGGATGTGGACAATATGGACTAGCAGGAACGACCAAAAATATGGGAAGACACCGATTGATCCACGATTGGCAATAGACTGGGCCGTGGAGGCCAGTTTTTAGCTTGTAGCGGTGTGCCCTTCGGGGAAGATCAACGTGATATGATCCACTTCATATCATCACGTGATCATATTGGTTCATCGATCTTGACTTCACTTGCTCTTCACCGTTGCCTCGGTCCATCGGCGCCAAGTCATCACTCAACTTGCCCTTCACACTTGCAACCAGTCCATCGAGCCAAGTCATGTCTTCATCTTCTCCACCTTGATCACATGACTCAATGTCATGTCTCATGTGCAATGAGCTCCTTCATCATCACATGTTTGAGCTTTGCAACATCTCCGAGCCATTTCCACCTCCATGGCATATGTTGCTCACACACATGTACCTGTGGACTAATCACCTATGTATCTCACATAAACACAATTAGTCCACCTAGGGTTGTCACTCAATTACCAAAACCAAACAAGGACCTTTCAGCAGGTCATCTATATTGAAGAATTTGTGAAGGAACTTCATTAGTAGTGCCTCATTTTGAGTCCTCAAATTAAGAGCCCCAAGACCCCCTCTGATTTTGATCTGCACACTATGGGCCATGCTGCAGAAGATGGCTTTTTGGAGCATATGTCTGATCCTCTCCAAAGACAATGCCTCCTATACTTGTCAATTTGTTCCAAAACTATGTCTTGAAGCTTGAAGGTGCACATTGCAAAGGTGGGCATAGCTGTTATCATAGAGTTGGTTAATTGAAGCCTGCCAGCCTGATTAAGAAAAGAGGATGTAGCTATGAGTCTTCTCTCATATTTGGTTACCATAGGTGAGAAGTCAATGATTTTAGGCTTCTGTAATCCCAGGGGAAGGCCAAGATAGGTAAAGGGTAGACTTCCTTTCTGTCAATTGAAGGTCCTTGCTAAATGATCAAGTCTGTCCTCTGAGATGTTAATGGGGACCATCATAGACTTGTTGTAATTCACTTTTAAGCCAGTTGAGGTACCAAAGGATTGCAATAGGCCTTTGAGGACAAGGAGCTGAGGTGCTGAAGCCTGCATGATGATGAGGGTATCATCTGCATATTGAAGTACTGGGAAATTAGATGAGTAATTCAGTTCAATTGGGAGGTTAATAAGCCCTCTTTCTTTGGCCTTGTTAAGAATGGACTGAAGAAGATCAGCTGCCAAGACAAATAGGAGGGGGGAAAGAGGGTCTCCTTGTCTTACACCTCTTCTGCAGTGGACTATTTTGCCAGGTACACCATTAAGTAGAATAGATGAAGTCCCTGAACCAAAGATTGATCTGATCCAATTCTGCTATCTCAGTCCAAAACCTTTCTTTATCATGATCTGTAGGATAGCTTCATGTTCTACTTTATCGAAGGCCTTCTCAAAGTCTAGTTTTAGAATGACTAGCTCTTTCTTTAATTTGTGACAGATGTGAAGATACTCAAGTGCCCATGCCAAATAGTCCTGTATGGTTCTTTTCTTGATAAAACCATACTGATTCTTGTGAAGAAGCTGAGAAATCATAGATTGTAACCTGTTTGCTAGGAGTTTTGTAATGATCTTCATCGAGGAATTGAGGAGAGAAATTGGTCTAAATCATTTACCCTTGAAGCTCCATCAACCCTGGGGATGAGGGTAATAAAACAAGTATTGATGATTCTAGTACAAAGATTGCCATGTTGGAAGGACCTACAAATGTCATAGAAGTCTGGGGCAAGGATAGTCCAACATTTCTATATAAACTCATTATTGAACCCATCTAGTCCAGGTGATTTATCAGATGGCAACTCAGCAATAATTCCATTAATCTCATCAGCAGATAAGTCATCTTCCAAGGCACTTAGGTCAGGGTGAGAGGTAAGCAAGTCATCCAAGTTGAAAGCCATTCCCATAAATTCTGTAACTCCCAATCTCTGTTTAAAAGACTCCTAGATGAGTCCTGCTTTTTTATTATGTTCAGAAACAGGAAGATTGTTGTCATTGAGAAGGGAAGAGATTGTGTTTCTTCTGTGCCTAACAGTGGCATGAGCAGGAAAAAGTTTAGTTCCTACATCCCCCTCTCTGACCCAAGTTGCTTTGCTTCTTTGCTTCCAATAAACTTTCTGCATCTTGAGTACAAGATGTTTCTGAAATTCCATTCCTGGATAGTTAGGTCCCTGAGCAATTCCATAGTCTCCATGAGATAAATAAGAGATTAAACTTGTTTGATAAGTTTACTGAGAGAGGAGAGATTGGAGCTCCAAACTCTCAGTACACTTCTAAGATTTTTTAATTTGGCTGTTATCCTTTTAGCATGATCCTGAAGATGGGTGGGGGTTGACCATGCTTGCTGAACAATGTTTTTGAAGTTCTCATGCTGCAACCAATAATTTTCACATCGAATCTTTTTTGCAGCTGGAATTGCAGTACTAATCTCAATGGAGCAGGGCCAGTGATCAAAAGTTTCCATAATGAGGGATTTGGCTACTGTATTGGGGTAATTCAATGTCCGGCTTGGTGAAGAAAAGAACCAATCCAGTCTTTCCAGTAACAGCTCAGCCTGCTTGTTTGTCCATGTATAATGTCTGCCTAGCAGAGGGATTTCCACCAGATCAAGAACACTGATGGCCTCATTGAATAAAAACATCTCCTGGACATCAGCTCCCTCTTCTTCCTATCTTTAGGTCTTTTGATGAGATTGAAATCTCCAATCACAAGCCAATCCAAGTCATCAGGCAATTGAATGTTTTTGAACCAGTCGAGGAAATCTCTTTTTCCTTGGTAGGTGCAAGGGGCATAAACTGTTGGAGTATCTAGTTAGCTTCATTAAGCTTGGAGGTAAAATTAATGGAAACTGCAAACTCATTTTGGAAAGCAAGGTCCCCTTTGAACAAATTGCCTTGCCAGACTAAAAAAATTCCCCCAGATGCACCAGTGGAGGGAAGGAAGTGGAAGCTGTCAAAGTTTTGGGGACAGAATTTTCTGATGACCTAAAGGTCAAAAGATTGCCTTTTAGTTTCTTGGAGACACAGGATGTTGTATATGCTTTCCTGAACTTTATCCCTGATGGAATTCCATTTTTTATCATAATTTAGGCCTCTGATATTCCAACATAGAACCTTCCATAAGCGCTTATTATTCATAAAACCGAACGAAGAAAGAAGAAACAAGGCAAGATGAAAACTAGTCTCATCTTAACACAGAAAGCAACAGCAAAGTAACTTAAAACTAACCAGATCCAACTAAAAGAAAGGTAACCAAAGTTTAGTCAGTTACACTAGAACACAGGCCATAGGGCCACAGCATACAAAATGAGAAGAAAATAAACTGAGCCCATCAGGTTCCTAGAGACAAAAGTCCAAGTGCATAGCTCCTCAGTTATCAGCTTTATCCTTGTTGTCTTCATTCTTCTTACTCTTGGTGTTGTCATTCTTCTTGTGCTTGAGGGTGCTAGCAGCCTTCTTCTTGGTGCCCACAGCTCCTACTGCCTTCTTTTTCATCAGGTTGTCTTCAGAAAGAAGTTCCGGGTCAATCTGAGCAAGTTCACTTCCTAGATTCCTAATTACAGAGGTAGGAATGATTGGAGGCTTACTGGTGCAGCCAAGACAATTTGCTTTCCCACAAGAAGTCTATTTGAAACCTTTGTTTCTAATCTTCAGCCTGGTACTTCTCCTGACATCAGAATCGACTAAGACTTCCCTAGCCCTGGCCTTCCTGGAGCTGCTTTGCTTCTTTGGGGATTTTGATGATGGACTATCTAGGTTGAGGTCCCAATAATCATCCTGATCCTCCTGCATAGGGTGATCATCATCTTCAAGATCTTCCTCTTCAACTGAAATAGGCTTCTAAGATGACAGGTGAGAGCAACACTGTTCAGAAGAGGAGGTGCACACTTTTGGAATGGTCAGAGCAGAAGTTGGGCCATGTTGCTGAAGGAGATTACTCAGGCCCACTTGCAAAAATTCCTTGGCCTAGGAAAAGTGAGATGGGCTCTGAAGGAGGGAGATAAAAAAGTTGGCCCAAGATTTTGGGACTTCAACAGTGATAGCAGCCTTCATCTATTGAACAGACATGTCTCCTAAAGCAAGCTTTGGGTTCTGGAGAACAAACTGTTGGTGAATAGAGTTATCTTCAAACAATTGCATTCTATCAATCTGGAGATCTTGATCAACTGGCAACCCCAAGAGGTGGGGATCTTGACCTTGCAATTCTTCATCACCCATTAGTTCCACTTCAGCATCCTCCATCAGCAGATCATTAGGGAACCCTTGAGGCAGGACTAATTCCGGATTTTCAACAGGGGCCTGCATAGGCACGATAACGGGTTCAGGAGGGTCGGGCAGTGATGTGCTGCTCAACTTCAACATTCATGAGGTCCTAGTCAAGCTCTTGATCTTAGATAGGAGCAGCAGCAGGAGGTGGGTGAATGATCACTTCCACAGGATCCTCCATGTCAGGCTCCTCATTGAGGTCAGGAAGAGGGGCAGGCTGCTGAATATTCATAGCTCCTTACAACTGTTGTCTGATTGTTGATAATTCGTCAGGCCAATTGTTCCAGTTAGAAGGCTGGTCAAGTGCCTGTTGCATTGCTGGAGGTTGCTGTCCATGTTGCCCATGCTCAGGTGGGTCCTGTGCCTAATTCTGAAAGGGCTTAGGTCCCTGCTGTCCAAGACCAAAGAAGTCGTATGGAACCTGATCAAAGTTCTAGGCGTTTACTGGTACCTGGTCCTCATCCTGTGGTCCTGCCCCCAAAAGTTCTTGCTGCACGACTTCACATTGGATAGTCCAAGAATCCCCTTCCATGCCTTCAGTTTCAGAAAAGACAATAAAATGAGGAACAGACTCTAGATCAACAACTCTAGCCTTTACCAACAGTCTTGTTTTGTGCTCAGGGTCACTGTGCCATGAAAGCATTCTACCAAAGGGGCCCAAAGCAACATCAATGTACTCTTCTTCAACATAATCAAATGGGAAACTTAAGAGCAACAGCCAAACCTCACAGTTAAAGTAGATTCTCCTCCAGTTACGCGCTTGTTATGTCTAACAAACCAATGGACACATTCCCAAACTGATGGGGTCTATTCAGAACAAGAGTGTCCCTATCATGAACTCTAGCAAACTTAATCAATGCCTGACCCAAGTGGCTACGTTGGATGGAAAGAATCTGCACTCTCGCTTGATCCGCAAAAAAATCATCTAGCATTGCTCTGACATTCTAGAAGTTAAGAACAATACTCGGAAGAGGCTGGATCGTTGCAATGGCCCACTCTTCGTTTCTTGGAATTGGCCTGGAGCCTGCCATTGCTCGTACCATGAACTTTCGATTGTCCACATGCTGAAGATGCATTCCGTGAGGGATGAATGGTGCAGGATCAGCACGCTGGAAGGCCAAGCGGTGGCACTGAGGAGGCAGCGGCAATGGAGGTGAGCTGGGTTTTCTTGGCGCACAGTTGAACCTGATGAAATAAGAAGAGGGGAGCCGGAAGCTGAAGGGGCCAGGCTTAGTTGCAAATTGGGTGATCCTTGCTCTAGGTCTTGCTCGTTGACTGTCAAGTGGGCGCCCATGAGGATGGGCCCGCTTGTCATAGACTTTTGAGGTAAATTCCATGGCACTGTGATGTGAGTAATAGGGATGCCGCAAGCTATAAATGAGAGGCGGCCCAATGCGCGAACGACTCAAAAACGGGCGGCTTGCTCGGGCCAGGCCCATGAGGGACATTGAAGGTGTTGGGCTGCTCGAGGATAGCTTTTCCATTTGCTAGCATAGTAACTACATCAGGTTAGCTGCCGCCCTGCCTTCTAACTGGGCAATTGACCATGATATGTCCCCAATGCAGGCATGCACGACACTTAATGGGAGCCCTGCAGAAGCGCAGCTCATGAGCATTGGTCAGACAACTGGAGCAAATCCTAGAAGATGTCATCAAGGAAGGATACGCTGACTCCGGCCTGGACCTTTGTCCAAAATTTGAAATAAGCGAGTGACTCTGGTCCCAACTGTCTGTCTGGGACAGCCCCGGGAATGGTCCAAGAACCGAGGTTACCGGATGAAGAACAAACGGAGCTCGGTTAGACATGCTAGGAATCGTACCTCTGCTTTTGAATCGTACCTCTGCTTTTGAAAGACTGGAGTTTCCTTCCCCTGGCAATGGTACGATTCAAAAGCAGAGGTACGATTCTGAAACTGTTGGGCTATTCTGACAGTGATCATGCTGGTGACCTTGAGAAGAGGAAGAGCACCTCAGGAATTCTGTTTTTCTTGAATGACAATGTGGTCACTTGGACTTCTCAGAAGCAAAGAGTTGTCTCTCTATCTAGTTGTGAGGCTGAGTACATTGCTGTAGCCTCGGCAGCATGTCAAGGTGTCTGGTTAAGCAGGCTCATTGCAGATTTGACAGGAGAGAAAATTCAGAAGTTCAAGTTGTTGATGGACAGTAAGTCGGCACTCGAGTTGAGCAAAAACCCAGTCTATCATGAATGAAGCAAACACATTGACACACGGTATCATTATATCAGAGAGTGTGTTAGTGATGGTATTGCAGAGGTTCAACACATCAGCACTGACAGACAGTTAGCAGATGTTCTGACGAAGCCGTTGGGGAGAGTCAAGTTCATCGAAATGCGTCAGAGGCTGGGTGTCATCAGTGTCTGTCACGATTAGGGGGTGAAATGTTGGAGCTTAAACCTCTATAATCGTGTCAGAGTTCTTGTATCCATGTTTAGGTGCATTAGCTTTGTTCATTAGGTGCATGAACATGTTTTTGTAACTACGTAGAATCGCGGGCAGGGGTGAAGACTTGCACACCACTGCGCCGTGACCGCAATCAGGAGGCTCACTCCGCCACGGGCTGTTCGCCGTGCTTGTCGCGTGGACGTTCGCAAATGACGGCGTATCACGCAGCAACAACCTGTGGCGGGGATGTCGGTCGAGCCGGTATAAATATCAATGAAAATGCATCTGGTGAGGCTGCGCCATTAGCAGCTAACCAACTCGCTGTGTATCGCGCTCTGCGTCTCGTTCACGTGTTCTTGCGTGCGGCGACCGCGCACCGCCGGGCATCGCCATCACCTGAGTGATTCCAAGGACGGCGAGCCGCCGATCCTTACAGAGACCCTGTAGCGCCATGGAGCTTGGAGCTTTGGTGCATGCATGTGAAGATGCCCTGCTCTCTTTGCCCACCACCGCCTCTGCTTCCTCCTCGTCCTCGCCACAATGGTGGAGAAGCATCAGCAAATGATGTCCACATATGGTGTGGACTTGTTGATGGAATCTAAGTCAAGGTACGGCTACATCTCGGGGATTATGATTCTTGGCACAATCCTCCATATGAGATTTCCTCGTGGACAGTCAGGTCTGCTAAAACAACTACTGACTGGATCAGCATCCTTTAGCCATGTGGTCCAGCGACTAGTAGAAACATTTGGTCCGACAAGCCCATACAGCACAGAGATCAGGGTGCAAGCTACCTCGATAACTGCAAATGTTGCTGGCAGCATCAATTTGGAGCAGTTCCCAGCTCGAGGGATGATGATTCAGTGCATATCGTCCCTGCTCGATACATCTGAGGAGTACAGTCGGCGGCCTGAGAGGTATGAGCGACGAGGGCGTCGACTAGGACCCATGGGGTACGGGCAGTTACCCAAGGAGTATGAGCGGGACTGGTTGCTACTAGATAACCAGGAGCTTTGGTACAGTTCTCTCGACGAGATTCCACCCAATTCCAAGCCCAACGGCCGCTGACAGGATGTGCTGCACATTTCTCTTATGCCCGATTATCACTTTGACAGGATGTGCGGCTCCACTCACTTGGCAAAGAAGAGCAGTAACATCGCAGGTTCAGCAGATGAAAAGCTTTAGGCCATGCTATCTTCAGAAACGGAGGTAACTGACACGAGTACGCTGCGATCAGATGGTGGCCTTATTGGCAGCCTTGCTAGAACAGTTGCAGGTGCCGGAAACAATGCATACAGAATACACGCAGCAAGAATCCTGGAGCATCTCTGTGTTTATTATACCAATTATGACGATAATCTCAAAGAAATGAAGAAAGCCATGACTGATGTGATGCCAGATGTAATTAACCTAGCTTACCCGTGCAAACATTAAAAGAAAATAAAATAAAATGAATTCCCTTTTTTTCCCTAAATTACATGGGTTGAGGGCCTTATATAGTATTACAGTACTATCATTGTAACTCTGAACTACCATTATGGATTGATGACTCAGGTGCTCAAAGAAATCCATAATAATGCACAGGAAAGCAGCTCTTCTCATCAGCAAGAGGGCGAGCAACACCAGGCAATCCAACTCCAGGAGCAGAAGGCCTTGATACAACTGTGCTTCAAAATATACTACAATTGGCTTTTGGAAGACCAAAATTTGACTTGTGAGTTCGATGAGATCGCAGCCAGAGTATCTTGGGAACAGGACATGCCTGACAAGACTTTTATAATACTTATTGAAGACGCAAATCATAATAATGAATTACTTGAGAAGGAGAAGCAGAGGGTGGCGGCTGTACTGGCTAATTCCTCAAGTGAAACCTGAGTAAGAGGGAATGACTAGTTGACTGGGCTCCAAAACTGCAAGGAAGGAGACGACGGCCGTGAGGATGCTAAGTATATATATATGTCCTGAAACTGAAATAAATCAAGCACAAATGTTATATTTATTTATCTTGTGTGTACGTTGCTATGTTTCATTTTACTGGAGACCATGTTCTTACGCTAATAATTATCCTCTGTTTTCGTGCCTCTATTCCCAATAAAAATGGGATACATGATTGTCCCCTGATAACAAGTTATAGAAATGTCCTAAATCATAATCAGAGTGCTGGTGTATGAAATTTTATTGATATGCGTACATTTATTGAAGGACCGAAACAGCCATCAGAGGCGATGAATGAGAGCCGTTAATAATTCTTCCCGAGAACTTGGCCTACATCCCAGTTTCGACTCAAAGCACCTCTCGTGACATGTTGACCTTAGGAATAATTAGGAGTGACTTAGAACACCACAGAAGCAAAACAAGCAAGATTCGAAGCAAGGTGCAAACCAAAGAACTTGAGCAAACTACAGCTATGAACAAACTACGACGGCTTCGGTTGCTATGAGCTTGGGCGCCTGTGAACCCAAGAAGCTTTTCCAGGCCTAGCACCGCAGGAGGGAGTATAAGGTGGTGTTGGTTGTCCCTCCCAAATTTTAGTTATTGTCCCATCGAATATTTGGACACATGCATAGAGTATTAAATATAGACTAATTACGAAACTAATTGCATAGTTTGCGACTAATTTGCGAGACGAATCTTTTAAGCCTAATTAGTCCATGATTTGACAATGTGGTGCTACAGTAACCATGTGCTGATGACGGGCTTATTATGCTTAAAAAAATCGTCTCATGGAGTGCTGACGGATTATGTAATTTGTTTTTTTATTAGTATCCGAACACCCATACAACATCCTCCCGACACACCTCCTAAATTTTAGTCACCGGATCACACCCTCTAAGTGAATCCAGGTATATGGGCTCAGTTCCGTTCACTTGTTCAGTGCATACAAGCACACAAGAGTCCTTGCTCTTGTGGTCCAAACTCCAAAGACGCCCAAGCTGGGCCTTGGTGTTCCTGTGGTCCAACGCTGCCCGTACGGCTAGTGGAGACTTCTTGTAGCTTCAGTCTCTGGTGATGCACGCACACGGCCTGAGTCTGTAGTGGCTAACAATGCGGGTTGCTCTTGACCAAAACTATGAAAGTCTGCCGGTGCAGTAGTGCATTTGTCACATCCGAATTATATATATCTGCCATTTGTTTGTAATTTGTTCGTTAATTTCACAGTTGAAGTTTGAACTGAATCAGTACGAGCTTAATTACCGATTCATTGCTATATATGTTCCATAAGTTTTCCTTTTCATTTTGGCATTTGCGCTACTAAACAATTAACCATATGTTGTTGGATCTTCTCTCCTTTGCCTCAATATCATCCGAGATAACAACGTAGCTTCAGATCCAAGCTTTCTGCACCGTTGCAGTGCATTTGTGCGATAGAGGTGTGGCGGATTGGCGGCGATGAGACAGAGACGCACAAAAGTAGAGGAGTGATATGATGCTTCAGATTGTAAGCAACCTTTGCTTGCTCTCGTCTCCCTCCCAGCTAGGATAGATACTCCTACATTCCTTTTTCTCTTTTATTTATTCTTTGCCTCATCAATGCTGCCAAGAATCTGAATGCTGGCTTAAGCTTTGGTCTTTCCTTCCCCCCCCCCCCCCCCCCCCCCCCCTGCCGGCCAGGGTGCATGTTATCTTGTCCGAAACCTTAGCTTATTTCATCAGGCTTTCTCCTCTCCACATCTGCTGAATCTATCCATCTGGCTGCGCATTTCGCTGTACATCCGGTATATATAGTTTGAATTCGAACAAGGAGGCCTCGATCGTTATCTCTGTGCTTGCCCAATATTCCTGAAGCCTGCAGGTTAGTGAAATCAGCGCTGTTAATTTCACTTCAGGGTTTTTCTTTTTTTTTCTGTTTCTTCTCTTTGCAAAAGTAGTGATACATGCATGCATGTATCCGTCAGATTTAATTGACGTGTGTGCGTCATAATCGTTTGTGTATATCATTTGCTAGAATAGTCTATTATGTAGCACACAGGCCATATAGCCATCCCCTCCGATGATTTGTTGGATGAATATGGTAATGACGAATGAGACAGGAAGCCATAAATCCATAATGCAGTCGAACGTAACAATAGTACGGCTTGTTCCACTTTTTATCCAGTATATCTTTGTTGTTTCATATTTCATGGGTATATAGTCCATTTCTCTTTTTTTAATTTATATATATACTATAAAAAGGAGTTTTACTACCATCTTGAACCTAACAGCTCATATGGGTCATTTGTTTAAGAGGGATGGAAAAATAAGAGACATTTAAGAGACCCTATCTTCTTATCAAGTCTTCTAAGTCGTTTTGCATATTTTTCATTTGACCAACAGAGACTCCAATCCTCAAGAGAAGAATAATGGCCCGTCAAAAAAATTCCATCAATGACAAGAGTTGGCCTGAGGCTGAGAGCATCAACAGCTACGCAATATTCATGGGATATCTGTTGATGGGCGTGAGGGGGCTTGGTTTGCTGGTGCTTACATGGACCACGGTTGTCCTCCTCGTGGTTTTGTCTCCATGCTGCAGAAGAAAGATTTTTGATGTCTCACAGCTATCACACTAGTCCAAACTACCGGGTTAGTTTCCTTACTTCCTTAGTAATTAAGTCATTCATCTTTGTACATTAGATTTATCAGTCCATATTTCATATCAAATCAATCTGAACTATTTAGTGTGATAACCTTTGCATGGCTAGAGGGTACTCTACTTTTATTAAAGTGTAGAAACTTGGAAAACATCCCATACCCTTTGGGTCGTATGACCTTTCATGTGTATATAGGCTGGAAACAAAGCATGTGTTACAATACAATACAATTACATCTAATACCCACCCGACTTCTAAGTAAGAGGATCATGGACACAAAGACAAAACCTAAACTCAGTCAACAATTCTATAGGCAAAGACGGAAACCTGGACCCGTGATGTGAGGTCGGGTGCTTCGTTCCCCATCGCTACTCTTGTTTCCTCCCTAGCTGCTTCCGTCACAGTACCTATTCCCACCATCATGTTGTCTTCACGGGCGCCGTCAACTGCCTCCCCTATGGACATGAGATTATGAAAGTAATGCCAAGGATCTATAGTGCAAAGGATGACAACACATATTTTGTTAGTCCCCAATGGAGCCTTCACGATAATCCTCACGAGACGTGTGAGAAATAGATTAATCTTAGGAATTCTTCACAAGAATAACAAAGATCTAGCCACCAATTTTCAAGACTCTAATCACCATGGATAATGATAATCATTAGATCTATATTGTGTTGCCTAAATAATTCTCCACCTCTACCATCATGAAAAACAATATAGAGTTACCTCTTAATCTGTATATAAATTACCTTTATGCCATTATAAAATATACATTAAAGTAACCCCTAAATTTCCATCTAATTATCCACCTACCATTATGATGGACAATCTAAGTTACCCCTTAGATTTGCGTCTAATTACCATTTATGTCAATGCTAAACAAAAACTAAAATATGCCCTCATCTTACCAAGATCTGCTATCATGAAAAATGCTCATAATTTATCCACTTGGGTTTCACTAATAATGAATTAAAAACTGACAATATCGATCAAATACAGGTTATGCCATCACATAGATCAAGTACACCTATGAGTGATAAATATATATGTTATGTTTGAGGTATCATAAAAAACTCTCTTTAATGGCTTACGTACGAATGATATTAATATCCATGATATATATAATTGTAGGCACTATTTTTTATAATAAAGCAATAGGTCAATACTACTACATTTTTTTCATGAACTTGCGCCGTATGAAGTTTTTCATCAAGAGAAAAGGAATGAGACAAGTTCATACAACGGGAAAGAAGACATAAACATGGTAGTACAAGACGCAGACCTTGTTTAGCCAAACTCGAACACCACACATATCGCGGGTCACGGTGGGGTTCCGCATTCCCGGAACTTTTGTTCAGGAACGCAGATTGGGGACGGCGCGGTACGGACTCAGGATCGTGGTCAGGACACGATCCAAAGCACATTGGATCAGCAGCATGGGTGCTGGCACAGATCAGCAGCACTGGACGTCCCAATGCAAAGCGAAGCTACGGAAATCGATGATGCGGCACTGGACGCTGGTGGCGACGCTACTCTTGAGCTGGGCAGCTGTGCGGTGCTGGAGCCAGGTGCCGGTGGCAGCGCTGCGCTAGAGCCGGGTGCTAGCGGTGGAGCGGCGCGGCACGACGCATGTGCCAGGTGCTGGTGGTGGGGAGGCACTGGTTTTATCCGAGTCCGTCGGACGAGAGAGTAGAGAGTCAAATGGGCCTGATTGTAGTCGGATGGGTAACTGGTTTCATCCTAACGCAACGGTCAATGTAAATATTCACTATACCACAGCCAATCTGATAAATAAATACATATAGAATCTTAATAGACAAGAATTATTGCTACTTAATACCTCTAACTAAAAAAATTATATTAAGTTGTAATGTTTTCTCTTTGTTCATTTTATAACATATAATAGATACTACTACTCTATAGTGTCTATCTAGTTGTTATAAATAAACTTGCTCAACTCATCACCGATTCGCATTGTCCTCAATAAATCAGTTTGGTAGCTTTCATGCATTGGCACACGGCTTCGCCTTTCTTCCCATAACTAATAATCTCGTTTGCAACACTTTATTAACGGGGTCTTTGATTTCCTTTTAAAGGAAAAGGCAAGTGACATTGGCAGTTCTTTGAAGGGCTCGATGGTTGCTGTAGTTGCCGCGGTCGTGAGACCATTCAAAAAACACACAACACTTCTATGAGACCATCGTCTGCACGCATGGTGGTAGGAGTTGTTTTATTGGTTGTCCAAATGCTGGTGCTTGGTATAGTCTTGTGTCCTCTGGCGGTTCTGTATATGCTTGGGATGTATCTCTCTTCTGGAATTTCTTTATGGCGTCTCATACAACATGACTATGGTAATCCCGATGGAGGCGCCAACCTAAAGCCAACGCTCAATGTCTTATACTCCTTAGCCGTGGCCCAAGGTGTGGTTTACGGCTACAGGTCCATCTATGATTTAGCGGCAAGAACCGGACTAGCGGAAGTAGTGGCCAAAGATTATTCACTAGAGAGAGACTTAGTTTCGGAGTACCTATATGAAACTGTGGCAGGATGTATGAAGGATCCATCATTTGCGAGAGGAAGGAATGTCGTCACATATGCAGTGGAGTTGTTGATGGAATCTAAGTCAAGGTACGACTACGTTTCTGGGATCCTGATTCTTAGCACAGTAACTCTCTGGAGCGAACAGTCAGGTCTTCTAAAACAACTACTGACTGGATCAGCATCCTTCAGCCATGTGGTCCAGCGACTGCTAGAGACATTTGGTCCGACAAGCCCATATAGCACAGAGATCAGGGTGCGAGCTGCTAGGATAGTGGCAACTGTTGCTGGCAGCATCCGTTTGGACCATTTACCTCAAGGCATGATGATTGAGTGCATATCATCCCTGCTCGACACATTTGAGGAATACAGTTGGCGACCTGAGGGATATGAGCGACGTCGGGATGTACCCAGGGAGTACGAGCGGGACTGGCTGCTAGATGGAGAGGAGCTGTCGTACAGTTTCAAAGTCGACGCACCTCCAAGAGCAACGGATGAAAGTGACAGTCGTAACCCGCTCCAGGGCTATAGAGATCTGGTGGTGCAAGGCCTCCGTATCCTCCGGAAGCTAGGTTGCTGTGAACGAGAACAACTGCAGAGTCATAAGCAACACTGAAGGTCTGGTATCCAAGACGATGGCGCACCTAACCTCAGACAAGCTCCACATGGACCATCATGATGAATGGTACAGCATAGCAGAGGAATCTCTAGAATTCATGAATCGGTTCATGGCTACTCTAGGAGCAGGGACCGAAACAACAAACCTGACAAGTGAGATCTCAAGCAGCAGCCAAGCAGCGATCATGAGAACCCTGGGGTGCCACAAATGTGATGTGTTGCTGAAAAGAAAAGCCGCACAGGTCCTCTTACACCGCCCTCTGGTGGATGTACATACACCGCCCTCTCCATTGTGCCTGGTGCAAGCAGCAGCAAAATATTCGTATGGATACTTCTGCACATTTTTCTTCTGCCAGATTATCACTTTGTTGGCAGGATATGCGATGCCACTCATTTGTTAAAAAAGAGTAGCTACACCACAAGATTAGCAGGTGAGAAGATGCAGGCCATGATATCTTCGATAACGGAGGCAAGTGACACGAGTATGCTACCATCAGTTGTTTATGTTATTGGCAGCCTCGCCAGAACTGTTGCAGGTGCCGAAAACAAGGCATACAGAATCCATGCAGCAATGATCCTGAAGGATCTTTGTCAATATTACACCAAGGATGATGAATATCTCAAGGAGCTGAAGAAATCCGTCGCCAATGTGATGGAAGAGGTAATTAACGTACCTGTGCACAAACATTTTTTTATGTAAAACATCTCTTTCATTCCTATATTACTGGCATCATGTATATTTGTATAGAGTACTACTGTTGTCACTCTGAAGTCTGAACTACCATTATTGGTGCCTCAGTGCTCAAAGAAATTGTCCACTGGCTCACGACTGACGAAATACAAGTTGTAACAGAAGCAAACAACGGCGGCAAGGTTCTCCCGGCACCAGAGGGCCCGGACTTAGAACAAGGTGGTTCTTCACATGATAATAATAATGGACAGGAAAGCAGCTCTACCCCTCATCAGCAAAAGGGTAACCAACACCAGGGAATTCAACTGCAGGAAGCCTTGATAGAATTGTGCGGGGCGGTAAGTAAATGGATTGATAAAGACCAAGATTTGACCAGTCAGTTCAACGAGATCGCAGCCAAGATATGTTCGGGACAGGGGATGCCTCACAAGACTTTCAAAGAACTTGTGGATGAAGCACAAGAGAAACTTTGGTAGGAGAAGATAGGGCTTAAACATTGGCAGGTGGACGTGCTCAAGTGAAACAGAAACCTGAGTAAGAGGACATCGCAGCTCCAAAACCTGAAAGCTCCAACATCCTCATGCGCTTTGCTCCATCAGGATTCTCGGTATAAATGTCATCATAAGGTTGAAATAAGCAAACACAAATTATATTTGTTTATCCTGTGTGTACTTTGTTAAGTTTCATTTGCCTGGAGACCATGTTATTAATTATGCTAATTATATATCCTCTGTTTTCATGTGTCTATTTTTAATAAAGTAAAAAATGCATTGCACTGGGTACGTCCTTTTTTTAAAAAACAAAAATGCAATACATGATTGCCCCCTCAGTACTGGTGCACGGATATTTATGATGTTTGTGTTTCTTTTCTTCTATTTCTTATTACTAGCAGATGATAAGAATCCATTGTCATTGTGTGTGCTTATGGTATTTGTGTTTCTTTTCTTCTATTTTCTTACTACAAATGACAAGAATCTGTTGTCATCGTGTGCATTTATAGGACTGACATATATATTAGCTAGCTAATTTCAAAGTTGCTGGGTATTATTGCCGATGACAACCTTGTCAGGACACATACCTGTGAAGAACTGCACCTGATGCAGTGCAAAATAAACGGCTTTAGCTATACAGTACTTTCACCATCAATGCCAAAACTATTTTACTTTGAACCACATCTTCTCTTTCTCATGCAAGAAGGGTATTTCAGTTTTGCTTCATGATAATATATATGTTCCGTGTATACCATTGTATCTGAAATGGAACAAAATGCACTATGGTCTGCAATTTTCTTGCCTGTATTTCATTCAAAGACCTTACATGTAAATGTGAGAAGAAATTAGCTTCTCAACATGAACAGCTGATCAAAGATTTCAATTGCGAAAATCCTCAATATTGTAAAAAGAACCTCCGGGTAAAAGGTACGGATAATTCGAGCCCTCCTGAGCTAATGTACTTAGCCGAACTAAACTCATACATTTATACTCATACATGGCTCCTTCAATCAAGTTTAACAAAAAAAAACATTGAATGCAACTCTCAATATGATTAGCAAGGGTTACTCTATAAGCCAAGGTGTTTGAACTGATTCCCATTGGCGGAGCTCGCCTTCTTTGAACCACAGACCTGCAAGTAGGAAAGTAGTTTGAGCTTGTCATCTCATATTGTTAAGAATAAATAGCTGGCAGGCCAAAACAAATTTAGGTCCAAACTAATATGTATTGCATATCACTAAGGTCGTCAGATTTTGAGAATCCAGATAAAAAGAATCACAACAGTTTTATTGGATTTTGGGATTATAAAAATCTGTGAGATAAAATCCCTAATAAAATCTAGACTGTTTGGATAGGGTAGTGGGATTCTAGGATTTTTTCTATCTGGATTCTCAGAATCCGAAGGATTCAAACATGGCCTTAAGTACATTTACATGCACCATATATTTCTTTTTTTTTTTAAATTCTGCTCCTGATTGTCATGTCAACTAATCCAATCCGCAGTGCAGTTCTCAAAGTTTGAACAAAACATTACTATACCTTGCCATTCCAGTACTGTGCCAATTGTTTAAAATGATTATTGACTCAGGAAATCACCTAAACGCAACATAGAATAATACTGAATTATTGCAGAACTTACCAATTTCACGCTTGCCGTTATCAGGACTATCACTTCCATGGACAACATTCCTGAAACGTTCCGTTTCCATCATAATTTATTTGATATATGCAGGTAAAATGTAAGTTATGGGGCTGCTGGGATTTGAGAGGGAGAGAGTTGAGGGAGAGGCAGCGACATGCGGCTACAGTACCCGCGGCGCTACAGTAAAGTGGGTACTGTTTACGCCCATAATTGTGGCGGCTGGGGCTGCGAGGGAGGCCGGGGGCCTTGCCCACGGCCGAGCAAGAGGGAAGGGATTTCCTTCTTAATTCTTGCTTGATTAGATTAATACATCTCATCTCCTTATATAGAGAGGTTTATTTGACTCCCAAGCAAGGCTTACTTGACCCTTAAGCAAGCGACCCTTATCTCTAATTAACCCTAACACTAGCGGGCTATACCGTCAGCCCAGGCCCAATAGGCTCATGACGTACTCTAACACTACACCCCACCTGGACATGCAGCCCGTCCTCGAGCTGCAACCTAACGAACTTATAACACTGACTCGACTCCTAACACCTAAAAACAAGCCTTTTACATCTTGGCTTATTTTATTATTCTCAACCTGAAATGGACTGGGACTCTTTATTTTTGACTCCTGAACATAAGGTGGATACCATCCGCACGCCAAACATGCATGTGTACAGCCTCCTGGATCCTATGGACACCATCTAGACGAAAGGGGTGCATGTGTATGGCCACCTGGAAGTGGTCGCAACAACGACCAGCGGAGGCGCCCTCGCGGCGGCCAGTGGCGGAATGCGACGGCACTACGCGGTGCGCTTTCGCTGGTGACCCCATGCCTTCTCCCCGCCAGACGGCTGCTGGTCTACACTGCACAGAGAAGAGCGGAGGGCTTTCGATGGAGAACGAGGTGGAGGGATGCGCCTCCCCAACCGCCGCCCGCCGGGAAAATAGCATGCCCGCTGCCCGTGAGGGAAACCGCATGCCCGAGATCCCCGACGCAGCGGACGAGATTGAGGTCCTCCGCGCAGTGAAGCGCAACTTGGAGGAGCTGCGAAGGGGTGCAGGGCTGAATCAGCTGCAGATCGCGCATCTCTCGCACCCGCAGACGTGCTAGGAGGCCGCGCGTATGAAATGTCCTAATATGGCTAGAGGGGGTGAATAGCCTATTTAAAAATCTACAAATCAATTAGAGCAATTTGATTAGTATGATAATAGCGAAATGTAAACTTGCTCTAGCTCTACAAGGGTTGCAAGCCACCTATCCAATAATTCTAGTTGCAATGATTACTAGGCACACAACTTGCAAGGTTATTACTCACTAAGTGCTCTCAATCTTGCTACTCTAAAGAGCTCCACTAGATGAACTTAAAATAACAAAGCAAGCTCTCAATTCTAATTACACTAAAGAGCTTGCCACAACTAATTTGCAAGAATATAAATGAGTGAGTAGGGTGATTATACCGCCGTGTAGAGGAGTAAACCAATCACAAGATGAATACTAAATCAATCACCGGGAGAATACCAAAGGGTAAGAGACAACCAATTTTTCTCCCGAGGTTCACGTGCTTGCCGGCACGCTAGTCCCCGTTGTGTCGACCAACACTTGGTGGTTCAGCAGCTAAGAGGTATTGCACGAACCTCGTCCACACAATTGGATACCATAAGAACCTACCCACAAGTGAGGTAACTCAATGACACGAGCAATCCACTAGAGTTACCTTTCGGCGCTCCGCCGGGAAAGGCACAAGACCCCTCACAATCACCACGATCAGAACCGGAGACAATCACTAACCTCCGCTCAACGATCCTCGCTGCTCCAAGCCGTCTAGGTGGCGGCAACCACCAAGAGAAACAAGTGAATCCCACAGCAAAACACGAATACCAAGTGCCTCTAGATGCAATCACTCAAGCAATGCACTTGGATTCTCTCCCAATCTCACAATGATGATGGATCAATGATGGAGATGAGTGGGAGGGCTTTGGCTAAGCTCATAAGGTTGCTATGTCAATGCAAATGGCCAAGAGAGTGAGCTTGAGCCGGTCATGGGACTTAAATAGAAGCCCCCATAAAATAGAGCCGGTGTACCCCTTCACTGGGCACAACACGGGGTGACCGGACGCTCCGGTCAGATCGACCGTACGCAGGACCCCAGCGTCTAGTCGCCTGATGCTTGCCACGTGTCATCGGCTTCAAACGCCGATCGCCCGATCTCAATAGTCAAGTGATGACCGGACGCGTCAGTTAGAAAGTGATCGGACGCAGGACCCCAGCGTCCATTCGTTTCCAGTAAGGTTTCGAACGCGAAATTTCACGACCGGACGCGTCCGGTCAAGCTCGACCGGACTCACCCGGCGTCCGGTCACTCAACATTTCCTCTATGTGCCTCACGTCAGCGTACATCAGCACTGACCGGACGCACCCTGCTAGCGTCTGGTCACTCTTCGCGCCAGCGTCCGGTCACAAGACCGAGACGTGTGCTCACTGCTGCTATTGACCGGACGCAGGACCCCAGCGTTCAGTCACTGTGTGAACCCCTGTCTTTTCTGTATAGGGCGCCGGTGGCACCGTCGGACTGTCCGCACTCTACGGGCGGACACTCCGCCGGTGAAGTTTCTAACCCTTGCTCAAATATGTCAACCACCAAGTGTATCACCTTGTGCACATGTGCTAGCATATTTTCACAAATACTTTCAAAGGTGTTAGCACTCCACTAGATCCTAAATGCATATGCAATGAGTTAAAGCATCTAGTGGCACTTTGATAACCGCATTTCAATACGAGTTTCATCCCTCTTAATAGTACGGCTATCTAACCTAAATGTGATCACATTCACTAAGTGTCTTGATCACCGAAATAAAATAGCTCCTACTATTTATACCTTTGCCTTAAGCCTTTTGTTTTTCTCTTTCTTCTTTTTAAGTTCAAGCATTTTATCATCATCATGCCATTACCATCGTTATGATCTTCGCCATTGCTTCATCACTTGGAGTAGTGCTACATATCTCATAATTACTTTGATAAACTAGGTTAGCACTTATAGTTTCATCAACTAACCAAAACTAAACTAGAGCTTTCAGCGTAGCAGCCTGTAGTCGCACCGCAACCGACACCTAGCAGGTAAGCATCTTCCCCGCAAAGGGATCTGGCAATGGCTCATCAGAACCTGCATCAGGAACTCCAACTTGTAGAAGCGCGGAGGGTGAGCGCCGTGGCTAACACCCGGAACGGCTGGTTCTGGAGCAAAGGCTGCGGGCGATGAACCGCTGTGGTGGTGCTGCTTGTTGCCGCCGTAGAGTAGAGGGTCATCAACGCCTCCATAGAAAAACCCCTTGGTGTAGGAGGGCTGATGTACCGCCCCACCGTAGTGGATCATGGTGCCTGTGGTAGGGGCTGGGGCAACCAACGTTGTGGTCGCCGGGAACGTTGCCATCGTATACACCAGCCCGACTGTCGAGGCCAGGGCATAAGATGGGATCGGCGATGGGGAAGGCGGCATCCGGAGGAGATGGAAGGGAACGCCCGTTGTGCTGGAGTAGGGCATCCCATACGGCAGCACCGCTGGCAGGATGGTCATAGCTGGTTGCGGCGGCGGTGGCTGCGGCTACGGCTGGGGCGCATAGGGCCCAACGAGGAAGGCCCTGATGCCCGCCACGGCCTGCCCTAATTCTAGGATTGCGGCCGTCATCTACTCCAGGGTGAGGACGAGGGCGGATGGCACCGGGGCAGAGGGCGCAAGCGCCCCTAAGGACGCCAGCGCGCCCAATGCCGGCGCGCTTGCTGTGTGGGGCAGCAGCGCCGACGAAGAACTCGGTAGAGGACTGAACATGATCGAACCAGAGACCTCTGATACCAGATTGTTATGGGGCTGCTGGGATTTGAGAGGGAGAGAGCTGAGGGAGAGGCAGCGACATGTGGCTATAGTACCCGCGGCGCTACAGTAAAGCAAGTAGTATTCACGACCATAATTGTGGCGACTGGGCTGCAAGGGAGGCCGGAGGCTGGCCAGGGGCCTTGCCCACGGCCAAGCAAGAGGGAAGAGATTTCCTTCTTAATTCTTGCTTGATTAGATTAATACATCTCCTCTCCTTATATAGAGAGGTTTACTTGACTCCCAAGCAAGACTTACTTGACCCTTAAGCAAGCGACCCTTATATCTAATTAACCCTAACACTAGCGGGCTATACCGTAGCCCAGGCCCAATAGGCTCATGACGTACTCTACCAGTGGGACTCAAAGAAAAAAACATTTCATCATCTAGATGCACTGGTGGCGGTGCTGAATTAGTAAGCGATCCTAATAACATATTATTTTCTAATCACATGTACCGTTTTCTAATGTTTTTTTTTAATATTGCACAGTGTCCGAAGAAGACATATCAGTGGGGACGTAGGTCCCATTCAAGGTTGTCGAAATGGAGGGGAAGTACCTAAAACAGCCGGCGGGAAACAATGAAGGCGGGTTTTATGTAATGTGGGCAATGCTTCACTACATCGGCGGAAAATTGGAAGAAACAGATAAGTTGGTGTGTATAATCCTCATTTCATTTATGTCTGTTAATAATTCAACAAAATGATTTTTTGATTCCTCTTTGGATATCATTTTTTAACGACAATGTAAGAAATATAACCACGAAAGGCTGTTAGACATAGAGATTGTCGCACTGCAATCAAAGCTGGCAAAATTCATCTTAGCTGAGGTATTAGAAAAAGATGGGAGTATTTTCCATTGCACAATTCGTGAAGTTCAAGGACCAGTATGGCCCAGAGCGACTCGCTAGATTATTGTAAGAAGTCCGAGAAGCATGCTTTATCTTATCGAATAATTTCTTTTTTATTTTGAGGGATTGTCGTCTACGTAGCATATATAAAGCAAAATCCAATTCCACGAAAAAATATAAATTAAAATAAATTATAAAACAATAAAATACGAACGGGCCATCACTGCTGGTTAGCAACAAGCCAGCAGTGATGGACATGATGGCACTATCGGCTTGAGCAAAAAACCAGCAGCGTTGGCTTAGACATCACTGTCGGGTCTTGTCCCAAACAGGTAGTGTTGGTTACGACAACACTGCCGGCTAAAGACACAAACTGACAGTGATGTTCGAGGTTACACTGCCGAGTGGTCTCATGAACCGGCAGTGTTGGTTGAACTGAACTCTGCCGGGTTGTATAAAGGACCGGCAGTGAAGTTGCAGAACACTGTCGGTATGTAGGAACCGACAGTGATAGCTAAACCTCATCACTGCCGGTTTGGTTGTGCCGGTTCAAAATCCGACAGTAATAGAGTATTTTAAACCGGCAGTATTGTCCTGATCTAGGGTAGTGATATCATATCTTATTCTTTTAGTTTGGCAAGTTCGACAATTGATTCGTTGGGTGGGGGGAGGTGGGAGAGAGAGATTTAGACTTTCAACATCCATAATTCCTCTAAAACCTAGCTTCACTTACATTTTCGTCATCGCTTCGTATAAAAGGGTTAATCCAAAAGGTTCTACGTTTGGAACAACAAGTAAGCTGACTCTTATCCTCCTAAACTTCTAAGATGGTACTAAATCCACCAACCACGACTCCTCATGTGCTATATAGGGCACATGGGCCAACCACGTAACTACAACAGGCTACTAACGGGGGGTGTTTCATCCATATCTAATACTGAAGTACGGAGTGTTTATGTGGTTTGTCATTCTCTCCGTACCCGTTCGAATTAGAGCAGCACGTCAGGCATGCTATAGATTCCGATCCCAAGATAGATTGGAATACAGAGAGTTTCCATACTCTTTCTCTTTCTCTTTCTCTTTTTCTCTCTCTCTTGCACGTAGAAATAAGAGGCTGCGTGTTTAGACACGGTACTATGCAGAGTTCTATGTATTCTAAGATGATTTGAGACGTTTGACGTGATCGTTGGCTAAAATATACAAATCGTGCTCATATTTGTTACAGCAGCATGTGTCCAGACACAAATACAGAATTTGATTAAAAGATGAATTGGAATGCATGATGCCATCGCCAGGGGCGGATCCAACAGTGGGGCGGGGGGAGGGGGGGGGGGGGGGGCTCGAGCCTCCCCTACCCGTACCGGAGCAGTGGAACCTCCTGTGGAGTCCCCATGAATTTTTAGACAAAGTTCTATAGTGTAGGAGGGCTGAGACTTAAGATCGAGCAGCAGTGTTGTTCAACTCCTCCTAAAATATTTCCTGGATCCGCCGCTGGCCATCGCTGAATAAGTCTACTAGACGCAAAGTCATCCAGATGATAATGCAACAAACTATACGTTCTCTGTTGCAACGCAAATGCATGTTAGCTAGTAAAGTGTAAATGCTGAAGCAGCAACGCAAAAAATTATATATGTCCTTACCTACTACTTCAGTTCCATCATCTTTTGTCCTTTGCTTTTTAACAATAGAAATCATTAGCATGACTTTGACCTCGCAAGTCTACACACCTAACTAATACACACGTCGCCAAGATGCTTTATAAATTGATTGTACCAAATTGAACTTGAGTATTATTATCCATGAGTCTAGTTCCTTGAGGAAGCCAAGCAAGCCTTGTTTATACTTACATCTTTTCAACCAAGCTATGTTAGCAAACCAAGCATGGAGATTGTTGACAAAGCCCAGATACCCTCTGTGGACAAGTGTTGAAAGCCAAGTATTTCACAAATAAAAACATTTTGCAATGTATTGCCCGGGATGAAATTTCATACTCGTGGAGCTGCGGAGAACAGAGCTGTTTTTTGAGGGATGGGGAACAGAGCTGTTAAAAGAAGTTATTATATGCAGTATTGGAAATGGTACCTCGGTGAACATATGGTCAGATCCATGGATGCCAAGAGATATAAAAAGAAAACCTGCAACGCCAACAGGCCGCTTGTTGTTATCAAGGGTGTCAGATTTAATCGATCCTTTCACAGGTGCATGGGATGAGCAGCTTATATATGATAACTTCTGGCCTGATGATGCTGAAACCATAATGGCGATTCCTGTAGAACCTTTAGAGTTGGACTCGCCAGCATGGCACTATGATTCCAAGGGAAATTTCTCTGTCAAACCGACATATAAATCAGTTGTGCAAATCAGAGACAATTTTCTCCAGAAAACTGCATCAGGATCCGGCTCATATAATGGTTCAAACGGAGAATTCTAGTGGTATCAGATTTGGCAATAGAAGGTTCCAAGTAAGATCAAAATGTTCACTTCGAGACTAGCTCACAACCACCTTCCAGTGTGTCAAAATATTGCAAGGAGGGGTGTCAAACTAGATACAGTTTGCCCAATATGTACTTGCCATGATGAAAATTGTAGCCACCTATTTTTCAAGTGCAAGAAAACAAGTGACTGTTGGCAGGCACTAAATCTAAGCTAGAAGATATACGCCAAAAGCTTGTACAATGCAAATCAGGAACAAAAGTCGTTGATTCAATTGTTCGGATGGAGCAAAGTATTCATCACAAGATTCTGATTCTCCTGTGGCAATGGTGGTCAGCGAGAAATAAAGTTAATGGAGCGGAGAGGATGGTTTCTGAAGCGGAAATTTGTAGCTCTGTTATATACCACTTCAAGGTTTGTGAGAAGCTTCAAGATTAACTAAAACCTGCAATGCATCTTCAGGTTAGCTCGATCCCACCACCTGAAGAATTTTACTTATTTCGTTCTAAATTATAAGTCGTTTTGTTTTTTCGAGATACATCATTTTTACTATGTATCTAGACATAGCGTATATAAAACCTATGTACCTAAAAATGCCAAAATGGCTTATAATCTGCAATGGAGGAAGTACAAGATAAATGTTGATGCCTCCTTCCATGCTAATGCTGGCCAAGGCGGCTGGGCATTCCTAATCCATAACCATGAAGGAGCGGTGTTGCAGAGGATTTTATTATTTTTAATCCTATTTTAATCAATATTTTAATACTAATTCAAAAAAGTATTTGCACAAACCGACACTTTTGGTCGTGGCTGGTGCGACAGTACCACGTGTCGCGCCACATGCGCTGGCGCGCCAAGCCAAGCCATGGTGACACCCGTCGTTGACTGAGCCAAGACAGTGAATGCTCGACGTTGGTTGGGAGTAGTTAGTAGAACCAGCACTCCACAATGGTATTTAGGAGGATTGGCTAGACGGCGCAAAACAGCATCAACCTTCTCTGCCTCTGTCATTTTCGGAGGGTTCGGTGGCGGCAGAACCCAATGAATAAATTCTAGATATGGAACGCTCTTCCAAGGGTCATAAGGAACAACATAATCGACGGATTGAATATTTCATCGCCATCGATCCACTGATAGAAGCTGCATCCCTCTAGATAAGCATCAAGTGTTGGGGGACGACGCTTAAGTTGGCAACAGTAGAAAGCACGTCCAGCTGAAGCGGGATGCCTTAACTGCTTCACAAATGCCATTAACCCACAGTAACACAACGGTGTTGGCTCTGCTAGTAGGAAAGGACCTATAGCACCATGATCATTCGGATGGTGCACGAATTAGTTCTTATTTGGAACCGTCATTGAACCTATTACAAAGTAGATGAAGAAACCAAGGATATAAACCAATACTACTACACAGTCGAACAACAATTTCCATCTCAATCATCTCTATAATCATGTAAGCCCATGAAGCCAAACCTTAAAACAAACTTATTGAATGTAATGATGTCTATACATACATAGTCCAACTCATCTATACATCTAATCACCACAAAAAAACTTCAAATCACACATTTACTAGAAAGTTTACTAATAACGGTCCAACTCATACTGCTGTATAAACCATTGCAGTCAAACCCTAATGTAGTGCCAACCAAAACCAATCACAAAAATCATAAAAAGTTCAACAACTATAACATAAACCATAATATATTAGATGTGATTAGCCAAAGCAACTTTTATTAAACCAAACGAAAGCCAGTATTGCACATAGCAGTATAAACCAGAGCAGTATATAAACATCAACTAAACACAAAAAAAACAGAGGTGACAGAGCCATACCTCATGCACGAGACCGATCAAACCTGAAATGCAAATGCAAACTTCATCAAAGGCAAATAGAGGATGGGAGGAAGAGAAGAGAGAGAAGAGAAAGAACTGAGGTCACCTCGAGCTCGGCCAAAATGAAGGGAGGAAGAAGAGAGGGAGGAAAAAGGAGGTGGGTCGCGCCCTTATATGGGCCTGCCGTGCCGGCCAGCCTAGCGCGACAACGCTGTTGCGCCGGTGTCGCTAGCGCGATAGGACGGGACCCACGCTCCGCCACGCCAACTACGGTCAACGATGGGTGGCACCATGGTTCGGCTTGTCGTGCCAGCGCATGTGGCGCGACAGCGTGGTACTATCGCGCAAGCCGCGCTAGCACGACCAAAAGGGTCAGTTTTACAAAAAAAAATTGAGATTAGTATTAAAATATTGATTAAAAGGATTAAAAATATAAAAAATTCCGGTTGCAGACTGGCGCAGGAAGTCTTAGAAGAAGAATCTCTGGTTCCCTACATGCTAAAGCTATAGTAGCTCTACGAGATGAGGACCGCTCGGTTGGCTCGCTCGGCAGGTGTGCCAACGGCTGGGCGTGAGTTCGATCTCCGGGATCGACAGTCACGTGCCTCATGGGGGTTTTCCCCAATAATAAATTTGCAGGTCCTGGGTATCTGCAGTCTTACACGTGAATGCGCCACAATGGTCAGAGTGACGTGCCCGTCATGTGCGAAGCCTCGAAGACTTTGGATATCTCTCCGCCACATGCAGTCTCTCCGTGTAGATGTAGGTCTAGCTTGCGCACTAGGGTGTGTATGAGTTTATGTGCGTGTGGTGGGTGAGTTGATGGGTGAGTTCAGATACTACAACTTATACTCGAAGAGTTGAGGCATAAAAAAAATAGCTCTATGAGGTGCTGAAAGGGCTATTCAAACTTGGTAGGGATGGATGCAGCAAACCTCGGCGATGCTCTTAAATGAACGAATTGGGACAGGAGCCCATATGGCTGCTTATTGAGGAAAATTAGAGGTTTCATGGAGTATATGAATTTAACATATGTGTAATCTCTGTTTGCAATAAGACTGTCTAGCTGCTTATGGTGCATGTATGGAAGGTGTAGAGGCATGTATGTATACTAATAATGCACCAGAATTTGTAACTCAATTTTTGCTCGGTTCGCTTAGCTGATAAGTCATGGCTGAAAATACTGTTGGTTGATTTGTTGTAAAAAAATACTATTCGTTAGCTAAAAAAGTACGGCTTATAAACCAAACGAACAGACCGTTGGTCTCTAGCGAGATAGGCCTAGAGCCAATGTTTAATGGAAGCTTTTCTTTCAAAAAAAAACCATGTTTAGGCTTTCAACCTCTGCCGCTGCTTACACCTGTTCGTTTGGCTGTGGCTTATCATAAACGAAAGTAAATTTTCAGCCGGGACAGTATTTCTCTCTCACATAAATCAATCAGCAGTACTTCTTCACGAACCAGCCAACCGAAAAGACAGTTAGAACTTCGTTCGTGATGCCATCGTCACTCTGATCTTGGCACTACGTTGGGCATCACGCGGCTCCGCCAGACCCGTTTAGGCCTTGGACAAGCAAGTCCTGTGTCATCAGGAAAACAGGAAGCAAGGTCCGTCTTCGGCTTGGAAGCCGCCATCTGTTCCGTCGGTGCTCCTTAACGCACGGCGGCATCTTCAATCTGATCCTGCAACGAATATACCTTCGCAAAGTAAAGCAGGTGAGCCCAGAAAACAAAACATAATAGAAGCTGAGAACAAATTTGTGTCTCAGACTCTCAGTTCTCCTAGGTAGTTGTAGGGTTAGGGTAGCCTAGCGAACTCTGAGTCGGATAGATGCAGATGTCTTCCTAATCCCGTACTGTCCATTAAGTTTTGTAGATAAAGACATTATAACTACTTGATGAAGATTAGGGATAGTAAATTCGTCGATTTTGGTACGGAACGTATCATGTGCAAACCAACTAACCTGTACAAACTTGGAAACTACCAATCAGGACCACTAGATGTTGATCCAATGAATGAAGTGAGAGGTGAGATTTTTTACGCTTAAGCCGCCCACCCGTCGTCCTTTTTTTTGCGCTTAAGCCCTCTCACCTCATCCATTGGATCAGCATCCAGTGCTTCTGATTAGTAGTTTCTAAGTTTGCATAGGTTGGTTGATTTGCACGTGATATGTTGAAAAATATCATTGTTTAGAGCAATATGCGGTGCAAACTGGAGTCAAGTCAACTCTGATATTTTGTTCGTTTGTCTGCTTCTAGAGCTAGCTAGTGCAATAGTTGACCTTGCTGTATTTAAATGGATGTTGCAGGATGAGATCGATGCCTCGCCGAGGAACAAAGCACTCTTGTCCCTTCGAGCACCCTCCAGGTTAGTGCAATTCTTGGCAGCCTTCAGCTCAGAGGTCCTTATCATTTAAAATTAGTGAAGGGACGAACGGAAAGTTGTTTCGTTCCATGCGTTCTTATATCCTAAAAAATTGCTACGGCAATAATACCTTACCTCCGTGTTATGTTACAAATTCGAGCGGCGCATGGCGTTGAGGCTCGGTTTCTGCGCTACCATTCGCATCGGCAAGAATCTCACTGGCTCGTGTCACAGCTGCTGGCAAAGGATGAATAACTCTTTCTGAATGTCTCTCATCTTATGTAAATATTTTCTTTTTTTGTTTGTATCAGGAACATTATAAGGTTATAAGACTGGTGGAAGATATATAACACCTACAGCATGAATTTTGATTTTGGAGATATAAAACGTATTACTGACAATTTTTCGGAGGCGCGGAAGGTTGGCAGTGGTGGGTACGGAGATGTTTACAAGGTATACATATGGCTAATCATTACACATCTTCTCTAGTTTCCAAATGTTTATTTCCACTGGCGACTAGAAAAAGGAAATCATGACAAATTACTGAGAACTGACTTGTACAGGGAGAACATAACGGGAAGGATATTGCTGTGAAAAGGCTTCACCCCTTGCAAGGACTTGATGATCTGGAATTCCACAATGAGTTCCGCAACCTTGCAAAAAGACCATCCAAACATCATACAGTTAATTGGCTATTGTTACGAATCACAGCACAGGTACGATGAGGACCACGGAAAATAAGTTTTTGCAAAAACAGTGGAGCGACTTCTGTGCTTCGAATATATGCATAGTGGAAGCCTTCAAACTTATATTGAAGGTATGATCTCTATGACTCCAAACTTGTCGCTCGTTTTTTTTTTTAACAGAACGTCCGATTTTGACACCATAGCTATACAGAGCATCGATGCCCATTAGGCCATTACTTTCTATCTCTGCGCCACAGAAATGATGAGGAAGTTCCTTTCACACCCGAGATATCAAGCATCTGATTACCATTGTTTTTTAGCCCATGTCTGTGGAAATCATGAATCAAGTTTTGAAGTTTTTAAATTTCATCTTATTAGTTCAGTTGAAACTCTTGTGTTTACTGAATTTTTATGCAAAATCTTATTTTGTATTTTATTAAAAATAAGGATTTCAGATCGCTGAATGGACTTTTAATTACTACATGTCATCAGCTCTTTTAAGCCTACACCAAGGTGCTAAAGAACGAGGGGCCAACATCGCTAACCTTAAGAGTTAAGAGGATACTAATATTTAAGCTTAAATGATCTCAAAGACTAGAAAGGTCATAGCCACCTTTAGTACGTCCGCACTAACATCATCCATTGCTCAATATTTTGAATTTTTTTCTAAAAAAATAATACTATATGTGCAGTAGTATTTTCATAAAACAATAGAGGTCTCACAATTATACTATCAATATGAATATATTATAATGTTTCAGTTAAATTTTATAATTTTTCTAAAACTAAAATCAACACTTACCTAAACTATTTCTCGTGGATATTAATACAATTTTGTAATTTGTTAGTGACATTGCTTTATTGGCATATGAGACATTAAGGAAATATTTCTCATGATTGTTGAAACATAAACTATGTATTTACTGCATTGCATGTATACATATTTGATCTGCATATGATGGTGTACATTTACTTTAAGTTGTTTTATATATATTAATAATAATATAAGCGGGTAATAATTTATACAAATATATAGGCATAATTTATGGTTGAAACACTTTTCATTATTGAAGACGTTGGAAGTTTAGATCTAGATTTCAGGGGATATTTAGTTTATTTTAATGGTAGGTAATACTCTCTAAAGTAGGTAATACTTTCTAGTTTTCTAGCAATCTGTAGTAGTAACTCATGATAGCTCTATATGATTGGGGTTTTATTACTTTCCTCTTGCAGACAAATGGTGTTCACTTGATTGGCCCATTTGTTACCGAATTATTAAAGGGACTAGTGTGGGTTTAAATCACCTGCATAATGCCAAGGGAACATCAATTTTGCATCTGGACTTAAAACCTAGTAATATATTGCTCGACAAGAACAAGGAGCCCAAAATTGCAGATCTTGGTTCATCAAGACTTGGTGCTTCTATAGAAACTCAAGAATCGGGGACTCTAAAAGGAACAACACTGTAAGTAGATTGATCACGGTTTTCTGCAGATTATAAATTCTATCATGCTTTAAGACATTGATTATTATATTCTTTTCTATTGTACTAAGGAAAAAGTCTACATCACCCCCCACCTTTCATACTTGGTCTACTTTACCCCCCCTAACTATGAAACCGTCTGTTTTACCCCCGAACTTTCCAAAACGTCTATTTTACCCCCTGGGCGGTTTTCTGGCAGAGGGCGCTACAGTAACAACGGATCTGCTACAGTAACTGCGGTTGCTACAGTGTCCGCTTGTTTTGAATTCCTTTTTTTTATTTATTTTCGATGAATCTTTGAAAAATCACAGTAAATCATAGAAAAATCATAAAATAAAAAATCTAATTTTATTGGACTCCACATGAGTAGATCTACACA
The DNA here is from genome assembly GCF_019320115.1 of Miscanthus floridulus. Taxonomy (NCBI): domain Eukaryota; kingdom Viridiplantae; phylum Streptophyta; class Magnoliopsida; order Poales; family Poaceae; genus Miscanthus; species Miscanthus floridulus. The sequence continues at coordinate 52,136,574 of NC_089593.1, forward strand.
GTGAATATATAATACGGTATGCTTTAGTATAAATTTTTTTTGTAGCTTTAGATTAATTGGAAAATCCAATTTTGTCTGTAATTAATTAGAATTTATCTATAACTAAGTTATACATAGTCCAATGAGTACGAAATTTTTACTATAGTTCAAGCATACAATAATTAGCGTGCCATAAAAATTTCACCATAATTGGACCATAGAAGCTACAGCTATGAATTATTCCAATTAATTACAGACAAAATTAGATTTTCCAATTAATCTAAGGCTACAGTAAAAATTTTATACTAAAGCATGCCGTATTATATATTCACTGTATAGATCTACTCATGTGGAATCCAACAAAATTAGATTTTTTATTTTATGATTTTTCTATGATTTACTGTGATTTTTCAAAGATTCACCGAAAATAAATAAATAAATAAGGAATTCAAACCATCGGGCACTGTAGCAAACCACCGTACTGTAGTAAATTCGTTGTTACTGTAGCAAACCGCTGTCAGAAAACCGCCCAGAGGGTAAAATAGACGGTTTTGGAAAGTTCATGGGGGTAAAACAGACGGGTTCATAGTTGGAAGGTGAAGTAGACCAAGTATGAAAGGTGGAGGGGTGATGTAGACTTTTTCCATTGTACTAACAATACTTGTGACTTTTATGGTATCTGCAGAAAGTACACGCCACCAGAATGCAAAAATGGTGGCAATAATGTATCAATCAAGTTTGACGTGTTTAGTTTGGGAGTTATAATTCTTGACATCGTGGCTGGACAAAATGGCTACTCCCGTCGTTCTGAAATGCCTCATGAAGTGTTTATTGAGCTTGTAAGAAAAATCCTCTCAATTGAACTGAGATTTGTATTTTTGCATCATGCTTTGTGTGTTACTCCAACCGATCTCATATACAAGCAGAAATTGTGGCAGCCAAACATATTTTAGGTTTGAGCATCGGTATAGAAAGAAGCACTAATGCTCGGTGGCGGACCCAGGATTGGCCAAGACTAGGCCAAATTTTAGCGGCAAAAAACCAAAAGCTACGTCAATAGTCTATATAACCATACGTATATGTGTTTCACATATAAAAACTTCTCAAGAAGAGTTTGCAAATCAAAAGATGTTTCTTCAACTATATAATTAGTAGTACGATACAATAACTAAAAAATATTATGAAACATTGAAAAATAAATATCTAGTGACGATTTGGTGCATTCGCATCGTCGACTGCCAAGTCCCCAATAACAACTTAATTTACTTGGACAACATATACAGGTTAATACGATGCTAAATTCGAGGTCTTCATCTTCTATAATGTAATTTTAGAATGTAACTGGAAATTGGAATAAAAAATTTACAAACTGCATAGGGTTGAAATTGGGAAACCAGATGCAAACCAAGGCTGCAGCTGCACTAGTGCTCTGTTCTTGTCTTCCTATTCTGCTGTTCGCCTGCTCCTGCTTGTGCTTGGCTGCTTTTGGCTTGGCCAGCGCCCGGTGGGCAGCGGCCCCTGGACGCCTGGCGGGCACCGTCCAGCGACGGCCAGTCCGCAGCCGAGCGGGGCCGGGGCGACCACTGCTGGGGCGCTGAGCAGCGCCCGGGGGGCGGCCGTCGAGGGGCGGAGCGCAGAGCGGAGGCGTGGAGCGACGCGACGGAGACGCGAGCGACGAGCGAGCGTTGCCCTATTCCCTCCCTTGGTTTAGACTGCTTTGTTGGGCTGATGTCTGATGGGCCAAAAATTGAAGAATTGCTACCTAGTTACTTGGGCCAAGACAAGGGCCATGGCCTTAGTTGCCCTAGTGCTGTGTCCACCCATGTATACATAGAAAAAAAATACAAGAGCACTTAGACTTACACCTCAACAAAGAGAAGAACACACAACCAGAAGAGAAAAAACTATGACCTCAGCACATCCCTGCTTCCCAACATCCTCTCATGAAACGCCAAATTCAACGAGCGGAAGTCGTCAAGTCGCCGCTGCCCCTAGTGCACCATCGCTACGAACCTCCGCTGGTGCCATCTCCATCCGCTTCAAGTGAGGTGAAGCCACGTGTCGCCGGTTAGCCCACCTTCATCCGTCATTGTCCAATCAGATCCGCTTCTGCTTTGCCGAATTTCAAGGCCTCTGGTGCCCATAGGGTTGTCATTCAATTACCAAAATCAAACTAGAGCTTTCATAAACACCAACTGAGGCTGGCCTTATATCCTCTGGTTCATGCCAATGCTTCGCGTTCTATGAGAGTTAAATACCTTTGCATTTAATCACCTTTATTAATGGCTCATGGGAAAGAGTAGAATACCATATTATTGAGGGGTACTTATGTTTTTTCCCATGAGCAGTAATCTATCCTTAAAAAACTTTAAATGTCCCTATTTGTGGCAGGGAGGAAGTAGATGTTAATATATTTTTTAAACCTTAATCAAAGTTAGAAGAGTTTGGCTTAGGGTGCCTTTGGCAGTGAGAAACGTATTAGATTCTTAGTAGAATCACCTAGAATCTCTGCCAAACGCCACAAGGAGAGAAATGATTTAGGAAAAAACACTTGGAACCGATTCTTGTTTTCGTACTAATGTAGAGAAACATCTAAATCCATCGAGTAAGCCAAACGGTTACACGAAGTGATTCTCATTCATCAGAGAAATGATTCTGAAGAGAATATGGATCCAAAACGTTTCAACGAGAATCTAAAACCTTGCTAAGAGCATCTCCAAGAGTTTCCAAAACCCATTCCCAATCTTGATTTTTTGGCAAGATTGAAAAATACCGCTCTCCGACAACTCCCTATCTCAACTCCCAATATTTCCGCACTTGGGAAGATCGACTCGGTCACGTGGAAATATACGCGCACGTATCGATCGGCCAATTTGGCGGTGGAATGGTGTGGGAAGAATAAAGAGTAGGACATGGTTCCTAATGCAAATGTGCATGAGACAAAGAAAAGATAAAAGTCGATAGGGTGATTTAGAAATAGTTTAGGGTTCCTGATGCACAATTGCCTTTTATATTTTAAGAGCGATGTTTTGGAAACCGTTGGGGAAATGTGCTCCCAACTTTTTTTAGCCACTTAGAAAACTCATTGATTTATCAATCGATTTTTACAATTATTGGAGATGCTCTAGATGCGCACTTAGTACAAACTAAAATGATCTATACTGATCTTCACTTTGGAATGGATGGAGCAGTTTGGAGCATCTCTAAGAGACTCTCCATATCCTTCCTAAATGTTAGGAATAGAGATTTTGGTGAAAACTATCATCCAACAGCTTTTCTAAATGGTCATCCAAATATAGCCATCTTCTATTCCGAATTTTTCGCTAGCAAAAAATAGAAGACGAGAATGTCTCTAGAGTGCGCATGAGATATAGAAAGACTGTTGGAGAGTGAAAAGATATAGAGAGAGATTTTTATGCAAATGACTCTCCAAATGATGATTTAGAGAGTGAGATTTAGAAATGCTCTTAGAGATGCTCTTGTCTAGGGCTTAAGCTAGGGAAGGCGGTATAGAATGGTAATTTCCATTTCTCTGGAATCGAACCCACCAATACGGTCTTTTAGAAGCATTGTAATAAATATATTTTTTATTGCTATTTTAAATAAACTGGTGATCAGAATTTCGTCTAATTTTCACCACCATATGAATGTCCGAAACTACATATAGATTAGGTTTTATTAGTAGGAATCTTCTTTTCTTTTACGCATGTCCCTCTTTTCTGACTTAGTGTACCAATTTTGCAGGTGTGTGCCAAATGGAAGGGAAGGCTGGAAGCAACGTCGAGTTCCTCGTCACACGAACTGGACAACCAACGATTGGAGACATGCGTTGAAATAGGATTAAGATGCACCGAAGATGACCCAAATGAAAGGCCTGCGATAAAAGATATTGTGTGCCAATTGGAAGAACTGGAAGCTAAGAGTAGGAATAAAATGTCATTGGTTTCTTCTCAAGGCCAGTCAAGAGACTTCCAGGTATATATATAATCGTTTTAATGGCATCCATGTACCATTGTACTATCACTGCAAAATGGAATGTCCACATTGGCTGTGCTAACTAAGGAGTAATAACTAATTCTCTATCATGTCTAACTATTATATATAAAACAATTGCAAAACCAAGAAATACCATCATTTGGTAAACTTTTTGACTCAAATTAGTTATGCAAAAGAAAATATAGAATGAAATAATAGTCTGTCTTTATCTGTCTCTCTTATGCAATTGTCATATCTATATATACATATGTATTACAGCTGACTCTTCGATGAATTCTTATATATAGTACTATAGTACTCCATAAATGCTTAACCAACTCATATTGTTTTACTAGTAGACAGTAGTATTAATATGGTTTGTAAGAACCGTAGCTAATTTGGTATTCTCTAGAACAAATATTTCCCAAAAGAGGAGAATGATGGGCCGTCCCACAAGAAAAGTGACTGGACAACAGAGGAAGCGGAGGCAGCAGGGAAGGAGCCTGAGGCACCACCCAAGGAGGCAGCAGAGAACTGCTTTGGTGAAGTAGTGGACAACAAGATGCTGGACGAAGTGGCGAGGTACACGGGCAAACCCAAGACACAGGAAGACCGGGCAAGGGTGGCCTGGTCTCTTATAGTCCATGATGACAAGAAGGGCAATGCATCCAAACGTGTGGACGTCCTTAAGGCCATGTACGGCAATGGGCAGTCCACACTGTGTTTATTTTACAATGCGACTGGGGACACTCTCCGCTACGTCACCAACCACGACTGGTATGGCTACAACTACATCGACAGCAGAGCAGAGTACCCGGCTGAGGTCGGCAACGGACAGTGGGCTGCATTCCTTCATGTCCACAGGCAAGGCGAGCCCTCCGGTTCCGTGGGAGCCGTCGTGTACCGCGGCAAGAAGAAAGATGGCCAGTTCCAGGAGTACATGCTCGCCTGGAGTACCCCCTGGGGTTTCTACTACCGTAACAAGGTACACAAAGTCCTAATCTCAGTGGATAATTGTCATATAATATATTCTATACTTATACGGATCACAAAGTTTGACAAAATTATTATTATTATTATTATTATTATAATATATATATATATATATATATATATATATATATATATATTGCTGTTCACAAGAAAAAGTAGTTGATTTTGAAACGTACCAAATAATTATCGAAGAAGCAGTATGCTCTCCATTATAAACTATAAGGCATTTTGGCTTTTCTACGTATATAGTTTTTATTATGCACTTAGATGTATACTATATCTAGATATATAATAAAAGCAATGTATCTAGAAGAGTCAAAACGTTTTATAATTTGAAATGGAAGGAGTACCATATCTACCCCATGCGAACGAACGGGGTGGCCACTAGTGAACTTATTAATCCTTCGTCATTTATCCGGTTCACAGAGAACAACAGTTTGGACATAGATTGAATCAAACATTTTTGAAACATTAATCCCCTAGTGTCTCTTTAATTATGTCAGTTAGATGAAGCAGCAATCATGCATAATGGGGTTTAATCTGTGAAGATTGTGATATGAATAAAGTAGGTATTTTTGTATTATTTTCTAATAAAGAGGTGTGGTTCACGCTAGGAGATAAGTATATTGTTCGCGAGGTACCCTTGATAGTCAGACGTGACTAGCTAGTGTTATTTATGCTGTTTTCCGTCGGAGAGGATTGCTTTGAATGCGTGGGATACGTATACACATGCAGGCTTATGTTGAGACTGGTGGCGGCTTGAACTACTTCCAACGACGTTGGGATGAGATATATGTGAAACTAGTTAATTCTCTGATTATTCTTCAAAAACCAAGTCCGGTGGTTGCGAGATTGAAGCACAAATTGACAAAGGTGACAGTCCTAAATATATTGCAACAATCAAACTCGAGCATGGTCCATGAAGCACGCAACAAGTACATGTATATATCGCTACGCACCACCTGTGCTATGGATAGTCAACCCCATTTCTGATGCTCCGTGTCAGATGGTCCTATTTCAAAGTACTGTATTGTTTAGCATTGCTTTTTAGTCTTGCGACCCATCGGTCGGGAGATGAGCGTACGAGGCGTTCATCAGACCATGCACGACTTTGGTTTAAACAAGATGCTAAAAATGTTTGCTGCGTGTCCATGCACTCTTGTTTCTTCATTGTCATTTTAATTAATAATTGAGTTGTTTTTTCTTCTTTTTACTTTTGATGGAAAACATCAGGATGTGATTCGGATTTAGAAATCATGGGGCGATCTAGTCCTTGTTAGTGTGTAACCGAAGTTCACATCATATTTTTTGGCAACTCCACTAGGACAAAAGTGGTTCAATCTACAAACAAGTTGTCGCTCGATCGTAGGAGTCGTGATGCCTAAGAAGCAAAAACAATTTGACCTCTAAAAACCTACTTATCAAAACCTATGCAAGATATCTATCTAAATTTACACTATGCTTTTACTAAGTGTTTGCTATATATCTCTACCATAGAAGAGTTTTACACCCTAGGTCCAAATCCTATCAACTAACTTAGCAAGTTAGAGTAGGAAGGTGCTTACGCGCAAGGCGGAAAAGACAGAGCGGGCGAAGGGGGAACTGGTGGGCGACAATGCTTCCTGACCTAGGGTTTGATTTTCCGATCACCCACTAGTAGAGAACAGACCTTTGATCCTCGGCCAAAATAGGCTCTAGTCCCGGAATTTTTTGCCCCCGGGACTAGAAATACCTTTAGTCCCGGTTGGTGGCTCCAACCGGGACTAAAGGTCCCTGCCCAACGGCTACTGCGCCAGACAGAGGTGGCAGGGACCTTTAGTCCCGGTTGGAGCCACCAACCGGGACTAAAGGTATACTTTTACTCCCGGTTGGTGGCTCCAACAGGGAGTAAAGGTCTACTCCCGGGCCGTGGCTGCGCCCGGGGTTGGAAAGTTACCTTTAGTCCCGGTTGGATCTATCAACCGGGACTAAATGTTCTCCCTTTATAAATCGGCCGTCTCCTATTCCTCCCCGAGCCCGAGCTCAGCACATTTTGAAGCTCACTGCAGTAGTGTTCTTGCTTCCTCCCTCCCTCCATTGTTCCTCCATCCATTCTTCGATTCCTCCGTCGATTTCTTCGATTCCTCCGTCGATTCTTCAGTTGTAAAGGTTACCAATCTCATACTCTCATTTTTTACCATTTTCTTATGCCATTTTATTCACTATATATATTTATGGTTCTTTATTGTGGTTTTTTTCATTTGTAAGCAATTTGAGCTCAAAATCACTTTAAGCTTGCATATTTACATGAAAGAAGGTTAAAGTATATATAAATATAAAGTTAGAAAATAGTTAGAAAATTATAGCAAATCCTTACTAGTTGAACTTGCGGACCGTGTTCAGGTCGGCGAGGATGTTCTCTGCCGAGCGGTAACGGACGTCAAGGAGAAGCTTTGATTCTACGAGGGAGAGCGATAACGGTCGTGGAAGACCGTGTTCCCTTCCTCGTAGAATCGGAGCTCTTCCTTGACCAAGTACGGTGCCGTCCGGTGGAGAAATGCTCGCCGAGCTGATCACGTAAGCAAGGTCAACTAGTACGGATGGTTATTTATTCACATGTCCCGATATCGTCGTAGTAGTCTGTCAATCACCGTACCTAAACGTAGTATATATAAATAAAAACTTAGAAAATAGTTAGAAAATTATAGAAAATCCGTACTAGTTGAACTTGCGGACCGTGTTCAGCTCGGCAAGCATGTTCTCTGTCGAGTGGTAACGGACATCAAGGAGGAGCTTTGATTCTACGAGGGAGAGCGACAACGGTCGTGGGAGACCGTGTTCCCTTCCTCATAGAATCGGAGCTCTTCCTTGACCAAGTACGGTGCTGTCCGGTGGAGAAATGCTCGCCGAGATGATCACGTAAGCAAGGTCAACTAGTACGGATGGTTATTTATTCACACGTCCCGATATCGTCGTAGTAGTCTGTTATATGTGTACATTCCCATTCTTCTGTTAATTTGCGGAAATATCATATGAATTACTTACCTGCCGCAGTAAAAGACGAGAACACAATGACCATTAAAAATATCATTGTTTAGAGATCTAGATAATTTATAGTTTGTTAATTTTATTTGTTTATAAAAGAAGAAATTTATAGTGTATTAAAAAATGAGTATAGAGAGTAGATGGCAACTGCTTCCGGGTCATCGGCCTCTCATGGGTTTCCAAAGCGACTTAGGCCGGGCCTTCCTCTCATTCCATGCGGCAAGTGTCGTGATGAGACGAAGATTGTGATGGAGTACCGAGTGAAGAAGGAGGGTCCCAACAAGGATCGTATCTTCTATAAGTGTCCGGATCGCAATGTGAGTTATTTTATCGTATTTAATGATTATGGTTAGTTTATACCTATTTTCATAATGGTTGTGATTAAAGTTCTAATTTTTTGTTTTAATTTCAGTGGGATGGCAGTGGACGATGTTCAGGCTTCTACTGGGAGGAAGAGTATGTTGAACTCATGCAAAAATATCTTGCACAACAGGCAGATACGGCGGCTAATGAGGCAGTGATCTAGCCGAAGAAGCCCAAAGATGTTGCACAATCGGGGGATCTGTCTATTTTAGTTGAGATTGGTCACGAAATCCTTGTGCTCCTGAAATGTATTTTAGCTTTAGTTCTTTTAGTGGTAGTTGGGATTGTCTACATTGTAGCGATGCTTTCATAAATTTGTATCTTTTGTGGTGGCACGCATGTTGTATAAATAATTAATTATGATCTAGGTTTTAATATGATATTTATGTCATGTAATGCAGATGAGCCGTCATTGGATGTATAATGCTGATCGCCGCTCACAAGAGTTCATTGACGGCGTGCATTCTTTGTTACGTGCGGCCGAGGTAAACAAACGCGACGGTTTCATGTGCTGCCCATGTGCCATATGTAAGAATACGGTGGAATATCCTTGCTCAAGGACTCTTCATTCACACTTGTTCAAGTCGGGTTTCATGCTAAACTATATTTGTTGGACAAAGCACGGAGAAACCGGTGTTGTAATGGAAGAAGATGAAGAAGAACAATGGGACGACAATGATATTATTCCTGATGGTGCGTGCTTCAATGATACTGCAATGGGAGAAGCTGAAGAAGAGGTAGCCGCAGAAGATGAGCCGGCTGATGATCTTTGTCAGGTCATTCGTGATGCACAAAGAGAATGTGAAAGTGAAAAGGAGAAGATCAAGTTCGAGCAGATGCTAGAAGATCACAAGAAATTGTTGTACCCAACTTGTGATGCAGGGCAGAAAAAGTTGGGAACCACACTAGAATTGCTGCAATGGAAGGCAAAGAATGGTGTATCTGACAAGGGATTTGGAGAGTTACTAAAAATCCAAAAGAAGATGCTTCCGAAGTACAATGAATTGCCCGCCACTACCTACGAAGCAAAATAAGTTGTCTGTCCTATGGGGCTAGAAATAGAGAAGATACATGCATGTCCTAATGACTGCATCCTATACCGTGGCAAAGAGTACGAGAAATTGGATGCATGCCCGGTATGCCATGCGTCGCGGTATAAGATCAGGCGAGATGACCCTGGTGATGTTGAGGGCGAACGTCCGCGTAAGAAAATCCCTGCCAAGGTTATGTGGTATGCTCCTATAATACCACGCTTGAAACGTCTGTTCAGAAACAAAGAACATGCAAAATTGTTACGATGGCACAAAGAAGACCGTAAGGTAGACAATATGTTGAGACACCCTGCTGATGGGTCCCAGTGGAGAGCAATCGACAGAGAATTCCCGGAGTTTGCAAATGACGCAAGAAACTTAAGGTTTGCTTTAAGTACAGATGGTATCAATCCTTTTGGAGAGCAGAACAGTAGTCATAGCACTTGGCCTGTTACTCTAAGTATCTACAACATTCCTCCTTGGTTATGCATGAAGCGGAAGTTCATTATGATGCCTGTGCTCATCCAAGGCCTGAAGCAACCTGGCAATGACATCGATGTGTACCTGAGACCACTTATTGACGAACTTCTCATTTTGTGGAATAAAGAAGGTGTACGTGTGTGGGATGAGTACAAACAGGAACACTTTGATCTGCGAGCATTGTTGTTCGTAACAATCAATGATTGGCCTGCTCTAAGTAATCTTTCAGGACAGTCAAACAAGGGATATAATGCATGCACACACTGCTTCGGTGATATTAGAGGTGTATTCTTGAAAAAATGTCGAAAGGTCGTGTACCTTGGCCATCGTCGATTTCTTCCTGCAAATCACCCCGTAAGAAAGAAAGGTAAGCATTTTAAAGGGAAGGCAGACCACCTGACCAAGCCTCGCAACCGAACCGGTGAGGATGTACTCGATATGGTCAATGATGTGAAAGCCGTCTTTGGAAAAGGACATGGAAGCCAACCTATTCCGAAAGACGCTAACGGTCACGCACCCATGTGGAAGAAAAAGTCCATATTTTGGGACCTACCCTATTGGCAAGTCCTGGAGGTCCGTAGCTCGATCGACGTGATGCACCTGACGAAGAATCTTTGTGTGAACCTGCTAGGCTTTATGGGTGTGTATGGAAAGCCTAAGGACACATTTGAAGCACGACAGGACCTGCGTTGTTTGAGAGAAAGAGACAACCTGCATCCAGAGAAGACAGATGATGGACGCCATTACTTACGTCCTGCTAGCTACACTCTAAGCAAAGAGGAGAAGGAAATCATGTTTGAATGCTTAAACAACATCAAGGTACCATCTGGATTCTCCTCGAATATAAAGGGTATTATAAATGTGCCAGAGAAGAAATTCTGTAACTTAAAGTCCCATGACTGTCACGTTCTCATGACGCAATTACTTCCAGTTGCATTAAGAGGAATTCTACCTCCAAATGTACGTCTAGCCACCATAAAGCTATGTGCATTCCTCAATGCAATTTCTCAGAAGGCAATTGATCCAACTGATCTAGCTAAACTATAGAATGATGTGGTTCAATGTCTCGTCAGCTTTGAGTTAGTGTTCCCTCCTTCCTTCTTTGATATTATGACACACCTCCTAGTTCACCTAGTCAAGGAGATTTTCACTCTCGGTCCTGTGTTCCTACACAACATGTTCCCCTTAGAGAGATTCATGGGAGTCCTGAAGAAATATGTTCACAACCGTGCTCGCCCAGAAGGAAGCATCGCCAAGGGCTATGGAACAGAAGAGGTCATTGAGTTCTGTGTTGACTTTATTCCCGACCTTGACTCGATTGGTGTTCCTGAATCGAGACATGAGGGGAGACTAAGCGGAAAGGGGACACTAGGGAGGAAAACATATATTGGTACGGATGATGATTATTTCAATAAAGCGCACTACACAGTTCTACAGAACTCCTCTTTGGTAGATCCGTATATTGAGACACACAAAGATCTCTTACGATCCGAGTTTCCAGGGAAGACTGAAGCTTGGATTACGCATAAGCACATGGAAACTTTCGGCGGTTGGTTGCGAAAAAAATGTCAAGGTGATGAGAGCATCCATGAGCAACTGTATTTATTGGCTATGCAACCATCATGGCATATCGTCACATACAAAGGGTACGAGATAAATGGGAACATATTCTACACAGTAGCCCAAGATAAAAGGAGTACCAACCAAAACAGTGGTGTCCGCATAGATGCCACAGACCCGAATGGGAATAAGCAGACATATTATGGACGCATAGATGAAATATGGGAACTAGAATATGCACCTACTTTGAAGATCCCATTGTTCAAGTGCCAATGGGTCAAGGTGACTGGAGGCGGGGTAACAGTAGACAACGAGTATGGAATGACAACAGTAGACCTTAGTAATATTGGGTACAAAGACGAACCATTCGTCCTTGCCAAGGATGTGAATCAGGTGTTCTATGTCAATGATATGTCTACCAAACCAAAAAGAGGGAAAAACGATAATGACTCAACCAAAGAGCCAAAGCACCACATAGTTCTTTCAGGGAAAAGAGTCATCGTGGGAATTGAGGACAAGTCGGACATGTCAGAAGAATATGAAAAGGATGACCGAATTCCGCCCTTCAAAGTGAACAAAGACCCTAGCATCTTGGTAAATGATGAGGACACTCCATGGTTACGAAGCGATCATAACCAAGGGACATACGTAAAGAAGAAGTTCACTGCTGTGCCCACTTGATGATATAGTGATTTAATATAGTGTGTGTTTGAGATATTATGTAATAATTGTGAATTCAGATGTTTATTATGTCATGTTTCAAATTAAATCAATGTTTGATTTGGTGGGATTTCTCTCTCAAAAAGGTAAATTAGGATACTGAGTGATGAAAAATTAAAATATTAACGTTAAAATGATGTGAAAACAAATTTCCTGTCCAAAACCAATAATTTTAATAATTTTAATTAAACACTATATTTTTGCATTAACGAAATAATAAATATTAGTTACATTATGTTTTATAATTCTAACAAAAAATAAAAAAAGTTAGGTTATCGATTTTTCCTATGTGCAATAAACAAAAATAAAATTCATATTTTTAACAAAATAATTTTATGCCTTTTATTTAATTTACTATGTATTTAATAAAAACTATTGCATTTCTATTGTATTTAACAAGACTATTGCTTAAAACAGGCGGGAAACGAAACTGCAGGCCACCTTTACTCCCAGGTGGGAAGCCCACCCGGGAGTAAAGGTGGGCTGCAGTTTCATGGCCCGCCAAAAAAAAGCCTTTACTCCCGGTGCGTGTTACCAACCGGGAGTAAAGGTATACCTTTACTCCCGGTTGGTAACACGCACCGGGAGTAAAGGCACCTTTACTCCCGGTTGGTAATACGCACCGGGAGTAAAGGGTTTTTACTCCCGGTTGGTGGCTGGCACCGGGAGTAATTCTCCTCTGCTATATAACCTCCAACGCCTGGCAGATCGATCCGCTCGTCTTCTTCCTCGTCGAACACTGCCGCCCTCTTCTTCCTCGCGCCGCGTCCGTTCGCCTTCTGTGACACCGGCGCCGCCGTCTTCTTCCTCGTGCGGCCTCCACCGCGCACGCCCGTGCCCCTCCTCCGCGCTTGCCCGTGGCCCTCCACCGCGCCCTCCTCCGCGCCCGAGGCCCTCCACCGCGCGTTGCCCCACCACGCCGGCCCGAGGCCCTCCAGTACGTACACTGCCGAGCTTGATCGAGGTGATATATTCGTCGATCTCTTTGTACATTCGTCCGAGCCCTCCACTGCCGAGTTATAGATCACGTCGAAAACTACAACTTTGGTGTAAGCCATGTCAAAGGTCGAGGTCGATTGAAAATTCCAAATTTTGAATCACAAAATCTAGAAACTAAAAATGAATATTTGGAACTCTAAATGATTTTAAATAAAAACATATCTTAAGGCAAGTTTTGAATATTTGGAACTCTAAATGACAAGTATAATTAAGGATCACCAATGAAATTACTTTAGAAATTAATTAGATCGATGTAAATCCATGGCTTGTATAATAAACACGCTATATATTATTTGGAAACAATGCTACGAACCATCCGCTAATGATCCAGCCCATCAACCGCCATATATTCATCACTATATGATATGCCATTATTTCAAGATGCAGTTTCAATAGAAGAATTTTTTCTATCTTCATAGATCAATGTTTGTTAACGAAATTTTATCCAAATATATTCATGTAGGGTCTTTTTTTTTGAAGGATTTGTTGTAGGATATATAATGGTCAAATAGGAACTCAATTTTGATACCCAGTTTGTAAACTAAGCGTTTTTTAGTTTATCAAAAATATCACATGTGATGATGTTAGCAGTTTTTGTTGGACTTGCATGCATGGCTACAGACAAATGAAGGAAAACTTCAATGTTTCTTCATTTGTGAACTTTGAATATATAGATATAATATATTAATGTTGCTAAAGTAATATGAGCATTACATATTTTTTTCCGGGAAGACTATCTTCAAACTTTATATCATAGCATCAGAGATCACCTGTAGAAGAAGAAAATAAATTCTTATCATTTCGGAAATAGTAATGGTTATATGAGCAATAAGACACATATACTTATATTTCATAATGACTTATACTTACATTATTAACATAGAATTTTCTCATATGATGAATGACTACATGGTTCACATGGTACATAGGATCACAACATCACGCACCGACACCGCCCCGGCCCGCCTCACGTCGTCGTCGTCGTCAGCACGCCGGCCCGCCTCACATCATCGTCGTCAGCACACCGGCCACCGCGCCGACACGTATATATACGTCATTTGTATTCATATGCATTTCGTCCATGCGTTTCTATGTATACGGCGGAGCACCGCCGCTCTCGTTCACCCATGTGTATAGACATATATACGGCGGAGTGGAGCACCGCCACTCTTGTCACACCGCCCTTTCTCGTGCCCTAATTCGCCCTAGTACCGACGTAGTTCGTCCTAGTGTGGCGAATTGCGTCCGTGATCGAGGGGCAAGATTTAATAATGCATATTGTTTGTAGATTTTATGCATGTAATAAGCAAAGATTTGACGTACTATATATTGGTTTTGTTTTTTGAAGCTAGATGGCCGACCCGAGAAATATGGATGAGGAGGAGTTGATGATGAATTTGATCAACACTGGCACTCAAGTTGCCGGCGATGATGGTGCTAAAAATAACGTGCAAGAGGATGTAGATGACGGGAGTCAGTACTTAGCTCTTGAACAAAATGAGCAACAACATATTGGCCAAGTATATATTTTTTATTATTAGCTATATATATATATTATCATATGTCTTATGTGTGCTCATGACATTAAAAATAATGTTTATGTTTTGTAGCCCTCTGGATCGACATCAACAACTACAACGAAGAGTAAAAATGTTCGAGGTCCCGAAAAGCCATTGGAGGGTCGCTTCATCATCTCGGAGTTCAATGTGGATATAGGAGAACCGGGGGGCCGAATAAAATGAAATTTGTGCACCACTGTGGTTACCTTGTACGGGACCGGCTCCCGATTAGTACCCGTGAATGGAAGAAGAAGACCAATGCTCCTCATTTCAGTTTTATCTCCGATCATGACAAGGCGTTAATTTGGAATGATGTCTTGGTACATTTCACGCTCCAAACAGATGATTATAATGATATAATAGATGGTGATGAATTGAAGGAGCGAGTTAGGGATTGGGCAATGAAGAAGATGGCCACCCAGTTTCAGACTTGGAAGAAACACCTATACACGACGTATGTCAAGAAGAACATAGCACCAGATTTTACTGTCCCAGGCCCGATCTCAAAGCAGAGGCCCTATTGGGATGAGTTTGTACAGTACAAGACTTCGGAAGAGGGTGTGAGTCGGGTGATAAAGAACCAACGTAATGCCCAACAGAAGACATACCACCATACCTTGGGATCAGGTGGCTACCCGACTGCCATTAAGAAGTGGAACAAAATGGAAGCAGACCTTCTTGCCAAGGGTATCAGACCAGAATCACTCGAGTGGGGAGAACGTGCAAAGAATTGGTTTTTCGCTCATGGGGGAACACTAGACCAGGAGACAGGGAAGTGCATTTATGGCGCAAGACTGCAAGAAGCAGCAGAAAGATTGTTTTATGCTTAGAGAGCTACTGCTAGTGGTGCGTTCAGGCCCAACAGAGAGAAGGATGAGCTGACATACGCCATCGGGACTATTGAACATGGTGGCCGAACTAGAGGCAAAGGAAGTGTCTCGTGGGAGCATGGATTCCCTCAGGACAGACCTTCCTATAGAAGTCGCCAGAGAAAGAAGGAAGAAGAGGCACACCGGCTCCAGAGGTTGGAGGAAGCGGTGCGTGAAGCACAGGAGCGGGAAAAAAACCTTGAAGCGAGAATGCAGGAGGAAATCAAAAGGCAAGTGCAAATAGCAGTGAGTGCAAGCAAGCAGGCATCAGAGCCAGGAATCAACATTAGCCAATCTGTTCAGTTGAAAAGCAGCTGCGCTTCCACGGAGATACCAAATCAAGGGGACACAGGACTGCGCTTCCCTGTGGATGACGTCACTGAACCTTGTACAACGTGTGAGCTACACATTCCGAAGGAGAATTCCACAATCAAGGTGGCTATCGGTCTTGTTAATCCTATCGACCGAACCAAGACACCAAGGATTCATGGGAATATAATCCAAGAAGGATATGCTACCATCTCGGTAGATAAAGCTGAAAAAGGTTTTAGTGATTTGCCTCTTGACATTCCTGGAGGTGATGGCGAGAAGACTCTAGGAGAAGCGGAGAAGACATTCATTCTATGGCGCAAGCGCTACATCATCATTCCAGGGATGTCGGCTCCACCTCCTCCTGAACTACCTCACCATAGGTACGTGCGGATGAAAACACTACATCATTAATTTGTATTGGCTTAAATAATTAACAATCTGCTCATAATAATATGTCATTCCTTTTTTTGTAGCAGATCCTCCCCCAACCTAAATCCAATTGTTCAATCGCCAGATCATCATAGTGCTCTGTACGATGACATTGTGTTGGAAGACGAGGCTGCATCCACACCCTCTCCAAGGAGGTCTCCAACGCTGCAGCCGCCACCTCCAAGGAGGTCTCCAACGCCACTGCCAACACCTCCAAGGAGGTCTCCAACGCCTCCCCTGCCCCCGCCTACCAAGAAGCCTAGCAAGAGGCCAGCCCCTCAAACGAAGAACCAGTCCCCGCCTGCAAAGAAAGCCACCATGAAACCAAGGGCTATTCCCAAAATAATATCTGAAGAGAAGGAAGAAGGAACTGATGCATATAAAAAAGACATGTCTAGATTCTATGACAAACTTAAAATGAATCAAGAAGCAAGGAGAAACCTAGAGAAACTGTACTTCTTCGTAGCTCCGGATATTTTAAGAAAAAAGGTGACTTCTTACCAGCAACAACAGCGGGAATCTCGTAAGCCGTCCAAATCAACGTTATCAGACTATGACCGCACTCTCACCAAGTCAATTGAGGCGGCACAGAAAAAGAAGTGGGCAGGGAAAGGAGTTGCCCAACTCGGACAACAAGCGCACCAATCAATCCCCCCGCTAGTTGTTGGTAATGAATATGGTTCGAATTTAGGATTAATGCATCAGGCAAACATACCTCCGGATGTCGATTTGGATCACCTTGGTGAATTTCTTGATGAGACTGGTCTCGACCTTTACCAGATGTTTGGTGATGGAAACATTGAGAGTGCGGCGGAGGTTGATATTTGGAAGAAAAAATTTGTACTAGGCCAGAGTCTATACAACCCTCAAGCCTTATCTGATCTGGGGACGCAAATGTACCTACTAAACAAGTGGTACATGCAGGCGTCTACCAGTGGAGACTTCTACGTTGGTGTCAGAATTAGAGACAAACATTGGTTCCGTGGCGATGATGTTATGTATGTTGACTTTGTAGAATTTCATCAACTATGCCACCTGACCTCTCTGGACAAAGTTATCATTAGCTGCTATTGCCTGTAAGTAATAATTCTTTCGATCTATTATTAAACTCATCATATGTGTGTATATGCATATAAATTATCCTGACAAGTACTATATATATGCAGATTTACAATGACAGAGCTCAGAAAGGAAGGCTGCAATGAAATTGGTTTTGTTGATCCCCATATAGTATTCAAAGACCCAATTACTCCAATGACTAATTGGAAGTCTGAGTCAGAGAGTAACATCATGAACTTCTTAGTGAACCAACGCCACAAGAAGGATATACTCTTTCCCTATAACTTCAAGTGAGTGTTAATCATGTCAATCATAGCCTTAATGGTTCATATGTTGAATGTAGTTAATTAATGAGTGTTATGCGTTATATCCTATAAACACATGCAGCAATCACTGGATATTGATGAACATCGATCTGGTGAAAAGTCACTTGATAATCTATGACTCGATGAGAAAACCACAACAAGACTACCAAGATATGATAGATATTATCCAGAGGTAATTTCGGGATCTCTAGCAACTATATATACACACAAACATGATGATTAACTATATCTGATGACGTGGCAAATTTTTTATTGGGCAGTGTTTGGAAAACCTTTATTGAGAAGCAACACATGGAAAAATGCAAAGCGCCACTGAATGTAATCCCTTTGAAAGTAAGTCCCCTGAATCGCATCATCTTTATTAATTAAACATATAGCTTTCACCGGATCACCAGATTGGATGACAAATCTTTTTCTCGTAAAGTGGTGTCTAAGGCAGGAACAGGGGAACAACTACTGTGGTTACTATGTTTGCAAGTTTATCAAGGTGCTCTCCCAAAGAACTCCTACAGAGAGACTCAAAGTACGTTAAAAATACACTATATATTCATTTAATTATTATTATTGATTGTGTTACTATGTCTTTATATATATATATATATGTACATATATTAATTTATTTTCCTTTAATTCAAACCTGTAGACTCGATGGTTGGAGGAAAAGGTCATACGGCAAGACCAAATCAAAGCAATTCAAGAGTCTATAGCCGGATTTTTTAATGAGCAGGTCATCGATTCCAAGGGCGAGTTCTACTTCGACCCAACACTGCCATTGAAGCCAAGCTAGAGGATGAGAGGAAACTTGTTTTGTCACAACAACTATAATGCAATCTTTTGTATTATATTCACATGAAATATTATAATGTAAAATACACATATGCATGCATGCATGTAAATATATATATGATGCATGCATGCATATATATATATATATATAAATATATTTCTATGCTTGAATTGTGTGATTTAATATGTTCATTGTGCTTGAACCGAAACATACTATATGCGCGTATAAATGTATAATTAGCATCGTACAATACGACTTCGAAAACCTATTTTGAAAAGAAAACAAAAAAATGAAAAGAATAGAAAAAAGAAAAAAATCCTTTAGTCCCGGTTCGTATTACCAACCGGGACTAAAGGTGCCGGCCATCGTGGCATGTCAGGAGGCACCTTTAGTCCCGGTTGGTGTTACCCACCGGGACTAAAGGTCCTCCTTTAGTCCCGGTTCCTGACCCGGGACTAAAGGACCCCCCCTTTAGTCCCGGATGCTTGCTCCCGGGTGGGGAACCGGGACTAGAGGGGGTTCCCCACCGGGAGTAAAGCTCGGTTCTCTACCAGTGACCACTAGACCATGGGGGAGAGTTTGCGAGCAGCGGGGTGTTGATCAGTGTGGGGGTCGCCTCTCCTAGGCGATTATGGTGCAGGAACTTTCCAATGTTGGGTCATGAGTCGTGGACAGGGCAGGCTCTAGAGACCACTGCGATCACGGCTGCTGGCAAATTTTGGCGGATATACGGCAATATTAAGGGACCCAAGACCCTGGTGTGTGGTACGGGAAACCCTAAAACTCAAGATCCCTCGTTCTGGTACACCAGTTGCCTAGTCGTTAGATCGTGCATTTCTCCGTTTCTTTTCCGGTGCCAGGCACCAAACAAATTCGGTGTGGCTTAGAACTCTCTGGTGGGAGGGTTAAAAATTATGGTAGAACCGCCCGAAATAACCCATTTTCAGGGGCACTCGTCTTCCACTAGACGCTAAGCACCTTGAAAGGGAGCTATATCGAACAGTTCCGTTGAGCACACCCCATGGGAGAACTCGAAAATCCACACTTTTCCATCAGGATCACAAATGAGAGAATAAAGCTTACAACTTTTTAGACATTTCTTACATCACTTTTCATGCAACATCATAGTATAATACTTACTGTATATAACAATGGAATATAATCATGTTATCAGAGTCTCAGTGGAGATAAAATCATTTAATGACAAGTTAATCTTTACCATGATGATCTGTTATATACGTTATAGCAGGTTATAAGTTTTTCCATTGTAAAATATTTTGGGTGAAAGTTTCGAATAAACTCTATGTCTGCAACATTAAGGAAATCCTCGTCGAGCCCACCAGAAGGTTTCCACACACAAGTGTCAGCTCCACATGTTCCTGTCACCTGCAACAGGGTAGAACAAACCCTTGGTACTCAATTGTACTCTGCAAGGCTTACCCGTCAGGAGGAAAAAAGACTCCAAGGATATGCAACCCTATCTGGCTCGTGGGTTTTTGAATCTACAGGAAGCATTACTAAACGTACGTCCTTTTATTCAGTTTTATTAGCAGTCATCATTAGTTTATTAACTAACCATTCTATGTAAGCATATGTGCTACTTTCAAGCAGGTGGTAAGCAATCAGGACCATTTTAACATCTTTCATCTTCCAGTTCTTACTATGGTGCCAGATTGTAGACAAGTCGTACCGGATTACCCGGCGATTCGCGAACCAATATGCCCAGCTGGGTACCCCGAAACACACATCCCGCTTGTACCCTAGGCACAAACAGGACCAACCCACCACTCTCCTATCAAGGGGTCTAGGTCCCCATCCAAATTTAGACTCTAAGCCCCCACACATGAGTCATGGACTCAGTGCGGTGCTTAGACCTCCACCATCCCCGCCTCCAATCAATTGGTCCGGAAAGAGCCGGAATCCATAATAAGAGAGCAACGAGCCTTCCTGCTCCCATAAACAAGTATGTGCTCAGGATAATAAGTCTGTGACCTGACTAATCCAATGCAACGGCCGGTCCTTAACCGACACAGGTGGAACAAGTGCGATCCGAGCCACGCCCGAATGCCAAACCAAGTCCAGATTCAATGTACCATTCCGTCCGATCTCCAATTATCATTCATATATATTCCATGTGATAGTAATATATAACCACAATAATATCTTTCCTATCTCTCGCGAGTGACAGGTAATCACTCGACTTCTACCGGAGTCCTGTAGCATAGCAAACTACACGATCCTGTCCTACTAGTATGACTCATAGGATAAGGATATATATGCAAATGGGTTTCATTCGATTACTTAAACTTAATGCACAAGCATAAAATAAAGTGCAGAATAATAGGGGTTATGCATCGGGGCTTGCCTGGGTGAGATATAACCAAAAGTTAGCATTCCACTGCGGCGGCACGATCACCAAGGCACCATCCTTTCTGCTACTCCGGTTGACTTCACAATCCATCGTTGTTCCTATTGTGACATACGTGGATGCAACGCAGAGCCGTAATTAATCAAATGCAATTGCAACTCTTAAACTGCGTTTACGCCTCTCACGCTAACAAGCTAATTATAGTGACTAACGTAATGGGCCACGTATCCATGTTGTCAAACTAGACGCTAATTTCCCACAATGTTTTAGTTATAAAATCCCTAGATGTTTCGACATTTTATTGATTTTAACGTATATTTATGAACTAGGGCTCATTTAGCTATCTTAGCAAACTAATTCCTATGGAGTTACAAAAATTACAGTGAGCACCTAATAATGTTAGGCATCTACTATAAAAAATTTAGGGCCAGTACTACTACCAATTCATCATAATAATTCCTACAAGTTCATGTTTTGACAATATTAAGTACCTCAAATTAATTATATAGCTCATATGAATATTATAAAACTATGTGGACAAAATATACTAGCAGATAGATCATGATTTTAGGAACCTAATAAAATTGGTTTCACAATTTTTTGATCTCTACACAAATTTATATTGAATTTACAAATTTACTCTAGAGACTAAATTGGAAAAGGCTTAGAAAACGAAAAAGGCCAGTGGCGACCTAATCACGATGGCCCGCGTGGCCCAAGACTAGAAGGCCCGCGCGCATGCTCGTGTTTTGCAAAAGAACCCTCGGATGAATCGGTTATTACGCGGCACCTCTGCTCACTATTGCACGAGAGACGTATTTTACATTATGGACCTTGGAACCTGTTGCCTTCACAACAGGGCGGTCCTCGGCGTACCCGCGCACGGTGGAGCGGCACACCGGTGGCAACGACGGTTACGCCAGATGAGCTGGACCCGTTGCGATAGGAATAAAGGGCCGACCACCATCTACGGCTAAACCCACAAGCATGGATGGTGGTTGAAAACTCAGCGATGTACTGCTAGGAGCGACAGCGATGAGTGGCTAGCCATGGTGGCACGTCCGATCCTATGAGCCTACACACTCACAAGGGAGTAGAGGTGGTGGAGAGGCATCAGTAGCTCACCTATGTGCATGCCCCAAAGATGGTTGAAGAAGGGAAACGCTAGGGCAGGCTGGCCATGTGCGCCCGCACCATGCGGCGGCGCTACGAGCGTGGCACCAGTGTGTCATCCTGCCATCGACGAACGCTCTGGCCAAAACAACACGAGCACTGAATAGGGGGAATCAAACCGAGTTCAAAGCTATGATCAATCGAAATGTTAACAGCCCTACAGGCGTTACCCGTAGTTTCCCGAGCACGGCAGCGATATTTGACCGGCGACGAGCCAATCGCCAAATTGGCCGACCACAATGCTCGTCTATGCCTTGGTGAGGGTCAGGCTACTAGATAACCTCCTAGGTGTCTTGCTAGCGTGAGGAATCAAACTACGAAGCCTCGGGCAAGGTGAATTAGGAAGGCTGGGAGTGCGGTGCCCTGGCCATGGTCATGTCAAGGGAAAAGCATGAGGATGAGCTCAAGCGGTAGGTCAAGTTAAAACATGGCTCCGGTCGGTGGTGGCAGCAAGCTCATGCACACAAGCGACAAGGCGCACACAAGCTCACATCGCCACTAGAGCCGAAGCCAATGACCGAGACGCGACGACGTAGGACGGCTCGAGTGCTCGATGCGGTAGGTGGATTGAAAGGTGAGGCGGGTGCCACATCCACTGAGTCCAACCTACCATGGTCATGGTATGCTTTGCGCGCGGCACCGTGGCCAGTCGCCTAAGCACGATGTGCGCGCAGCAGCGAGCCCAATCACAGACGATGCATGACCTCAACCATGTGCGTGAGCTGAGCAACGGCAGTGGCCTAACCACGGCCTGAGCCCAGCGCCAGCAGCGCCCCGCATGCGGTGACCATGAGCCTGGGCCGAGCAACTGCTACCGATGTCCTGCATGAGTTTTAAAGCGATGCAAAAATTGCTAACGATCACGATTGAGGTTCAACTAATTCCATGACTCTAAAGTTGATCTTATCAGCTATCTAACGGAACAATCCGCACAACAAAAGGGCCACCCGATAGGAAGATACATGTGTGCCAAGATGAGTTCATCCTCGAAGTTCTGGTCCACGACAGAGCATTGACACAGAGCTCGCAGCGCGTTCTAATGAACTTAGGCAAATTTTTCTGAGATCCACGTGACACTCGACACAACTATAACCTACACCATTCTCTAGTGCTCACCTTGGGGACCCAATAGTGCTCCAACATATAAAAATTGCTTAATCATTTTTGTTGGAATTTAATGTCGAAATGGCATTGTCGATTATCGTTACAAACTTAGAAATGACGAGAATCCCGCTTGAACTAAACAACCTTTAGTGCTTTTGCCGTAATTTTTAAAGGGTCTAAACCTTGCCGGATTCAACTAACAATTGCACCATGACCTAGTCCATACTTCATACTAACCGGTAGGAGCAAGGTATTTAAGCACTATTTAACTATTTTTGCTCAATATAATTCACCAAAATAGTACTTTAAACATAAATTCAAGTGTTTGCTGACTTAACGAAAAGAGCTTATCTTAACATCAAGTTAGATTTTAGAGCTCCCAAAACACTAGTTAACAACATTTATTTTCCAAAAATTAATGTTGCATTTCCATCTACTAAACTTGTACTTCAATTTTTATTTAAGTGCTAAATACAAGTTATGTTTTATTCTTGTTTATAGAAATTGCTTTTCATGCCAAACAATTAAAATTACTTTTCCTATTTTGTTGTTAGGATTTTCATTAGTGCATTTAAGTAAACTAACTCACTATATCAATAGATCTACCTCTCAGGCCATAATCTTAGTGCTTAGCGAGCTCATAACACTAGAGGTGTTACAACCAACCCCCCCTAAAAAAATCTCGTCTCGAGATTCAGAGCAAGAACCAAAAAGGGAGCAACCCGATTACACTTCGTAGATCTGAAATTACACGAAGATTACGTGACTTTGAATACTAAACCTCACAGGGATTTAGGGCTACATGGTTAAGAGCAACCTAGTACAACCAAGGCTTAATCCATAAGTCGAGATAGACGAGGACAATGGATAAACAATAAGAAAATGATTATCCAAAACATGGCGTATGTCCAACAGATCTAGAAACAGGAGACTGAGAAGTCCAACATCGTGAACCATGAGACCAAACTACTCAAAAAGGGGACTTGAACTTCCTTGCCAAAAATCCAAATCCCTTCTTCTTCCCGGATTATGCCATCACCTCTGACTGATGACCTAGTTCTTCGGATGACGACTAGATCTCGTAGCTCTGCTTCGGATGTGAGGGGGAATGGGGATGAAGAAGGAGAGCAAGGACCAATGGCATCTTATAGTGGTGAACGGAGGTGGAGCGTAGCACACCGGAAGTGAAGACGGCGTGGATGGAATACACAGATACGGTTCATGCTGTGGGAATAAAGTCGGCCATGGTGCGCTCCCTACGCGAGCGAGCGGAGGGAGGATAAGGGAGAGGGGAGGGGATTTGCTCGGTGGGGAAAGCGTGTGGGCGACCATGTCCCAAAAGAAGAAAAAGGAGGGAGAGGGGGTCCGGTATGGGGATGAGGGCGTTGGATCGAGAGCCAACAGGAGGAGAAACGAACAGTACGTGAGGGCGGCGAGTGCGGCACGATGTCGCGGCCACACAAGAACCGGGTGCTAAAGGGGCTTGACACAGACAACATCCACAGGGCACGCGGTGATAGTGACCCAGTGTGTGTAGCGAGGTCTATCTAGACATAGAGCTTGGGATTTGACATCCAATCAGGCTTATCCAAGCACTTCCTACTACCCGAGGCTAACTTTCCATGCTGCTCTTCTTTTTCTTCCCTCCCTTGTCCACAATATGCGCCAACCATTTGTTTGGACTGAGATTGCAACATACATGCTTCCTCCAAAACCACATTCTCTTATTTTCTAAGGAGACACTATTTCATCAACCCGTTGTGGATTTCCCGTTCAAACACCCGAATATTTTCCAAGGAGAATAATCTATAGCAAGAGTGGTATAGTGGTGTAACCTAGCAAAGGTACTAGTCAACAACCTCGATACCAGAACATGCCAAGCAGCGTCACCCTATGGCAGCTATTCCACAGGGGGCCCCGATTTTGTCGCGGCACCATAAGCTATTAACCAGGCCACTTTACCAACTTACATGTAGTGAAAATAGTGGGGTCATAGACCACAGAATAAGAGGTGTTCTAGGGAGTAGAACCCCAGATACCCATGGCAGACCACATGGGCTATACCCCTAGGGGTGGCCCAGCCCATAAGATGAAGCCTTGTGGGGCACGACGCTGCTCGGCGCCTCCTGCAAGACACCGGGATGATATCCTAAAGATACTACGAGATCTGTTAGGATACATATGATCCCATGATTTCTGTAATCTATTATTACTTTCTGGTTATCTCCTAGATCTAACCAACATATAACCCTGCCCCCCCCTGAACTATATAAGGCAGGTAGGGACCCCCTCCAAACTCACGCAATATCATACGATAGCTAATACAATCCAACAGACCACAGGAGTAGGGTATTACGTCATACTGATGGCCTGAACCTATCTAACTCATGTGTCTCTGTTGCCTTCTTGTTCTCGATTACATGCATCTCTGTCGATCAATCGACCTTCATGGGATACCCCTCGAAGGACTACCGATGATATTCTATTGACAGTTGGTGCGCTAGGTAGGGGTGTGCATGTTGTTTCTATATCGAACAAGATGGTATGTTTTGCAGGCTCTTCATCCCTCCCATAGCCTGGCTAGATCTTCATGGCTAGATCGATCTTGTGGATCATCAATGCTGATGGAGTCGAAGAGCTCATCGATCCAGTGCAGATCAATACTACGCCGATCACCCCAACACCTGTGACTGTAGATCCGATCTCAAAACCACCTCTGAGGTCGCTTTCGCTGACAATTTGTCACCCGCTCCCCTGCTACCAGAGGAGGTGAATCAACAACGACGATCTAATCGCATCCATCGATTAGGTTGGCTAGAAGCTCGCTGATTGCCTCTCCATTGTAGAATCAGCTCTGACCACTCTTGTTCCGCACTAACCACCCTCCTATCTAGATCTATCGAAGGCTACTCGGGAAACTCCAGGGCATATGGCCCTACCCTTTGGGCTCACCAATGTTGCCGCCACCTACCAAGATGCCCTAAGGGGCAAGTTCACTGACCAGGTTGGAGATGTCCAACCTCTCGCCAACCAGATCACCGACCAGCCTCCGCTGGCTATCAACATGCTACACATCAGCCGACACCCTAGAGCATCCCTCCAAACCATCCTAGAGGAGCATCCAGACTCTGAGTCTCGAGGCTCTACGGAGACTATCACCAAAACCTCCGCCAAACAACCTCCTTTTCCTCCCTTCCGTGGAGGCACAATCTTCAACGTCAGCGTCAACAGCCCCCCATGGGAAGGGGAAACCAAGGAGGACCGCACCGCCCGTTTCAATAGGAACGTCAACCATGCGTAGCACCAAGCAAATGAGGTTGTCCTTGCGATGGCCGAGGCTCAGTTTGACTCATAAGGAAGGCCACGCCAACTCCACCGCAACCTCGATGACGAATTTATCCTTGTTGATGGCCACGACGTCTACAAGACCCCAAGCCCCAACTTGGCCGTGGCCACCAATGAGCTCGCTAGGCTCCTACAGACATCGAAGGTCGCAAAGGTTGCTGCCATGCTTAAAGCGACGCACTGCTAGGTCAACGAGATCCGCCAAGATCAGAGGCCTTCATACTCCACAAGCTCAATACATCGATCAGCCGTGCCAAGATCTGATTGCCGCCCAAGTCATTTCATCGACCAGCACCACGACAATAGACAACCCCTCTAGGGGGGAGCTAGGGGCAACCACATCGAACACCCTCGCCAACACAACTAGGAGGTCAACCAGGATGTCCGAGCGCACCTCAACAATCTCCAAGACATGCGACGACGTATCGACGAGTGTTGTTTTGGTCATCACAAAGAAGTACGCCATCGTCAAGAGTATGAGCAAGAGTTCGGTAACCTGGACTTAGCTCTTGTGTCACTCAACACCGGCAACGCTGCAGACCATGGCGCCGACAACCCTAAAGGGCCCCTAATATTCACGAGGGCACTCCGAACACTCTAGTGGCCCCATGGTTTCAAAATCACTGGGGTCGAGCCCTATGAGGGAAGGATGAACCCCACATAATGGCTACAAGCGTACGCTACTGCTGTGTGTGCCACTAGGGGAGATACCAGTGTCATGGCAAACTATCTTCCCATCATGCTTACGCCAACTGCGATGAACTAGTTCACAAGGCTCGCTTTGGACTCCATCGAATCCTAGAAAGAGCTAAAGAATGTTTTCACTGACAACTACATGGCTAGGTGTACTCGGCCGTGCACCAAGCATGATCTGACTGCATCTACCAAAAGCCATCCAAGCTCCTCCATAGCTAGATCAGACACTTTTCGAGATGAGGAACTCTATTCCTAACATCACGGAAGCGGAGGTCATCACCACCTTCATCCGAGGACTCCATCAACATGACCTCCGCTCTAAGTTCAATCGCAAGCCGCCAATGGGGATTGGTGAGATGATTATGACTACCAACCAGTACACCAACGCCAAAGAAGTTGAAGTGCGATTCAACGAGGATGCGGGCACTCATCGCCCAACTCGCAGTAGCGATGATCGCCTTGATGACCGGTGCCACAGCAACCGCCACTACGATAACCACAGTCACCATCGAGATAGTGGCTGTGATAGGCTAGAAGGATCCAAGTCTAGTCAATATCGCCACCGCTGACCAGACCATGTCATCACTACCATCAAAGAACCTCGAGCCAAGCACAACTATGACAAGCAGTACAAGAAGATCCTCAAGGGCACATGCCCCCTCCACAAAAATGCCAAGCATAAGATGAAGGACGGCCTCGGCTTGGCTAAGGAATTCCAGGCTAAAAAGTCAGACAATGACAACAACGATGGCGCCAGGGGCCATCGACCACCTGGGGGCAATAATAATGCCTTCTAGGATCACGACAAGGTGGTTGCCACCATCTTTGGGGACCTCGCCACCACCGAGAGTAGAAGAGAATGGAAGCTCACCGCCCGACGGGTGCTCGCCATCAATGTAGAAGACGCCGCCGCCAACCCTAGCTATCACCCCGGGTTCGAGGTCCCCATCACCTTTAGTAGGGTTGATCAGTGGGCAAATATCCCTTACATAGGGCATTTCCCCCTCGTCCTTGATGCAATCGTCTAGAAAGTGCTTTTCATAAAAGTGCTCGTCGATGGTAGGAGCGCTCTGAACCTCCTTTTTGCTGGAGCCCTAAAAGAGCTCAGACCTTCTGACTCCTCCTTCTAGGGCATGGTACCTAGCAGGGCATCCAAACCGCTTGGAGAGGTCACCCTCCTAGTATAGTTCGACACGGCCAGCAACTACCACATTGAGCACATCAACTTCTACATCGCCGACTTTAACACCGCCTACCATGCCAAACTTGGTCGGCCAGCCCTAGCCAAGTTCATGGCCATACCGCACTATGTCTATCTGGTGCTGAAGATGCCTTCACCTATAGGAGTCCTGGCCCTACGGGCCAAGTCTCACCCTCACCGAAGCCACCAACCTCTCCATCCAGATGGCTAGCGTGGTCACCGATGCCAAGACGGTGCTCGCCGATGACCTAGAGATCCCATCGCTGGAGCCTCCTCACGCCTCCGCCAAGTCCAAGGAAACCAAGGAGGTCGACCTTGGCCTCGATGACCCATCCAAGACCATGAAGATTGGGGCTCACCTTGACCCCAAATAGGAAAATGCGCTCGTCTCCTTCCTATGTGCCAACATCGATGTGTTTGCTTGGAAACCTACAGACATGCCAAGGGTACCACAGGAGAAGATCGAGCACTCCTTGAATGTCTCGCCGACCGCCAAACCGACCAAGTAGAAACTCCGATGATTCACGCTAGACAAGAAGGAGGCTATTAGGGTAGAAATAAAATAGCTCCTAGCTGCCGGATTTATAAAAGAAGTGTATCATCCTGAGTGGTTAGCGAACCCTGTTCTTGTTCAAAAAAAGAATAAAGAATGGAGAATGTGCGTTGATTACACTGATCTTAACAAACACTGCCCTAAAGACCCCTTCGGTCTACCTTGGATAGACGAAGTTGTAGACTCCACCGCCGGCTGTGAACTGCTCTCCTTCCTCGATTGTTACTCCGGTTATCACTACATTTCCCTCAAGGAAGATGACCAAATCAAGACATCATTCATCACTCCTTTAGGTGCATACTGCTATACCACCATGTCCTTCGAACTCAAGAACGCTAGGGCCACCTACCAAAGGGCCATCCAGATGTGCCTCGATCAACAGATAGGCCGCAATGTCGAAGCTTACATCAATGATGTGGTCATCAAGTCTAAGACCGCTGACAATCTTATCGCCGACCTCAAAGAAATGTTCACCAACCTGAAAAGGTACAGATGGAAGTTGAACCCTTCAAAGTGCATCTTTAGAGTTCCATCCAGCATACTCCTAGGCTACATTGTTAGCGCCCGCGGCATTGAACCCAACCCCGACAAGGTCTCCACCATCACCAATATGAAATGGCCAACATGCGTCAAGGATATACAAAAGCTTACAGGCTACATGGCTGCTCTCAGTTGCTTCATATTGCGCCTCAGCGAAAAGGGACTACCATTCTTCAAACTCCTCAAGGCCTCCGAGCATTGGTCAAATGAGGTAGACACAGCTTTTGAGCAGCTCAAGTTGTTTCTAACAAAGCCTCCGATCATGACGGCGCCTCGGTCAGATGAAACTCTACTAATCTACATCATCGCCACTTCGCACGTCATTAGCACAGCTGTCGTCATCGAACGCTAGGAGGCCGGGCATGCCTATAAGGTGCAATGTTTGGTCTACTTCATGAGTGAAGTCCTTAATGAGCCCAAAACTCGTTATCCTTAGGTCCAAAAGCTGCTATATGTCATTCTGATCACGTCACGCAAGCTCCGCCATTACTTCGAGTACTACAAGATCATCGTGGTCACCAAGTTCCCTCTGGGGGACATCCTTCGCAACAAAGAGGCCAACGGCCATATCATCAAGTGGGCTATCAAGCTCGGCACTTCATTGAATTCAGAAGCAGGCCTACCATCAAGTCATAGGCGCTCGCTGACTTCATCGCTGAGTGGACCAAGATCCAAGAGCCCATCCCTGCTACTTGCCTCGAGCACTAGGTGATGTACTTCAATAGCGCCCTCAACATCAACGGTGCCGGTGCTAGCATCTTATTCATTAGTCTGACCAAGGACAAGCTTCGATACGTTCTCTGAATTTATTTTCCAGCCTCCAATAATGCCGCCGAATATGAAGCATGTCTTCATGGACTCCGTATAGCCATCGAGCTCGGCGTCAAATGCCTCATGATATATGGAGATTCTGCACTGGTCATCAACCAGCTCAACAAAGACTAGTCCTATTCTAGTGAGAAGATGGACGCATACTGCGCCAAAATCAGGAAGCTTGAAGGGAAGTTCTATAGTATCGAGTACCACCACATGGTACAAGATCAAAATTAGCTCACCAACCACCTATCCAAGATAGGCTCTTCTCGCACTATGATTTCGCCTGGGGTCTTTGTTCAAGACCTGTTTACACCGTCCATCAAGGAAGAGAAGGAAGTTCAAGAAATCCCCCCTGCTGAGTAGTTGGTACTTACAGTACCCTCGCCGGTCGCCGATTGGAGGGAGCAGTTCATCAAGTACCTCACCAGCGCCAACGTACCCACCGACAAGACTGAAACCGAATGCCTAATCCATCAAAGCAAGCATTATGTGCTAGTGGACGAGAACTTGATGAGGAAAAGTGCCAAGGAAGGGATACTGCAGAAATGCATCACCCAAGAAGAGGGAGTGAAGCCACTTCTCGAAATTCACTCTAGTTCCTGCGGCAACCACACGGCCTCAAGAAACCTAGTCGGCAAAGCTTTCTGAGCTGGTTTTTACTAGCCCATGGCCATCTCCGATGCAGAAGACCTTGTCCGACGTTGTGAAGGATGCCAATTTTTCACCAAGCAAATACACGTGTCGGCACAAGAGCTATAGACCATCCTAGCTTCATGGCCTTTTGCATGCTGGGGACTAGATATGATTGGGCCCTTCAAGCCAGCACCAGGTGGTTTTTGGTACGTGTACGTTGCCATTGACATGTTCTCCAAGTGGATCAAATACAAACCGCTTAATTCGGCCACTGCAAAGAAAGTAGTCAAGCTCGTCGAAGATATCATCCACAGATTCGGTCTCCCGAACAGCATTATCACTGACCTCGGAACCACATTCACTGGTCATCATTTTTGGGACTTCTACGAAGACCGATGCATCTCCGTCAATTATGTCTCCATTGCCCATCCTAGAGCCAACGGCCAGGTCGAACGGGCGAACGGCATGATCCTTGATGCCTTCAAAAAGAGGCTATATCAGAAAGAGGAAAAGCATCCGGGCAGATGGCTCATAGAGCTCCCATATGTGGTCTAGGGACTATGTACTTAGGCTAGTCACAGCACCAGCATGTCTCCATATTTCTTGGTCTACGGCTCAGAAGCCATACTTCCAGCGGATATTGCCTTTCGAGCACCTAGGGTGGAACATTATGATGAAGAGCAAGCCACAGCTATTTGGACAGAGGATGTTGATAGGGCCGAGGAAGAATGCCTGATCACTTGTATCTGCATAGCCAAATACTTAGAAGGCTTGTGAAGGTACTACAACCGCAATATCAAAGGTCGTTGATTTGCTGTCAATGACCTCGTTCTCCGTAGAAAGTATAAAACCGAAGGGATGCACAAGCTCTCCTCCCCCTAGGAAGGACCTTATGTGGTTAAAGCGGTTACCTGACTAGGGTCTTATTGGCTATGTGACTTGGACGGAATCGATATCCCTAGTTCATGGCACATCAAGCACCTTATATGTTTCTATCCTTGAAACGCTCCAGATATGTATTCTCCACTCCACGATAAATAAAGTTTTGGTCGTCATAATTTGTCTCCATTATTACTCCATTATTTTAATCTCCACTTGCAATCGCCAGCTCTAAGCTACTCCTTAACGAACTCCAATATGTGATCACCATAAATGCTCTGCCATGTTTCTCCATATCTCCAATATGTGATCGCCATAAACGCTCCACCACGTTTCTCCATATCTCCGAAATGTTTTGCCAATCGCCGAGTAGCACACATTTTGTTCTGTGCTCTATGGAGAAGACCCAGTCTCTGATCTCTCCCTACACGTGCTACGGGCTCTATGCTCTGTGTTATGGGTGGTTGGTTGTGGTTACTTGGTTACGCCTGTTCCTCCTACATGTGCATGGGCTCCGCGCTCGACGTTATGGACTATGGGCTAGCCAAGGCCAAGAGCCCAGTAAAGAACTAACTGCTTGGATGCTACTAATACTATGTATATCTCCAAGTTATTTCGCCAACCACTGAGTAGCACATGTTCCGCTCTATTCTCTATGGAGAAGACCCAGTCTCTGATCCCTCCATACACATGCTATAGGCTCCGTGCTCTGCGTTATGGGTGGTTGGTTGTGGTTCCTTGGTCACGTCTGTTCCTCCTACACGTGCATGGGCTCCGCGCTTGACATTATGGATTATGGGCTAGCCAAGGCCAAAGAGTTCAGTAATGAACTAACTGCTCAGACACTACTTATACTATGTATAATTGCGTTAGGGTTAACACTACAACGATTTTTTCACCGAAATACTGGCAAATTGCATAAACATGTACATGTCACTTTATAACATTTATACATATACATGAATGCTTCTCTGCGCCCTTGCTTATTTTAATTACCCTCTCTAGTTGTTATAGAATTTTCTCCGAGCAGTTCATCGAGCTTCGCCATCGCTGTCCATCTCGCCGAACAGGTCGACATCGCTGGCCAGCTTCTTCGCCACGTCTTACACCTCATCTTCTAGCTGCTGATGTTCCGTCATGCCCGTCCCTCTGGTGAATTCAGCCCCTATCACTTGAAGGTAAATGGTAGAGTAATGGGACCGGACCACCGCTAGGGCATGTGTAATAGCGGTGATGATGACGTCGTGGTTGAAGCTTTTGAAGTTTTCTCATGCCACCTTGCACCTATCAATGATGGTGTCTAGATGTGGCGGTCTGCCATCGAGCTCAGGATCCACCTCCAGGTCGATGTAGTCGAGCATCGGCTTTACTCTGGAAACTATGACGTCGAGTTTGCTCCACTGGGTTCTAGCCTCCTGCTCTAGCAAATCAAACTATGCCTTAACCCTACGACAATAGTCTGCAAGCATTACAAGGGTCTATCAAGCCAAGAAATTACTCCAGCAGTAACTCCAGCCACAAAGTACTCACCTTTCTGCTCCTCAGCCAGCTTCTCCACCTGCCTAGCCGTCTTCTTCTCCTCCTCCTAGAGCTGCTCGACGGATTGGTGTAGCTGGCCAAGCTCCGCATCTTGCTCTACAAGCATAATAGTGGTCAGCAACAATATGATTGTTCAACAATGCAAAGCACAATCACCGATACGCCATACCTTTTTCTGCTCAGAGACGTTTCTAAGCTGCTTGGACTTGCGCTCTAGCTGCATGAAAAGACTCATCACTTGCTCGGAGCTACGTTCTAGCTGCTCAGACTTGCCCCACAGCTGGTCAGACACGGTCACTAGCTGCTTGGATAGGATGCCCTTCTGGTATTCCAAGATCCCATGCATTGGATTTGGCAAGATCCCGCTCGCGTCAAGCCCTCTGGATGTTTTTCCATGAGCTTCACCACCTCCTTTAGTTTTTTGTTCTCCTTAGCGAGGGGCTCCATCCTCTTAATTAGTTGTCGCCATTGTTTGGAAGTCTGAGCTATCCCCTGCAAAAGTGCCAAGACTATAAAGAACTCCAATCTCCAACGTCGAAGATGAACATTGAAGATGCAACGCTAACCTTGATCTGCTTCATCACTGTGGAAAGAGCGGACTCCAGTCTCCTGAGCTCCCTGGTGGTGTCCTCTTCCTCAATGACAACCACTTTGTTGCCCTGCTTGCGAAGGATTCGGATGGCTTGGGGTCGTGATTCCTCACGCTCGATCTCTTCCACCTTGTCCTCCTCCTCCATAGCTAGAGGCACCACTAGGAGGCTCGGTGGCCGGACAGCGTGTTCGACCATGCCCTCTGACGCCTCAGGGAGCGCCATTTATTCCTCAGGTGCCACCGGCTTATCCGCCGCAGACTCCGGCGTGACGTCGGCAACTCTAGCTGCCGCCTCCTAAGACTCGGTGGCTACCGCTGTTGTCCCAGGAATCCCCACCGACCAGTCCGCCATCGGCACCAACCATTCATTGTCCCCAAGTCCACCAGTAGGGGCGCTTGACTCCTCCGCACGCTTCTGAGCACCCGGGGACTCTAGGATGGGATCTGCTGGTGTCGCCTCCATGCCGGGACCAACCCCTGGCTGCTCGCTAGTCTAGATGGACGGGTTCAACCCCTCTGTGCACCTCGCTCTGCATCAGTTTGGCTCATCAATCGCTACCTCAATAAGGATCTGACAACAAGTTACTTCCAAGATAAGGATACTTATGTGTTAGCTTGCCGGTAGACTTTTCTTAACCAGCGCTGCCTACCCAAGCCCCTAGGCATGGCCTTGGGGTTGACTCCCACGCCCTGGGATGGAGGTCTCATGATCTCCACCGTTGGCCTCTCCTCCGCCTACTGCTCTAGGACTCCCCTTGCCTGCTGCTCAGGGACTCTCTTCGCCTACTGCTCGAGGACTCCCTTCGCTGGCTACTCAAGGACTCCCTCCCCTCCCTTCGATCGCTCCTCCATGCGTGTGTTGTGTGGAGGCGCTTCAGTGCTCGAAGGAGGAGCTACTGAAGCCTTGTCATCATCCGATCACTCAAACATCACCGCACTTCACGTCTGAGTGGTCTAGTCACCGCCAAGCAAGATGCCACCTAGCTTGTGGGGAATGGCACCCGCCATCTTCCTCTCCTTCTTGGCTGGCTCATCTGCCACTGCCCTCTTCCCCTGGACTTTCTCTGATACTGGGGGGTACTCTCTGTCCGACCAGCATTGGTGCCTCTAGATTCCAATGATGCGCTGACAGCACCCTCCTTAGGCTGAGCTGGTGGCTAGGTGTCTATCGCCTACGGCCAATCGCCCCTCGGCATGCCCGAGAAGTACACCACTCATTCCTATGAATGGATCTTTCCATAAGTGCATCAGTTCACTGCTCGGCAACTGTAAAGGATAAAAAGCATCAGGAACAAAACAATTGGGATGTTTACCTGAGGAGGCGAATTCGTATAGTTGTAGGCCCTCGTCCACTTTGACACGCTAAACGAGGAATTTGGGGTGAATAGCTCGGCGGCCCGCTCTAGCACTTCATCCTTCATCAGCCTCCCTATGCTCTCCCGGGTGCCGTCATTGTCCCCCTTGTAGTCAAAGCCCACATGGGCCCTCTCCTTATAGGGCTAGACGCGGCGCACTATGAAGCTCACCGCTACCGGTCCGCCATTAATTTTCATGCCCTTTATCAGGTCAAGGAGCTCCCTCACCTACTCCATGTCGGCACTGCTCGGATTCTCCGACCAGCTCCTCTGGTTCTTCGAAACATGGTTGACATTGCAGCGGATGGCGGGATGGCTCTGCTTCATGTAGAACCACCTGGCGTTCCACCCGTTCAGCGAGGTGTTTAGTGGTATAGTGATGTACTCGCTTGCCATCCCATCATAGAGTTGAAGATACACGTCGCCGACCACCTTTGAACCGCCGCCACCCTTCTTCTTCAGCCAGAATAGATGACGGAAGAGGTTGAAGTGAGGAAGAACTCCGAGATATGCCTCATAGAAATGGATGAAGATGGAGATGTGTAAGATGGTGTTTGGGTGGAGGTTGCACAAACTAATGACCTAGAACTCTAGAAGATCCCTCAAGAAAGGATGAACAGGAAAACCTAACTCGCGCCAGAAATAATCCTCAAAAACTATGGCTTCATCGGTATGGGGGCATTGTAAAGGGCTCACCACTGGCTGACCACCATTCGGCGGTGAGACAGTCTAGGAGTACACCCACTTCCACCATCCTATTGATCTCTGCATCCCCATGACCGATGACACCCACCCCTTGTCACGGCTGGCTCCGACGTCTGCCTTCTTTGGGTTTCTAGCTCTCTTCTTCGGTGCCATCTCTCAGATCTATTTTAGGATTGGTGGCAGGAGCGCATGTGAATCTAGAAGTGCGAGGGCTAAGGAGGAAGATGAAATGGCAAAATGGCAAAGGTGGGAGTGCGGGGTGCGGTGGCGTAGTTATAAAGCACTCCCCCCCTTCACATTCGAGGGCTTTTGGGAAACCGCTCCCATGATTTGTGCCCCTCCGAATTCTACGCAACAGCGTGGTGGGTCGCTATTTGGGCTTTCATGTAACTGCAACCTGTATCGCCCATTTATTGCCATAATTTGTTGCTGCTCATAGAATATTCGCTGACTTCTCCGCCATCTGTTACGGCTCAATAATTACTACTGTACAACCATTACCCCAGTTTTTTCTCTAGGATTTGTTTTCTCCAAGATTTCCTCTTGTGGCTGGGGGACTGCGTCAGCAATACGACTTGGTTCCTCACCGCACTAGGGACTTTCTTCTATTAACTATTGTTTCTAACCCTGGTACCATGTGACCACGTCACCTACTGTCAGGCTCGGGGACTAAGTGGGCACACTTCCCCTTGCGGTGAATGTGCTTTTCTCATCTTGAGGTTATGCCCTGGGACTAGCTGCCTGCTCGGCTGGTCTTATTCTTTTCTTCTACTTTGGACCCTGGCACCACGTGACCACGTCACCTACTATCAGGCTCGAGGACTAAGTGGGCACACTTCACCTTGCGGTGAGTGTGTTTACTTTAATTAGGAAGACTCCGCTCCTCCTGAAGTTGAAGACGACTATCTCCCTTTCTTCTGGTCGGACTCTAAGTGGGCACACTTGGTCCGCTGCGAGGAAATTTTTGATTTTGAACTTGAGCTTCTTACACCCTTATGGCAAGCCGTACATGGGTAACACTGCTCAGCGATGGTTCACGCTGCTCGGCAATGGTTCACACTGCTCGACGATGGTTCACGCTGCTCGACGATGGCTCACGCTACTCGGCGATGGTTCACACTGCTCGGCGATGGTTCACGCTGCTCGGCGATGGCTCACAATTGCTCGGCAACTCATCATGGTGCTCGAACCATGAGTTTGACCACTTGTCTTTGTTCGCACTTGCTCGGACAAGCTCAAGACAGCGTTGCACAACGGATGCAAGGCACTCGGGGACTAGCTATGGGGGGGTACAACCTTGGATACCCATGGTAGACCACATGGGCTACGCCCCTAGGGGTGGCCTAGCCCACAAGATGAAGCCTTGTGGGGCACGACGCTACTCGGCGCCTCCTGCAAAACACCGGGAAGATATCCTGAAGATACTACGAGATCTGTTAGGATACGTATGATCCCATGATTCCTGTAATCTACTATTACTTTCCGGTTATCTCCTAGATCTAACCGACTTGTAACCCAGCCCCCTAGACTATATAAGGCGAGCAGGGACCCCTCCAAACTCAGGCAATATCATATGATAGCCAATACAATCCAACAGACCACAAGAGTAGGGTATTACGTCATACTGATGACCTGAACCTGTCTAACTCATGTGTCTCTATTGCCTTCTTGTTCTCGATTACACGCATCTCTGCCGATCAATCTACCTTCATGGGATACCCCTCGGAGGACTGCCAACGATATTCTATCGACAAGAGTATTGCAAGGGAAGATTCAGGCAACAAGGGTTCCTTTCGCAACAAGGGATAGGGAATTCAAATCCAACAACAGATTTGATTTAAAAAGATTTCAATGTTCTGCTGGGACATCCATAATTAGTCGATACATTGTCCTATGTTATCCAATCACAACTGGTCTGCTAGCATCTAAATGGTAACTTCTCTTGTAACCCACTTAACATCATCTTTGAAAACCATAAGCACGTCTAACGAAACTTAAGGGTCGATGGATGCAATGAACACAGCGAATTAAATAAAATGCACATTCCGAACGTCCTTATGCTAGTACAACATATAGGCACTCACTCTTCCATTCTTGACACATCGTTCACCTTCCCTACGATTGAACGACCTCAACAACTACGGAGAAATACAACAGAAAGATTACAATACTAGAGGACAGCGGCAAAAGACACTACTAACTACGAGTACATCATCCCAAGACAACTAATCTACTTTATCAGACCATACATCTCCATTCCTGGGCTCGGCAGATTCTCCTACCACCCTGACTATGGATCTGCCTCCTCTATTAGTAGTGGCTGAGTGAGGGGAAGCAAGGGTTCTGCTTCTGACACTTTCGAGGGTGGAGGTGCTGGTGGTACTGCAACACTAGTTCTCCTTCTTTTCGATGGGTGGATAGGGATTCCCTCCAAGATCGAGGAATCCTGCCTTTCAGCAGCCAGCGTCCTTCACTTGGCCCTGGTGACAAGGTAGGCCTCTCCCAACTGATGGGCATGCCGATCTTCAGCCTCCTTT
Source organism: Miscanthus floridulus (assembly GCF_019320115.1). Lineage (NCBI taxonomy): Eukaryota > Viridiplantae > Streptophyta > Magnoliopsida > Poales > Poaceae > Miscanthus > Miscanthus floridulus. The sequence continues at coordinate 52,175,075 of NC_089593.1, forward strand.
AGGGCTTCTAACATGGCAATCTCCTAACTTTTTGCGGCTGCCGCACTGGCATGCGCTTCAGCAAGTTGCACCTAGAGCATCCTAGAGAAGATCTCGGCTCGTCGGAGGCACTTCCTCAGCTCCGATGCTTGCCGGTCATACTACTCATCCAAAGCAAGTAGGCACGTGGTCAAGTGCACTATGGTTGGACTATCTTCTTGCGCATCCCGCCCTTGTAAAGCCTCCATGTAGGCCCTCCATGCCCATCTATTCTTTTCCAAAGGTGGAAAGAACCTCATGGGGGTATGAGCAATGGGCTCTTCATAGATCTGGCAAAGGTATCATAAGGCTTTGCAAGCCACAACCTGGTAGGTGTTGACGAAGCGAAACCCGGTTGTGGTCACATTCTAGGCTTTAGTGATGCCGGGGAACTCCTCACTCTTCCCAATGTAGACAGTAACTTCACACCGCTCAATGCCATGCTTTTCGTACTCATGGCCCTCATACTCAGGATGGTTGAAAGGTCCTTGTTTGGTTTTGGTAATTGAGTGACAACCTAGGTGGACTAATTGTGTTTATGTGAGATACATAGGTGATTAGTCCATAGGTATATGTGTGTGAGCAACATATGTCATGAAGGTGAAAATAGCTTGGAGATATTGCAAAGCTCACACATGTGATGATGAAGGAGCTTAAATGCACATGAGACATGACATTGAGTCATGTGATCAAGGTGGAGAAGATCAAGACAAGACTTGGCTTGATGGACCGGTTACAAGCGTGAAGGGCAAGTCAAATGCTTTGGAGTGACGGACCGCGTGGCGATGAAGCTTGAGCAAGACTTGGCGCCGATAGACGATGGCAACGGTAAAGAGCAAGTGAAGTCAAGATCGATGAACCAATATGATCATGTGATGATATGAAGTGGATCATATCATTGTTGATCGTGTTGGTGCATGTGTTGCATCGACATTGGAGGAGATGGAATGGAATGCGCAAGGCAAAGGTATAACCTAGGGCATTTCATTTCACCGGTCATAGGTGTGTAGAGAAGTTTATGACCGGATTTAGGATAGATGGCTGTACTATCAAGAGGAGCAAACTTGTTTGTATATCGGTCATCTAGTGCCACTCGAGTGATCTAACTTTGCATCGTCGCTAGGATCGAGTGGCGTGGCAAGTTGAGTGGCTAACATCCTTTGGGAAATGATTGTGAAAAGCTAACACACATACACATGGTGGTGTACACTTGATGGTGTTGGCACATTTACAAAGGAGATGGGGTTGGAGTTGGTGTGGATCAACTTGGTGAAGAAACTCCACCGGTGCCCTACACAGAAAAGACAGTGTCTCACTGGGTGCACCGGACGTTGGCACTAGAAGTGTTCGGACGCTGCCAGGACACATTTGGTCAAGCTAACGCATGGTGACATAGGAGCTGGAGTGTGATCGGACGCTGGGCTGCGTCCGATCATGTGCGACCGGACACGTCCGGTCAAGGTCGGTACCTTACTATAAACGACCGGACGTTGGGGGTCTAGCGTCCGGTCAGTTGAAGCTGCTGCGTCCGGTCAGAAGATGACCGTTGAGATCGGAAGAATGCCGTTGAACGTAGGTGATACGTGGTTGTCATCGGGCGACCGGACACTAAGGTCCAGCATCCGGTCAACACGACTGGAGCATCCGGTCGACCCGACAGTTGCCCAGTGAAGGGGTAATGGCTAGTTTAGCCCTTGGGGCTATAAATAGAAGTGGCCTTCGGCAATGGCTAGTGCTGAGCACCTAAGGGGACTTAGTGTCCATGCTTGTGAGTGCTTGGGAGCCCTCCATCACACATATGCTTAATAGTGATCATTTGATTGTGTGAGTGAGCGATTCTAGTGCGAGTGCATCGTGAGGTTGCATCGAGTGGCACTAGGTGATCGAGTTGCAAGCCGGTGGTGCTTGTTACTCTTGGATGTTGCCACCTCCTAGATGGCTTGGTGGTGGTCTCCGTCGAAGCCCGCAAGAAGCTTGTGCGGCGCTCCGGAGAAGTGCTTGTGAGGGGCATTGTGCTCACCCCGCGGGAGCCACGAAGAGCAACTCTAGTAAAGCGTGTCATTGAGCTACCCTCACTCAAGGGGTAGGTTCTTGCGGCGCCCGACGTGCGGGCTTAGCGGGTGATGCTAATTAGCCGCCAAACCACCAAGTGAGCAGTCAACACAATGGGGACTAGCGTGTTGGCAAACACGTGAACCTCGGGAGAAAAATCATCGTGTCAACCTTGTTCTTCCTGTTGGTTTGCATCCCATTACACAAGCTTGCAATTACTTTTATACATATTAAGCTTGTGTAGTTGCTCTTGTAATTAGATAGCTTGTGTAGCTTGCTTACCTTCTTGCTTGTGTAGCATAGAAGTAGCTCCCTTGCGTGGCTAATTTGGTTTTAGTAACCTTGTTAGTCACATTGCTTAGTTTGTGTAGCTAAGTATTTGCGCTCTCTAATTAGGCATTGGTTGCCTTGTTATTGAGTATTGCTAGTGAGCTTAGTTAGCTTTGTGCTTTTGCTTACTAGCATGTGTAGGAGCTCCCTTGTTGCTTAAAGTACTAGTGGCATAGGTTTATGTAACCTTGCTCCTAGAATTGTTTAGGAGAGCTCTAGCTAGCCCGGCACCTTAGTTGCATAATTAGTATCTTTGCAAGGTGCTAGTGAATATATATAGAGGGGTGTAGTCTTGGCTAGATCAATAGTTTTAATTCCGCACTTGTTTCGGTTAGCCAACGTGATTAAGTTTCAAAAAGGACTATTCACCCCCCCCCCCTCTAGTCGCCATCTCGACCCTTTCAATGGTCTTTGACTCTGAGCTTTTGTAGGGTGGCATACAGGATTCTAGGAAAAACCCCAACATTTAGGCAGCAACTGCTAACCTAGGTTCCTGTCATCCCTAGCAGTGGTTGCAAGGAAGAACTGAGTGAAAAGCTTGCTCAAAAGAAAAAGCTAGGCGAGCAAAAGTGCACCGAGTGGTGGTACCAATGGCTAGGCCAGACCCTGCTTATAATGGCAGAGTGGTCAGTGGTCCTAGCATAGTCCACCAAGGTTCCTGCGCGGGCCGCTTCAAACGAATCGACCGAATTTTTCGTGCGTACAAGGCGAGCAATGTCCGAGGCCATTAACGACTAGTACGACTACAGGGAAAAGGTCCGACAAAAGTGCAAAAAAGAGTACGGGGAGACATGGGTCACGGCAGGTGTGAACCACAGGTGAACATGGAGCATGAAGTCACAGTGCAGTAATAACTCCAGAACAAGGACGGGTCAGTCGTGCGCAATACGACACGATGACTAAAGTTGTACCAACGCGACTGACTTAAAGATCGTATACTATGTGAGAGTCAGTCCACCGGAGAGAACCTAGTTAAACCTATTCCGGATGCTTAAATATAGCAATAGGGCTACTTATATACTTTGTAGTTAAATGCCCTAACTTTTTGCAAAAATAGGTTGTCAAAATTTTAGTTTAAAAAAAGAATTTCGAAGCTTTATTTTCTCATTTATGCCCTGATACCACCTGTGACAAAACCGCCCGAAACAACCCGCTTTCAAAGGCGCTCGTCTTCCACTAGACGCTAAGCACCTAGAAAGGGAGCTATATCAAACAGCTCCGTTGAGCACACCCCATGGAAGAACCCAAAAATCCATATTTTCCCATTAGGATCACAAATGAGAGAATAAAGCTCACAACTTTATAGCCATTTCTTACATCACTTTTCATGCAACATTAGAGTATAATACTTATTGTATATAACAGCGGAATATAATCATGTTATCAGAGTCTCAGTGGAGATAAAATCATTTAATGACAAGTTAATCTTTACCATGATGATCAGTTATATACGTTATAGCAGGTTATAAGTTTTCCATTGTAAAACATTTTGGGTGAAAGTTTCAAATAAACTCTATGTCTGCAACGTTAAGGAAATCCTCGCTGGGCCCACTAGGTGGTTTCCACACACAAGTGCCAGCTCCACATGTTCCTATCACCTGCAACAGGGTAGAATAAACCCTGAGTACTCATTTGTACTCCGCAAGGCTTACCCGTTAGGAGGAAAGAAAGACCCCAAGGATATGCAAGGCTATCTAGCTCGTGGGTTTTTTAATCTATAGGAAGCATTACTAAACGTATGTCATTATATTCAATTTTATTAGTAGTCATCATTAGTTCATTAACTAACCATTCTATGTAAGCATTTGTGCTACTTTCAAGCAGGTGGTAAGCAATCAGGACCATTTTACCATCTTTTATCTTTTAGTTCTTACTATGGTGCCACATTGTAGATAAGTCATACTAGATTACTCGATGATTCGTGAACCAATGTGCTCAGCTGGGTACCCCAAAACACATGCTCCGCTTGTACCCTAGGCACAAACAAGACCAACCCACCACTCTCCTATCAAGGGGTCTAGGTCCCCATCCAAACTTGGACTCCAAGCCCCCACACATGAGTCCCAGACTTAGTGCGGTGCTTAGACCTCCACCATACCCGCCTCCAATCAGTCGGTCCGGAAAGAGGCAGAACCCACGACAAGGGAGCAACGAGCCTTCCCTACTCCCATAAACAAGTATGTGCTCAGGATAATAAGTCTGTGACCTGACTAGAATCCAATACAACTGCCGGTCCTTAACCGACACAGGCAGAACAAGTGCGATCCAAGCCACACCCGAATGCCAAACCAAGTCCAGATCCAATGTACCATTCTGTCCGATCTCCAACTATCATTCATATATATTCCATGTGATAGTAATATAATAACCACAATAATATCTTTCCTATCTCTCGCGAGTGACAGGTAATCACTCGACTTCTATCGGAGTCCTATAGCATAGCAAACTACACGATCCTATCCTACTAGTAAGACTCATAGGATAAGAATATATATGCAAGTGGGTTTCATTCGATTCCTTAAACTTAATACACAAGTATAAAATAAAGTGTAGAATAATATGGGTTATGCATCGGGGCTTGTCTGGGTGAGATATAACTAAAAGTTAGCATTCCACTATGGCGGCACGATCACCAAGGCACCATCCTTTCTGCTACTCTGATCGACTCCATGATCCATCGTTGTTCCTATTATGACATACGTGGATGCAACGCAGAGACGTAATTAATCAAAGGCAACCGCAACTCTTAAACTATGTTTACCCCTCTCATGCTAGTGAGCTAGCTATAGTGACTAACGTACTGGGCCACATATCCTTGTTGTCGAACTAGGCGCTAATTTCCCACAATGTTTTAGTTATAAAATCCCTAGATGTTTCGGCATTTTATTGATTTAAACGTATAGGTATGAACTAGGGCTCATTTAGCTACCTTAGCAAACTAATTCCAACGAAGTTACAAAAATTATAGTGAACACCTAATAATGTTAGGCATCTACTGTAAAAATTTTAGGGCCAGTACTACTACCAATTCATCATAATTATTCCTATAAGTTTATGTTTTGACAATATTAAGTACCTCAAATTAATTATATAGCTCCTAAGAATATTATAAAACTATGTGGACAAAATATACTAGCAGACAGATAATGATTTTAGGAACCTAACAAAATTAGTTTCATAATTTTTGGATCTTTACACAAATTTATATTGAATTTACAAATTTACTCTAGAGACTAAATTGGAAAAGGCTTAGAAAACGAAAAAGGCTGGTGGCGACCGGGAGATTTGCAAAAATGGGACTCGAAGCATTGATCGTTTGTAGATTTGACACTGGACCCACATTGATAGACATAGATGGACCCACTTGTCATCCACCCGAGTGTCAACATAATCAAGGAGTCAATCTTTCGAGTGTCATTTTTGCAAATTTTTCGATGGCGACCTAATCGGCCTAGCAGCCCAGCGCGGGGGCGGCTACGCGCGCGTCGCGATGGCCCAGCGTGGCCCAAGACTAGAAGGCCTGCGTGCGCGCTCGTGTTTTGCAAAAGAACCCTCGGACGAATCGGTTATTATGTGGCACCTCCGATCACTATTGCACGAGAGACGTATTTTACATTAAGGACCTTGGAACCTATTGCCCTCGCAACGGGGCGGTCCCCGACGTACCCGCGCGCGGCGGCGCAGCACACCGGCAGCAACAGCGGTTACGCCAGACGAGCTGGACCCGCTGCGACAGGAATAAAGGGCCGACCACCATCTACGGCTAAACCCGCAAGCATGGATGGTGGTTGAAAACTCAGCGGTGTACTGCCGGGAGCGATAGTGGCAAGTGCCTTGCGGCGGCGGCACGGCCAATCCTACGAACCAACGCACTCATAGGGGAGTAGAGGTGGTGGAGAGGCATCAGTAGCTCACCTAGGTGCATGCCCCAAAGATGGTTGAAGCAGGGAAACGCTGTGGCAGGCTGGCCACGTGTGCCTGCACCGCGCGGTAGCGCTACGAGCGAGGCACTAGCGTGTCACCCTGCCACCAATGAACGCTCTGGACAAAACAACACGAGCACCGAATAGGGGGAATCAAACCGAGTTTAGAGCTACGATCAATCGAACTATTAACAGCCCTACAGGCGTTACCCGTAGTTTCCCAAGCACGGCTACGATTTTTGACCGACGATGATCCAATCGCCAAATTGGCCGACCACAATGCTCGTCTGCGCCTTGGTGAGGGTCAGGCTACTAGATAACCTCCTAGGCATCTTGCTGGCGCGAGGAATCAGACTGTGAAGCCTCGAGCAAGGTGAGTTAGGAAGGCGGGGAGTGCGGTGCCTAGGCCGTGGTCACGTCGAGAGAAAAGCATGAGGATGAGCGCAAGAGGTAGGGCGAGTTAAAGCGTGGCTCCAATCGATGGTGGCAGTGAGCTCGCGCACACAAGCGACAAGGCCAGGTGGTTGGCGCGACGCGCATAACTTGAAGTGGTAGGACCTGAACGAGGGTGCATCAGCGTCAGCTGGCGGCCAGGGTGGACAGGGAAAGCGTCACATCGCCACTGGAGCCGGAGCCGATGACCAAGATGCGACGACGTAGGATGGCTCGAGTGCTCGACGTGGTAGGTGGATTGAAAGGTGAGGCATGCGCCACGTCTACCGAGTCCAACCTACGCGATCACTGTATTCTCTGTGCGCGGCACCACGGCCAGCCGCCTAAGCACGACGTGCGCGCAGCAACGAGCCCAATTGCAGACGATGCGCGACCTCAACATTGTGCATGAGCTGAGCAATGGCAGCGGCCCGACCGTGGCCTGAGCCCCAGTGCCAGCAGCACTCCGTGCGCGGTGACCATGAGCCTGGGCCGAGCGGCTGCTACCGATGTCCTGCATGAGTTTTAAAGTGACGCAAAAATTGCTAACAATCACGATTGAGGTTCAACTAATTCCACGACTCTAAAGTTGATCTTATCCGCTATCTAACGAAGCAATCCGCACAACAAAAGGGCCACCCAAGAGAAAGATACATACATGCCAAGATGAGTTCATCCTCAAAGTTCCGATCCACGACAGAGCGTTGACACAGAGCTCGCAGCGCGTTCTAAAGAACTTAGGCAAATTTTTTTGAGATCCACGTGACACTCAACATGATTATAACCTACACCATTCTCGAGTGCTCACCTTGGGGCAACCAATAGTGCTCCAACATATAAAAATTAGTTAATCATTTTTGTTGGAATTTAATGTCGAAATGACATTGTCGGTTATCGTTACAGACTTAGAAATGACGAGTCCTGCTTGAACTAAACAACCTTTAGCGTTTTTGCCGTAATTTTTAAAGGGTCTAAACCTTGCCGGATTCAACTAACAATTGCACCATGACCTAGTCCATTCTTCGTACTAACTGGTAGGAGCAAGGTATTTAAGCACTATTTAACTATTTTTGCTCAATATAATTCACCAAAATAGTACTTCAAACATAAATTCAAGTGTTTGCCGACTTAACGAAAAGAGCTTATCTTAACATCAAGTTAGATTTTAGAGCTCCCAAAACACTAGTTAACAATATCTATTTTCTAAAAGTTAATATTGCATTTCCGTCTACTAAACTTGTACTTTAATTTTTATTTAAGTGCTAAATACAAGTTATGTTTTATTCTTGTTTATAGAAATTATTTTTCGTACCAAACAATTAAAACTACTTTTCCTATTTCTTGTTAGGATTTTCATTAGCGCATTTAAGTAAACTAACTCGTTATATTAATAGATCTATCTCTCAGACCATAATCTCAGTACTTAGCAAGCTCATAACACCATAAATATTAAAAAAATACAACACCCCCTCCGGTGCTTCTCCCAGGGATACCACCGGACAAATCTGGTGGGTCTGGGAGCTCTCTGGTCCGTGATCAGAGAGGTTTTCGTTGCATCGGGAAACTCCAGTGATGCACACCGGGTTATCTGATGACGCCATTCAAATTCCCCGTGTTAGGAAGAGTATGAACATTTATTCTAGTGTGGTAAGTGGGGGTACCACCGGAGATTTTTTATGAATACCCCGCTGCACAATTAACACCCCCAGCATGACCTCTTTCTCCTATGACTACCTATCCCAAGGCACCAAAAATTCAGGTGGTACTGAAAAATCAGCACCAAGTCACAACTTCGCAAGCATCTCAAATTTGATAACTCCAATATGTTCCAACATGAACATCGTCACCTTAGGCGTTGAGTTAGCTTTTCAAATACATTTTTCACTTGCATCTCGCCACATCACTGGGTCAAATGCATATGCACTTAGATAACTGTTTTGTGTTAGAGTTTCCCTCTTAATAGTACAAATATCTATCTAAACCCAACCACATACTCTATTGCGTCTCGATCGATGAAAATGAAAACCCCTAGCATATACCTTTGCATTCAGGCTTATTTTCACCTCTAGTGCACTAGTAGTTACTCAATTACCGAAACCAAATATAGGGCTTTCACTAGTGCTGATTGTTAGCCAAAGCTTGGAGATTTTAAGTAAGAAAAAGGAAAAGCATAATTACTCCAACTCTGGACATAAAAATGTACTTATCCTAATTCTCAATTATCTTCCATTGTTCCATTTTTTATTTGTCTAAAACCATTGTTGCCATATCTAAACATTTGTAGATCAAGAAGTGGCTCAAATCAGCCCGAAACACTTTCCTTCAAGTATCCTTCATACATAGATCAACCTGTCAAGGCTAAAGGTAAAAAGAAGGTGAAACCCATAAGGAAGAAGCAAGGGCGAAATAAAAAGTACATAGACATTTCAAATGTGCCACTTGATAGCCCCATGATGGGTACAACAAGCAAAATAGGACAACCTATTTAGCCCTGCAATGAGCACAAGAAGCAAAATAATGCTAAGCCAATGAATCTCAAACCATGAGAAAATGGTATAAATAATCCTCAAAATGAAATATATCAAAACTAAACATCGTCAGTGGACAAATCTAACAGAAGGGCCAAATAAGGAAGAAAAATTATATTTTAGGCCACATAGGTAAGTTTAAAACTGAAAAGATAAAAAAGGAAGTGGAACTTTTTTAGGGCAATGAAAAAAAATCTCTCTATGTTTTTCACCTCAAGTTTTAATTGGCTCAAAAGAAAAGGACAACCCACTAGAAAGAATCTGTCAACAGTAGCCCACGCGGAGGGGTGGTCGACATGGGATGGAAGAAGTCAAATTTAACTCCCTAAACTATCATGGTTGTCCGATTTTTCTCCCTGATCTACAGAAAATCAGTTTTTAACTCCAACTTTTGAAAACCGTTCACTTTGAACCCTGTCGGTTTTTATGATGGTTTTGCTGATGTGGCGCCACGTTAGAGGGGATAAATTAAACTAAGTTGAAAGTTCAAGGAGGTAAATCAGACTATAATATTTTTATAAAAATATCTAAAAATTAAGGAAAATAAATAAAAAACTATTCAAAAGTATTTTTACGTGTAAAATAATGTAATTAAAAATCCTAAACATGGTTTAATCTTGAAAGATCGTAGAAAATTTATTTTAACTCAAAAAATTATGAAACTTGTTTTAGATTTCTAAAATCATGCTCTATGTTATGGTGTTTAGCTTGAAATTGTTTGAATTTTAACGGGCTTATTTTGGTTCTTATTTTCTAGTAGAAGCTCTCGTATCCATTATAATTAGTCGATATTTATCATCTAAACTACACATAAGCACCCGTGAAGTATCGTCAAGCCTGTAGTGGGCACTGGTCACGTGCCCTAGATAATTTTTCAAAGTAGTTGTGTTTAAACTGCGTGGCTACATGCGCCATTTGTTTAATACATTTAATTAAATTTTAGAAACTACTCCCTCCGTTCCTTAATATAAGCCATATAGATTTCTAAAGAAAATTCCAAAATATAGGTATGTATCCGCTACCACATCGATTAGTTTGGAAACCTTCCCACCGTACATAGCACATGCCCCAACCAATCCCTTATATTTAGGAAGCAATCTGATTGAGAGAGCGAAGATGGTCTGATTTTCCTTTTTTCCTTGGTCTCACGTCATTTCCCAAGCCATGCGTTAATATTGGTGCTAAAAACTATATGGCTTATATTAAGAAACGGAGGGAGTATTAAATTTAATTAAGTTTTAGTGTAATGAAGTATGGAGCGTAACATGATAGAAAATCTAGATGCTAGGACATGGGTCATGATATTTGAACAAATAGAATCAAGTTCCATGAACAAGATATTTCAAGCTAGGCACCATAGCATAGAGCATGATTTTAGGGGGGGAATCTAAAACTAGTTTCATAATTTTTGAAGCTAAAATATTTTTTTCTAAGAGTGAACCAGGTTTTAGGATTTTTAGTTGTTATTATTTTTTCATATAAAAAATGTATTTTGATTTTTTTTGAATTTTTAGATATTTGTTATAAAATTATTTTTAGTTCGATTTATCTCCTCGAACTTTTAACTTAGTTTGATTTACCTTCTCTGACGTGGCGCCACATCAGCAACCACCATCAAAACTGCTTAGGGTGCAAAAGTGAATAATTTCTAGAGGATGAGGCGGGTTAAAAAACTGATTTGTAGATGGAGGAAAGTCGGACGACCGCAACAACAATGGGTAAATCGATCCTTTTTCGCATGGGATTGGCGTGTTTTCCCTGCTTAAGGTCTTGTTTGGATACGTATGCATTCATCTCAATCCACATGTGTTGAAGTGGATTAGAATGGAATTAAACTAAATTTCATTACAATCCACCCTAGTACATGTGGATTGAAGTGGATATACATGCATCCAAATAAGCCCTAATTTGGGTCTGGGCTTGTCATCAGAGGTCGGAACGACGGAACCCAATTCAGAGCTTGTTGGGCTTAATTGGGCCTGGCCCGGCACGGCCTATCTCAGGTACAGGGGCAATTGATGGCTGCGTACACGTACCCACCTCTTCCTCGCTTGCACGGGCATACACTCCTTTCATCTGACTTTTGGGATTACGTGTCATTAAAAAAGATCGTAATGTCCTGTGTGCTTTTGGAAAAGTTTAACGGTCTTCAGCGTCACTGTTCCAACTTTTTGTACCCTCCATGCTACTGCTGTCAGTTTGGGCTCTAATGTCGTTAAACTACAGGTGTGAAAAGTTGAAAATACCCTTAAGTCTAAATATGTCATTAATTTTTTTAGCATCTTAACGACTTCAAATGAAAAAACTCAAAACTAGAAAGTTGTAGATCTCATCGAGATCTATAATTTTCATATAAAAATTATCTTCATTTAATTCCGCAAAAAAAAGATATGATTTTTCTAAGATATATTAATCATATCAAATCATATTTTTTTGCGGAATTAAATAAAGATAATTTTTATATGAAAATTATAGATCTCGACGAGATCTACAACTTTCTAGTTTTGAGTTTTTTCATTTGAAGTCGTTAAGATGCTCAAAAAAATTAATGACATATTTAGATTTAAGGGTATTTTTGACTTTTCGCACCTCCAGTTTAATAGCGTTAGAGCCCAAACTGACGGTAGTGACATAAAGGACATAAAAAAATTAGAGGAATGACGTTGAAGACCGCTGATTTTTTTTTCAAAGACACACAGTACATAACGATTTTTTTTTTTAATGACACGCAACGAATTCCCCTCACTTTTCCATCGGGCAATTGTTTGTTACAGTTCCCACCGCTATTCCAAAACGGTACATGAAACCTTCATACTCCAGGGCAAATTCACGGCCTGCTGCTGCAACGCATCGCCGCCGAGCAGGACGCTGGGGTTACCGTGACAACCCGTACCCCTCCCTCTTGCCGGATCCCCACCTCCGCGTCTCTCCGTCTAGTTGGGGGCGGAGATCCGCGTCCAGGCGAGGTCTGCTCTGGTCATCTCCGGTGATCCTCCTCCCTCGCCCGTCAGTTCCCTTCGCTGGGCGCTCAGAGATCGGCGCCCTCCTCCCGTCCTCCCACGCTCGCGGGTATGCTTGTGCTAATCCCAGTGTAGCAGCGGTTCCTTTCTGTATAGATAGTTCCCGCAACAGTGCCAGCTTTGTTTGATCTTTTCCGTGATTCGGCTCAGTGAAATGGATGGAGATTTGATTTTTCTGATTCAGCCACTTACGATGTATAATTCGACCTTCAAGCATCACAGAAGCCAGAAACCGTTGAAGCAATTGGCCACGGCTAATCTGTAGCATAATCTTCTTTGGATTTGCCCACATGAGTTCAGTTTAATTTCAGTTCAGTTCAAGAACGTAACACGGATGGTGGTTGCAAAACCATTTTCTTCTTCAGCATAAAACACAAATTGGCTGATGCACTAGTGAACCCGGGGCTTGGTTTTGCTCTCAATTTCACCATATCTCCATTCAGATCCAGTTACTTGTGGGTTTGGTGCTGCTGCCTTGTGTTACCATTCTGATGTAGTCCAATCCATGATCCATTTAGCGCCTAGTCCTACTGGACTTGAAATGCTGCCTTAAAAATGCCCTCTCTTTTTTTTTTATTATGTGATGCTAAACTGCAAATTACTAGATCAAGGTGTGGATCTGTCTGTTTACCCTTCTGCTGTTATTTGCTCTGCAGGAACTAAGAGTAGTGTCGCTCAATGAATTTCCTCTACCGAACTACGCAGCCTGCAGCACCTGAGCTTCCAAGAATTTCAGAGCAAGATCAGCACAGGGATGCCTTACAAAAGCCGACTACGACACTGGAGGGTCTCATCGCGGACGATTCATACCAGCCCTCCTCCACCCACAGCGAAGATGGTGCTGCTAATAATGGGTCTAGGGATATCAGTGGGGATCCTTCATCTCTAGATTCGAAAAGCCTATTCCCACTGGGGACACATGCTGATGTCGCGGAGGATGAAGGATGGATAACAATTCCATGCGGTTCGGTGCCTTTGACTTGCTTGTTTCGTTTTTTGTTATATATCCTAAAGGCATAAACACACCGATGCTTTTTGTTAATCAGACTTAACTTATCTTTCATCAGCCAAGTGATCACTCCTTAGTCCTTATCTCCATCCTTGATCTGCATTGCATAAGTAAGGTTATATAGCTTTTTTTCCCTTTACTACTAACTAATTGACCATTAATTGTTTTCAGTGTGGAAGTGTAACCCTAACAGTTACCTGCTAAGTCCAATAATTTGTTTTCCTTGTGACATGCTACTGGTAGCTTCTTCATGCTAGTAAAACCATCTTAACATCTCAGCGAGTTAGTAACATCTACAATTTTCTTACAGAGGCACTTCCTGAATGTTTGAATGACATATCAGAAATGGTTCAGTTGCAGACTCTGGACCGTTCCTTCCTTTTCCCTGGTAAATGTGTTTTCCTTGTGACTTTAGTACAAGTTTCTGGTTCTATTGCATCTTAGTTATTACATATTTTCTGGAATTGACTTGGTTCAGTTATCAGGCGAGCAGGTTCATATACTGGTGTGCCTGTCAGCTTCTAAGCAAGATGTACAGGTTATATCCCCCTTTAGAATTGCTGCAGTGATGTCTAAGAATGGAAATTCTTTGCAAAACTCTACAAATAAACCTAGCCCTGTCAGTGCAAATGGTCATGATAATGGAGCAGCTGGAGAAAGTGGCTATCAGGATGTTGAACTCAATGGTGAAGCCTCTCCTTCAGAACATGATATTTTGGAGACTCAATCTCTCCTTCAGATGGAGTACCATAAGCAGCAGATCGAACATGTGTTGCGAAGATTTAGGGAATCCAATTTTTTTGTCCGGATTGCGGAGTCAGATGAGCCTCTCTGGTCCAAGAAAAGAGTAACTTCAGCTACGACGGCTGATGAACGATCAGATAACCAGGGAAATAGTAAGAGCTCAAAGAGTAATGTTTACAATACCATTTCTGATAAAGGGATTTTTGATGGTAGCACATCTGGGGGAGTCGCTCGAGATGTTGTCAAGTGTTATTCTCTGCAGAACGGAGACATAGTGGTATGTTTTGAAGGGTTCTTTTTAATTACTGTGTGACATTGTATACTACAACTTCTTGTACTGCATGACCAGTGGCCACTAGACATTGATGGGCATTGCATAAATAACTGCAAGTTTTGTGCTCCAACCTAAGCTTAGCCAAGCAGCAGGCACCTACTGGAAATTGACTTAAATCTGCTACTAACACCCTTCCCCAGACCCCGCACAGAGCGGGAGCTCTCTGCACTGGGTACTTGTCATTTTGATTTCTTTAGGCAACATTTCCTTTAAATGGCTTTACTAAATGGTGGGAAGTATAAATATCTTCCCACTTAATAAGGGCAAACATGTAAAGAACTTGCCACCTGATGCTATTGTAGACTGGAATTGCACATTTAATCAGTTTTAGCAATTTAGCAGCACTGATCAATCTTACTGATGTGTTCTGGAAACTTTTAAATACCACATTGCCTTCTATAAAGAGTTAAATGCACCATAGGTAATAGGTCCATTAACTTTTGCCTGTGTGTCACCTAGGTCCATGAACTTTGAAAGTGCAGTCTATAAACTAATTAGAGTAAATTTCAGAAAACTACACTGTAGGTAGAATAAATTTTGCAAAACTACACCACTTCTTGCAACCAATTTTGCAATACATTTATATTCTCATGCATCACAAAACTACACTTCTTAGAATTAATTCAAAGCAGTGTACTTTTTTCACTTCATATTGGTATTCCATATCGTGAAACTACATTTTTGTTTGGGCTTAAAAATTAAACGTGTAGTTCTGTGATATGTGAAACAACATGAAATGTGTAGTTACGTAGTATGCAATACAGTATTGTAATAGAAGTTC
The DNA here is from genome assembly GCF_019320115.1 of Miscanthus floridulus. Taxonomy (NCBI): domain Eukaryota; kingdom Viridiplantae; phylum Streptophyta; class Magnoliopsida; order Poales; family Poaceae; genus Miscanthus; species Miscanthus floridulus. The sequence goes on from NC_089593.1 coordinate 52,190,246, forward strand.
AGTTTGCAATTTTATTAAAAATGTTAGTTTAGCAATATAGAATGCCAATAGAAGTGTACTTTTGTTAAATTGATTCTTGTAGTTTTGTGATTGTTTTAGAAACTTATACCTTACTTTAGTTTTCTCAAATTTCTTAATTAATTAAGTCATTTTTGTAAAATCTATGTGAATCCTTCTATGCTACTACATACTCCTATGGAGTAATACATTAATATATTAGATGCAGAGAAAAGAATGATTTTTTAAATAAAAAAATAAACGTGTATAAGAAGTTAGTGGTGTTACTATTTGGCTATGTTTTTTTGTTGTAATTCTCGTTGGTTTAAATGCATGCTGATTTAGCAATGATGTTTTCTGGTGGAAGGATGCAGGTTGTTTTGCAAGTGAATGTTGGCGTTAACAAATTGGAAGATCCTGTGCTTGAAGTCCTTCAGTTTGAGAAAAGTATATCGAACAATTGTATGCCTCAGAATCTTGTGGATGGACTTTCTGACAGTAATAATGACCCATGTCAGGAGCTGCTTAGTTGGTTGCTCCCTTTAGATCGCACATTACCGCCTCGTTCTTTGGCACCCCCTACTCTCAATCCAAGTGTATCACACAAGCAATCTTATTCTGCTTCTGGTTCTCAAATATTCAACTTCAGAAGTTACTCCATGCCTTCAGCCTCTTCTGTTCAGACACCGAATAATATAAGACCACCACCAATATCTGAAAGTCAAGAATTTATGCCTGAAAAACCTGCAAAAACCCCAGACATTATAAATGATGGGCAGCTTTCGTTTAGAGGAGTTCCTTTAGAACCTGAACGGTATTCTGTACGTTGTGGTTTAGAAGGCGTGTATCTACCAGGGAAAAGATGGAGGAGAAAAGTTGAAATCATTCAACCCATTGAGGTTCATTCTTTTGCTGCAAAATGCACTGTAGAGAATCTTCTCTGCGTCACAGTAAAGGTGTGTGGAATATATCAAAACATCTATTCATTTTTCATTTTGTGAACTAATGTTCCAAAGATAATGTTTATATCATGAATTCCTGTTGCAGAATATTGCTCCTACTCATGCGAAAGATATAGTTGTATTCATTGACGCAATTACTATTGTATTTGAGGAGGCATCCAAAGGAGGTGCTCCTTTGTCATTACCAATTGCTAGTATTGAGGTTGGACATGGTCACAGCTTACCAAATCTAGCACTCAGGTATATGCAAGTTTTCTAATTGGTTCTGCTCATGATCTACCTGCTATTACAGCTTTATGTAAAGTTCAAGCACAACATGATTACAAGCAGAAGAAATTTGAGCGGAAAATACAGCAGGGGAGGCCCCCACTGTAAACTTTTTATTAAACAAAAAGAGCGGAAAATGCAAGCAGAAGAAATTTTATTCCCCTTGGAAAAATGCCAAAGCTAGCGGCTTAAGATACAAAATAAGCACATAAAATATAGCAACATGTTTCAGGGACCATAATTGATAACCCCCCCCCCCCCCCCCCCCCCCCCCCCACACACACACACACACTTCATTCCCTAAATTTCCACTTTTCTGCTTTTAAGAACTCAAAAATTAACTTCGTATGGTGGTGCTGAATTGTGGTTTCTTCAATGGTGGAGGGAACAAAGTCCACAAATGTTGTTTCTGTATCCAAGGTTCACTTTATTTGTCGTGTGCTTGTAATAAAGTGTGTGACAATTGTTTTAAGCATTCTACATTATTTCTTATCTTTCTAGGAGGGGCGAGGAGCACTCTTTTATTCTCAAGCCAGCAACTATGTCCTCAAGGGAACGGAAGACCAGTGGTTGTGCACCTCCGGCCTTGTCACTCCCAACGATGACCGGTGCTACTTTAAATACTCATACACCAAAGGTTGGTGAGCCATATGCTGATCTAAGCGACCAATATGCTGTACTGGTATCTTATCGCTGCAATTACACAGGTAAGCTATTGATAAAACAAATAGATTCTTCAAAACAGGAATGGAGTGGATTTTCTGATTAGCCCTTTTATCTTTGTAGAATCTAAACTTTTTTTCAAGCAAGCAACAAGCTGGCGACCCTCTGCAGCCAGCGATCTTATGATCTCTGTATCATGCGAACTGTCTTTACGAAATCCTAGTCTTGGTGCTCGAGTTCCTCAACTCCCCGTGCAGGTTATTGCAGTATCTCCTCACTTATTTTATGGAAATTCTCCAATTTATCACTATGATAATGATATATCATTTCCTGCAGATACTAACACTCGAAGCTACTAACATGACATCCGAAAACCTTACATTAAATGTCCTTGCTCCTGAAGCATCTGGTTCTTCTTCAGTTGTATCCTTAATCTCAGCCCCAACCATCCCAAATGGTTCTTTTGATGGTGTTAATGAGTCAGCAAAAAGATCTGGGCTGGGAAAACATGGAATTGGCTTTCGAAGATTGAATTCTGTCCTAGCTACATCTCCAAAAGAAGGTGATAATGGAGGAAATAGAATGAGTAATGCTTCAGGCTGTACTCATCTGTGGTTGCAAAGTGCAGTGCCCCTAGGGTATTGACCCTTACCTGTTTTCACTTACTTAAAAGAGTCAACTCACAACTGAGCTACCTATATTCCAAAACATTGAAGAATGACATTTGGTTGTGGTGAATGTGTCTAACAGGTGTGTTCCTCCCCGTTCAAGCACCACTGTCAAACTTGAGCTGCTTCCATTAAAAGATGGAATTATCACACTTGATACGCTGCAAATAACCGCAAGGGAGAAAGGTAATATTTTCATTTAAAAAACAAATCTGCAAAAAGAAGTGCTGATTTGGCAGCTAGATGTAGACTGTTACCAACACAGCAAGTGGTACTTTAGCAGCTAGACATAGAGTGGACACAGATTGTCAATTTTAAGAAAGGAGTTTGTTATTTGCGTCATCCTGGCTTGAAGTAATATATATATATATATATATATATATATATATATATATATATATATATATATATATATATATATTATCCTTTTAAGAATTGAGAAATGATTGCTGCCCTGCAGGCCTTGCTTACATACCGGAGCACTCCTTGGAGATACATGCCACATCTGGCATGTCATAGGATAGGAGAGCATCAAGAGGTATACTGTTCTGTATATTGGGGGCCTGGGATTCAGCCTGTTCAAATGAGTGGGAGACAACTAGGCCAAGCATGTTTTTGCTCATTTGTATTGGATGGACATAGGCGCTCACCTTGGAGCGAAGCTACTCCAGATATAACCGAAGGATGGTTGCTGCCTACATGGAGAAACGAGCACAATAGTATTCCATGTATCATAATTGTGTTACAAATCCATTCATTTCATAGTGAGGCCGGCAAGATACTGGTGTTGGTCTTCACAAAGGCTTATGAAATTTGTAATTTGTGTTGCTTAGTTTTGATGCCATTATTGTTGTTGTGGACTTGTGTTCATTTTGCCTTGAAGTGTGAATCCCACTCTCCGGGACGAAGCCAGAAAAAAAATTTAGGAAGGGCTGAACAAAAAAATAGAGGTTTTTTTATCTTCTCTTAACATTAGCTCCTTCTATCTAATACATATATGCATAAAATTTTAAAGGAAGGCTTAGGGGGCTCCACGTGCCCAGGGTCGGTAGGGGGGGGCTAGAGCCTCCCTAGCCTCACCGCTGGCTCTGTCGTTGCCCACTCATGTTGCTGAGTTGTACCATATACGGGCTCTGATATACTGGAGAATTAGAAACATGTGTATCATGTAGCCATTGCTCATCTTCATAATAGTATATAAGTTGCTCATGATTTTTAATCTTTGCCACACTTCTGTTAGATTTACTAATCTAGTTTTGCAACTCAGCCTCTTGAGTGTGGCACGCAGTATTCTTGGCAGGCAATGACCACACAGCTGCCCAGCTGGGTGCTAAGCTTTTGGTCTGAACAGTACTAGAAGCAGACTCCCAAATCATGGCCTGTTAAAGAGACCGGAAATATTGTTGAGGAAGGTTATAAAATTACAATAGGAAAGACAATACGTACCCTCCCTCCTAAAGTAAGTGACGTTTATTTACTTTTAAACTTCTGACTGTTGGTCTTATTCAATTTTTTATAAATAATAAAATAAATAAGTCATTATTAAAGCATTTCTAATGATAGAATAAGTCATGACAAAATAAATAATATTTATAAAAAATTAATAAGACAAATCGTCGTATCAGAAGTCTAGAAGTAAAAAATATCATTTATTTTGGGATGGAGTGAGTAGGCCTTTGTATAAGTTGATCAACTGCAAGATCGTTTAAAGCAATTGAATTTTAGCATTTTGATTATGTGAATCCAGGAGTAGTTCATTAGCAACACCAATGCACCACGGTAGCAACGCGGTGCCGCCGCCACCTAGCGCCCGTCTGCACGCCGGCGCACTCCTGGCCGGCCTCGCCCTCCGCGCGACGACCCCGGCGGCGGCGAGGCAGCTCCAAGCGCAGCTCCTCGTCCGGGGCCTCCCTCTCCCCGCCCGCGCCGCCGTCGCCCTCATAGCCTCGTCCCATTCTCCGCGCCACGCCCGCGCCGTCTTCGACAGCGCCGTCCCCGCCGCCTCCGAGAACGTCTACCTCTGGACCGCCACCATCGCCGCTTACGCCAGGCACGCCTCGTCCTCGCCGTCGGCGGCCGAGCAGGCGCTCGCGCTGTTCCGGCTCATGCTCCGGCGCGGCGTCCCTCGCCCGAACGCCTTCACGGCGAGCTCCGTGGTCAGGTGCTGCTCGGCGCTGCGGGCCGTTCGAGTGGGGATCCAGGTGCACGGGTTCTTGGTCAATGCCGGACTCGGACGCGCTGCGCACGTGGCCGCCGCGTTGGTTGACATGTACGGCAACCTTGGCCGGGTAGCGGATGCGAGGAGGGTGTTCGACGAAATGCCTACCGCAAGCGTGGTGCTGGGGAATACCATGGTGGCGTGCTACGTCAGGGCAGGGGATGTGGAGGCTGGGCGGGTTGTGTTTGACAGGATGGTGGAAAGGGACCCAATCTCTTGGAACACGCTGATGATGGGGTACTTGCGGCAGGGGGAAGCAGGTGTGGCAAGGGAGTTGTTTGAAGAGATGCCGGAGAGGAATGTGAACAGCTGGAACATGGTGATTGCCGCATGCTCGCAGGAGGGGCCCTGGGCTGATGCGCTTGCAGTGTTCAATGGGATGCGCCTCGCAAGGTTCCAACCTGATCCCACGACGATGGCTGTGCTGATGTCCGCCTGTGCACAGCTTGGTTCTCTGTCAGTTGCAAGTCAGGTGCATGGGATTTTGAGGAAAGGCTGTGTCGAAATGAACTTCCATGTCCTGAATTCGTTGATCGACATGTATGCTAAATGTGGTAGTGTCAGCCAAGCTCATTTGTTGTTTGTTGAGACATGTCTAAAGGACACAGTGTCTTACAATGTGATGATCTGTGCTTTTGCACACCATGGACATGGCAGGGATGCACTTCAGATCTTTAATGAGATGGCTAAGGAAGGGTTGCAGCCAGATGCGGTCACTTTTCTTGGCGTTTTGTCAGCTTGTGCTCATGCTGGACTAGTTCATGATGGAAAGTTCTACTTTGAATCTATGAGAACAAATTATGCAATTGAGCAATCCCCAGATCACTATGCGTGCATGGTGGATCTCTATGGCCGAGCTGGACTCATTGAGGAAGCATACCAATTAGCACGGTCAATGCCAATGAAACCGCATGCAGGTGTCTGGGGAGCCTTGATCAATGCCTGCAGGAAGCATTGCAATGTTAAAGTTGGTAAGGTTGCGGCGAGAGAACTCATTGCTATTGAACCTGGGAATCCTGGAACCTATGTACTCCTTGCCAACACATTGGCTCGTGGTCAGCAATGGGATTTTGTTGAGACTGTGTGGCAATCAATGAGAGGAAAGGGAATTGAGAAAACGGCAGGGTGCAGTTGGCTTGAAGTGGAAAATGTTGTTCATGAGTTCTTGATGGGGGAGTCCAGCCACCCTAATTCCGATGAGATTTACAGTATCCTTGAGCATCTATATCTGCAACTGACTTAAGTTTGGTCTTTTGCTGTAAAGGAGTCTAGAGACTAGAGGTGATCATTTCTTATGTTGGATGCCTCCATATGCAGTGTCAGGGTGTACAAAGAAATTTGTATCTGTCAATTTTAACAAGTAGGAGTCTGAGATGTTGAAGGCTGTGACTTGAAATGTAAACTTCTGGGAGCAGCTGCATCAAGGATGGTTTCATTTCATAATGACTGAAGACACAATGCAATGTACTTCAAAATGTGGCAAATCGTGGTATTCTGCAGAATCCATGACACAGAAGAACAAAACCAAGTCAAGGTATGATGCTGTGATATAATTGTATTTATTGTGCCTAATTTATGTCAGAACTGCACATTCTTACTTGTTTGGATCCAGGGAAGTCCCTATCACATCGGACGTTCGGATACTAATTTGGAGAACTAAACATGAGTTAATTATAAAACTAATTGTACAGATGGAGACTAATTTGCGAGACGAATCTATTAAGCCTAATTAACCCATCATTAGCACATGTTTACTGTAGCACCACGTTGTCAAATCATGGACTAATTAGGCTTAATAGATTCGTCTCATAAATTAATCTCCATATGTGCAATTAGTTTTATAATTAGTCTATGTTTAATACTCTAAATTAGTGTCCAAACATCCAATGTGACAAGGACTTAAAAATTAGTCCCTAGAATCAAACACCCCCTAAGTTTCCAAAATAAAGCTGCATTGCAGAAAATATTTTATCATCTGAGTGAGCAGATCAGCAGAAAGGCCACTTGTTCTTCCACTAAAACATTTGAAAGTGCAATCAAGCCTTAATTGTGGGTTTTAGTGATAATGACAACGCAATTAAAGAACTAATGAGATTTATCAAGATGACAAGTAGAGAATTTATATTTGAGGATGCTACACGGAACAAAGGAGTCCCCAATTACAAATGTAGATGGCTTCAAACTCAAAGGAGGTTTAAATTCTTTTATATATTGAATTTGAGTATAGAAAAAGTCGTGCTATAAAGGGGGCATAATGCTTAAGTTAATATGTGCTACCAAGTGCTCAAACAACCATAAGCATCCTTAGATTCACTGCCAAGACAGTCTGCACTTCACTATTACCCTTGCTGTCTTGCATGGTGCGAGCTCTGACTCGCCCGACCCCTTGGGTGCGAGCTCCGGCTCGCCCGACACCATGGTCGTAGGCTCCGGCTCGTTCGACCCTTTGGTCGCAGGCTACGTCTCGCCCGGCCCTTTGGTCGCGGGCTCCGGCTTGCCCGGCCCTTTGGTCACGGGCTCCGGCTCGCCCGACCCTAAGGTCGCGGGCTCCGTCTCGCTCGATCCTTTGGTCGCAGGCTCCGGATCGCCCGACCCTTTGGTCGCGGGCTCCGGCTCGCCCGACCCCAAGGTCGCGGGCTCCGGCTTGCCCGACCCTTTGGTCGCGTCCTTGTCTCGCCCGACCTCTTGGGTGCAGTGTCCGTTCCGTTGAGGGCTGGAGGTAAATCTACCTTTTCCTTTCCTCGTCAACGGCTATCTGCGATTTAAAGTGACCGTTGGAGGCTAGGGGGTATATATATCTTTCCCCTTCCTTTCCAACGGTAACCAACCGGCTGTCTTCTTCCTCACTTCAGCATGACAAAACAGAGCAGGAGCTCTCTCTCTCTCACTCCATTGTTGACCTCAAGCCCCCAAGCAAATACATTGATTTCCCCATCAATCCTTGAGGGAAAAGGGTCCAAAACTCGAATAGAGAGTAGCTCCATTGATTCCTAAACTCTAAAGAGCACTTCGTTCACGTCTTAGCCGGTGGTTGTGTTTGTTACTTTTGGAACTTGGCTCCTAGCCGGCTAGAGCATTGCTCGGTGAGCTTGCCAAGTTTGTGGCAGCACTGGGAGGTTTGTAACCACCTCTTGCAGCGATTAAAATCACCCCTCATCTCAAGAGTTCACTCTCTTGACTTGAGAACGAGGTAGGGTTGCAAATCTCTAAGCCTTAGTGGTATACCTCAACAATGTGGACATAGGCAAGCCTTGGTGGGAGCTGAACCATGGGATAAATCCTTGTGTCGTCTTGTGCTTGTGTTGCTACACTTATGTTCTTGTTGTTGTTGAGGTGATCTCTAGAGTTTGAGGCCGATCGGTGTTCCCACCACTTTTAGCTGTCGATCTGTGATCTACTACTCTGCAGGAAGTTAAGAAATTTATCCAATCTAAATTTCGTTGGGTAGATTTTAAACTGTGAACTAATCTCTCCTGCAGGTGCGGCAGTGCCGCGCTCACAGAGCGGCAGTGCCACAGGTGAATTTGGCTTCGGTTTAAGTTGAATTTTTACAGGCCTATTCACCCCCCTCTAGGCGTTCTAGCGATCCTACAACATTGTAGAGAGATTGATTAATAGGGACTAGCACTCAGTGCTTCGGATTTCTTGATTTTATCTTGGCACAACTATTGAGGTCTAAATAGAAGAAATTTTGGCACTACAAACATGATTATTTCTTGAGTTCAGTCTCTCATAGATGCATTCAAACTTCTGGTAACTTTACTTTTTTTCCTCTATATCTTTTGTTTGCAGCATTACATTTGTGACATCGAACTAGTGGAATATTGTTTTCTGTTGCTGTAAGCAGATGCTCTGCAACAGAACTTTACATAGCAACAGCATGGTCAGGACATCATGGTTCTCTCTAAAATGTTCAGACATTTTAAACATGTGGAAATTACATAGTGATGTCTCTCTTTCCAGGTACTCCATTGCTAGTCAAGGCCTTCTTTTCGGTTGCAAGATGGAGCACACCATATCCAAGTTTGGTATCAGATCTACCTCCTCTGTGAGATGATCCGCGTCAATGGCATGGGCTGGCAATCGAACAAGTTTGGCAATATGCTGAGCAACCAATGTGCGGGATTTTCCATGGCCTGATGCCGTGCAAGAGCAGGGTTTTCCATGAGTCCATGCAGAGCAGAGCTGAACATCCTGGAGCGGCGAAGCTTCCCCTATCCACTAAAACTCCAGACGATAACATAATGGCCGCAGTCGATTAGTCTTGTTGCCGCAGAAAACTTGGCGTGGACGCAAATTGACGGCATCAAGGAGGCAGTGGTGACCGGTGGACGGTGGTGCTTGGATCTTTGGTGTCAGTGGCCGCTGGGCTTCAGCGAGCCATGCTTTTGCAATCTTATTATTTCGAAGGACACTTAGCTTTGTACAACTCTATGTATTTTGTGCTCACACCTATTCAAGTCTCTTACACAGCTTGGACAACTTCGAGCTGTTCGCGTTTTGTTTCCTTTTTCATCTGAGAACTGCTGGCGATTATAGCGACACTAATGTGATTAGCAAATAGCAACATGGAACCATCTGACTCCGAGGCTTGCCTCGAGATTCGCGTGCGACAAGACTAGGGACCATCTGGGCTGTTAAATCAGGCTTGCGCTGTCGATTGGGCCCGGCCCAAGGAGCCCGTAGTGCCATGTAACTTGTTCGGCCCACTAGGGTTTTGGGTGGTATATAAACGCTGCCCTCGCGACCTAGCACCACTCCCAGCAACCCCTCACAGAAGCGGCGGCGGCGGAGCAAGAGGAGGCGAAGGCGAGGGCGCGAGGGAGGGAGAGGAGCACCAGCCATGGTGCACGTGAACTTCTATCGCAACTGTAAGCCCGCGCCGATGATCTCCTCCCCTACTCCTCTTTGTTCGTTGCGCTTCGTTCCCGTTTCATTTTCGTTGCGGGGGCGCCGTGATCTGGTGCCCAACTGGGGGCGCATAGGCCTATTTCGTCGAGTTCTTAGGTAGTTGGCTCTACCTGACCTTGGTAGAGCTTGCTGAAGGTTGCCGTTTGGAGCACCTATGGTTTTGTCTCGGTTTGAGTTCCTACCTGCGCCGTGGTTTGCGAGGCGAGGCGGAACTCGGTGGATATAGCGTGTCCACTGCTCTTGGTGTCAGTCGATCTGATCTGAGGTTTGTAGAGCGACCTGATTCATGGAAAGTGATTATAAGTGGTGGCTAGCTTTGTCTGAGATGAGGGAGTCCAATTCTCTTGTTTTCCTATGTGCAGTAAATTTGAATGAGATGAGCGAGTCCAATTTTCTTGTTTGCCCATGTGGAGTAAAAATGGTATATGTTTGTGTACATCACCAGGGTTCCTGCTAGGCTTGTGTAAACCCTTCAGAAATTTCTATCACTATTGTCTATAGGTTTTTGGCACCCGGTGGTGTTTGTTCAACAAATAAATTATTGGGGTTGTGTCACCTGATTCTTTAGTATGGTCCATGCTGCTGTCATATGTAACTGCCAAAATTAAGCATTCTATGTTAGTTCACCATGGAACTTGATATTTGTTCAATATCATGTTCCATTTTGTAATTAAAATTGCTTATTTGTGCATTTTCTAGCTTGTTTCTCAAATGGTTACTTAGTGCTCTTTAATCTGTTCATTGTGGTTGAAAAGGATATCTGGCAACTAGCTGTCCATTTATTTCTAGTTTTTTTCCCTTAAGCTTTTTCATATGTTTCATGAATATCCCTAGTTATGTTTATGGTGAACGGCTTCTTTATGCAGATGGTAAAACATTCAAGAAACCAAGGCGTCCTTATGAGAAGGAGCGTCTTGATGCTGAACTGAAGCTGGTCGGTGAGTATGGGCTGAGGTGCAAGCGTGAGCTCTGGAGGGTCCAGTATGCACTGAGCAGGATCCGTAATGCTGCAAGGCACTTGCTCACCCTTGATGAGAAGAACCCCCGCCGTATCTTTGAGGGTGAGGCGCTTCTCCGCCGCATGAACCGCTATGGGCTGCTCGCTGAGGGTCAGAACAAGCTTGATTATGTCCTTGCCCTTACTGCTGAGAACTTCCTTGCAAGGCGCCTTCAAACACTTGTCTTCAAGGCTGGCATGGCCAAGTCCATTCACCATGCTCGTGTCTTGATCAAGCAGCGTCACATCAGGTATGCTTACGTGTCTGCTTGTAATAAAATTCTTTTTGGTAGTGTTTATCTGAAAACCAGGTTTTCAGTGGAAGGGCCTGATGATAAGAATATGCAAGTTATCTCAACAGTACTCTTTTGATGCAAAAAAAAATCTCTGAAACCTGTTTTGCCCTTTTAATATATATATGAGTAGGAAGTAGCAATGATACTGGGTTATGTCTAATAAATGGTTGTCAGTGATTACTCACATATCTTGCTTGTCATTTCATGATTTCTTTGTTCCCTGCTTGCCTCTGTAAATGCTTGTGCCAATTCAGTACTGGATTATATTGCCTATGGATTATCTTTCTCAAAACAGCACATAGTTTTAGCTTATCTTTTAAGTTCATTGCATCATTGGCTGTCCCCTGAATGTTTTCTTTGGTTTGTAATGATTTGGTACTCTCATTTCACGCAATAATTAGAACAATAGTTTTGAAGCCTATATCTGTGTTTCTCTTAAGCTGTTTCTGAAACTTCGAAGTACTAGTGATATAACTTTTTTGAATGTATTATTTTGTATAGATTAGATTAGCATGGTTAGCTGTCCTGAATATTTCTAAACTGTGATGTTAAAGCGGATGTCAATGTTTCTTTCAAACTGTTCCTTGAATGAAATTTCTGTTTGTGGAACCTTGCAGGGTTGGCAGGCAAATTGTCAATGTCCCATCATTCATGGTGAGGGTGGAGTCTGAGAAGCACATTGACTTTTCACTGTCAAGCCCGTTCGGTGGAGGCCCTGCAGGCAGGGTGAAGAGAAAGAACCAGAAGAAGGCAAGTGGTGGTGGCGGCGATGGTGGTGATGAGGATGAGGAGTGAGGATGCACAAGTAGCATTACCCAATATGATATTATCTAGTTTTCATAAACATGTTCGTATCATGAGTACTTAGCTGCGTGACCTGATGCTCAGTCTCCTGCGCTGACTCTGCGTCATGGATGGTTATCATTTTATCTTGTGGTGTTATTAGCCTATACTTAGCTGCTATGTTTGGAGATGTTTAATCCTGTGGTTGGTTTTTGACTTAAGCTCTGTTGCTATTAAGCTGTTTCTGTTTTATTTCGGCCAATGATTTGCTGAAACATGGTTCATAATCTGCCTCAGTTGCCTTTGCTTGTATTGATCGGGGTATATAGGGAGAGTATTAACGACTGGTTTGTGAACATTTGATGTCACCATACTTATGCGTCGGGTTTTTTTTGGCCATGGAAGTAGAACTTCATTACTCAGAAACAGCTGCCAAATCATTGTCGTTACCATGCTGGCTAAGGTTTTTTTTAACATGGAAGTAGAACTTCATTACTCAGGGACAGCGGCCAAATCATTGTCCAACAAAGTCTGAACACAATTTGGAATGCAGTCTAGAACTGAGTCTGCACATGGACCAAGGCCCTGCTCTAGCGAATACGCTGATAAGTCAGCTAATGCTGTTTTATTGTGAAGCTGATGCTGTTTTATTGTGAAAGAAATATTGTACCATAGCTGATAAGCTAGACCGATAAGTTTCGCTGTGCTTGGATCAACACCAATTGAATTGACTGCATGAACCACTACAGTGCGTCAGTCTCCAAAACAATTCTCTGAATACCCAATTCAGCTGCTCGCTGGACGGCTTGCAGGCATGCAACGACCTCAGCATGCATCGGCTCAAGGACCTTCCCCAATCTGCCATGTCCAGAACTGATCAGCACACCATCATCATTCCGGACTACAACCCCCCCCCCCCCCCCCCCCCCCCACACCCCCACCCCCCCAGCATTCGCTTGCTCGTATACGATCGTGGATTATAAGCTGGAACAGTATTTTTCTCTCACACCAAACCAGCCAGCAGTAAATAATCCACGATCGTTTACGGCCTGCCGAACAGGCGGTCAAGCTCCCTGAAAGCCCCATCACAATTGAGTTCTCCATATTGCTCACAGGTTTTGTTCTGCATCTTTCCAGAGAAGTGCATTCTTCCGGATACGTTCTAATGATCTGCGCTATCTGTAAAGTACTCCTCGGCCTCTCTCCTTCTCGCACAGCACACCTTTCACCCCACCAGAGATATAGCAATATATGATCACTGATCTCTGAATTTCAGTTTTAAGCTTCAAAATTTTCTCCCCCACCTCCTTAACTGATTCCGCAGACATCATATCAGCCCTAGTGGATTCCATCTGCAGTTCGCCCCATAGCCAACGTACCTGCTTGCACTTGAAAAACAAGTGTCCGCCATCCTCATCCAATCAATTGCACATAACGCATTTTGTGTCTAGTTTCATGCCCTGTCAGCATCTCCAGCAGTATCCCAAAATCAGGACCCCATTTAGATTTGGGTGCCCAACCTCATTTTTGTTGGCCTAACAAATTTCTTCCACTCCAGCGGTAGCCCCCAAGAATCCATATAAGGAGACAATGACATGGGGGACCCATGCGTCATTGAGTCAAACCTTTCTTCGGCCCCGTTTGCTTGGAGAAATTTTGGAGGAATCTAGAGGAATTTGTGTGAGGAAAACACTGTTCCGGATGAAAAAATAAGCGGATTAAGCCGGGTTTAAGTGCACGCGAACGGGACCTTCCTCTCCACACACAGGGCAGGGCCAAGCAGAGTGAGCTGGGCGGCGAGCAGGCCGGCGTTGCTCCCACATGACGGAGGGAGGGGAGGCGGGGCTGCTCCGACGTGGCGGAGGGAGGTGGAGGGAGTCGCGAGCAGGTGTTGCCGCGTTCGCGAGCCACCGGGAAGGGAGGAGACGCCGCATCCATGCAAGCCCTGCACCGCCGGCCACCGGAAAGGAAGGACGCCGCATCCGCGAGGGCCTTGCGCCATCGGCCATCGGGATGGGATGAGCCGCCGCGTACGCGCGGTCCCTATGCCACCGGCCATTAGGAAGGGACGAGCTGCCGCATCCACACAGGCCCCTGCGCCTCCGGCCATCGGGAAGGAGGGAGCCGCCGCGTCCGCACGACCCCTGCACCATCGGCCATCGAGAAGGGGTCCTTGCCACGTCCGTGCAGGATCTGCGTCGCCGAGCATCGAGAAGGGAGGTCGCCGAGGAGGAGAACGGAGACCGCCGTCGCATTGGAGCGAGGGCCAAGAAGTTTCGTACGATCGTGGGAGAGGCAACGTAGGATGGGGATGTGGGGTGAGCCCCCCATTCTCCCATAGGGATGGGGTCTGGAGGTGGATTTGGGCGCCCACTGTGGTAGAACCATCTAATCTGATGCCTCCCAGGAGTGCTTGTCTTCCATTAGACACTAAGCACTCATGGAAGAACACCAAATTGCACGGTCCTGTCGGACACACCCCAAAGGAGAACCCGAAAATCCACATTTTTCCATCAGGATCACAAATAAGAGAATAAAGCTTACATCATTCTTAACCATTTCTTACCTCACTTTTAATACAACATCATAGTATAATATTTATTGTTATAACAGCGGAATGTAATCATATTATCAGAGTTATGAACAATTTAATTGAACAGTGAAATATAAACATGTGATCAGAATTACAACGAAAATAAATATCTATTCACGAAATGCTGAAGCATTGATATATAAATTATGAGAACAGATTATAAAACTTCCACTTAATAAAATATTTGGTGAGAGTTATAAATAAAAACTATGATCGCAACGTAGAGGAAATCCTCTCTGAGCCCACTAGGAGGAATCCACACAATCGTAGGGCCATGACAACCTTGATTGTCCAATTGATCTCCATTATCATGACCTAACTTAATTGTATCTGCAAAATACACGTTAGTCATAGTAATCTTGTATTGTCATTAATCACCGAAACCCAACTAGGGGCCTAGATGCTTTCAATCTCCCCCTTTTTGGTGATTGTTGATAATAACACCTCGAGTATGTGAAAGAGTGAGGTTTTTGACGGGCTTGATTTATATAAGCTTTTGTCAATAAGAACAAAAGTGTTAGTCAAGCTTATATGACCCAAGCCAACACAATGTACTCAAAGGATATGAATTAAGCAAGAGTACAAGTAAAGCTCATTTGCATCGGAGTATAAACGTGGAAGCAAGGGCAAATGAGCATAACACAAGTGATATGACATATAAATAATGCAAAGTAGAGAGCACACATGTCATATATCACAATCACGTAGATATCACTATCACATAGATATAATAATATGCATGAAAGTAACACACAAATGCATAAAAGTAATAGTGTATCACACAGATAAAACTCCAAATGTATATAATAAGCTAATACTAGATAACTAGCTCCTCCTAAACGTCGTTCCCCCTGAGTCTACATACTCAAACCCTCTCCCCCTTTGGCGTCAAACACCAAACCATAAGGGGCGGTCGGCAGGGCTGCAGCAGATGAGCCGGGCGCTGAAGTACATGGAGCGAGATGAAACTGAGTGCCATCATCATCTGACCCTAAGCTCTGAACTAACTGACCCTCTGTGGCTGGCAATGTCTCTGAAGCGGTCTGGGTCTAAGCTGGGGCAGGTGCTGCCTGTGATGCTGCTGGAACGTCTGTCATAGGATCTGACGAGGCGACAGATGAGGGGAGCCTCTGAGTAGTCACAGCGACTGGGGCTGCTGTAGAAGGACCGGCGGTTTGCATATGAGGCAGTGTAGGCATGCCGATCAACTCGCTGAAAGATGCTCCAAGACTCTTGGAGACTGACATATCATGCACGAATAGCGAGGGTGACTGCTCTGGTGAGAAGCCCGTGTGATATGGAGTGAACTGCGGGGCTACCACTGGTGAGGACAACCACTGGGACACCTGAACTATAGGTGAAGCAAACTGAGCTGGAGGCTATCCCTAACTCTGAAGCCCACTGGGCTGTACAGCTGGAGTCATCGAAGTGGTGGCTGGCTGAGCAAGCTGGGGCGAAGGCTGTGGCAATGGGGCCCCAAGTGCTATCACTACATGCTGCATAAATCCCATAAGCTGTTGCTGCATGAGTAACTACTAGTGATGCATCTGCTGTTGCTGCTGCTAGAGGAGCTACTGCTGCTGGAGGAGCTGCTGCTGCCGCTGGAACTCGTCCTGACGAGCCTAAAACTGTGTGAAGTTGGCAGCCGTCTTCTGAGCCTGACGTGCCTGATCCTACTGTATCCTCTCAAGAATAGCAATCAACGCGGGGTCCGTCTACGGTGCAGGTGGAGCTGAGCTAGAACTGCCGGCCTCTACATTGTGTCTGCGTGGAGGCATCTGAGGAATCGGCTAATAGTCATCATCCGAACTGTCACTAGACTCGGTCATCTCTTGCTGTGCCTCAAGCTGCTCCTCCTCAGTGGCGGCAATGCCTCTAATGATCTCGTCCTGCTGAGCTGCTGACTCTAGAATATCTAGACGATGACTGGGCTGAGCGAGTGCCTGTGGTGTGCTGTGCCTGATCCTCTATGCCATGTTATATGCTAGAAACTCAGTAGTGGCACCTCTATATTCTGCAACCATCTTAGGGGTCTAAACCTGCACAGACTGAAGCATTAGGAAAGTGATCCAATGTGCATATGGAAGCTGTCTACGATCCTTGAAGCCCTCAGCTATAGTATCCTCCATCTCTGATAGAAGGAGGTCTCAAATGTCGAACATGGTCTGCTACATCAGGGCATTAAGGAGCCAGAGCTACAAGCGAGTCAGACCCTCTCTATAACCCAACATGAGAAGTAGTGTCATCCTAATAATAGCCTCTAGTACTCGAGCTATAGGAGTCAAGTCACTGGGGTTCCTCCTCGACCCCTCACCAAAGGGCTCCTTGAAGCAATGGCGCACAAGATCAGTAGGGGGCACCAACCCTCCATGAGGACGCCTAAGAGGCTCCTGCTGTCCATAACATACCTCATGCAATTTGACAGGCTGATCCTATAACCTTAGTATCTCCTGGGCCCTGAAACTCATCACCTTGTAGTCTCTGCCGTTGAATGCAAAGTGTATGAAGTTGCGATGCGGATCAACGTAGAGTGAAGCATAAAACTACCGAACCCAAGATGGTACATAAACTCCTATCCGGCCAATCAGATCTGTGAGCCCCGACAAATATGATAAGTAGGGGCAGATGTGCTTTCTAGCTGCTGCCACAATAGACTCTATACTATAGACTCTTTGAGATCTGAACACTGCCCCACTGTTGAGATAAGCATTGTAGAAATCCTCCTGCAGTGGCATGTAGAACCCGTCTGCTGCTCTCTCATCCCTCCCCGGAGGGAACCACACATCGAACTCAATAAATCTCAGCTGGCGAACCTGTCTGGCTATGGTGGCCCTCATGTTAAGGTGAACCACTAGAGGTGGACCCTATGGTCTAGGCAGTGAGCGTGAGCCCCTGCGCTGTGTAGCTAGCCTTAGTGACTGTAGCACTAGTACGACCAGAGCAGCATAGCTGGGGTGCCGGCTCGGTCTCCTTGGTCTGCTGGCCCTCCTGAGTCTCCTAAGCTGGCTGAGGCTCTGCTAGTGGGGGCTACTGTTGTGGCTCCTGCTGGGACTCCCTCTGACGCTAAGGCTCCTCAATAGCCAGACGACGTCCTGCCATCATGATAGTCCTAGGTGGACTACCATGAAATCACTCAATCTCCCTCAGTCTGCCCTGAGCATCGGGTGCCAGATAATCTGCTATGATGACTCCACTACGGGCACCTCCTCTCTCGGCATGCTCTACGGCCTCAGCGACTGCTGCTGCTCTTGCTGTCTCTATGTCAGGGTACTTGCGCTTCTTGGATGTCACCTGCTTCGTTGCCTTGCCTTTTGACCCTACAGGCTGGCAAGGCCGGGGCCTCCGGTCGTCATCTCCTGGACCACCACCAACGTTCTTCGTGCGAGTCATCTGATCTGACAAGAGGATGAACTGCCACTAATGAAGATCAACTACCAAACTGACACTCTCGAGGCTTGGCCTCGATCCTTACTCGCGAGCTTGGCTCTGAGTTGACTGCCAACTGCCACAAGAACCTTAACGGCACCAACTCGTTGTACGATGGAATAGATGGATATACAAATAAATACAATATATCTAATAGATGCGAAAAACCTAGGAAGCAAGCAATGTAGGTGCAAAATTGAGACGATAGGCATGCTACCTGACGATCAGCAATCCGGGAAAAGAAGAGACGTCATGCGGGGAACCTCAGAACTGACTAGGGTTAGGGTTTTTGAAGCTCTACGAAGAATCGGCCGGGGATAAGCGACAATGTGACGAAGATAGGGTTGCTGCGCTGAAGCTAGGTGAAAAGATGAATCGGCAGAAAAAGGGCCTTACCGGTGCGGAGGCAGGGCTAGATCATGGCAGATCGGCGTGGTGGAGCTGCTCGCTGGGACTCGGCTTCGACGACGCTGGATCATGAGAGGCGCGCGGGAGCAGAGGACAGTGATGGTGACGCGCGGTGGCTTGAGCGCGTGAGGAGGCTCGTTGGTGTGCATGGCTAGCGAGGGCGTGAAGCAGGGGTGGACGGTGGTGGCGCGCAGCTGTAGTGGATGGCAGCACGTGGAGCTGCTCGGCGGCATTGGCGCGGGAGGCGCGTGGCGAGCTGCGGCGACATCGGCGGTTAGGGCACGGGATAGGCCGGTGGCGGAATAGGCCAGCAATGGTACAGTCGATTGATTAAATAGGTCCCCCCAACGCGACAAGAAAGGAAATAGAAAAGAGTCCTGAAGCCACACGAGATCCACTGACTGGACGCTCCGGTGGTAGCGACCGGACGCTACCACCCAGCGTCCAGTCGATTCTAGAGAGGTCCAATTCCTCTAGAATCGCGACCGGATGCGTCTAGTGGTCCATGACCGGACGTAGGCAGGGTCCGGTCAGTATAGCCTATTCCTTCTTCAAACAACCGAATGCTGGATCCCTTCCTAACCGGACGCACAAACGCAGCGTCTGGTCACTCCTTCACCAGCAGTTCACCTCCTGTGAACTGACCGGACGCTGGACAGCAGCATCCGATGTAGCGTCCGGTGCACCTTTTCCAGCAAATCTTCAAAGTTCCTTCACGCTGTCTGTTCCCAATCAAGTTCCAACTTGAATAAGATCCAAATAAACACCAATTGGGACTGATGTGAGTGACCTCTCTCAAACCCTCATATTTTCAAAATATTTTGCCTTAGGCTATAATTCTTTTTAGGAAAATAGGCAATAAGGGGGCATGAACGAAAGGACAAAGCAACATTCATGCATATGCAATACTTGTAAGTAAATCTAGTTGCTTATCAAGTTTGATCCAAGGTTAAGCTTCTTCACACGTTTTTCGGCGGTTATCTTAACCATGTTCGACAAGCCCTATATGCATTGCCAAAAATTAAACATGTTGTATATTATAATGAATGCAAGGGACAACACAAGCTCAATTTTTAGTGAAGTTACTAAAATCAAGTACATTGAGCTCATTTCACAATCTACAAAATGTAGCCTCATCTAGCGGTTTAGTGAAGATATCCGCTAATTGATCTTCGGTTCTTACACCTTCTAGTGATATATCATTTTTAGCAACATGATCTCTTAGAAAGTGATGGTGGATATCTATGTGCTTGGTGCGAGAGTGTTGAACTAGATTATTTGCAAGTTTTACCGCACTTTCATTATCGCACAAAAGAGGTACCTTTTCTAGAACTACACCATAGTCTAGCAAAGTTTGTTTCATGTATAATATTTGTGCACAACAACCACCCGTGGCAATGTATTATGCTTCGACGATGGACAAAGCCACACTATTTTGTTTCTTGGAGGACCAAGACACAAGTGATCTACCAAGCAAATGGCACTCTCCGGATGTGCTCTTTCTATCCACTTTGCATCTAGCATAATCCGAATCGGAATAGCCAACTAATTCAAATATAGCTCCTTTGGGATACCAAAGACCAATGCTTGGTGTGTGCTTAAGATACCTAAGGATTCTTTTTATGGCAATTAAATGTGTTTCCTTAGGACTAGCTTGAAATCTAGCACACATACACACACTAAACATGATGTCGGGCCTAGATGCGGTTAAATATAACAAGCTACCAATCATAGAACGGTAGAGAGTTTGATCAACCGGGTTATCTCCCTCATCTAGGTCGAGATGTCCATTGGTAGGCATTGGTGTCTTGATTGGCTTATATTCATACATCTTGAATCTCTTAAGAAGATCTTTTATGTATTTCTCTTGAGAGATGAAGATGCCTTCTTTCGTTTGCTTGACTTGAAAACCAAGAAAGAATGTAAGCTCACCAATCATTGACATCTCGAACTCCTTCGACATCAATTCATCAAATTCTTTGCATAAGTCTTCATTTGATGATCCAAAGATGATATCATCAATATATACTTGACAAATGAAGATATGCCCATCAAGCTTCTTGGTGAATAGTGTGGTGTTGACCTTCCCAATGGTGAAGCCCTTCTCAATCAGGAAGTCCCGAAGACGCTCATACCAAGCTCTTGGGGCTTGCTTAAGCCCATATAGTGCCTTGGACAACCTATAAACATGATTAGGATATCTAGGGTCTTCAAACCCGGGAGGTTGATCAACATAGACTAGTTCATTAATAAAGCCATTTAAAAATGCACTTTTCATATCCATTTGATGTAGTTTCATTTCATAATGTGAAGCATATGCAAGAAGGATACAGATGGCTTCTAATCTTGCAACCGGTGCAATGGTCTCTCAAAAATCCAAACCTTCAACTTGAGAGAACCCCTTTGTAACTAGTCTTGCCTTATTCCTCACAACAACACCTTGATCATCTTGCTTGTTGCGGAACACCCACTTCGTTCCAATGACTCTTATACCTTTTGGTCGCTCTTCAAGAGTCCAAACTTCATTGCGAGTGAAGTTGTTCAACTCTTCATGCATGGCATTAATCCAATCTGGATCTTTAAGAGCTTCTTCTATCTTGGTAGGCTCATAGCAAGAGACAAAAGAGTGATGAGCAATAAATGAAGTAAGTTTTTGAGATCGAGTCATTACTCCCTTTGATGGACTCCCTATGATGAAATCTTATGGATGATCTTGTAGGAGAGGTGTATTTCTTCTATTGACCACTTGAGGAGGAGGTTGTGGAGCATCAACATCTTATGCTTGTACCTAAAAGTGCATCTAGCCCTTTAGTGGGTTTTGGATGATTGAATGACAACGTGATTAAAGAACTAACCCATTTGCTAAGTGTGGACAGGTAATAGGTTATCTCACAGGTACTTAATTAAAGCCAAAATAATGTGTTGTTGTATAAACAATCTAGTTCAAGCACAAGACAACAATGCAAATGGAATTCATGTAAATGCTTGTTTATTGTGGGATTTCCATGTACTATGTGAAAGCAAGCTCGTGAGTATTAGTTAATGAGACATAAGGGATTGCATATGGAATGGTCTCATATTTGAAGCTTGCTAAATTGAAATAAAAAAGATAACAATACATATGAAAGGATGATTCAACACAAGATGTGACTTAATGGCTTGAGATGGTGAAGATAGCAAGGAAAGGCTTCGAGGTACTAAGCAAGGGTGAAGGGCAAGCGACGGCTTGGCGGCCGAAGAACCTAGCTAGGGTAAAGAAGAAAGTACTTGCATTTAGTTGAGGTACTAATCAAGCTAAGATGGTCATATTGATGTGAAGGATCAAATCTATATTGGACAAGTTGATTAAAGTGACTTGATGCATTTGAAGTTATTCATATTTGATGAATGGAATCAAGTCACGTGCTCAAGATGGCTATGCTCAAGTGACAAGATCAATATTGACATGTTGGCACCCTCACTTGATGAAGATTGAAAGACACGGCATCAATTTAAAGAAGATCAACTCAAAAGGTTTAATTTCGTTTTTCTTTTGATCTTGAGTTAATAGGTATGCCGTACTATTAAGAGGGATGCAAGTTTAGGTGGTCTGAGGAAGATAGAGTGCTCAAGCATAATAATTAAATCAAAAGAGAGACACTCTAGCACTTCACGAGCACAAAGAATAATTTTCTATGACTGTCGGTGTCGGAAGTCCCGACGTAAGCCGGAACTCCCGACAGTCGGAAGTCATGACTCTTGCTGGAAGTGCTGACTCCTAGTCACTGCCTATGCGATGACTGTGGACGTCGGAAGTCCCGACGTGAGTCGGAACTCCTGACAGTCGGAAGTCCCGACCCAAGCTGGGAGTCCCGGCATCGATGGTTCTACTGACCTGCTGACTGTGCACGTCGGAAGTCCCGACGTTCGTCGGAAGTTCCGACCATCGAAAGTCCCGACGTTCGTCGGAAGTTCTGACGTTGGCTGTCTTGAGTGGACTTTGACCTCGCATGAACAGTGTTTTCTTCATACGTCGGAAGTCCCAAGATCTGCGTCGGAACTCCCGACGTAGATCTGAACGGTTAGATTTTGCCTTGGAGTATATATACCCCTCTCCTCCTTTCTAACCGTTGCCCACTCATTTCATTGCAACAAACACTCGGCCAAAACAGCCCCAAGCATTCTAGGCTCCCCTCTCTTCACTCCTTTGCTTCCAACTTTGATTCCCAAAGGGTTTGAGTGATTGGAGAGTGGATTGAGTGAGAAAAACACTTTGAGCAAGCTTGAGCACTTGATTTCTTCGTCAAGCCGGTTTGATTTGCATTTATTACTCTTGGGGATTTTCCCCTAGCCGGCTAGACGTCGCCTAAGAGCTTCCATCTTGTGGAAGAGCCTTGGGAAGTTTGTATTACCCTTGATTTCTAGTGAAGAAACTCAAGTGACCTTTGTGGTATCCTTGAGTGAGGCAAGGAGGTGGAAGAGACTCCGACCAAAGTGGTCACCTCAACAACGAGGACGTAGGAGCTCCTTTGTGGGGTTGCCGAACCTCGGGATAAATTCTTGTCTCCCGCGTGCTTGTTGTTGTTGTGATTTGCTCGAAATTACTTGTATTTGGTTGTCTCCCTCTCTCTAGCTATTTCTTAGGGTTTGGGCCTCAATCTACGGAGTGGTGGCTTATCAACGTCAAGAGAGTGACCCAACACCTTACCTTACCACTAGGAAGTGGGTTTGTAAGTTATCGGCATCACAAAGTTCATTTTAGCACTTGTAGTTCATTTCCCGTAGGGATCGGAAGTGCTGACAGTTTGCGTTGGAAGTTCTGACCCAAACTGTCAGGACTTCTGACACGTCGGAAGTTCTGACCCAAATGTCGGGACTTCTGACACGTCGGAAGTTCTGACCCAAACTGTCGGGACTTCCGACATTAACTAACTAGTGCATTTTGATTCAACTCTTTGGTTGCTGTTGTTTGGCTCCCTAGGTTTATCTAGTATCTTTTATATACTTTGTGGCTAACTTATGAGGGGTTGTATTACTTTGATTTAGAGTTTCCATTTTGAAAACTCCTATTACTAATCGTTTCCGCTTTTAAAGGTGTTGATTTTTCAGAAATGCCTATTCACCCCCCTCTAGGCGACATCCTAGATCCTTTTAATTGGTATCAGAGCGAGGTTCTCATCTAAAGCTTCACCGCCGTGAGAAAAGGATGTCGACGCCTATCGAGTTAGAGCCGATGCTTCTCCAAAATGATGGTTCAAACTTTCTACCTTGGTCAATTCATGTACTCAATGCTTTTAGAAAGATTAGCCCTCTTGTTGAGCATATTGTGTTTGCAAGCATACCTCTTCCTATAGTTGATTGGAGCAACTATAAGAATTTATCAAAAGAGGAAGAAATATGCGTGCAACTCAATGCTCAAGCTATTAATATCATTTTGAGTACATTGAGTGCAGAGGTTCAAGATGAGGCAATATTCAATGGACAACCACCTCCGGAGAGTGCTCATCTCATTTGGACCAAACTCATTGAGTTAAATGGAAAATCCAAATGCGATGATGCACTTGAGGTCGAGTCAATGGAAAATATGTCCATTATGTCTTCATGCAGCGAAGAAGCCTCACAAGATCTCAAGAGCGCCGAGCCAGAGCAAGAGGTGCAAGCCGAGGTGACTACGATGTCTGCAAGCGCATGCCGGACGTGTCCGGTATCCCTACCAGACACGTTCGGTATGGCCGAGGCAGTCAGACAGCAGACAGTCTGTGATGATGAGGCTTAAGCCCGGTGGCGGCCAAGTGATGAGTCAACCTCAGTATCTCATGATACTCATCACTTGTGTCTCATGGCCAAGAAAAGCAAGAAGAAGGCTAGCAAGAAAGATCAAGCCAAGGAGATAGCACGAGTAGATGATCAAGAAGAGAGTGATATTGAAATTGAAGATAGCTACACTCTTGATCATCTAAGCAACAAAGACAAGCTCATTCTCATGAAGCTAGTTGAGAAGAATGATGAGCTAGAGGAAGAGAATGAGAAACAAGAGCAATCTCTTCAAAATCAAGAAAAGTTTCTCATCTCCAAATTGCAAGAGCTAAAGGGCATAAATGAGAGGTATGAAAAATTATCAATTGAGCATGCTTTAGTTACTAACTCCTCTTCTAGTGTTTCACAACTAGAGAAGGAAAACTTTGAGCTCAAGGCAAAATTAGATGAACTCTCAAGCAAATATAATGTGCTACAAGCAAACTATGTTCATCTCAAGTGCTCTCATGAAGAATTAGTAGAATCAAGCATCATGCTTGAGGTGGCTCATGAGGTCATGATTACAACGGTAAAATCATCTCAACCTCCTACTCACACACTCACTTGTACACAATCTCAATTGAATATTTCTTGTGCTAATGAGTGTGCTTCTCAAGCAAGCCAATCTTCGATTGAGCAAAAATTTATAGAAAACATAAAGCTCAAAGAAGAGGTGAAAAGATTAAAGAAAGATGTGATTCGATTGAAGGGTAAGGAGAAAGCACAACCTTCTCAAGATAACCGTGATAACATTGTGAAGAAGCTTGAGAAGGGTTCAAACCTTGCTTCCTTCAAAACCCAATAAAGGAATCACATTTCAAGCAAGGCCAACACAACCAAGAGCAAGAAACATAGAAAAAATATGTGCTATGGTTGTGGATTGTATGGACATGAGTGGGCTATGTGTCCACATAAGAATTGGGCCGACAAGGTTGAAGCCGCCACTCAAAAGGCTTCAATCAAGGAGGTCAAGCAAGTGAAGAGTGATGGACAAAGCGCTTATCTCATGAGCAAGAAATTGGGGGCATCCTACCAAGAAGTGCCCAATATATCAAGAGTCAAGAAAGGAAGCCCAAGTTGCAACAAGAAGATGCTATGGATGCAATGAGATGGGCCACAAGGTTGATGGATGTCCATACAAACAAAACAAGTATAGAGCAAACAAAGGTCGCATATGCTATGCTTGTGGAAGAAAGGGGCATCTAAGCTATGATTGCCCAAATGGTAACATCCCTAAGCCGAACACATTTGTTTATGATAATATGCTTAGGAAGACCACAAATAGAATTAGCACTAGCAAGGTGATGTGTTCACCACAAACTAGTACTAAGGCCATTTGGGTGCCTAAGCACTTGTTGACTAACCCAAAAGGACCCAACAAGAGTTGGATACCAAAATGTGCTTAGGTTGATAATGTAGGTACTTGGTGGTGAGATGAAAGCTTCGGGGTGGTTGAGCAAGCAAATTGAAAATATTCACTCAATCTATCAATCAATTATTATCATAATCTCATATATGGTTGACCCGAAGATAAATCAATGACCATATTGTTTACTTCATCTCTACCATTGGTAACAAGTACCTAAAAACCTTATAGGATAGGCACTTTGTGTTTAGTGCTCAATGGCTCACAAATAAGCATATTTGTGAAATAATCGGAAGTGACTAATTAGTTTCATTTAATAATTATCATGTTTGCCATGTGATGCTTTTAATGGCTCTCTAGTAGAGCAATGCATTTGTTCAGATGCAGGCATACAAGAAGTACTAGAGCTAAAATGAAGAATTACAAGCAGCGCTTCAATTGTTTCTGTCCTGCACCTACCGGACATGTCCGGTATGGCCAGGGCAGAAAGGAAAAGTGTTTATGTTCTTCACATGCCGGACGTGTCCGGTATGTCTACCGGACGTGTCTGGTATGGCAGGAACTAGAGCACTAATTGGGATGCAATTGAGGTTTGATCCATATGATTTCATATATCCTTAATTTGCTCAGAAGCTTGTGATCTATCAAACCTAAGTGGGTTGTGAGTATGTCTCAATGAAATTTAAATATGGCAAATTACTTTGTGTGGGTCAAAATAGAAAATTGACTCCCAAATTCTTAAAAGAATAAAGTACTTGTTGAAAGTCATTCAAATTACTTGTGGTACTTATTTAGGGGGAGCTCAGTTTCTATTTTGCACCATTGTGGACTAACAAATTTATCTAGCATTACTTGTAGTCCTTTAGATGAAAATTGATTTCATATATGGTATGATTATTTGACAAGTAAGGTCAACATGATGTTGTAATACCATGTATTATCTCAGTGGTGATACTGTGGACTAACAAATTTATCTAGTATTATTTGTAGTCCTTTGGATGAAAATTGATTTCATATATGGTATGATTATTTGACAAGTGAGGTCAACATGATGTTGTCATGCCATGTATTATCTCAGTGGTGATATTGTGGGCTCAAGGCAAAGGTATGTATTTACATATATGCATTGTAAGTGCATCTAAGGCCCTTTATATGCTAGTGTGTGCATTAGTGTGATATATGATAGATGTTTTTCAAAATCCCTAACTAGCATGTGTAGGTGGTGTGTTTTTTGAAAATCATGTGGTTTTTGGGTCTTTGTGACCTAGTTATGTCATATTGTGATTATTGCTACCCTTGGTTGATTATTTGCCTAATCACATGTGACATGGTTCTCTCAAATCCATAAAAATCCCTATGTTCGTCTAAAATCTCTCTCAAGTTTTTGAAAATCATAAATTTGCCAAATATTCGAAAAAGAGAAAATCAATTCTTGGCTAATTCATGTCCCCTAAGTGAGAATCCTAAGCCTATTTCAATTGATGCAAATATTATGCCTAGGAAGGTTTGTTATTGTACCTTATTGGTTAGTATTGCAAAAATTCCGCTATTCATACTAAGGTTATGTCTAAGTATGTTGCATCTAACATGAGAGGACCCAAACTAGTTTGGGGTACCATCGAAAAGTAGATGATTGTTTGTAGGTACCATGGCATTGGAGACTTGATTTAATGGAATTATTATTGTTCATCTTATGTTGAGTCAAGTATTGAAGCCTAGTGCAATTCTATCCCAATGCCAAGTCAAAATTGAGTGAAGTCCATATGCTATCAACATACAAATGTCATATTCAAGTTGTGGAAATTTATTGATATATTTGAAGGCCTGCAAATAAGTGGAGTTGAAGCTTGCAAAGATGATCATAAGCTATCAAGGTATATCTCTTGTTGATCAAAGTTTATTTGGGTGCATATGAGTTAATTGAATTGGATATATATGCATATGTTGCTTGCTATGAGATGTTTGAATGGATTAAATGCTTAAGTAATCAAGTTTGAAGTTGGTTTGATTGGATATGTTCATAAGATTTCTTCTAGTAAGTGGTTTGAATGGACATATGTCTTGTGAGAGTATTCAAACAAGTTAATTTCAAGTTTGGTTCAATTTAAAGAAAAATAGCTCAATTATTGAAATCTGTCAAATATTGAAAATCTGAGCTAGCAGTGATCATAGACATGTTTGAGTAATCAAATCTATTTGTATTGGCTTGAAATTTGGACTGCATGCTCTACACTTATGGTATTAGTTGCTGTGCAAATTTTATGAGATTTGGATAAGTGATACTTCAGATTTGGAGTAGATCTTGTCAGCTATAGTGCAACAGTTTTCAGCATGTAGCGGTGTGGAAAGATGTAAAATCTGGTAGCAATATATAAGTCAAAAGAAGCTCAAATTTTTACAGCTACTATAAGACTTAGTGTGTCACATCTTCACCAAATTTCATGGTTTTTGGATATGTACTTTGGGAGATATGATTTATTCTTTGAAGAGTACAGAATCTGCCAGGAAAGTGACAATTATTGGATTGATCAAAAGTCACTTAGATTCAAAGGTCCTCAAATTAGAATCATATCTATAAGTGATTGAGGTACCTATGTTTTGGTTTTGGTTTGAGATAGAAGCATTACAAATGATGAGTACAAGACAATTTGTTTGAAGAGTGTATCTAGTACACATTTGGTACTCAAGCTAGAGATCAAGACCAAGATCAAGATTAAGATGGAGTTTAAGTTCTAGTGATAATTGGAGATCTTTTGATAGAAAGAAAAGGACTTAAACAAGTAGAAAGAAAAGGACTTAAAGAAGAATTCAAAGTTATTCATCAAATTAAGTCCAGCAATATGGATCAATCAAACAAAATCTTTCAAGTGGATCAAGTGATTTTCTTTTAAGTTATTTCAAGTAAGTATCAAGGATGGTTCTTTGGAGAGAAGTCACTTCGCCCTAGGCTTGGATGGCTAAAATGAAAGTGGTAATCTAAAGGGACATTTGAGGTACCTGGTTGAAGAAAATCAAGAGATTGGTCTAGAAAGCAAGCAACACCCAAAAGAGAACAAGTCATAAAATTTCAAGTGATATCATGAAATTTCAAGTGGTATTACAAGTGGTGCATCTTTTAGTACTCTCAAGCAAGCAATGATCAAAGAAGAAGCAAGCCAACCACAACAAGAAGAGTGCACTTGATCATTAGTGATTCTCAATTCATATGGGTGAAGAATAGGAATTCAAAGAATTGGTATCTATTGGTCTTCACCAAGCTTATAATTGGACTTCATGGTGCTATTGGAGAAATGAATTGAAATCTATATGACTATCTTCCTCTCCAATATAGCAAAGGTATCATTGTATTATGCATGATCATTTTTCATCCCTTACTAATATGCAGTTAGTGCATATAGTACATGCTTATAGGATCATGCATTACAAATGAAAATTTTTAGACTCATAGAATACCACTATTGCTTGAATGATTATATAATCTAGTGGTTAGTGTATGAGTTTGTTCATGAGCTAGTAAACCAATGTACTTGATCTATTTTGAATTGCAAACAAGTGACAAGTACAACCTCTTTAAGATGGCAAAGGGGGAGAGTTTAATACAAAGGGAGAGATTAGTACAAAGTTTGAACCTTAAGCACCCTTTGTGCTTTGTGTGATAGCTTGTAGCCCCTTTGTCCTTAGTATATCGTTGTTGGACCTTTGTGGTGATAGATGACAAAGGGGGAGAGAGACTGATTAAAGCTTCAGGATAGTTTCATTCGCTTATCTTTGTACCTGAAGATATGTACTGCAGGCTGTCGTTTCTTGTTGTTGAGCTTCATTGATGTATCTTGGATTTGAGATAGATTGTATCATGTGAGAGATGAGACTTACTTATGCTTTATCTATGTATCTCTTGAAGACATGATCTTTATTTATATTTTAGTGGCTTGTGGGCTTGAGAAAATGCATAATGAGTGCTATGTGTGAATTATATGTGTTATATTTATTTTCATAAGGACTATGCATGCTAGAATGAAAATATTTGATGTGATGCCTTTATATTTATTCTTTTGTGATATATCTTGTCATATGCATCATGGTTTCACTTTGTCACACACACATGCACCCCACGGATGCAATGATTTAGGGGGAGTCTCCTATATGTTTTAGTATGTGCAATTCATATTTAAGGTCATTTTGTGAATTCTAATCATAAGCACATATTAAGGGAGAGCCTCTCATAAATCATTGAACCCAAAAGTTTAAATGTTTATATCATTTTGTAAGCTTTATCAAGTTGTCATCAATCACCAAAAAGGGGGAAATTGAAAGTGCATCTAGCCCTTTAGTGGGTTTTGGATGATTGAATGACAACGTGATTAAAGAACTAACCCATTTGCTAAGTGTGGACAGGTAATAGGTTATCTCACAGGTACTTAATTAAAGCCAAAATGATGTGTTGTTGTATAAACAATCTAGTTCAAGCACAAGACAACAATGCAAATGGAATTCATGCAAATGCTTATTTATTGTGGGATTTCCATGTACTATGTGAAAGCAAGCTCGTGAGTATTAGTTAATGAGACATAAGGGATTGCATATGGAATAGTCTCATATTTGAAGCTTGCTAAATTGAAATGAAAAAGATAACAATACATATGAATGAATGATTCAACACAAGATGTGACTTAATGGCTTGAGATGGTGAAGATAGCAAGGAAAGGCTTCGAGGTACTAAGCAAGGGTGAAGGGCAAGCGACGGCTTGGCGGCCGAAGAACCTAGCTAGGGTGAAGAAGAAAGTACTTGCATTTAGTTGAGGTACTAATCAAGCTAAGATGGTCATATTGATGTGAAGGATCAAATCTATATTGGACAAGTTGATTAAAGTGACTTGATGCATTTGGAGTTATTCATATTTGATGAATGGAATCAAGTCACGTGCTCAAGATGGCTATGCTCAAGTGACAAGATCAATATTGACATGTTGGCACCCTCACTTGATGAAGATTGACAGACACGGCATCAATTTAAAGAAGATCAACTCAAAAGGTTTAATTTCGTTTTTCTTTTGATCTTGAGTTAATAGGTATGCCGTACTATTAAGAGGGATGCAAGTTTAGGTGGTCTGAGGAAGATAGAGTGCTCAAGCATAATAATTAAATCAAAAGAGAGACACTCTAGCACTTCACGAGCACAAAGAATAATTTTCTATAACTGTCGGTGTCGGAAGTCCCGACGTAAGCCGGAACTCCCGACAGTCGGAAGTCATGACTCTTGCCGGAAGTGCTGACTCCTAGTCACTGCCTGTGCGATGACTGTGGACGTCGGAAGTCCCGACGTGAGTCGGAACTCCTGACAGTCGGAAGTCCCGACCCAAGCCGGGAGTCCCAGCATCGATGGTTCTACTGACCTGCTGACTGTGCACGTCGGAAGTCCCGACATTCGTCGGAAGTTCTGACCGTCGGAAGTCCCGACGTTTGTCGGAAGTTCCGACGTTGGCTGTCTCGAGTGGACTTTGACCTCACATGAATAGTGTTTTCTTCATATGTCGGAAGTCCTGAGATCTATGTCGGAACTCCCGACGTAGATCTGAACGGTTAGATTTTGCCTTGGAGTATATATACCCCTCTCCTCCTTTCTAACCGTTGCCCACTCATTTCATTGCAACAAACACTCGGCCAAAATAGCCCCAAGCATTCTAGGCTCCCCTCTCTTCACTCCTTTGCTTCCAACTTTGATTCCCAAAGGGTTTGAGTGATTGTAGAGTGGATTGAGTAAGAAAAACACTTTGAGCAAGCTTGAGCACTTAATTTCTTCGTCAAGCCGGTTTGATTTGCATTTGTTACTCTTGGGGATTTTCCCCTAGCCGGCTAGACGTCGCCTAAGAGCTTCCATCTTGTGGAAGAGCCTTGGTAAGTTTGTATTACCCTTGATTTCTAGTGAAGAAACTCAAGTGACCTTTGTGGTATCCTTGAGTGAGGCAAGGAGGTGGAAGAGACTCCGACCAAAGTGGTCACCTCAACAACAAGGACGTAGGAGCTCCTTTGTGGGGCTGCCGAACCTTGGGATAAATTCTTGTCTCCCGCGTGCTTGTTGTTGTTGTGATTTGCTCGAAATTACTTGTATTTGGTTGTCTCCCTCTCTCTAGCTATTTCTTAGGATTTGGGCCTCGATCTACGGAGTGGTGGCTTATCAACGTCAAGAGAGTGACCCAACACCTTACCTTACCACTAGGAAGTGGGTTTGTAAGTTATCGGCATCACAAAGTTCATTTTAGCACTTGTAGTTCATTTCCCGTAGGGATCGGAAGTGCTGACAGTTTGCGTTGGAAGTTCTGACCCAAACTGTCAGGACTTCTGACACGTCAGAAGTTCTGACCCAAACGTCGGGACTTCTGACACGTCGGAAGTTCTGACCCAAACTGTCAGGACTTCCGACATTAACTAACTAGTGCATTTTAATTCAACTCTTTGGTTGCTATTGTTTGGCTCCCTAGGTTTATCTAGTATCTTTTATATACTTTGTGGCTAACTTGTGAGGGGTTGTATTACTTTGATTTGGAGTTTCCATTTTGGAAACTCCTATTACTAATCGTTTCCGCTTTTAAAGGTGTTGATTTTTTAGAAACGCCTATTCACCCCCCTCTAGGCGACATCCTAGATCCTTTCAGTACCACCATTTGCTCATGGGATATATGAGTATCTTCATTTTCTACTCTCCCATCTTTCTCACCATCTTGTGGCACACTTGATGAAGAAAGTTGATCAATGACTTGTACATCATCTTCATTATCTTTTGGCTTGATGTCTCCCACCGGAATATTTTTCATAGCCTCCCTCAATGGTTCATCACCTATATCATCAAGATTCTCATGTGCTCCTTAGGAGCCATTAGATTCATCAAATTCCACATCATATGTTTCTTCAACCAAGCCGATGGCATGATTAAATACTCTATATGCTTTAGACTTTGATGAGTAACCAACAAGAAAACCAATATCACAACATCTTTGGAACTTCCCTAGGTGTTGCCACTTCTTATAGATGTAACATTTTCAACCAAACATCCTAAAGAAGGAGACATCCGGCTTCTTTCCATTGAGCAACTCATAAGGTGTCTTACCAAGGAACTTTTGAAGGAATAGGCGGTTGGATGCATAGCATATGATGTTGATTGCTTCCGCCCATAGAGCTTTGAGGGTGTTGTACTCATCTAGCATTGTCCTTGCAATAGTGATCAAGGTCCGGTTCTTCCTCTCAACTACACCATTTTGTTGATGAGTATAAGTTGCGTAGACTTCATGCTTGATCCTAACTTTATCACAATAGGCTTCAATGTTTGTGTTGTCAAATTCTTTGCCATTGTCACTTCTTATCTTCTTGAGCTTCACTTCAAATTCATTTTGAGCTCTCTTAGCAAACTTCTTGAAGCAAGATGCAACTTTGAATTTGTCATGAATGAAGAATACTCATGTATACCTTGAATAGTCATTAATAATCACAAGACAATAGAGATTCCCTCCCAAACTCTTGTATGTTGTTGGTCCAAATAAATCCATGTATAGGAGTTCTAGCACTCTTGTGGTTGATATGAAAGCTTTGGTTGGATGAGTATTTGCAACTTGCTTGCCGGCTTGACATGCACTACAAAGCTTGTTCTTCTCAAACTTCATATCTTCAACTCTCTCACTAAATCATTCTTCATAAGTTTATTGAGTGAGCCCATCCCAACATGAGCAAGTCTTCTATGCCATAGCTACCCAAGTGTTGTTTTGGTGAATAGGCAAGTCTTCAAATTTACATCTTCGAAGGTGAAGTCCACTAGATATAAGTTGTTGTATCTAAATCCATTGAATATCACTTGATTGTCATCTACCTTGGATACAACAACCTCCTTCTCGATGAACAAGCATTGGAAGCCAAGATCACACAATTGTCCAACGGATAGCAAGTTGAAGCTCAATAAAGCAACATAGAGCACATTGGAGATGGAATGATCATTTGATATTGCCACTTTGCCCAATCCTTTAACCTTGTCCTTTGAGTTATCTCCAAATGTTATTTTCTCTTGTCCATCTACCTCTTCATCTAGTGAGGTGAACATACAAGGATCACCGATCATATGTTGAGTGCAACCACTATCAATAACCCAATGACTTCCACCGGTCTTGTTGTTCACCTACACACATGAGATTCAAACTTTAGGAATCCAAACTTGTTGAGGGTCTTTCACCTTCTCAACAAGTGACTTAGCCACCTAAATCTTCTTAGGCCTATTCTTATTAAGAGGACCTAAGAACATGACTTTCATCTTTCCACTAGAGTCCTTTCTAAGCATGTAGTGAACATTGAAGGCAAAGGGTCTAGCATGCTTGGGCAAGGGTTGTGGCGGTGGAGTTTGACATTCATGAGCAAAGTGGCCTTCTTGTCCACACTCAAAACATCTCTTTGGCTTTGGCTTTGGCTTTGGCTTTGATTGTTGTTGTTGAACTTGAGCCTTCTTCTTCTCTATACTTGCCACATATCCAATGCCACTTCTATCCATCTTCATGACGGTGTTCATGAGTAGCTCACTTTGGAGGTGCTTGCCTCTAGCAAACTTGCTCAATCCAATCTTGAGATGCTCTTTCTCCAACTTGAGCTTCTTATTTTCTTCCTTTAGAGCATCATCTTTCTTCTCTTCCTTGACCTTCTTGTTTTCTTCTTTGAGCTTCTCATTCTCAAGGATCGACTCTTTGTCATGATCAAGAGTTTCTAGCACAATGGTGTTGTGGCTTTTCATTTCTTCAAGATCTTTCATAAGCTTTTCATTTGTGTTCTTGAGCTTGACATATTCATCATAGTCATTGCACTCAACCACTTGCTTGCCTTTGCCACTAGATCCTTGCTCAATGCTCTCATCAATCAAATCATCACATGATGTAGCTATATCAATCTTAACAACATGGTTAGTAGCATCATGTGGCTCATTTGGTAAGAATTCTTGAGCAATAACAAGAGTATCATGATTGATCTTAAGAGTTGTATACTCATCTTTTAGCTTGTTGTGACTAGTGATGAGCTCATTGTGCACCCACTCAAGTTTATCATGTTTATCTTTAAGCTCTTTCTTAGAAGATTTGAGCTCCTTGAGTTTAGATGATATAGTATCATTAGTTTCTCTAAGCTCATCATTAGCCTTTTCCAATGTATCGCACTTAGCTAAGAGTGAATTATTTTTAGCATCAAGCTTTTCATTTGTAGCTCTACTCTTTCTAATGATCTTAGTGTATTTTCTTAATATTTTGACAAGATCATTATATGTAGGTGAATCATCATCATCGCTATCGCTATCATCATCACTAGCTTGCTCATCATCACTACTATCATCATTCTTAGTTACCTTGCGTTCATCCTTGGCCATAAGGCATAGGTGTGTAGAGGATGATGGCAATGGTGGCGGTGAGGATGCAAGATCAATAGCAATGGCGGCCACCTTCTCATTGTCACTATCATCATCGGATGATCCATTTGATGAATCAATGTCCGTGAGCCAATCACCGATAATGTAGGCCTTTCCACTCTTCTTCTTCTTCTTATAGAAGTCCCTCTTCTTGCCATCTCTCTTCTTGTATGGCTTGTTCTTTTTCTTCTCATCTTCATCTTTATTGCTTGAGTCATCTTTCTTACCCTTGTTCTTGTTCTTGAACTTGTCTTTTTTGGGCTTTGTGCATTGATGAGCTAGATGGCCAAGTTCACCACAATTGTAGCAATCCATCTCAGAGATTGGCTTTCTTCTTGAGCTAGTGAAGAATTTCTTCTTCTTACCGTCAAACTTGATACCACTCTTGTTTAGCTTCTTTAGCATCTTGGCGGTCTTCTTCACCATGAGAGCAAGACTTTCTTCATCATCTTCTTTATCACTTGAGCTCTCATACTCAAGTCTTGCTTTGTCCTTATCTTGGCTAGCTTTGAATGCTAAGTCCTTCTCTTTCTTCTTTGTAGAGGATGAGCCATCTTGTGGCGTGATGTGTATGTACATCTCATGAGCATTGATCTTTTCTAAGATTTATGTTGGTGTAGCGGCGGAAAGATCACCTTGATGTAGCACGGTCACAATGTGCCCATATTTGTCAATGGAGAGAACACTCAAGATCTTTCTCACAACGTCGGATGGTGACATTTAAGTAAGTCCAAGCCCATTGACTTTCTCTATAAGAACATTTAAACGAGAATACATCTCATTAGCACTTTCTTTGGAAAGCATCTCAAATGAATTTAGCTTTTTAATTACAAGATGATAGCGTTCCTCACGCTCACTCTTGGTTCTCTCATGTAGCGCACAAACATCCGACCATAGTGCATGGGTGTCTTTGTGGTTCCTTACACGGTTGAACACATCTTTGCAAAGACCTCTAAAGATGATGTTGCGAGCCTTTGCATTCTATTTTTCATAATTAACCTCATCGCCTTGTAGGTTAGTAGCATCCCGAGGTTTTGGGAAGCCTTGTGAGGCGACTCTAAGAATACCAACATCTAGAGCTTCTAAGTATGCCTCCATGCGAATTTTCCAATATAGAAAGTCATCTCCCTCAAAGATAGGAGGAGGTCCATCCCTGTGAGACATCTTGCTCTAAGCGGTTAAGCTTAAAAATGTGAGCACGAGGCTCTGATACCAATTGAAAGGATCAAGATGCCCAAGAGGGGGGTGAATTGGGCTAATTCTAAATTTTCTTGCAATAAACAAATTCTATGGTTAGCCCAATTAATTCCTTGTGCCTAGAAAAATATTTCTATTGATCTAACGCACAACAGACTTGCAACATATGTTCCAAACTTACTCTAGCATAGCAATTCTATGAATGTAAAGACAAGTATTGAATTGCTCAAAGTAAATGCTCAAAGTAAATAGAGAGAGAGGAACGCGGCGATGTTTTGCCGAGGTATCGAAGAGTCGCCACTCCCCACTAGTCCTTGTTGGAGCACCCGCGCAAGGGTGTAGCTCCCCCTTGATCTGCGTAAGGATCAAGTGCTCTCTATGGGTTGATTCTTCGATACTCCGTCGCGGTGAATCACCCAAAGCCGCTCACAACTTGAGTTGGGTCACCCACAAGCTCCGCCGGGTGATCACTAAGCTCCCAATCACCACTAAGCCGTCTAGGTGATGGCGATCACCAAGAGTAACAAGTACGAACTCTCACTTAACCACGCGAAGCCTAATGAGAAGATGGATGCACACTTGGCTACTCTTGATTCACTAATGAGGCTACTCTCTTGGATTCTCAAATCTCAATTGCCTCACTAGGACCTTGCTCTTTTTGGCACTCACAAACGTGTTTCTCAGCTGTTGGAATAAGCAAAAGTAACACCACACACGAGTGGAGCTTCTATTTATAAGACAGACTAAAAAACGAACCGTTATGAGCTTCTGTAGGGTGACCGGACGCTCCGGTCAGTTCAACCCGCGAACCAGTGAAAATGTGTTGACCGGACGCTGACAGGGTCCGGTCACCACTGACCGGATGCATCCGGTCGCATTAAACCCTTACTGGAACCTTAATGGACTCGACCGGACGCTGAACCCCCAGGGTCCGGTTAGTACTGACCGGACACGTCCGGTCGTAGATTCCCTTCTCTGGAACCTTACTGGAGTCGACTAGACGCTGCCTTTTAGCGTTTGGTCACTTAACCTCTCCAACGTCCGGTCGCACCGAACGCAGTCTGTTGATCAAATGAACTGACCGGACCCTACGGCCAGCGTCCGGTCGCACCGGGGCCAGTGTCCGGTCAGTATTTGACCCTCCATTCACTTCCAACTCTCAATCATATGTGAATGAAGTTTGCTCCAAAAGATCTTAGGCATTCATAGGAGCTATGTAGAGCTAGTTTTAACAAGTGTGCACCACACCTAACTCACTAGACTCACCTAGATCAAGCTACTCGTCCATACCCCCTTAATAGTACGGCCAAAGGGAAAACAAAGTTCTAAACTACTCTAAGTGTCACTCCAACTTCAATCGACACTTAGAACTAGTCATCCTTAACCTTGTCGTCCATCATTTGAAAACCGAAACGATTACCATCGTAGGGCCATGACAACCTTGATTGCCTAATTGATCTCCATTACCATAATCTAACTTAATTGCATCTGCAAAACACACGTTAGTCATAGTAATCTTATATTATCATTAATCACCGAAACCCAACTAGGGGCCTAGATGCTTTCACAAGCAACATGGGTGGGACGAGTCATTCAAGCGGCGCAGAATCCGATTGGGTGAGGCGTGCGGAACGGAGCAGGCAAAGGGCGTGGGGAGCGGCGTCCGACGCGAGACCCGGGCCTCGCGCTAGACGTTCTGGCGCTATTCATTCCGTTAAAAAAAAACTAAGGGATGGAAATATACCTTTAAAGTAAATGTACAAGTTGCCAACATTGCACTGCATATTGAGGTTTTTATTTATGTGCCATTATAAAAGTTGATAATTACATACAAGCCACTAAAAAAGTTGAGTTCTCATAGGTGTCACTGCTCTGAACTCTTTTGTCCTTTATACCACTTCCGTCATATTTAACCCTAACGATGTCAAATCGTGGGTGCAAAAAGTCAAAAATACCCTCAGATCTGAATACGCAATTAATTTTTTTGAGCATGTTAATGACCTCCAATGAAAAAACTCAAAACTAGAAAGTTGTAGATCTCGACAATATCTACAATTTTTATAAAAAAAATTATCTTTCATTTAATTCCATACAAAAAAAATTGATTTGATATGATTAATATGTCTTAGAAAAATCATAATTTTTATACTGAATTAAATAAAAATAATTTTTATATAAATATTGTAGATCTCGATGAGATTTATAACTTTCTAGTTTTGAGTTTTTTCATTTAAGATCGTTAAGATGCTAAAAAAATTAATTACGTATTCAAACTTAAGGGTATTTTTGACTTTTTATGTCCGCAGTTTGACACCGTTAGTGCTAAATCTGACGGAAGTGGCGTGTAGGATAAAAGAGTTCAGAGCAGTGGCAACTGTGAGAACTTAAATTTTTT
Source organism: Miscanthus floridulus (assembly GCF_019320115.1). Taxonomy (NCBI): domain Eukaryota; kingdom Viridiplantae; phylum Streptophyta; class Magnoliopsida; order Poales; family Poaceae; genus Miscanthus; species Miscanthus floridulus. Next base: position 52,228,592 of record NC_089593.1, read on the forward strand.
AATGACTTATAAGTAATTATTAACTTTTATAATGGCATATGGGTAAACCTCCTGCCTATTGCAACACCAAATCCTTAAGCCCAAACTTCCATTTCTCCTATTCGTCCAAATTTGACGACGCTTGAGCGTCAGAAGTCACAAGCTTTGCTGTTCACTGTTAAGAGTCACAAGCCTAGCGAACCGACGACTCTCGAACCCGAACTCCAATTCGCTCCCTATCTTTGCATACCCGCATTGTGTCTACCCTGTTCCTCTCCTCACCGCGCGAGTACGCCGCCGCCGCTCACCTCACCGAACCCTAAACCCCAGCCACCGTGCCCCCCGAGGTCCGCCGCTCCGGGAGAGACCCTAGGCGTCGCCGGAGGCCCCCGCTTCCGGGGCGCGCGGCGGAGGAACCCGGAAAGCGACTCCCCCTCCCCTCCCCTCACCGGGGGAGGGAGAAACTAGCAGAGGAGTCGAATCAGGTCAGAGGGGGGCAAGATGAGGATCATGATCAAGGGAGGCGTGTGGAAGAACACGGAGGATGAGATCCTCAAGGCGGCCGTGATGAAGTACGGCAAGAACCAGTGGGCGCGCATCTCGTCGCTGCTCGTCCGCAAGTCCGCCAAGCAGTGCAAGGCCCGCTGGTACGAGTGGCTCGACCCCTCCATCAAGAAGGTAACTGATTACTCGCCTGTCTCACGGATCTGTCTCTCCTCTCTCGGTAGACTAGCCTCTCCGGCCGGTCGCCGTTCTATTACTGATTTTTGCCGGTGTTTGGAGTGTCATTCTGCAAAGGATCTAGTGGTACAATTTCCGCTGTGAGATGTGAACTGCTCATTTGTGTGAAGTGAGATGCCAATCTAACGATTTTGTGCTATCTGAAACCTTATCTTCTCTACTATATGCACTTATGCAGTGTTCTAAAAATCATTAGCTGGGATTTGTTGGGATTGGCTGGGTTACCCTTCTGACAGCAATTATGTGCGGTAATTAGGTAGCACACTTTCCTTTAAAATGGGTCTAGCAGCCACATTTAGAACACTGTCTTTATGTTTTTCTGAATCCTGCTGCATTGGCAAGGCCACAATTCACAATGAGAGGGCAACTGTCACTGGATGGTGCCTGGTTCACCCAAATCAGTAGAGATGCGATTATTAAGTATACTGGAGTGGTGTTGTGATGACACAGTTTAGTTGTTTTAAATTAAACTTTTCAGCAGCCCAGCATGTTGTCTGCCGAGAAAGTAGAAAGCACCGAAGTGAATAAGTGATTTCCTTTCCTCTGAAATCTTGCATGCTTAATACCTGACTTAGTTCTTCGCAATTTAGTGTCATGATGATCCAAAGTAGCCAGTGGACTCTTCCTTTTATCTTGCTTTTCCCATATGGCTGACCAGGTCCCTCCCAGCCATTGTAACAATGATTCCTGCATGCTAAAAGAAAAAAGAGATGATTTTTGTATGCATTTATGCAATGGAACAACAACATGATTTATGTTCTATGAACCTTGATTAGTATGCTGGTTATGGATTGTGACAATCTCTATGATTGGATGACTAAGTGTTATCCTTTTGCAAGCATCTGAACTGGCGAACTTTAGAATAAGATAAAAGAACATCTGCTTTCATCTTGAACATCTTGAGCTTCAAGTTGGCGGTAATACAAAACATTGGCACCCTTACTTTAGTAGGTTATTGATTCTAATGCCTTTTGGAGCCAGATAGCAAATTGTGATCTTTTGGTTTTGTCTTGGTAAGCATCCATGTTTACATGCTGTGGATTCAGCATCAGCTTATAACATCTATTATTTCTACCAGCTAGACAACATACATTTCAACATAGATATTAACTAAATGAAAAGTTTTAGTCAATTAGTCTAGTGGCCACTATATGTAACTGGACTAAGCACCTGGATCATTTTTTTTCTTGCCAAAAGAGAAATTTTGCACTGTTTTATGTAAAATTTGATATTTTGGTTGTGAGAAATGTCTATAGCAGATGTAAACTACTAAAAGAAGGTTTGGTCCATTGGGTAGATACTTTATTTTATCTGAAATTATGCTGAAGGACTGCTTCTTTGAATTGGATTTGGTTATTCAAAGTGGTCCACTGTGTTGCGATCAGTGGCATACCACTTCTACAGTTAGGTTCTCAGTGACCAAATAGCTTTATCAGCAGAAGTGGTTCCGTGCTGACTACCTATTGTAATCTGTCTAAAATTTTGTCATACTGTGAAAATGCACCTATATAGTTTATTAAGTTTGAATTAATAAGCTAAATGGGCTGATTCAATGCTTAATTGGTAAAGTGAGTTCTAATTTACTTTCTCTAATCTTAATGTATTTAATTGCAAGAACAGGGTGAAATATGAATATTAATTAATGGACCATTGACATACTGTAGTTAATAAAGAGTCTACTTATCTTGTTTTGGAACTGGTTAGCTTCTGGAAATTTTTAGTGTTCATATATTTCTAGTTGTTGCTGTGCAAATGATTGGTTATTACTGGCTGCTGGCTTGCAGCTATTTTGCAAATGTCAGTTTTTAATTGACAAGTGTTCCTTGGTAACATAGAGCTATTAAACCTTTTCATGCTTTAATATTTATAAGATGAATGTCTGTAAGTTTATCAGTCAATATTTTTTTCTGGTATATGAAATCAATACAACCTATGTTAGCATTTTCATAATCATTAGCGGAGCCATAAGCTTTTAGGAGCCCGGGCAATTCTTATTATGCAAAAATATTTAGCTAGAAAATTATAGGGTTGAAGGGCGGGCCTAGTGCAAGCGGTAGAGTCTTACCGCCTGTGATCGGAAGGTCCCGGGTTCGAGTTGCGGTCTCCTCGCATTGCACAGGCGAGGGTAAGGCTTGCCACTGACACCCTTCCCCAGACCCTGCACAGAGCGGGAGCTCTCTGCACTGGGTACGCCCTTTTTAGAAAATTACAGGGTTCTACTTTGATATAATTTGTTTTCTTTTGAACGTCGGCGACGAGCCCAGCTGGCTGCCTGGGGTGGCCGGGCGGTGGCTCTGCCACTGTTCATCATTGTATTGATAATTTGATATAACTTGGAATGCTACTAGCAACTATGCTTCATATTTATAAGTAGTGCATTAATGACGTTTATAAGAAGTACTGTCCCTATATTTTTATCTCTTCCTATGACTATTCATGTTTTGCTACTAAAAATAGAAGACAAAGCCTTTCAGTTTTCTCTTACGATATTCTGTTATGTGTCCAGAAGATTGCTATATTTGATGCAGCTTTTGTTTTCTTGCTGTGTTGAGTGTTAATACTTAATACCTTTTCCATGTAACATGCTTTTACACTGTTTAGTATCTTTTTTAATAAAGAAAACACATATTTGGGTCCACATGTGAAAGAACTTCATGAATGTTGAAGACTGCTATAGAGTTGAAACCATTCCAATATTTGAATTCTGCAGACCAGGACCTATATCATTACCAAGATAAACGCCTTGTCTTCATTTATTGAAATGTGGACCCATGTTGCTAAAAGTATAACACACCCATTAATGTCTTTTTCTTAATAATAGGCTCTAAATCTAAATGAATGCGTGGTACACTAGTATTTGTAATTTGTAAATACGGTGTTGGATTACAGTAATCTAATTTTTAACTTTACTGAAGTTCTTGGAGTTCACATTGTCTGCATCGTATTGAAGTGAATGATTTCAATAACCCATAACCTTCAGAATAGTTCTTTCATTGGTCATGTGCTGTATTATGGCATAGGTCTGTCTTGTTTACTGATGTCTGTCATGAAGATGATTCTTTTATCATTCGCTCACTGTGCTAACTCATCTATGTTAATTTCAGACTGAGTGGACAAGGGAAGAGGATGAGAAGCTACTTCATCTTGCTAAACTCATGCCTACTCAGTGGAGGACAATTGCACCTATTGTAGGTCGAACACCATCTCAGTGTCTTGAACGTTATGAAAAATTGCTTGATGCTGCATGTGCAAAGGATGAAAACTATGAGGCCAATGATGACCCTAGGAAGCTGCGGCCTGGTGAGATTGACCCAAACCCTGAGTCAAAGCCTGCACGTCCTGATCCTGTTGAAATGGATGAAGATGAAAAAGAAATGCTTTCTGAGGCTAGGGCTCGTTTAGCTAACACTAGGGGTAAAAAGGCAAAACGGAAGGCAAGAGAGAAACAACTTGAAGAGGCAAGACGGCTTGCATCACTACAGAAAAGGAGAGAATTGAAGGCGGCTGGTATTGATACACGCCACAGAAAAAGAAAGAGAAAGGGAATTGACTACAATGCTGAGATCCCATTTGAAAAGAGACCACCTCCAGGTTTTTATGACACTGTTGGTGAAGACAGGCCACTTGAACATGTACAGTTTCCAACAACCATTGAGGAGCTTGAAGGGAAGAGAAGAGCAGATATAGAGGCACAGTTAAGAAAACAAGATATCGCCAGGAACAAGATCCTGCAGCGACAGGATGCCCCTGCTGCTATAATGCAAGCGAATAAACTAAATGACCCAGAAGCTGTCACAAAGAGGTCAAAGCTAATGCTGCCGCCTCCCCAAATTTCTGACCATGAGTTAGAGGAGATAGCAAAGATGGGCAATGCTGGTGATCCTGCTTTAGCTGATGAGCTTGGTGAAGGAAGTACTGCCACAAGAACTTTGCTTGCCAGCTATTCTCAGACTCCAAGGCTTGGTATGACACCATTGCGAACTCCGCAACGAACTCCAGCTGGGAAGGGTGATGCAATTATGATGGAGGCAGAAAATCTTGCACGTCTTAGAGAATCACAAACACCTCTATTAGGAGGTGACAACCCAGAGCTTCATCCATCAGATTTCTCTGGTGTTACACCACGTAAGAAGGAGATACAGACACCGAATCCAATGGCAACACCTTTGGCAAGCCCTGGACCTGGTATTACTCCAAGGATTGGTATGACACCATCTAGAGAGGGGCACAGCTTTGGTTTAACACCAAGAGGAACTCCTTTTCGTGATGAACTGCGCATAAATGAAGAGGTGGAAATGCAGGACAGCACTAAACTTGAGCTTCGTAGGCAAGCTGAACTGAAAAAAAGCCTGCGATCTGGTTTTGCTTCTATTCCACAGCCAAGGAATGAGTACCAGATAGTCATGCCACCTATTACAGAGGATGAGACAGAAGAAGCTGAAGAGAAAATTGAAGAGGACATGTCAGACAGACTGGCACGAGAAAGGGCTGAGGAACAGGCTAGGCAGGACGCATTGCTCAGAAAGAGATCCAAAGTGTTGCAGAGGAGTCTGCCTAGGCCACCTGCTGCTTCAGTAGAAATTATCCGGCAGTCTCTTATTAGAATTGGAGAAAGCAGAAGCAGAAGCACCTTTGTGCCTCCTACATCACTTGAACAAGCTGATGAACTAATAAATGAGGAGCTCCTTAGGCTTCTTGAGCATGATAATGCAAAATATCCTCTTGATGAAAAAACTCAAAAAGAGAAAAAGAAAGGGAGCAAGCGTCAGCAAAATGGGGGAGCTCTTGTCCCTGAAATTGATGATTTTGATGAAGATGAACTAAAAGAGGTGCTATTCTTTTTCTCTGCCCTCCTATATTGGCATTTGACTATTCATGATGAACTCTTATCTCCTCTTTCCTTATAATTTTGCCATTATTTTTTAGACCCACAACATGTACAGTTTCACGGTGCTATCATATTAGGTGGACAAACAGTAACTTGAGAACCTATGTACATGTATCTCATTGACACCATAATGTTCGTTATTTGCATTACTTAATTACCAATCACATTGAGTTACTTGAACCGAGGTCAAGTAGCATGCACAATGAATTATGAAAACATGCTTTTTAAGTTCTCATTTTGATTTAATAGCAAATGCATAGATTTATGTGAGTAATATCCTGTAAGGCAGAGGACGTACTTAACATAAATTATAAGAAATTTCAGGTACACAAAATTTTAGCATATTCTTTAAGAGTTAAGATAAATTATAAGAAATTTCAGGTACACAATATTTGAGCATATTCTTTAAGAGTTACGACATTTATTTTACAATTAGAATCTTCTCTTCGAGTGCAGATGATTAGAATTGTCATATGCAAGTGATGTGTGAATTAGAACTGTCATTTTTATGGCATTCAACTTTGGACACTAGAATACTCTATATGCGCTGCAATATTGTCAGCTATAGCTTGAGCTTTGCATTCTAGTTTTCATGAAATTGATACAACATACATACTTGTATTTGTGTTGAAATTCATGCCAATAACACTAAATTGGACATTTCAATGGATAAAAGAATACAGAGATCACAATACTTAATCTACAAGCATGGTAGTTATCAAACCATTTATAGTGCATAAGTTTGTATGCTCCTTCATTTTGATTGTTCTCTTATTCTATGGGATGATGGAATAAGTTGTTTAAATGGGCTTAGTTTTATTTTTTAAATTGACAGGCTAGTTCTATGGTTGAAGAGGAGATTCAATATCTTCGAGTGGCCATGGGTCATGAAAATGAATCTTTTGAGGACTTTGTGAAAGCACATGATGCATGCCAAGAGGACCTTATGTTTTTTCCTACCAACAATAGCTATGGTTTAGCTAGTGTTGCTGGAAATGCTGATAAGATTTCTGCTTTGCAAAATGAGTTTGAAACTGTGAAGAAGCGAATGGATGATGAAGCTAAGAAGGCTTCTCGGCTTGAGCAGAAGATTAAGCTTCTGACACAAGGATATCAGGTAAACTTGGCATGTACATCTGCAATCAAGATCATCTATATTTAAGTAATATGTCATATAGCATGGCTTCTTTTGAGTTCTCTTTATTTGGTTTACTGGAAATTTTTAAGTGCTTTGCGTGCCGTACCATCCCAGACTGTGGAGCATATTTTAAGCAAGTGGTGCCACAAAATATTCAAATGATAACGAGTCTCAGACCATCAATATCTGCAGCTTATAGAAAGCTCAATACGACAGTACACAATACACTGAAATTTGCCATTTTTAGCAACTGTGTTGGATCCCTAATATTCGCTATTGCTTCCATAGACCCTAGGACATCACTTAAAACAATGAAATGACTGGATGCGGTAGTGCTTTGTTGCCCACTGGATTGGCGCCGTAGATAAGTGATACATGGCAGCTGTTGTGGGGGAGGACATGTGATAGGCCGGTATTCTAGTAGTACATAAATACACAAACTTCTACAGAGATAGGCTCCAATAGGCAACAGTAGGTTTGTGCCACCATGATGCCTTCCAAACAGTGCGAAAATAATCTTTTGCCTTAGACGTACCATAGCTAGAACATCGCAAATGATGTATGCAAGTTAGAATCAAGAGATATTAAATTTTAACCCCTGTTCACATCATAAGCATTTATCTCTTTAAAAAACCACTCAATCAGTCAAATCCACTATTGTTGGACATTAGCCATTTACCAAGGCAACATCAGGTGGCATTGCTGAAAGCACACTTTGTCCTTATACTGAAACAAAGAACAATGTTTACCTTCAAATACTGAACTAAGAACTTAATGCTTAGAAGCCTTAGATTTCTAGGATCAACAGATATAACTGCAGGTACATAGTCGTCGAACCCAACATAACATTTGGTGACTGTTTCTTACGAGTACGAACAGTGCATAATTCATAACACATATCAGCAGCTGCAGTAAATGAATAATCAAAATTTTTATGGTCGATGTATTTTTTTAGCTAGGTAGAGAAGGTGAGATGCAACCAGTTAATGCTTCCACCACCAGTAAACACGAATCATTTAAAATGCATATACCAGAATCAACCATCACAATGGATTTCTTTGGCACTTCCTCACATCAGCTTCCCCATACATGCTTCGGCGGATGTTTTCCACCTTCAACGGCCTCTTGAGCACAAGAATCTTCATATGGCTTTCCTTGAGCCTTCTCAGGCGACAAACGGACCTCTGCCACGCTCCTGTCTGAATCGGCCAAGTCAACTCCTGATGTGGAGAAAGGGAAGGGAAATTGGGAAGGAGTGTGAGAGAGATGGACAAGGTAAAAGGAAGCAAGATCAGTGGGCTCACCAAATCTTGCTTCTACCGCTGTGCTCGAGAAACCCAGCCCCGCTCGCCACCACCTGCGGAGAGCACGTATGGAGGCCAGATGCCCAGATCCAACAGCACAGACACCAGACTTGCCAGTGGCAGTCTCTCGGTGAACCAAGATCTCGGTGGCATGATGAAGAGCGCTGCCCCACTTCAAGTTGCTCGTGCTGCTGGTCATCATCACTTGCATAGTTGTGGTGCTCAAAGGGCTTGCGTCTTCAGCAAGCGGTGACATAGCTGCAGCGTACTGCACTGGTGATGGTATCAGGGCTGCAGCGGCACGGCTGTGTGAGCGGATGGCTGAGCCTCCCCTGAGCTTCGCGCGACCTGCGAACCGTAGATCTGGAATGACGCCCGCGCTCGAGCGAAGGCAGCACCGGGAGACGCGTGAAGCAAGGGGCGGCGGCGGGGAGAACCGGAGAAGAGAAGGATTGCTGGATTGGAGAGATGAACAGCGAATGTGGGGAGCGAGGGTTGCCTAGGGGGTCCTCTACAAAATGGCCAGCAGGGATTTTATGCAAAATTAATGGAGATCATGAATTTTCTCTTCTTCATGTAGAAATAAAATTTAGTTCAAGGGGTTAACTGAAAAACATATGAACATGTACACTATGGGTTGGCTGGATAGGACCGCGGGTTGAATTAATAAAATATGGAGGGCTTTTGTGCAAAACAGCTGAAGCCATGCGTCTGTACGCGAAGCCCGTGAAACGCTCTCGTGGAGGCAAACCAGAGTAGGTTTTAAGGAACCTGATGTATTCTTCTCTTTCATCTGCCCCATTTTTTTGAATTGTAATCAAATACTGGACCCTGTTGAAGCCAGCCTGAATAATTGAATATGATAGATACTGGACTGCTACAAACTAGTATTATTAGGTCTTGCTTTTTGCCTGACTAAATTTACTCCCTTATTCATTGAAACAAAATTGTTGACCATACAGATTACATCTTGTCTCACTGCATATCCTATTCAAGTGCATGTTTTGCTAACATGCTGTTTGCTTTTTATTAGGTACGGGCTGGAAAACTGTGGTCACAGGTCCAAGATACATTCAAGCAGATGGACACTGCTGCAACAGAACTCGAATGCTTCCAAGAGCTGCAGAAACAGGAACATCTTGCTGCTTCGTATCGAATCCTAAATCTGACTGAAGAAGTGAATAAACAGAAAGCACTAGAAAGGACCCTCCAGAACCGCTATGGTGAGCTGGTTTCTGGTTTCCAGAGGATCCAAGAACAGCTCGAGGAGCACAAGAAGCAACTCAAGGTACAGGAGGCAATAGAAGCCGAAAATCGTGCTCAGGAAGAGGAAGTTGCGGCACCGAATCATGCTGCTGAGGAAGAGGATGAAAGTAAGCCTCTCAGCTCTGAAGAGAAGTCACAGCAGACAAATAGAGCTACTGATGACGAGGCTGCAGGAAACAAGGGAACCACCGAGAATCAGATGGATGTGGACAGCGGGAATGTCGACGGTGGATTCGTAGGGCCTCCTATCCCACCAGCACCAGACACTGAAGGGGATAATGATGAAGTATCAGTTCAAGAGAACACTTCTAACACCCAGAGTAGTGAGTGTGCCTCCACGAATGATGGGGCTGACAAGATCGATCAAGCCAAGTTTGGTCAGGATAAAGCAGATGACATTATGGCTGCTGATGCTGGCCCTCAGGAAGAGGGCAAGGATGAACTTGCACCTGTTGGCGCCAGCATAAGTGAAGAAAACACCACTGTATCTTTGGATCAAGCTGTCTCAAAGGAGGATGAAGGCAGGGCTCCTGAATGAAATATTGTTTGATGACTAATTGACTATACCTCCAGCAGCAGCAGCAGCAGCAGTCTACTTAACAGTGTCAAATTCATATAGTATGCCTCTCGAAAAGGGGACACCAAATTTGTTTTCTTTAGCCGCTTGATGCACCCCCCTTATTCTCCAACGTGTTTTCAGTCCTAGCTCAAGCTGTGTTTCCTTTGGAGATTCGAATTTTATCTTGATGTTGATTTTCAATTCTGGCTGTTACAAACCTGCTATGTTAAATTTTCTGTCAACATTTCCACCTCGACGAGAGAAGAAAAACATGCAAATATCTAAAGTAACATTGCACGTGTCATGAGGCCATCCTTACAAGATCTGATTTCAACTGATAACTTGATGTGATGCTCACGACCACACTGCCTAGTGTACACAACTTGTGTACGAAAAAGTGCAGGAGCCCTGGTCCATGCCCAAGCATGAGGTTCAGGCATACTAGCGTCCGGATAACCTCAGGTTCTTGGTCGCGTCGCGTCCAAATGCCTGCCCATCCTTTGGACCCAACCTGCATCCCAATCACAACAACAAATATCTCCTCTCCTTCCTGAAACTGAGTAGGCAGGCACCCGGCCAAGAAATATCCTATCCAAGAGATATTTTTAGCTACTGCAAAAGGTGCAGACATGTGTCGCTGACAGCAGGGCCAAAAGCGCACCGGGTGGATCCAAGTCATGTCTTCTTCTCAAAGTATCAGCAGGGCACATTTGGGCAACACTGGACCACAGGAATGGTCAGTGTGAAGGAGTGGGCCACATCGTTGTGCAACCGTTACCCTCAAAATAGATTGCTCTGAATGGGTAAACTGGCAGATAGATATTCAGTGTCTTAGGTCTTTACAATATGTGTATGTATGTATAAAAGGAGTGGCCTCCTTGACAGGTTTAATTTTTGAGAGTGAACATATATCAGGGCACACTAGCTTCGGTTACAAATCCCCTGTTTTGCTTGAGACTGATTTTGTTCAGTTCAAACGCATGGTAGTCCTATCTTCATCTGAATATCTCAAAGAAGATGGACAGATATATCATGGAAAGGACTTGAGAACTATAAAAGGGATCCGATTATAAACACGACACACACTGACATTTTTTTCAAGTATATTTCACACATATTTTTCTTTCACGGAAAGCTCAACCGGAACATGGTTGGGCAGAGCAATGGCCAAATAAAGAAAATGAGACTCGGTAAGAAGACCCTGAACAGTAGGCACTCTCCTCACCTCAGTCACTACTTTCCCGCGCTATCCATATATAAACCCCTCCTTCCTCCTCTGCATGCCTCAACAACCCGTCTCCAAGAAACCACCTCCCCTCTCTCCAATCCCAATCCAAATCCAACCAATAGAACCCAATCCGATCAGTCCCCACGCAATTTCATTCCCATCTGAGTTTTATCTCTTTTTTTTTTCCGATAATAAAGATCCGACCGGAGTCTGGCAGCTAATTCACCCGGCGGGATTGGAGATGAAGGTCGACAGGGAAATGGAGATTCTGCTCAACGAGATCCCCCTCCTCCACCACGGTGGCCTCCTCGGTGGCAGCGAGGCCGCCGGCGCGGACGCCGACGCCGACTTCTCTTTCCTCATCCACGAACTCGCCGCGATGGGCGTCGTCGACGGCGATGACGAGCCGCCGGCGCCGGGCGCTGCCAACGGCGGCTTCGGCTTTGGCTTCTCCGGCATGATTTACTCCAAGAAAGGCGGCGAGAATCTGGTCACCCTGCACCCGTTCTCCATGGCCAGCCACTGCGCGCACATGCCCTCTCTGTTTGATCCCGTCACCTTCGACGCCGCCGCTGCCGCTGCCATCGACGGCTGGGACATCCGGTGCTCCCCGCCGCCTTCTGTTTCTGTGCCGCCGCCACCCGCCACGCCGAGGGCCCGGTGCAAGAACGTGAGGAGGACGAACGGCGGCTACGGCGCGGTGACGACGACGAGCCCCAAGAAGTGCGGAGCCGCGGCGGCGGCGGCCAACAACAAGTCGCACGGCGAGAGCCTGGCCGGCCTGCGCGGGGTCATGTCCCACATCGCGCGCGACCAGCACGGGTGCCGGCTGCTGCAGCAGAGGCTCGACGACGGCAAGCGCGAGGTCGACCATATCTTCGCCGGCGTGTCGCGTCACGCCGCGCAGCTGATGGTGGACCCGTTCGGGAACTACCTGATGCAGAAGCTGCTCGCCGTCTGCGACGCCGGGCAGAGGATGGCGCTCGTGCTCACCCTCACCGCTGACGCCTTCGTACTCGTCAGGATATCCCTCAACGTCCATGGGTATAACTTTCAATTCACTCCCTGATTTTTTTCTTGTTAATAATGTACCTTTTTTTTTGTTGCTCTTGTTGATCTGTGGTTTTGGTTGAATCCGGTGATGGGCGTTTCAGGACACGGGCAGTGCAGAAGCTGATTGAGAGCCTCAGGACAAGGGAAGAGATTAGTCTTGTCATCGATGCTCTGCGTCCCGGGTTCTTGGAGCTCATCAAGGATCCCAATGGCAATCATGTCGTGCAAAAGTGTTTGCAGTCGTTTGAAGCCGACGATAACAAGGTATGTATGTGTGTGCATCTGGAATTTCTTATGCCGCCATTTGCTCTGAAGTTTAGAGATACTTTCTGTTCCAGTGGTTACATCTTCTGTAGATGAGTTCTTTGTTACAAGATTTAGACGAAACATTTCGATTCAGAAAAGCGAGGATGGGTAATGAAGGCAGATATAAGTAATTCTGCAACTGTATTATGCCATTGACAGACATTCTTTTGATACTGATTGATGACAGATTTGTCTTGGACCGCTTTCACATGTCTGAATTTTGTGGCTTCACTTTTTGTTTATTAAGATCAGATATTAACTGACAAATTACAATCTTCAGGCGATCTTTGATGCTGCTGCACTCCACTGTCTCGATATTGGGATGCAGTGCCACGGTTGCTGTGTCCTACAGCGGTGCATTGCACGATCGCGTGGTGAGCACAGGGACAAGCTGGTTGCTGCCATTGCTTGCAATGGATTTAAACTTGCCCAAGATGCATATGGGTAATAGTCTGTCCAAAAGTCTTCAAGATCCGTCATTGCATTTTCATACTTGCATCTCTGGACCCAACTTGCAACATTTCTATGTACTTTTATCAGTTTTATTTAAGCCTTGTGCGCTATGGTTTCAGGAACTATGTTGTCCAGTATGTAATAGACTTGAAGATTCCAAATGCAAATTCAAGTCTTGCACAACAGTTTGAAGGCAAGTATATCCATCTGTCCATGCAGAAGTTCAGTAGCAATGTGGTTGAGAGATGCCTGAAAGTCTTCAAGGAGGTTGACAAGGCCAAGATCATACTAGAAATCCTCGCCACGCCACACTTGGAGCAATTGCTTCAGCACCCCTATGCAAACTATGTCATCTACTCTGCTCTCCAGAATTCCAAGGTAAACCTGATGAAAAGGATCTCATCCTTAGAATTTTTATAGTAACTAGTAATTTGTTGAAATTTATTACTGTGATTCCTTCGAGGAAATTTATTACTGTGATGGGAATTTCAGGGTTCACTTCATTCTGCACTGACAAATGCAATCCGACCTCATGTGGAACTACTTAGGACCAGTCCATACTGCAAGAGGATATACTCTCGAGCTTTGCTGAAGAAATGATGAATTGATGACAGGTTTTCAGCTTGTAACAAGAACGATTGCTCTCTTGTGCTATTTTTTTTTCAGTTTCAAAAGGCATAAAGATGATCACCAAATAGATCTTTATAAATTAGTATTCTTTGGTTATGTACTTCTACCTGTACCTGTAATTGATGCACGGCGCCTGGTGCTGCATAATCATCTGGGACGGAATAAGTTCAATCGAAAGTATTCTACAAACTATTTCATATATATGTAATGTTTTACGTTGTTGATGCATGCAAAGATATTGCTGTTGTTACCTATTGATGCAGTTCATCATTAATTCCATTGCAACTGGGGATGGAAATGAGAAAATGACACCCAACAAGACAGAAATTGTGTTGCAACTTGGTGTCATCCCATTTTGGGCAAGAACAAAAAGAACTACACGAAGGGCATGCCAATAACTTCGTTGTCTGAAATAACAACAGAAGCACTTAACTTTTCTTAAGATTCATAACATCCAATTATTTATAGCAGTAAAGCAACCTACAGGAAATCACTCAGATTTTATCGATGCCTCAATCATTTAAAATTGTTGCAAAGGAACTGTTGCTAGAACAATAGCAAACGGAGTAGGAACAAGAATGAAAAAAAGGACGTACCCAGTGCAGAGAGCTCCCTCTCTGTGCGGGGTCTGGGGAAGGGTGTCAGTGACAAGCCTTACCCTCGCCTGCGCAATACGAGGAGACCGCGACTTAAACCCGGGACCTTCCGGTCACCGGCGGTAAGATTCTATCGTTTACACCAGGCCTGCCCTTCTAATAGGAACGCCCTTCTAATAGGAACAGGAATGAAACGAAGTGAATTTCCTGAAGACCAGATTTAACAAGTCACAAAAAGGAGACTAGCACATAGGAAATAAAATATTCATTTTTTAGGAAACAGGAAATAAAATATTCATATTAACCCAATAACGAAAAATAAGGGGAGAAGTATACGTCCGGCACTGGAGAAGGAAGTATTTTTTTATGTACTGCTCATCCTGCATTGATTTGTTCTAGTATGTCATTGAATTATAGTAAAATACTACGATTTGTTCCAGTGCGGAGCTCGAGCAGAAGCTAGCGCAACCAAGTGGTTTCAGAGACGCCACTGGCCACAGTGCGATACTCGACTTCAAAACTGGAGTGGGACACTGTCGCCTGGCGCTTGGAGCACAGATGAGGTTGTCGCCAAGGAACATTGCATAGCTTGATGTGGACTTGCCTGTATTTGGATAACCTATAACCTGCCCAATCAGCATCAGAGTAGACCACCACCTTGGACAGAGAGGAGGGACGAAGAACCAGTCCCAAGTTGAGGGTGCCCGTGATGTACTGAAGGATGTGCTTTAGAGCAGCTAGATGAGGTTCCCACGGATCGTGCATGTGGAGGCAAACCTGCTAAATAACATAGGAGATATCTAGCCGAGTGAAGGTCAGGTACTGTAAGCCACTGGTCAGGTTGCGGAAGTCACTGGGATCCTGAGTAGGAGTGCCGGCATCAGCGGACACCTTCAGCTTAGTGTCCACCAGACTGCTACAAGGCTTGCAGACAGCAACAGTCCACCCTCACTGTTGTCAGAAATGTTGAACCTGTCCATAGCATGCGCTTGATCAAGGCGAGAAGCTCGACATTACCAATGGTTTTTTTGATAATCATGATTCAAACAACTCTTTTTATTTGGGAGTTGGGACACTAACAATTTTTTGGATACAACTAAAGTAATTCTTTAGCAACTGATGATAAAAATACCTAACACAAGTCATGTTGTTGAAGCATATATTTTCTTCTTGTGTTTCCTTTGTGGGAAAAAAATTGTGGTTGAAATAGGCCATTATTGCGAATGTGGTGTTAAATCCAAAGGCAAAGTAAAAGAAGAAAGAAAGGTTAATTTACAAAGCACCTCCGGTCAAGTGCGAATGTGGTGTTAAATCCAACTACGGTCTAGTCCCTTCGGAACTTGAAATAGGCCATTATTGCGACCATATGGTTGACTATAATGAGGTTGGTTATTTTGTGGTAACCATGAAATCGTATTTTGTTTCTTTTGCTAAGACATATATGATATAATTTTTTGTTTGAACAGAGCACTAGGAAATGTAGGTGAGAATGTTATGATGGTCAAGCTAAGTTCTTGGATGAACTGAAGGGGAAGCAAATAATTGCACAGAAGAGGGGATATGGACCTGACTACGTAAACCTATTCGTTAAATATCATAAAGACAAGATGCGTGAGTTTGCTAGACAGCGCGGTATTTGTAACCCGATCAATGTTGGGCTTGACAAATGAGGATTAGAGAGACGGATGACGTTAGAGGAGGAGAGGGCAAGGAAGGAGGCAAGGGAGGAGACAAGAGTACAGATGCAGGTCTTGAACGAGCATGTTGTTGCATTATGTGTCAGTGAGTGTTTGAAAGCCTTTTTTCGTTGCCTGATTTTAAATGTAATATAATCGCGTTGCTAACTGATTGCATTTTATACATGAAGGGATTGGATGCAGCGAGAAACATGCTGTAGAGGTGGCTCGTGCAAGCTACGAGGAAAAGAAGTTAGATGAGCACAGAAAGCGAGCTGATCGCATCGTTGAATCACCGATTGTATTATCTAATGAGGGGGACGAGAATGAGGACAACACTGCCAGACTCAGCGAGCTCATCGCTCTAGCAGAGGCGGGCTTGCATGCGGAGGAGACTGAGGACGACACTGGTAGACTGAGTGAAAGGTCCTTGTGTGGTTTTAGTAATTGAGTGACAACCTAGGTGGACTAATTGTGTTTATATGAGATACACAGGTGATTAGTCCACAGGTACATGTATGTGAGCAACATATGCCATGAAGGTGAAAATGGCTTGGAGATGTTGCAAAGCTCACACATGTGATGATAAAGGAGCTTACTGCACATGAGATATGCCATTGAGTCATGTGATCAAGGTGGAGAAGATCAAGACGTGACTTGGCTTGATGGACCGGTTGCAAGCGTAAAGAGCAAGTCGGAGGCTTTGGAGCGATGGACCGCGTGGCAGTGAAGCTTGAGCAAGACTTGGTATCGATGGACGATGGCAACGGTGAAGAGCAAGTGAAGTCAAGATCAATGAACCAATATGATCACGTGATGATATGAAGTGGATCATATCATTGTTGATCGTGTTGGTGCATGTGTTGCATCAACATAGGAGGAGATGGAATGGAATGCGCAAGACAAAGGTATAATCTAGGACATTTCATTTCACCGGTCATAGGTGTGTAGAGAAGTTCATGACCGGGTTTAGGATAGATGGCCATACTATCAAGAGGGGCAAACTTGTTTGCATATCGGTCATCTAGTGCCACTAGAGTGATCTAACTTTGCATCGTCGCTAGGATCGAGTGGCGTGGCAAGTTAAGTGGCTAACACCCTTGAAGATGTTTATGAAAATATGCTAACACATGTGCACATGGTGATACACTTGGTGGTTGGCACATTTGAGCAAGGGTGAAGAAGATAGAGTTGAAAACGAGTTAGTCGCGCTGGTTACAGAGTGACCGGACGTGTCCGGTGTGAATCAGAAAACACGGTGTTCGGCTGTACAGTTGATCGGACGCTGGCTGTGTCCGGTCTGGTGTGACCGGACGCGTCCGGTCGTCGGTGGGTGCTTACTGTACTCGACCGAACGCTGAGCCTCAGCGTCCGGTCAGTTCCTAACAGACGCGTCCGGTCGGCCCTGGAGGCTTACTAGACTCGATCGGACGCAACGGGTGCTTTCTTGATAAATCAAACAAGTGGTTCCATACTAGAAGATTCTTTCAAGTGATATCACATCTACACATGGTATCAATCAATCAAGTCATTTCAAGTGAGTATCAAGAATGATTCTTAGAAAGAAGTCACTTCTCCTTAGTGTAGGGGCTTGCCACCTATGTGTAGGTGAACCAAGTGTGGTACTTGGAAGACTAACATGGAAGTGGTAATCCGAGGAACATTTGAGATGCTTAGTTGAAGCAATCAAAAGGGTTGATCAAGAAAAGCAAGCAACACCCAATAGAGAGCTAGTCATAATATTTCAAGTGGTATTCTCAAATTGATGCTCTCATGCAAGCAAAGATCAAAAGATAAAGCAAGCCAACCACAATAAGAAAGTGCACTTGATCATAAGTGGTATTCATTTCATATGGGTGAAGAATGGAATTCAACATGGTATCTATTGGTCTTTATCAAACTTATAATTGGACTTCACATTGCTATTGGAGTAATGAATTGGAATCTATGTGACTATCCTCTACTCCAACATAGCAAAGGTATCATTATAATGTGCATGATCATTTCATCCCTTACTAGTATGCGATTAGTGCATATAGTACATACTTCATAGGATCATGCATAACAAATGAAATGCTTAAATTCATAGCTTACCACTATTGTTTGAATGATTACTTGATCTAGTGGTTAGTACATGAATTTGTTCATGAGCTAGTGAACCCAAGTACTTGATTTAATTTGGATTGCCAATAAGTGACAAGTACAACATTACCAAGATAACCCTTGCAAGAGGTGTGAAGAAGCTTATCATTGGTTCAAACCGGACTTGGAAGCTTAGGTAAATCAAATTTAGTTCAAGTCAATCATAGAAGCTCATGATAGTGATAAGAGTATAAGCACAAGACAACAATACAAATGGATATTTAGTTTGTATGTTTCAAATGGTATCTAGACTCAAGTATTTCATCAAGATTTCATAAGTGATGTCTAGATCAACTCACAAGTAATATCCTATAAGTGGTACTCATGAAGATAGCAAATGTTTAAGAAATAGTTCTTTATTGATAAATCAAACAAGTGGTTCCATACTAGAAGATTCTTTCAAGTGATATCACATCTACACATGGTATTAATCATGCAAAATGATGGTTCCACAAGTGATCCTCAACTTTAAGTGATCATCAAATGAAGGATGCATCCCTCACCTACAAGAGCTCAAGTGTATCAAATGGATGACCCATGCTATCACATAGGGGGAGATATACCATAAATTGGTATCAAGAAAAGATTCTATGTATGGTATCTCAAGAAGCTCTATACAAGATTCAAGTGATACGACTTTCAATTGGTATCAAATTGGTATCTATAAGTGGGGTCATTCCAACAATCAACTGATGTCCATAAAAAATACAAGACTCAAGCCTCCACCATCTACCCCAAAATATATACCCTTGCATCAATGAGAAACACACCTTTTATGGAAATTGATGACAAAGGAGGAGAGAGTGTACAAAGATATGAAAGCTTATATAAGGGGGAGAGATAAATTGTGTAAGGGGAGAGATAAGATATGAAAGCTTAAGAGGTTGGACATGAATATGGACAAAGAGGGAGCAACATTGAAGAAAATAGATGGATCAAAATTTCTTGGACAAGAGAAGCACACAAGTAGGGGGAGCAAGCTCATGAACTTTGATTGATTGCATTTGATATGTGCATATTCATGTGCTTGCTTGCATTGCATAAGTTTTTAAATTCAATATGCATGCGTGTGTGGTGTATGCTAGTTGTAGAACTTGAATGATGATTTGATAACTAGCATGCATAGGATGATAGCTAGACACTTGGTATGCTTTTCAAGTAATGCTAGTACCTTGCTTTTAATGTTGATCTCACAAGGTATCTAGTGCTTTTATTTCCAAGTGATATCTAGCTAACCATGGTGCTAAGGATGAACTTATAGGTGCAACTCCGATTGGTATACGCTTCAAAGGTTTATTCTATACACCTTAGCATCATTTTATAGTAATTACTCTCCCACAATTTTAATCTATGCATATGTGTGACCTTCAAATCAAACACTCTAGCACATATGTAGGGGGAGCTAATACTACCATTTTGGGTTTGTGGTACTTATCCAAAATCATTTTCACATGGTAAAATTGCTTGGGCAAGCAACATGAATCCAAAAGAGCTTAATTTCTATATCTTTGTAGAGTTGCCATCAATTACCAAAAAGGGGGAGATTGAAAGGTCCTTGTATGGTTTTGGTAATTGAGTGACAACCTAGGTGGACTAATTGTGTTTATGTGAGATACATAGGTGATTAGTCCACAGGTACATGTGTGTGAGCAACATATGCCATGAAGGTAAAAATGGCTTGGAGATGTTGCAAAGCTCACACATGTGATGATAAAAGAGCTTATTGCACATGAGACATGACATTGAGTCATGTGATCAAGGTGGAGAAGATCAAGACATGACTTGGCTTGATGGACCGGTTGCAAGCGTGAAGGGTAAGTCAGAGGCTTTGGAGCGATGGACCGCGTGGCGGTGAAGCTTGAGCAAGACTTGGCGCCGATGGATGATGGCAACGGTGAAGAGGAAGTGAAGTCAAGATCGATGAACCAATATGATCACATGATGATATGAAGTGGATCATATCATTGTTGATCGTATTGGTGCATGTGTTGCATCGACATAGGAGGAGATGGAATAGAATGCGCAAGGCAAAGGTATAACCTAGGGCATTTCATTTCACCGGTCATAGGTGTGTAGAGAAGTTCATGACCGGGTTTAGGATAGATAGCCGTACTATCAAGAGGGGCAAACTTGTTTGCATATCGGTCATCTAGTGCCACTCGAGTGATCTAACTTTGCATCATCGCTAGGATCGAGTGGCGTGGCAAGTTGAGTGGCTAACACCCTTGAAGATGTTTATGAAAATATGCTAACACATGTACACATGGTGATACACTTGGTGGTTGGCACATTTGAGCAAGGGTGAAGAAGATAGAGTTGAAATTGAGTTAGTCACGCTGGTTACAGAGTGACCGGACACGTCCGGTATGGTGACTGGACACATCCAGTATTTGGCGACGTACTCAGCGACTGGACGCGTCTGGTCGCCACACCGGACGCGTCCGGTGTGAATCAAAAAATGATTTGTTTGGCTGTACAGTTGATCAGACGCTGGCTGTGTCCAGTCTGGTGTGACCAGACGCGTCCGATCGTCGGTGGGTGCTTACTGTACTCGACTGGACACTGAGGCTCAGCGTCCGGTCAGTTTCTAATAGACGCGTCTGGTCGGCCCCGGAGGCTTACTGGACTCGATCGGACACAGCGGGTGAGCGTCTGGTCATTTCAGACTGTGCATCTGGTTGTCTTGTCAGAGAGCCGTTGGAGGCAATGGTCGGACACGTGGTAGTCAGACAGCTATCGGACATGTCCAGTATAGCAACTGAACACGTCCGGTATTCACATCCGGTGCGTCCGGTGTAGCGTCCGGTGCTGCGTCCGGTCGACCCGAAAAACACCTAGTGAAGGGGTAACAGCTAGTTTAGCCCTCGGGGCTATAAATAGAAGTGGCCTTCGGCCATGGCTGGTGCTAAGCACCTCAGGGGACTTTGTGTCCATGCTTGAGAGTGCTTAGGTGCCCTCCATCTCATATATACTTAATAGTGATCATTCGATTGTGTGAGTGAGCGATTCTAGTGCGATTGCATCGTGAGGTTGCATCGAGTGGCACTAGGTGATCGAGGTGCAAGCCAGTGGTGCTTGTTACTCTTGGAGGTTGCCACCTCCTAGACGGCTTGGTGGTGGTCTTCGTCAAAGCCCGCAAGAAGCTTGTGCGGCGCTTTGGAGAAGAGCTTGTAAGGGGCATTGTGCTCGCCCGCGGGAGCCACGAAGAGCAACTTTAGTAAAGCGTGTCATTGAGCTACCCTCACTTCTGGGGTAGGTTCTTGCGGCGCCTGACGTGCGGGCTTGGCGGGTGATGCCAATTAGCCGCCGAACCACCAAGTGAGCGATCGACACAACGGGGACTAGCGTGTTGGCAAACACGTGAACCTTGGGAGAAAAATCACCGTGTCAACCTTGTTCTTCCTGTTGGTTTGCATCCCTGTTACACAAGCTTGTGATTACTTTTATATACATTGAGCTTGTGTTGTTGCTTTTGTAATTAGTTAGCTTGTGTAGCTTGCTAGTTACCTTCTTGCTTGTGTAGCATAGAAGTAGCTCCCTTGCGTGGCTAATTTGGTTTGTGTAACCTTGTTAGTCACATTGCTTAGTTTGTGTAGATAAGTAATTGCGCTCTCTAATTTGGCATTGGTTGCCTTGTTATTGAGCATTGCTAGTGAGCTTAGTTGGCTTTGTGCTTTTGCTTACTAGCATGTGTAGGAGCTCCCTTGTTGCTTAAAGTACTAGTGGCATAGGTTTGTGTGACCTTGCTTCTAGAATTGGTTAGGAGAGCTCTAGCTAGCCTGGTACCTTTGTTGCTTGATTAGTATCTTTGCAAGGTGCTAGTGAACATAGATAGAGAGGTATAGTCTTGGTTAGTACGATAGTTTTAATTCCGCACTTGTTTCAGTTAGCCAACGTGATTAAGTTTTAAAAAGGACTATTCACCCCCTCTCTAGTCACCATCTCGACCCTTTCACTGAGCGAGCTCATCGCTCTAGCAGAGGCGGGCTTACAGGTGAAGGAGGCTGAGGATGACACTGGTAGACTGAGCGAGCTCATCGCTCTAGCAAAGACGGGCTTGTAGGCGTAGGAGGCTGAGGACAACACTGGCAAACTGAGCGAGCTCATCGCCCTAGCAGAGGCGAGCTTGCAGGCGGAGGAGGATGACGATGCGTTCTTCACTTAGACCACAAATGAAGCGAAGGCCGCTTATGATAGGCGACATGGAGGTCAGAGCAATGCAGGTGAGCCTAGCCACATGAACAAGGAGGAAGAGAACACGTTCTTGTCTCAGGCCGTAGATGAAGCGGAGGCCGCTTACTATAGGCAAAAGGCAGATCAGGGCAATGCAGGTGAGCCTAGCCACAACAACAAGGTTGTGGTTGAGGATTGGTACTCGAACGACAAGTTGCTTACTTAGTATGTTTCTGACTAAGGGTTTTTTATTGCGTCGTCTGTTAGTTCCATGCTTTATTAATGATCAATGTAGCTATGTAGTAGAAATTCCATTATGTTGTCTTATATTCCATTTGAACTATTGATGTATTGTACCCATGTATCATGTACTCGGATTACCCATGATCGATCTTAAGTGATCCCATCCATTTGTATCATGCGTTGAGAATTTCTAAAACGAACATAATCGAGTGAAATTATCTCGAATACGGTGCCATAGCCCACTGGTTTTGCCACGCCATAGCCTAGGTTCTGCTATGCCATAGTCCACGGCGCGGCAGTGATGCGCCATAGCCCACGACGCGGTAGTGACGCGGACAGAAACCGACCAGCCTCAATTGAGTTGCTGTCGGTGCTGTAAACAATTACAAGTGCTGCCGCGACCGTGCGTAAGTTGAAATGAATATGAACCAAATAAATGGACGATAAGTTGCCACATAACATTTTTATTGGTACACGAGTCTGTAAGTTTCGGACGATAATATTCGTTCGACATAAGTTCGACGTAACGAACTAAGTCCTAGGAATGTAAGGATCCCTCAAATGCCTCTTAGAAACCTCATCGTCCGGTGGAAGAAGGGGGTCGTCGTACTCCACCTCAAGAAAGAGGGTACATCTAGTGCAGCGTGGGAGGGGCCATCCTGTTACAAATTGATAAACAAAGGGTTAGGGTATTCAAAGTAACAATATTCAAATTAACATTATGTAGCATTGCAAAAATTGAACTACTTGTTATGCAATACAAACACAATATGAAAGCATCTGTTGCCCTCATCTTCTATGCCTGCTAGCCTTGTGACCAGATTCTTTACAAATGGAGCAAAGATTCCTGCCATGGGTCTCGTTGAAGTCTCCCCTGCTGTACATGTCTTCGTCGTACCCTCTCATAGCATCCATGCCCCCTTGAGTCGCTTCTTCTTCCTCCTACCCTTCCCTACTGAAAGGTCCTAATGGCAAGAGGGGGGGTGAATAGCCTATTAAAAATTTCTACAACAACACTTAACAAAATGGTTAGACAATTATAAGGCGAAGCAAGTGTTGCGCTAGCCTACTCAAAAGGCGAGCCACCTATCACAATTCTAGTTTAGATAGTGTCTATTCACACAATAGCTATGACACTATTCTATGTTAGTGTGCTCTCAAAGGCTAACTAAAGAGCCACACCAACCAAGCATGCAAGCTCTCACAACTAGCTACACTAAAGAGCTTGACAACTAGTTTGTGGTAATGTAAAGAGAGTGATCAAGAAGATTATACCGCCGTGTAGATGAAGGAACCAATCAATCACAAGAGTGAATAATAATGAAGACCAATCACCTCGGAATCAATGATGAACACAATGATTTTTACCGAGGTTCACTTGCTTGTCGGCAAGCTAGTCCTCGTTGTGGCGATTCACTCACTTGGAGGTTCACGCGCCAATTGGCTTCACACGCCAAACCCTCAATAGGGTGCCACACAACCAACACAAGATGAGGATCACACAAGCCACGAGCAATCCACTAGAGTACCTTTTGGTGCTCCACCGGGGAAAGGTCAAGAACCCCTCACAATCACCACGATCGAAGCCGGAGACAATCACCACCCTCCGTTCAACGATCCTCGCTGCTCCAAGCCGTCTAGGTGGCGGCAACCACCAAGAGTAACAAGCGAAATCCGCAGCAAAACACGAACACCAAGTGCCTCTAGATGCAAACACTCAAGCAATGCACTTGGATTCACTCCCAATCTCACTATGATGATGAATTAATGATGGAGATGAGTGGGAGAGCTTTGACTAAGCTCACAAGGTTGCTATGTTAATGAAAACGGCCAAAGATCATGAGCTTGAGCCGGTCATGGGGCTTAAATAGAAGCCCCCATGAAATAGAGCCATTGTACCCCTTCATGGGGTACTGATCGGGGTGACCGGACGCTGCTCCTCAGCATCCGGTCGCCCGATGGCGGCCACGTGTCTCCTATGTTCAACGGTGATCGTTTGATCTCAACGGTCAAAATGTTGACCAGACGCTCCGACAGAGTTGACTGGACACTGGACCCTCAGCGTCCGGTCGTTTACAATAAGGGTCCAAAACATGTTTTTGCCAATCGGACACGTCCGGTCAAGCTTGATCGGACCCTGCTAGTGTCCGGTCAAATGATGCCTCCTCTGTGCGCCTTACGTCAGCGTACATCAGCACTGACCGGATGCACCCTACCAGCGTCTGGTCATTTGACCGATGCCAGCGTCTTCACTGTTACACCTAACCGGACGTGCTGGTCCAACCGTGGCCAGCGTCCGGTCACTCCTAGTGACCTCCATCTTTTTTGTCTAGGGCGCCAGTGGCACCGTTGGACTATCCGCACTCTACGGGCAGACACTCCGTCGATGGAGTTTCTTACCCTTGCTCCCAAACTTCACCACCCTTGATCAAATATGCTAACCACCAAGTGTATGACCTTGTGCACATGTGTTAGCATATTTTCACAAACAATTTCAAGGGTGTTAGCATTCCACTAGATCCTAAATGCATATGCAATGAGTTAGAGCATCTAGTGGCACTTTGATAAACGTATTCCGATACGAGTTTCACCCCTCTTAATAGTACAGCTATCAATCCTAAATGTGATCACACTCTCTAAGTGTCTTGATCACCAAAACAAAATAGCTCGTATGGTTTATACCTTTGCCTTGAGCTTTTTGTTTTTCTCTTTCTTCTTTCCAAGTCCAAGCACTTGATCATCATCATGAAATCATCATCATCATGCTATGATCTTCATTTGCTTCATCACTTGGAGTGTGCTACCTATCTCATGATCACTTGATAAACTAGGTTAGCACTTAGGGTTTCATCAATTTACCAAAACCAAACTAGAGCTTTCACCTACCTTCATTAGATCTGGATGTGGCCCGTAGTCATAACCATTATAAGGTGGCCACTATGTTGGGTCAAGGTATGGCTCGAAGCTCATCTCCCAAATACTAACAGTGTTCGAACGGAGATACAAGGATGACATATATAGCAGATCCTCATAGTTGTACCCATAAACCCTATAGGCCATGATCATATGAGAGCAAGGGGCATGCATGATCTGAGGGACGTTGCAACTGCACTCTACCTTTTCAAGATCAACTCGGTAGTTTTGTCCACCATAACGTTCACCGCCCAAGCTTGTGCCACCCTTGTCCTGTACACTAAAGATATGGCGGCGGGGTCCATACGGCTCGGCGGTGTGCTACTTGGCCAATTCCTCAGCCTCCTTTAAATGTTCAGCTCTGGCCTTTCCAAAACGCCCCTGCTCAGCTATATTCCTCTGCGTAAGTTTCCACCTCTTGACAAAATATTCGTTGCACTTATGAAAGGAGAACTCAACAATTCTAGACACAGGCAACAATTGAACTCTGGTGAATACATGGTTGAAGGACTCCGAGGAGTTAGTGGTCATGATGCCATACCTAAAACCCCCCTTGTCATATGCTAACACCCACTGAGCCTTCTGTTCCATCTGCGCCTCTAACCAGGCCTTTCCCGCTTCATTTACCATCTGTCTAGTTCTCTCTTTGTCTCCTTGAACTGGTGCTCTATACGTATACAACATAGAGCCTTTACCTTGTCACATACCTCCTGCTTCCGCTGACGCCGCTAGAAATTAGCGGCAAAATGTCTCATGCACCATCTATGCACTAGAGGTGGGAACCCATCTATATGCTCAGCTGCAGCATTAAGAAGCCCTAGGTGATGGTCCGAGATCAAACATATAGTGTGAGATGGGCCAAGCACTTGTACACTAGAAGCCGCATGAACCATGACCACGATTCATTATTCTCTCTCTTTGCCAAAGCAAAAGCCATGGGTACTATCTGGTCCTTAGGATCAACAATAGCAACCATCATCAAGGTGCCCCTAGACTTTCCTATCAGGAAAGTGCTGTCAATAAGTACGACTGTCCGATAAAACTAGAATTCATGTTCCGTTTGCGCGAACTACCAGAACACACGACAGAGGACATGACTCAACGGGTCCCGAAAACATATCCCTCCGGTGTCCACAAACCATTTCAAGCTAGAGTTGTAGTAATGCATTGCACATAAGAGCGGGGCACCCTGTTGTACGCTTCCTCCCAACTACCCCATCGAATCACTAGGGCAATTTGCTTAGCACACCAAGCCTTTCCATACTTCACATCGTACTTAACGAATCCAGATATGGACTGTTGTAAAGAAGACACAAAAATGTCGTTATTGTCATCAATGATCCCTAATATACGATGGGCAAGGTAACGTGTAGTGAGCTGATGATGATTTTCCTTTCCCCTATTTGATAGACAAGTGTGGGGTTCAATAACTTTACTTATCCTCCACTTGCCATCACTCTGTCTCTTTTGTACATTTAACCTCCACATACAACCGTTTTTGCATATCACATGGTACCTCAACTCCTGGTTCGAATAAGTGATGGTGTACAGCCTATGGTGGTACATGGCATAGTCCTGAAGGAAGAGCTTCATCTCTAACATTGTATTGAATATCATCCCATTCCTAAGGGTTTCTTTCTCATGATCATACAATGATTTCCTACACATCTGGAGATCGGTGTCACAAACTGTCATATCCGTCATGCTGACATCCCTATAGTTCGAAACGCCCCTGAAAGGTACGTTCATCGACCTTAGTTGCTCAAGCTCAGTCGTTGTGTAAGATGGTGGTGGAACATACTACTGCGCTTCACTAATTCTGGCCCATGAATCATAGGGGGTATCATCTGCTGCCAAATATGTGACTAGTTTACCCTGAGCCTGGATACTATGCAAAACCTCAGTTGGTACTGGTAATGGCATAGTATGAACCGGTACTGGCATGGCATCAACCAATGTTGGCATAGTATCTGTACCTCCTTGGTCATCATCAGAATCATCTAAATTACTGCTAACTATATCACCGATCCTGTCTTCCTCCTCCTCCTGCTCCTCTTCCCATTCAAACTCATTCACATCGAAGTCATTGCTTATACAACCTACTGCAGTTGAATGAAACTGCTCTTGCGTCAACTGACCGTTCAAATCCATGTTATCCTAAGTTGCTTCCCCTTTGACCCCCTAATTCTTGTTCATTTCCTCCAACACCATCAATGGACGGGCCATCCTGAACACCTTGCATCCTGTGTACCCATTCTCCACCACCACCTCAGCCATGGGCACATTGGAACCTTGAAGCACCCTAGTGTAGCAGGACCAGTGAGTAGGATCGTGCAAGGGCATGAGGACATAGTGTGCCCTAATCTTCCTAGTATCAAACCTCCCCTTCAGTGTGAAATTACCGCCAAACTTTGCATTCAAACGGACACAAAGGTCGTTGAAGCTAGGAGGTTCATCAAACCATTCTAATTCTTCTTCCATATCCTCAAATATACCATCTTCTCTCCTAACACTTCCTCCATATAAAACTCTAACACAACAATCCATCTGCAAAAACATTTCAAGAAACTTCATCAAGTTGTCGAAATCATCGTACCTAATGTCCATAGTAATATTAGTACCTATTCTAACTATAACTATACTAACTAATCTAATATTAACATCTATAGAAGGCTAACTACAACAATTAATTAGACTAAATCCAATATATAACTAGACTCACTAACTATACTAACTAAACTACCTAACTTTACTATCTATACTAACTTACTATATTACATATACTAACTAAACTAACTTTACTAACTATACTTTACTAATTATACTAACTTTATTTATTTTACTAACTTACTATACTAACAATGTCGATTCAATCAACAAATACACTAGGGGAGTACCTCGCGGCAGCGGCGCTCATCCTCGCGGCGGTGGCACGCTAGACCGGGCCAGGAGGCGCGGGCACTAGCCTCGGTGGGCAACCGCCGTGCGTGGTCGGAGGGGGTGGCGTGCCAACGTGCGGGCGCGGCGGCCGCAGTGGGCGGCCATGGCGTGCTGGCGTTCGTGGCGCGGTGGCCGGCATGCTCGGCGGCGGGCAGGCCCTATCGGCGTCGGCGGCTAGCGCGGGCGGGCGCGGGCAGACAGGCTTGCTGCTCGGGCAGGCGGGACTGGCCGCGAGGCTTTTATTCTGCTCTACCGTGCCACGGATCAGGGCGCGGCACTGCCGTGCCAAGATTGGTGGCGCGGCAGGCCCTGCCACGTCACCGATCAGCATTTTCGGTCGTCGCCATGTCAGCCACCCATCGCGCCACCATGCATGGCGCAGCACATGCTTTTCGCCGTGCCATGACAATAGACGCGACCAAAAGTGTTAGTTAAAAAAAAATAGTGTTGGATTTAAAATTAGTTTACAAAAAATGTTAAAATTAAAAAAAATTAGTTCACACCCTTGCACAGTGGCACTTCATGCTTCAGCACGGTACTTCAGATCTGATCATGATATGTTCTAAGTCCTCTAGAACTTGGCAGAACAACACGTAAACTTCCTTGCTGCACATAATAAAAAATTGTTCATGTGCAGCACAGTGACAATCAAGTCAGAATGGTTGCTTTATCCTCAAACCCAAATGACTCTGCAATACTGCATCTGTACCATCAGTACCCAAGTATCTCGCAATGCATGCTCAGATATTCGTCTTCATATTCTGAAGCAGCCATATCCTCAAGTAACTGACCTAAAACCCATAGCATCTGTCTCCACAAATATCGTGGTATGAACCCTTGGTAGAAGGCATGGGCTCTTCCCTTCACATGAACCCAACTGCAACCAGGTGTCTTCACCATGCCAAGTGTAAGGAAAATGGACCCTTAGTCCATTTACTTTGGATTTTGGTGTTTGATGACCAACACAACCAAATTGGACTAATGAATTTCCAAGTGTTTGTTTTGTAGCTCAATAGGGTGCAAGACGTAACTTGGACAAAGGCGATGTGATGATCTGATGATCAACACCTCAATCAAGACCTTAGGAGCACAAGAGAAGACCCAAGAGATCAAGCAAAGTCCAAGCATGAAGATTGGAACCAAGCCGTATGCAAGATCGCGAAGAAATGAACTCACTGTGGTGACCAGATGCAGGACCGGACGCTGGACAAGCAACTGGACGCTGCGACCGGACGCTAGGTGAGTGGCTCGGCAGACAGGCGACCGGACGCGTCCGATCAATTACAGTAAGGTTCCAGAGCGGCAAATCTACGACCAGACACGTCCGGTGGCAGGCGACTGGACGCTAGCCAGCGTCCGATCAGTATATTGCCGACTCAACGGTCGGGATGATCGGACACGTCCGGTCAGGACGATTCAACGTCCGGTCAGTAGCAGTTCTGCGGGAATTCGACCCCAACGGCTACTTTCTCGGTGGGGCTTATAAATACAACCCCCAACCGACCATTTGAGCAGTGTGGAGTTGAGGAAACATACCAAGGGCGTTGGTACACTATTTTAGTGATCTCTACATGCATAGTGCTTAGTGTTTTATTAGGTGATTAGCATAAGTGCTTTGCGAAGTGCTTAGGTTGATTAGACCACCGCTTATGCGCTTGCTCTAGGTGAATGCCTAGTGTTTAGTGAGGTTTACATACCTCTTGCCACCCCGTGCTTGTGAGCACAAGTGTTGTACATCGGAGGGGCTTGAAGTCTTGCGAGATCACACCAACCACGTTTGTAGTGTGGCCACCACCATGTACCGGAGGGAACAAGGCCCGCAGCGTTTCGGCCGGAAGCTTGATAGTGAAGACGGCGGGGAACATCCAGGAGAGCCTTACCGGAAGGCATGTCGGAGACCCACTTGCGCATGGGGAAGGCCCGAGGCTATCCATGGAGTTACCCGACCGGGAGCTTGACCCTTGTGAGGGATTCCTTGCGAGGGGCTCCAATGAGGACTAGGGGGAAGCTTGCGCGCTTCTCGATACCTCGATAAAAATACTGGAGTCGTCGACGGGAGTTTACATATCTCTATCTTGCTCTTTAGCTTCCGCATTTACATTGATTACTTTACTACGTTTGAGGTAGAGATAGCAACACACTAGCAAAACCATAGTTGCACATCTAGATAGTTTATCTATTGCATAGGTTTTGCTAGGGTTTGAAAAAGAGGCCATAGTTTAGAGTTAAGTTTTTTTAGTTGCCTAATTCACCCTCCCTCTTAGGCGTCACGGTCTCTTCAATTGGTATCAGAGCCGGTTGGCTCATATTTGGACCTTTGGCTTAACTGTCGTTGAGCCGACGCTATTGTAGAGTGGTTGGGATGGATACCGCTAGGCCTCCACAATTTGATGGCACTAACTTCCTCTACTATAAATCTAGAATGGCTTGCCACCTTGAGGCGGTTGATTTAGGTGTATGGAGAGTCACTCATGACGGGATAAAACCCATTAAGAATACCGAAAAGCCCACAAAGAGTGACGAAAAAGAAATGCATTTTAATGCTAGAACTAAGAATTGCTTGTTTGAATCATTTAGCATGGATGTGTTTAACCAAGTGTTCACCTTAAAAACAGCACATGAAATTTGGTTAAAACTCCAAGAGCTCCATGACGGCACAAGTAATGTCCGTGAGCAAAAACATTATCTAGCTAAGCAAAATTATGATTCCTTTGCTATGAATGATGATGAGCTTGTTCGTGATATGTATTCTCGATTGAATCTAATTATCAATGAGCTCCATTCAATAGGATTATTAAAGCTAGATGATGCGGACATCATGAGGAAGATCATCTCCATTCTACCACAAAAGAAATATGCAAGCATCATCACCATCCTTCACAACATAGAGAACTTGAGCACCATGACCCCGGGGATTGTCCTTGGCAAGCTAGTGGCATTTGAAATGTCACGCAAGATGGGTCAAGGAGAAGCATCTTCATCAAGCAAAGGCAAAGCTCTCGCTTGTAGCGAGAAGAAAAAGATGAAGGGCAAGAAAGTTGAGTCAAGCTCAAGCTCAAGTTCCTTAAGTGAAGATGAAGAAGAAGATGAGGATGATGATGATGATGATGATGAAGATTCAAGTGATGATCAATCTTCCTCCTCCACCTCCGATCTTGATGAAGAATCAATCAAAGTGATCAACAAGGTGGAGAAGATGATCCGAAGGCTCAATGTCAAGGGTGTGCGCATCCAAATTCAAGATTTCATTTTCACAAATCAAAGAAAAGAGCAAAGAAAGAGAGGATGCTATGGATGCGGCGAGTTGGGACACTTTGTGGAAGTTTGTCCAAACAAGCCCACACCCAAGACAAAGAAGAAGGCATGCAAGAATAAGCCCTCACATCAATAAGATCATGGGATGATTCTTCAAGTGAAGAAGAACCCCATCACAAGAGGCGAGGCCACAAGCAATTATCATCAAGCTCTTCTCATGTGTGCCTTATGGCACGAGGTAACGAAAGCTCTTCCTCTAGTGAGAGTGATAGTGATAATGATATGCCTTCTTATCATGAACTTGTGCAAGAAAATCTTAAATTTGCTAAAGCTTGCACTAGTCAACAAAAGAAGCTCAAAAGCTTAAAAGAAAAGCTAGATAGTTCATAAAAAGCATACAAAACCTTGCTTGAACAATATGAGAACTTTGCTGATCTCAATGTTGAACTATCTACTAAAATTGAGAAACTTGAGTCTAGTGCAACAACAAATGCATGCACAATCAATGATGAGCAACTTGAAAAGAAAAATGAAAAATTAAAAGAAAAGTTAGTTAGCTCACAAGAAGCATATAATAGTTTGCTTGCTAAAATGGAAACCATGTGCAAACATTGTGATGAGCTAACTAATAAAGTTGCTAATCTTGAAGCCGTTAGCACAACCCCCACCAATGCATCTAAAAGGAAAAGTTCTATCTTTAACATGTCTAAAAAGGATGCCTCTACTTCTTGCAATGATTTATGTTTAGACTCACCTTTGTGCAACCAAGTTTGTGTTGAGAAAGTTGTTATAGATACATGCACACAAGAGGTTGCAAAGGAGAATGAGCAACTCAAGCAAGAAGTAGCTCGCCTCACCAAGGACTTGACTCAAGTGAAAGGCAAGGCGAAGCAAACCCAACTTCATCAAGATAACACCGTCAAGGGAGTGAAGAAGCTTGATGAAGGACAAACAGTGGTTTGTTACGTGTGCCACAAGGAAGGTCACAAGTCCTATGAGTGCAAGGTGAAGAATGGGGGAGGAGCAAAGAAGAAGGAGAAAAAGCAAACAAGCAAGCTCTCCAACACCTACACCAACAAGGTAGACAAGAAGGCCTCCACACCTTATCTCTTGAAGAAGAAGAAAAATGATAAGGTGGTGGCCATCAAGGTGAACAAGCAAGCCAACAATGGGGTCAAACGCTTTTGGGTGCCAAAGGAAATCATTTCAAACATGAAGAGAACCAAGAAGGTTTGGATCCTGAAAGGGAAGTGAGAAGTCTATCGGACCTCGGGGAATTTGGACACTTGGCAAAGTATGGGTGCATTTCATGAGGTGCATCATGATGGATAAAGTAATTGCCAAGTAGGTTAGTGAATACTATGGACCCAAATTCTCCTTCCCATATTAGGTAACTAGATGTCATTACTTTCAATTAGTTTTCATTTCAATTGTTTGTTTTTTTCAGTTGATATACTCTTAAAGCATCTAGTTATCTTTCATGCCTATGTTTGCATTTACATGCTTAAATCTTTTGTCATGCATTCAATAGGTATATCATATGGTAGGCTTGCTCGGTTTCATTATCAACCCTTGGAGCAAACCTACATGGTTTAAAACTGTTTAGGAGCACGACACATAGCTTGTTTTACAATTATTTATCTAATATGTGCCAAAGACCAAATTGTAGATAATCTCTCCCAAATATCTTCTTTCAAGTGGTATTTTGATACCTAAATCAATGTGCACAAATTTTACAAGTATTCAACACTTGTGTGCACAAATTTAGGGGGAGCTTAATCTACAAGATTGGATGCTTTGAGACTAACACTTTTTCAAATGGTATCATTTTTTTTCAAAACCTATCACATGTGTAGTAGTCTCATCATGTTGGAGTCCCCGGAGTTAAGCATCATTCTTCAATTGACATCATCATGTTAATTTCATTTCATATTTATATGCTTTCTCCATGCATTATATAGATTAAACTCTCTTGTACAGTAAATTGCTAATTATGCATATGCTTTGCTTTCTACCATATGCATGCATATATTTAGGGGGAGCTTAGTCTATATAATGTGAGAGTCAAATTTTGTGATCCATCTCACTCTATACACAAAGGATCACGAAATTTGACCCTCCCTTGTGCTACTAATGTCTTCCTTTTCGGTGTTTGATGCAAAAGGGGGAGAATTTAAAGGACCAAAGGCAAGCATCAAGTTGATGTCTACAAGTGGTAATGGTCCGAGAAAGGGAGGAAAGTGAATTATGGATTAGTCTAAGTAATGGGAGATTTTTTTTAGAAAGCTAGGATTTAATCCACAATATCACATGGGGACATTTGCAAGGGCAAGACAAGCTTTTAAGGAAAGTTTTAATTGGTATCTGTCAATTAGTATCATATAACCTTGCCCTTTGCATTGCATCCTAGCAAGTAGGTAGTTTTTAACTTCTAAATTCTTATTATTTGCTTGCTTTGGTCGTGTTGGCATCAATCACCAAAAAGGGGGAAATTATAAGGAAAATGGACCCTTGGGCCATTTACTTTGGATTTTGGTGTTTGATGACCAACACAACCTAATTGGACTAATGAATTTGTAAGTGTTTGTTTTGTAGCTCAATAGGGTGCAAGACGTAACTTGGACCAAGGCGATGTGATGATCCGATGATCAACACCTCAAGCAAGACCTTAGGAGCACAAGAGAAGACCCAAGAGATCAAGCAAAGTCCAAGCATGAAGATTGGAACCAAGCCGTATGCAAGATCGCGAAGAAATGAGCTCACTGTGGTGACCGGATGCAGGACCGGACGCTGGACAAGCAACTGGACGCTGCGACCGGACGCTAGGCGAGTGGCTTGGCAGACAGGCGACCGGACGCTGGCGGCAACTGACCAGACACAGGACAGCAACGTCCGATCGATTACAGTAAGGTTCCAGAGCGGCAAATCTTTGACCGGACACGTCCGGTGGCAGGCGACCAGACGCTGGCCAGCGTCCGATCAGTATATTGCCGACTCAACGGTCGGGACGACCGGACGCGTCCGGTCAGGACGATTCAGCGTCCGGTCAGTAGCAGTTCTGCGGGAATTCGACCCCAACGGCTACTTTCTCAGTGGGGCTTATAAATACAACCCCCAACCGGTCATTTGAGCAGTGTGGAGCTGAGGAAACATTCCAAGGGCGTTGGTATACCATTTTAGTGATCTCTACATGCATAGTGCTTAGTGTTTTATTAGGTGATTAGCATAAGTGCTTTGTGAAGTGCTTAAGTTGATTAGACCACCACTTATGCGCTTGCTCTAGGTGTATGCCTAGTGTTTAGTGAGGTTTACATACCTCTTGCCACTCCGTGCTTGCGAGCACAAGTGTTGTACATCGGAGGGGCTTGAAGTCTTGCGAGATCACACCAACCGCGTTTGTGGTGTGACCGCCACCATGTACCGGAGGGAACAAGGCCCGCAGCGTTTCGGCCGGAAGCTTGATAGTGAAGACGGCGGGAAACATCTGGGAGAGGCTTGCCGAAAGGCACGTCGAAGACCCACTTGCGCGTGGGAAAGGTCCGAGGCTATCCACGGAGTTACCCAACCGGGAGCTTGGCCCTTGTAAGGGATTCCTTGCGAGGGGCTCCAACGAGGACTAGGGGGAAGCTTGCGCGCTTCTCGATACCTCAGTAAAAATACCGGAGTCATCGACGGGAGTTTACATATCTCTACCTTACTCTTTAGCTTCCGCATTTACATTGATTACTTTACTACGTTTGCGGTAGAGATAGCAACACACTAGCAAAACCATAGTTGCACATCTAAATAGTTTATCTATTGCATAGGTTTTGCTAGGGTTTGAAAAAAAGACCATAGTTTAGAGTTAAGTTTTTTTAGTTGCCTAATTCACCCTCCTCTTAGGCGTCACGGTCCCCTCACCAAGTTCTCTCATCCTTGACCTTATGCCTGCAACACTATCAGACCGACCAATTGCATCATATATGCCACAGAGAGTAACATAGTTGCTAGCATTGCTTTCTTCTAACTCAAATAACTTATAAGCCGCAACCTCTCCAACATCGACATTATTATGGATAGCGCAAGCAGAGAGCAACGCTCCCCACAGACTGGCACCAGGCTCCATAGGCATCTTCCTTATGATTCCAACAGCTTCTTCAATGGTTCCAGCACGCCCCAAGAGGTCAACCATACATGCAAAGTGGTCAGCAGTGGGCTCTACAGCGTGAACCTTGCTCATCGACTCAGATCCTCCGGCCATCACTCACAAGCCCTGAGTGGCTGCAACTTGACAGGATTGAGATGAATGTGATGCAGTTTGGCTTCACCCCTCTGGACAGCATCTCCTCATAAATCCTCAATGCTTCTTTTCCCATGCCATGGACACCGTAGCAAGATATCAGCGTCGACCAACTCACCACGTTCCTCTCCTTCATGCTTGCAAACACAGCTTGCGCTCCGTCAACTTGACCACACTTAGCATACATGTCTACCAATGCGTTTCCCACAGCAACATCTGAATCAAAAGCAAAGCACCGCACCGTCCTACCATGGATCTCTATCCCTTTCATCAGCTGCCCTTCATTTGCACAGACATTCAACACATTTGGCACAGCCCGCAGATCCCTTGCCATATCCACGGACTCAATCTGTGCCTTCCTAAAAAGTTTCAGAGTTTCTTCTGAGATCCCAGCCCTCGCATACCCAGTAACCATGCAGTTCCATACAACGGCATCTCTCTCTGGCATCTCGTCGAACACTCTGGCCGCATCACCCAGCATCCCGGTCTTAGCGTACATGTTCAGCAGCGCGCCGGAAACGACAACATTAGCTAGCAACCCGAGCCGGAGAGCGAAGCCATGGAACACGGCGCCAAGGAGCGTGTCCCGCAGCTCAGCGCACGCGCGGACCACGCCGGGGATGGAGTACCTGTCGGGGCGCAGCCCCGAGGCCAGGAGGCGGGAGGGCGAGGAGGACGTTGTAAGCGTGCA
This sequence comes from Miscanthus floridulus, assembly GCF_019320115.1. NCBI lineage: Eukaryota > Viridiplantae > Streptophyta > Magnoliopsida > Poales > Poaceae > Miscanthus > Miscanthus floridulus. The sequence goes on from NC_089593.1 coordinate 52,265,045, forward strand.
TGGACGGAAAGGGCATTCCGTCGAACACCTTGCGGGCGCGATGGAGCGCCCCGCAGCAGCTGTAGAGCAGGACGAAGTCGGTGTCCAGGGTGGCGTCCTGAAGGAGCCCGCCGACCAGGCCCTGCGTGCCCAGGGAAAGCGCTCCGCCCGCCGCGCACCGGCGGATAAGGACCGAGACACGGCCGGCGGCATTTCGACGACCGCCGTACAGGCGATACTGGGCTGCTGGCGTTTAATGAGCGGAGCGGCCTGCGGGCCGTGCCATTGATCGAGTGGGCCGAGCTCAAGAAAATAACCACTATTCAGTACTCACGAACCACACAGATCACTCAAATGCTTTGTCCTATTATATCGGACTAGTCCGTTACGCGTGCCATCGCGCGCGCCGGCAAATCACCTGGTTAAGGCGTAGGTAAAAGACATATTTAATCTTTGCATGAAAATAATATTAGGAGTTTAATGTAGATATGTCATGCATAAAAACCGAAAGATTGAAGTTTTTTTTATATGGTGCAGGAGATATCTACTATGCATAAATTGGCACAGATAGTTTATGAGAGCTAAATCCGAAACATTTTTTTACTCTATAAAGCGGGTATTCAGGAAACTCCAAGTAATATTGAAGCGTAATAAGGAGCACACTGTAGGCAAGCTAACAGCGGAGACTATGAACACAATAGAACTGCCTCTATGTTGGCTAACCTTGATAAGGCTCAAAGAAGAAGACATTGTCATATTGTTGTTTGGTGGGCCGGTTGTGCTCTTGCTGAGATGTGTCCAAAACCGCAATGGCACTATCTCTGCACGCAATCAAGAACCCATTTGTAAGATAGATGGCAGTTCGGCCATAGAAAATAAGAGCACAGGAAAAAAGCATCTGAACTACGAACACCTGCTTTGGGCGCCATATATTATTTTGCTAAGTATCTATTAACTGCAGAGATATGGCAAGAAAGGTAGGCTATCTTCCACATTCAGAAGCACGAAATTATTTGATTCTTCTAATATTTGCTTCATGTTGCATGTCGAGGCACCAAACATACATAAAACAGGGTATGGGCCCGATATTGCAGATCCTAAGACAGGTATGATTTCTATTTTCTTTTACCTACCTGTCTTCCTTGCTGTAGGTAGCTGCATTTTTCTTAGCAGCCTGGCAACAAAACCACCTGCAGCATGTTATGAACTACAAAAGAGGTGGTCAGTAATATGTCTACATCGACAAATGAAATTTCCCTCACACTCCATGATAACTCCAAAACTTTTTTTTACCGGCAACAACTGTCGTCATATATGAAAAGTACAGGGCACTGAGCCATTCCAAGGAAATACGGTGGAAAAAGTTCAGCAAAAGATAAATAAGACGAAAAAGGAAAATTGACACACCACACAATTAGGAGGAAATAAGCAGCATTAGTTGGCAACATGAGGAATATGTTGTGGCCAAACAATAATAAAAGAATAGGAACTACAAATCAAGGACCGAAATCTAGTTCAAATACCAAAAAGAAATATAGATGACTAAATCTCTCCAAAGTCAGTTGAGAAACCTCTCTCCCAATGTTGGTCAAAATCCTAAGAGGTAGGATTAGAACCCAAAAAGCGGCTATTTTAGTATACAACCTCTCCAAGCCATCATGTGGCCACTGGTGGTCGCTTTGTATTCTAGGTAAACCAAACACACATATAAGAGAAACCTACCGTTTTTTCATGACCACTAAATTTTTACTATCACTTCTTCAGTACCAAGATTTTTGCCGTCAATTAGTGTTATATGAGATTGTAGGCAACTGATAAAAGTCAAAGGCATGGAGAAGCCTACATGAACAAAGGAAATTTCCATCACCATCCATGCTCCAAGCCTTTTCACTGAAAATCAGTACAAGCTAGCATCATGTATCAAGTCTACAAATTTGTGAGGTACATAGACGAACTGTGTCAATAACAAAACTGAATCAAAGATAACGAAATAAACACCACCGCGGCTGCACTTCGGTCATTCTCTGCACCGCACTTGCACATATGGTAAGTAGTAATCGGTATAAACTCTGTAGTAGAAGTAATTTTAAAAGGAGATTGACTGTAGGCATGAGCAAAGCTCACCAAGACAATAATGATCTGGCAGGCAAGGAAGCTGGAGTTTCTAGATTAACCTTAATGAACTCTGAATTCTAAAATTATCACAAAGAGAAAACAAAGAGCATTTGTTTGTCTTGCTTAAGCAGAACACTTGATGTGATATTGGTAAACTGAAGGACATTTTAGTACTCAATCTTGATAATTTACATGATCCTAATTAGGCGAGATGGAGAGGAAATCGCAAGGAATGTGAGGGGTGGTACCTTGAGTAGGACAGGAAGCATCTGATGGCAATCCTGACACACACTGCTGCAATAGATAGGGAGAAGATCAATAGAACTGAAATCAACAGCCGGAATATACATGGAAGCAGATACTGCAAACCTAAAACTAATCAATGCACCACAGGATTGATCCCTTGGTGCAGTCACCCGCTCCCGGTGAGTCCGGCCACTCGTAAAGCAAAATCATGGAGCAAGAAACATTGACAAGGATTCTGAACCTCGATTGACATAAAAAATATAGGAACAACGTGTAGGGAACCGACAGGCTCCAAGAAGAACAGACAGAGCATTAAGGCTACAACCCGCAGCCCACATCAACGAATTCTATGGAACGCGCGATGTCAGATTTGCTACCGTAGGCCTCCTCAGAAAAAGAAGGCAGGCTGCTCTACATTAATAGGTGAGGGAGAGAAGAACCTGTAATAGGAAGACGGAGGAAGGGCTCGCCGGCGACAGAGGTGGGGAGACGCCGCAGGGAGATGCTCGGGCAATGGCACAAGTGAAAGCTCTAGTTTGGTTTTGGTGAATTGATGAAACCCTAAGTGCTAACCTAGTTTATCAAGTGATCATGAGATAGGTAGCACACTTCAAGTAGAGAAGCAAATGAAGATCATAACATGACAATGGTGATAGCATGGAGATGATCAAGGGCTTAAACTTGAAGAGAAGAAAGAGAAAAACAAAAAGCTCAAGGCAAAGGTATAACTTGTAGGAGCTATTTTGTTTTGGTGATCAAGACACTTAGAGAGTGTGATCACATTTAGGTTTGATAGCCATACTATTAAGAGGGGTGAAACTCATATCGGAATGCGGTTATCAAAGTGCCACTAGATGCTCTAACTCATTGCATATGCATTTAGGATCTAGTGGAGTGCTAACACCCTTGATAATATTTGTGAAAATATGCTAACACATGTGCACAAGGTGTTTGCAGGGTTGAGATGGGTTTGGGTCGGCGCTTTCGGGAAAATAGAATGCCTATTTTCTATTGTGCCGGATGCAAATTCTTGGTGGTTGACACATTGGAGCAAGGGTGGAAAAGATAGAAGTGAGAACAGAGCTGATGCCAGCGTCGGTCTAGTGACCGGACGCTGGATCTAGAAGCACCGGACACTGACTGCCTGTGTCCGGTCGCGTTGACTGTCGGTACAGTGGCTAGGGTTTACCACCGGACGCTGGGCTGTGTCCGGTCGAGGTGGACCGGACGCGTCTGGTCGAGGAAAACCAGGTTTCGACCCTTACTGTACTCGACCGGACGATGAGGTTCCAGCGTCCGGTCAGTTTCTATCGGAGCATCCGGTCAGCGTCATAACCGTTGAAATCTAACGAACAATGTTTGAAGCTGATGACGCGTGGCGTCCATCTGTGGACCGGACGCTAGGTCCTAGGTCCGGTCAAGTGGACCGGAGCATCCGATCAGAGCGCAGAGTACCCAGTGAAGGGGTACAATGGCTCTATTTCATGGGGGCTTCTATTTAAGCCCCATGACCGGCTGTGGCTCACATCTTTGGCCATTTTCATTGACATAGCAACCTTGTGAGCCTAGCCAAAGTCCTCCCACTGATCTACATCATTGATTCATCATTATAGTGAGATTGAGAGTGATCCAAGTGCATTGCTTGAGTGATTGCATCTAGAGGCACTTGGTGTTCGTGTTTCGCTGCGGATTTCGCTTGTTACTCTTGGTGGTTGCCGCCACCTAGATGGCTTGGAGCAGCGAGGATCGTCGAGCGGAGGTGGTGATTATCTCTGGCTCCAATCATGGTGATTGTGAGGGGTTCTTGACCTTTCCCTGGCGGAGCACCAAAAGGTACTCTAGTGGATTGCTCGTGGCTTGTGTGATCCTCATCTTGTGTTGGTTGTGCAGCACCCTATTGAGGGTTTGGCGTGTGAAGCTAATTAGCGTGTGAACCTCCAAGTGAGTGAATCGCCACAACGAGGACTAGCTTGCCGGCAAGCAAGTGAACCTCGGTAAAAATCATTGTGTTCATCATTGATTCCGAGGTGATTGGTCTTCATTGTTATTCATCTTTGTGATTGATTGGTACTTCATCTACACGGCGGTATAACTATCCTAATCACTCTCTTTACTTTACCGCAAACTAGTTGACAAGCTCTTTAGTGTAGCTAGTTGTGAGAGCTTGCTTGGTTGGTTGGTGTGGCTCTTTAGTTAGTCTTTGAGAGCACACTAACATAGGATAGTGTCTTTGCTATTATGTGAATAGACACTATCTAAACTAGAATTGTGGTAGGTGGCTTGCATTTTAAGTAGTCTAGCACAACACTCGCTTCGCCTCATAATTGTCTAACCACTTTGTTAAGTGTTGTTGTAGAAATTTTATTAGGCTATTCACCCCCCTCTAGACATTAGGACCTTTCAAGTGGTATCAGAGCCGAGGTCACCATTATTTGAGGCTTAACAACCTTCGGTGTTAAAATGGCTCAAATCAACAACACCAAGAAGCCACCCTAATTTGATGGCACAAATTATCCTTATTGGAAGTCAAAGATGACCACACATATCAAGTCAATCAATAGAAAGGTGTGGAAGGTGGTAGAAACCAAAATTGAGATTGGTGATCCGAAGAATCCCACCGGCGCCGAAGAAGTGCTTCTCCAAAACAATGACATTGCTCTAAGTGCCATTCATGATGCAATTGATGAGAGAACATTTGAGCAAATCAAGAATATTGAGATGGCACATGAAGCTTGGAGAAAGTTGGAAGAATCATTTGAGGGCACTCAAGCCGTGAAGGGTGCAAAGGCATACATTCTCAAAGAGAAGTTTGCAAGCTTTAAGATGAAGGAAGATGAAAGTGTGCCAGAAATGTTTCATAGGCTTCAAGTGCTTATCAATGATCTCAAAGCACTTGGAGAAGAGGTGAAGGACAAGGACTTCTCCCACAAGTTCTTGAGATGCTTACCTTCAAGATTTGGTACATTGGTCACCATTCTAGTAAGAAGCGGTTTAGACACTATGACACCAAACTAAGTATTGGGAGACATAATGACCAATGATACCTATAGAGATGATGATCAGAAGGAAAAAAAGAAGGAGAAGAAAGATGAGAAGAAGAAGAGCATGGCATTCAAAGCCACATCATCCAAGGGCAAAGCCAAGCAAGAAATATCTAGTGAAGAAGATGATTCATGGGATGACGTTGATGATGAGAAGATGGCTCTTTTTGTCAAGAGATTTGGCAAGTTCATGGTGAAGAAGGGCTATCATGCAAGAAGAAAGAAATCTTCATTCAAGAACAAAGAAGAGTCAAGAAGGTGCTTCAAGTGTGGAAGCAAAGATCATCTTATTGCTCAATGCCCATACAATAGTGACATTGATGATGACAACAAGAACAAGAAGAAGGACAAGAAGGATAAGAAAGAGAAGAAGGACAAGATGGCCTTCAAGAAGAAGAAGGGTGGTTCATATATAGTCACTTGGGATAGTGATGCTTCCTCAAGTGATGATGATGATGATGATAGTGATGATCACAAGACCACCAAGAAGAAGGTTCTTGCAAGCATTGCCATCAATGAAAAGCCTTCTCTCTTCGAATCTTCATCATGCTTCATGGCTAAGGCCACTAAGGTACAATCTTGTGATGATGAAAGTGATGAAGAACACATTGATAATAATGAACATGAAAGTGAAAATGATAGTGATAGTGATGATGATGAACCTACTAAAGATGAATTATTTGACATGCTAGAAGATGCTAAAGAACACTTTGACATTAAGAGAAGGGAATGCAAGAGCTTGAATAAGGAGGTAAAAGCCCTTAAGCAAGCCCTTGATGAGCTCAAAGCAACTCATGAGAAGCTAGAGGTAGCCCATGAGAAGCTTGGCAAGGCTCACAAAAAGCTTGAAAAAGCTCATTCCACTTTGCTTAATGAACAAGATAAAAAGAAGCATGTTGAAACTTGTGATGTAGGTGTAACTTGTGATTTAATCAATACATCACTATCTATGCCTATCATTGTTGCTACTACTAGCCCTTCTTGTAGCACTTCCACTTCTACCTCATCTAGTAGTGATGGTCTCACTTGTGAAACCTCACTAGTGGTTGAGAATGAGAACCTCAAGAAGGAGGTCACTAAGCTCACTCACAACCTAGCTAAGGCTTATGGTGGTGAGGACCGCTTGCGTATGGCCTTGGGTAGCCAAAGAGCTTCTCTCTACAAAGAGGGATTGGGCTATACCCCTAAGAAAGGCAAAGCGGCCTTTGCTCCTCACAAGACTAGTTTTGTGAAGAACAATGGTCGGTTTTGCACTAGTTGCAAGCAAGTTGGTCACAAAGAGCAAGAATGCAAAAATAAGAACAAAAATGCTAATGTATCCTTTATTAAGCTTGATTCATGCTATATGCTTACTAAGGGTACAAATGGTGTAAAGGCTAAGTTCATTGGCAAACCATGGATGGGCTCAAAGAAGAAAGCCATTTGGGTGCTAAAGAGCCTAGTAACTAACCTTCAAGGACCCAAGCAAGTTTTGGTACCTAAAAAGAATTGATCTTCTTTTGTAGGTCAATTACAAAGCTGGAGGAAGACATTGGGTTCTTGATAGTGGGTGCACTCAACACATGACCGGTGATGCAAGAATGTTCAACTCAATCAACACCAATGGCAATGATGGTTATGATAGTATCACATTTGGTGATAATGGCAAAGGCAAGGTCAAAGGGCTTGGTAAGATTGCTATATCCAATGACATGAGCATATCCAATGTGTTGCTAGTAGAGAGCTTGAACTTCAATTTGCTATCCGTAGCTCAATTGTGTGATCTTGGATTCAAATGCATATTTGGAATAGATGATGTAGAGATCATAAGTGTAGATGGCTCTAACTTGATCTTCAAAGGATTTAGATATGAGAATCTATACTTGGTTGATTTCAATGCTAGTGAAGCTAGATTATCCACATGCTTGTTCACTAAGTCTAGCATGGGTTGGTTATGGCATAAAAGGCTTGGTCATGTTGGAATGAAACAATTGAATAGATTGATTAAGCATGACTTAGTTAAAGGCTTGAAAGATGTTGTGTTTGAAAAGAATAAGCTTTGTAGCTCTTGTCAAGCCGGCAAACAAGTTGGAAATACCCATCCTAAGAAAAGCATGATGAGCACTAGCAAAGCATTTGAGTTATTGCACATGGATTTGTTTGGGCCAACACAATACACTAGTATCGGTGGAAATAAATATGGATTTGTGATAGTGGATGACTACACTAGATACACATGGGTATTCTTTCTAGTGGACAAAAGTGATGTGTTTGCAACATTCAAATCATTTGTCAAGGGCATTCACAATGAGTTTGAAACAACCATCAAGAGAGTTTGAAGTGACAATGGTAGTGAGTTCAAAAACACTAGAATTGATGAGTTGTGTGATGAATTTGAAATTAGACATCAATTCTTGGCCAAGTACACACCTCAATCAAATGGCCTTGTTGAGAGAAAGAATAGAACACTCATTGATATGGCAAGGTCTATGCTTAGTGAGTACAATGTGAGTCAATCTTTTTGGGCCAAAGCTATCAACACGGCTTGCTATTGTAGCAACCGCCTCTATTGTCACCGATTGAAAGAGAAGACACCATATGAGCTCTTGAATGGTAGAAAGCCCAACATTGCATATTTTTGGGTCTTTGGTTGCAAATGCTATATCTTGAAGAAAGGCACTAGATTGGGCAAGTTTGACAAGAAATGTGATGAAGGATTCCTACTTGGTTATTCCACTACAAGCAAAGCATATAGAGTATGGAATTTGGATAGTGGTACTCTTGAGGAAGTTCATGATGTTGAATTTGATGAAACCAAGGGTTCACAAGTAGAGAATGAGAACTTGGAAGATGTTAGAGGCATTCAACTTTCAAATGCCATGAAGAACATGGATATTGGTGAATTGAGGCCTAGGCAAGTGATTGATGATGAAGATGATCAAGTGCAAGTGCTCTCCAACTCAAATGTGCAAGATGATACAAATCAAGCTAGTGCAAGTAACTCTCATGACATTGATCAAGATCAAGTGGCTAGTACATCATCTCAACCCAATGATCTAGCAAGTGCAAGCAATCAAGTTCCATTGCTCCAACCAACAAGTATTGCAAGAGATCATCCTTTGGATACAATTATTGGTGATATTTCAAGAGGTGTACAAACAAGATCAAGATTAGCATCATTTTGTAAACACTTCTCTTTTGTGTCATCCATTGAACCAAAGAAGATAGATGAAGCTTTGAAGGATGTTGATTGGGTGAATGCTATGCATGAAGAATTGTTAACACTGGATTTTGGTCGACTTTGGAGGATGACAGGTGGACCCGCATGCGGGAAGAAGGATATTCGGCAAACAAAATGAGTGGTCAGCTAAATGCTTGTGCAATCGGTTACTTCAGAAGGTGGTGACTCCATTCGGGAAAGCAGAAGATGGTAGGCAAAGCCGATCGAAAAGATGAAAGTTGTAATAATAAAGGACTCTGAGAGTTTAGGGCAAGGAATCGTAGTTTCCAAGTTTGTTTAAGAGTTCCTTTGTAAATCGTAGTCTTTTAGGACTCGTGTTTTGTCTAGGGTATAAATATTGACCCTCGACCATTGTAATAGGGGTTCACAACCAAATCAATACAACCGGCCCCGTGCCAACTTTCGAGTCCTTTTGTCGTGTCGTCGAGTTCTTCGAGAGGAGTCATCGATCCGTCGACCTTCGTAAGTTCCGACAACCTTGTTATCATGTTTAGTATCATGCGGTGGATTTAGACGTGATGCAAGTAGTCTTGTTTGTTTTCAATGATCGTGCGGTGGATCTTTGCTTGACAATCAAGAAGTCTTTGCTTATGCTTTGTTTATGAGTAGATACCGTGCGGCAGACGTTTGCTCAATATGCTTAGTGAAAGCAAGACAGTTATCAGCTCTATTAGATACGGCAAAATCTAAATAGATTCATTAAGTTATCCTGTGTTGCATGTTTTAAATATTTTATATATTTGTAACACACTTCTGCCCAATCTAGATTGATATTGTTCGGCCCTCTCTTATGGTTGTATTTGTGCTTCAATGATCATTGCTTTTCATATTACCTTTGCAAATAGATAACATGCTCATAATGGCTGAATTATTTTAATCTAGATTATCATATGTCGTGGGTTCATGCATGTTAATTACGTTTAAGCTTTAACGAAACTAGGTGTCGTGCGGCAGATGCAGGTTTTAGATTAGTTTAATCATGTTTATTTGCATGTTCCTTCTTCATGTACCCCAACTCGGCTGGACTGCTGAGCTTGGTTATGCATTAACTCATAATTAATTTCACTTGTTCAAACATGTCTTCCCATGCACATGCATTCGACAATCGGATCTTTACGTGTGTTCATCTTACGATTAGCTGAATGGTTCATAAACTTGTTGGCAGACAGCTTCCTATAGTTGTATGTCGTTGTAAGTGGCTTCAGGGTCGTATATATGGAACTGTCTGGTCTCACCCGACATGTTCCGGTTTGGTATTTAACTGTTTTATCCCTTGTTAGTTTTTTTCAGGTCAAACTGACTGGCACGTTTCCGGATCACGAAGCACCCGGGGACCCGATTGAAGCCACGCTTTCCGGCTTGCTGTGTGTGAGGCACAGTGTGTCACATTTTGTGTCAACACACTTTTTGGCACGCTCGGTGGGACAATCTGTTAGTTCAAGATGGCGTCTGAGATCAACAATGATCATGTTCTGGATGTGAGCATGGCAGAATTGCTAGATAATTACAGGGATTTAGTGCTACAAGCATGTGAGCAATACCAACGGAAGTGTTTGATGTCTTTTTCCAAAAACAAGAGCAACAAAGTGTTTCAAAAGCAGTCAATGCCAAGGGTTCTTCTTCCACATCAAACTGATTACACTGAAGAGGAGGATGCTCAGAAGATGGTAGCCCTGGTTTATAAAGCTATGGGAGAAACCATGACAAACCATCACACAGCTTTTCTGAATACCTTTCGGGCAATCATGATCAGTACTTTTGGTCCAATGGTTGATAAATACTTTGAAGAAAATGTTGGCCCACTCAGTGGACCGACACTTTTCAATGTTCTAAAGCATCAAGAGAAGCCTGTTGGAAAAGAAGGAGCATCGACTTCAAATATAGGTGGATTGACTCACACTGAAAAGCAGTCACATCCCACCTATGGCCAGGTGACATTTGGTACCACAGGAGAAGTGCCACCTTCAGCTTATAGAGTTTCTCCAGCATCAAACAGATTGTAGAAGAATATGTATGGAGATGGGTATCAAGAATTTACTGATTACAATGCTATCAATGCTGTGCCAAATCCAGGGTATAGGAGTGTTTCAGGATTGCCTTCTGGAGTGCAAGTACAAGGAAATCAGGATTTAGGCATTGATGTTTTGATGCACAGGATGGCTGATATGATGCAGAATCAGTTCGGCTTGAAGCCAAAAAATCAATCCTATTCATACAAGTCTCTTTATCCAGAGTGGTACAACAGAATGGCATTACCTCCAAGGATGAAGCCTCCAACAGATTTGACCAAGTTTTCTGGTCAAGATGATACTAGTACCATAGAGCACGTCAGTCGGTACTTAATGCAGCTTGGAGAAGCTGCTTCAGATGAAGCTTGGAGGATTCGATATTTTCCTTTGTCTCTTACAGGACTAGCTTTCACGTGGTTCACGTCTTTACCAGCTCATTCCATTAGTACGTGGGCAGAGCTAGAGCAAAAGTTTCATTCATATTTCTACACGGGTACTAATGAGAAGAAGTTGGTCGACCTCATGAATCTGAGGATGAGAACAAATGAGACACTATTGGAATATCTTCGCAGGTTTAGGGAGACCAAGAATATGTGTTATTCTCTGAATTTACCAGATGATCAACTACCTGGAATAGCTATAGCAGGAATGCTGCCGAATATCAGGGAGAAGTTGTTCGGCATGGAGTTTGATGATCTTGGCCAACTTGCACAGCGTTTAGCAGCTATGAGTAATCAGGCCCAAGGATTCAGGAGAGATAACCGCTTTCAGAAGAACAATGCCACTAATGAGGTGTATCAAGGTTTTCTGGATGAAGCGACTGAGTATATTGATGAAGATGAGATAGCTGCAACTGAGTTGAATTGGGCAAAGGAGCCTACTCAAGTTAATCAACGTTGGTTGAAACAACAAAAGGGAACCTATGATTTTGATGTCACTAAGGCAGACATGCTTTTTGCATTATTGATGAAGGAAGGACGCATCAAGCTGCCAGAAGGACATCCCATGCTACGTCCTGAAGGAGTAAAAGACAAAAAGTATTGTGGCTTCCATAACACTAATTCTCACTCTATCAATGATTGCCGAGTGTTCAGAATACGAATCCAGAAAGCTATCCAAGAGGGACATTTGAAGTTTGATGGCAAGATGAGAATTGATGATCAGCCTTTTCCACAAAATATGATTTCTTTCTCTGTGAATATGGTCTCTACCAATGATCTCAAAGGTAAAGGCAAGATGAAGGTGTTGACTTCTGATAGGGCAAAGAAAAGTGGTGCTATTGACCCGGATCGGCAAGTCACCAGTAGAGAACTACAGCAACGAGTTCGGTTTCAGAATAGCCGAACCGAGAAAGGTCAAACTTCCAAACCCAGAGTTACATCACGTATTTTGCTAAACAAGTGGCAGAGAGAGCAAGAGAAGGAATACTATAAGAAGCAATGGTTTATGGAAGAATGCCGAAGGTATGAGGAAGAGGTATACTGAAGGGAGCAAGAAGAATACATGACAGAACAGGAGCAGTCTCATTGGGGTTGTTCATTCTTTAGGCATTGTTGGAATGAAGGCTTGAGGTTGCCTGCTAGAAATAATTGTCCGGAGTGTAGTGCTCAGTACTCCGAGTATAGGCAATCTCGAGTCAACCGCCGTCCCGTCTATGAAAGACTTGGAACGGAGGTTCCTGAAGATGATCGACGCTTAAAAATAGATGATTTTGAGAATTAGCAAAGGAAAAGATTTGCAGGTCAAGGTTGGATTCATGATAGGGTGCATGATGAAGAAGCTGATTCCTATAGATACGTATGGCAAAAAGGACAGTGGTGTCCTCTAGGCCTGAGGAAAAGTCAGAAAAGAAGAGTTCAACGGTTGAGGAATAGGGAGTTGAAACAGGAAGTTACCGAAACAAAGCAAATATGGCGTCCTAAGAAGAAGCCTGATGGATGTGGTCCTTCGGCTGATGCTTGCATGGCTTTCTTCCTCCCATCAGAGTTTATAGCTCCCGAAAGCCAAGATGTCCAAGAAGAGGTGTACTCTGATTTTGATGAAAGTGAATGTCAGGATTTGATGGCCCAGCTTGTATTAACACAGCAGGTTGTTTTTGACAAACCAATCAAGAATCGTCACATGAGACCACTCTATTTAAAGGGATATGTCAATGGCAAGCCTTTAACTAAAATGTTTGTTGATGGAGGGGCTGCTATCAATATCATGCCTTATACTACCTTTAGAAAGCTTGGGATGACTAATGAAGAATTGTTGAAAACTGACATGGTGCTTAGGGACTTTGCTGGCAACCCTTCCGATACCCGAGGTGCTATCCATGTCGAGCTGACTATTGGGTCGAAAACTCTGATTACTACCTTTTTTGTCATTGATGGCAAGGGGGCATATAGTCTACTCTTGGGCAGAGATTGGATCCATGCTAATTGCTGCATTCCTTCAACCATGCATCAAATTCTCATTCAATGGATTGGAGATGACGTTGAAGTTGTACATGCTGATGATTCGGTAAGCGTTGCTGCCACAGAATCTACCTACTGGGAATATGAAGGCGTCGATTGTTTCTCTGGAAAAGTGTGGAAAGAAGGTCCTATAAATGTTTTCAGTGAGGGCCAATGGCCGATCCAAGCAGTCGGCTCTCATAGTAATTTTTAATAGGAAATCCTATCGATGGCAACAAAGGAAAGTTGGGACGTGGTTTTATGTCGGCTGATAAGTTGGAAGAAATTGATGTTGGTGATGGTTCTAAGCCAAGGCCGATGTATATTAGTGCAAAGTTAGACCCAGAATATAAATCAAAGTTGATAGATCTATTGAAAGAGTTTAAAGATTGTTTTGCTTGGGATTACATGGAAATGCCTAGATTGGATCGTTCCATTGTTGAGCATCGATTACCCATTAAACCTAGATTTCGTCCTTACAAACAACCTCCATGGAAGATATACAAAGAGGAGGTATTGGCCGATGTGAAGAAGGAGGTTGAAAGATTAATAGAAGCAAACTTCATTCGGCCATGCAAGTATGCAGAGTGGATTTCAAATATAGTACCGGTATACAAGAAAAATGGAAAAATGAGGGTTTACATAGAATTCAGAAATCTTAATAAGGCCACTCCCATGGATGGTTACCCAATGCCAGTTGCCGATTTACTAGTAGATGCAACAGCAGGTTATGAAGTCATTAGTTTTATGGATGGTAATGCTGGCTATAATCAAATTTTTATGGCAATGGAAGATATTTCAAAAATAGCCTTCAGATGTCCTGGTCATATTGGTTTGTTTGAATGGATAGTCATGACATTTGGGTTAAAGAATGCCGGTGCAACTTATCAAAGAGCTATGAATTATATTTTTCACGAGCTGATCGGCAAGATTGTAGAGATCTACATCGATGATGTAGTGGTCAAGTCTAGAAATCACGAAGGACATTTAGCCGATTTAAGAAAGACTCTGGAGTGCACAAGAAAGCATGGCTTGAAGATGAATCCAAACAAACGTGCCTTTGGAGTTTCGGCTGGTGAGTTTTTGGGATTTTTAGTTCATAAAGGAGGAATTGAAGTTGGGAAAAAGAGCATGGAAGCAATAGACAAAGTTGTGCCACCAACCAATCTCATAGAATTACAATCATTGTTAGGCAAAATCAACTTTGTAAGAAGATTCATATCCAATCTATCAGAGAGAGTTTTACCCTTTTCTCCTTTATTAAAGCTCAAGAAGGATCAAAAATTTGTATGGGGTGACATACAACAAAAGGCTTTTGATGAGATCAAGCAATATATGAAGGCACCACCTGTGCTGGTACCTCCACAACTTGACAAGCCTTTTAAGTTGTATGTGGCAACCGATAGCCTAACGATAGGATCGGCCCTTATGCAAGAATTTGAAAGAAAAGAAAGAGTCATAGCTTATCTTAGCCGAAAGCTGCTAGACCCGAAAACAAGGTATTCGGCTACAGAAAAACTTTGCTTGTGTGTGTATTACTCATGTACCAAATTTCGGCACTATTTGTTGAATGCCGAATGCGTGGTAGTTTCTAGTTTTGATGTAATCAAACATATGCTATCAATGCCAATTTTGAATGGAAGAATTGGCAAATGGATTTTAGCATTGTCAGAATTTAATTTAAGGTACGAATCGGCAAAGGCGGTAAAAGGTCAAATTATTGCCGATTTTATTACCCAACATCGAGATCTTTCTGTTGAGACGATAAGCATTGTGCCTTGGGCCTTGTTCTTCGATGGATCATCTTGTAACAAAGGTGGTGGTGCTGGTATTCTCTTGATTTCCCCACAAGGAAAAACTTTTGAGTATGCGGTTCCTATTGAATTTCATGTTACTAATAATCTGGCAGAGTATGAAGCGTTGCTTAGAGGGCTTCAACTTCTTATAGAAGTAAAGGCCGTTGCTGTTGAAATCTTTGGGGATTCTGAGTTGGTGATTAATCAACTGAGTGGTCAGTATGAATGCAAGAACAATGTGTTAAGAGAATATTATGAGGAGTGTAGAGAACTTTTGAAGAATTTTCTGGTAGTAACCTTGCATCATATCCCTAGAGAGTACAATGAAGAAGCAAATAAGTTAGCTCAAGCTGCTTCTGGATATCGAGAGAGTCGGGAAGTTTTTGCTATAGAAGAAGGTGTTTTAAATACTGATCAAGTAGATGGTGATTGGAGATACGAAATTACCAATTATCTGAAAGGTCCATCTCAAAAAGTTTCCCGAAAACTCAGGTACAAAGCTCTCAAATTTGTGTTCCTTGATGATCAGTTATATTACAAGTCCATCGATGGAGTATTGCTCAAATGTTTAAGTCAAGAAGAGGCCAAGAAAGTGATGTATGAGGTTCATGAAGGATTGTGTGGTGCACACCAGTCAGCTTATCGGATGAAGTGGATAATTAGGAGAACTGGTTATTTTTGGCCAACTATGTTGGAGGATTGTTTTGAATATTACAAAGGGTGTCACAATTGTCAAAAATTCGGCAATATTCAAAAAGTTCCAGCGTCTGCTATGAATCCCATAAGTCTGACAAGCCTTAACCTTTGCTGTACTGCCTTCAACATAGTTAACTGAAGGAAAACTTAGATTGAAGAGGCTCACAGGGGTTATCTGATGCATGTATAGCTGGAGCCACATTTGAATTAGCCACCAGGGACCATTCACACAAGAGATTTCTTCACCTTGGCGCATCTGAAGAGTAATCTGATGCATCATATGATAAACAGACCCTAAGAGATATTTGCCTAGTGGGATCTGAGTGCCTGCAGCTAAGTCTTTAGCCATCACCATGTGATTCAGAGTTGGTTCATTGGATTTTCCACAGAAGATGAATCTGCATAGCCACATATTCATGAAGGCTTTCAACTCTTTGTCAGAAATGGTGCTAGATGCATTCATGTAGTTCTGGATGTATTTGACCCATCCACATCCAGAGCTGACGGCTCTTTGATTACTTTTGCTCTTGTACTTATGAGGGTATACTGGTAGTGACATGTTCAAGCCAGTCATCATGAACACGTCGGCTAGAGTGATGGTCATCATACCATGGCCGAAGATGAAGGCATTAATGGTGTCAGACCAAAAATGGGAAGCTGCTATCAAAAGGGAATCATTTCTGGGTGTTTCTGCTAAGGACAATTCTAGACAATGACTGATGTCTTGACTTTCCCAGTGGCTGCTACTTTTCTCCAGCATTCTCCTGTACCAATTCCGCCATCCAGCGATTGGGGGAAATGGCCAATTCTTGAACGTGTTTGGCCATCGGTTTGGCAAGGTGATCCCAGATTTGAAAGGGATTTTTTGGGTTTCCTTCTCGATAATTTCAAAAGGGTTAGGATTTCCCATTGGGCCGAGGAAATAGGAATCGAGGTTGGCAACATAAGGGATCAAAATCTAATTCTTGTATTCCTTTAAAGGGTGATTAAAATCAAAGAGGAATAAGCCAAAAGAAGAACGGGAAGATCAAGTGGAAATTGCCGAATATAAGTGAAGTTTACCTCTGGAATTTCATCCTGGGTCGCCATTGAAGATTCGAAGTGGGTCCGAGGTTGCGCTGAAAGCTTGAATTTTTTTTGGACAGCGGCTGCGGTGTTGAACGGTGCTGACCTAGGAGGAAGAAGGAGCTTGTGGTCAATTTCAGAATAAAACAACTTTTATCCCGAAATTGAGGGGGCATGTGTTAACACTGGATTTTGGTCGACTTTGGAGGATGACAGGTGGACCCGCATGCGGGAAGAAGGATGTTCGGCAAACAAAACGAGCGGTCGGCTAAATGCTTGTGCAGTCGGTTACTTCAGAAGGTGGTGACTCCATTTGGGAAAGCAGAAGATGGCAGGCAAAGCCGATCGAAAAGATGAAAGTTGTAATAATAAAGGACTCTGAGAGTTTAGGGCAAGGAATCGTAGTTTCCAAGTTTGTTTAAGAGTTCCTTTGTAAATCGTAGTCTTTTAGGACTCGTGTTTTGTCTAGGGTATAAATATTGATCCTCAACCATTGTAATAGGGGTTCACAACCAAATCAATACAACCGGCCCCGTGCCAACTTTCGAGTCCTTTTGTCGTGTCGTCGAGTTCTTCGAGAGGAGTCATTGATCCGTCGACCTCCGTAAGTTCCGACAACCTTGTTATCATGTTTAGTATCATGCGGTGGATTTAGACGTGATGCAAGTAGTCTTGTTTGTTTTCAATGATCGTGCGGCGGATCTTTGCTTGACAATCAAGAAGTCTTTGCTTATGCTTTGTTTATGAGTAGATACCGTGTGGCAGGCGTTTGCTCAATATGCTTAGTGAAAGCAAGACAATTATCGGCTCTATTAGATATGGCAAAATCTAAATAGATTCATTAAGTTATCCTATGTTGCATGTTTTAAATATTTTATATATTTGTAACACACTTCTGCCCAATCTAGATTGATATTGTTCGGCCCTCTCTTATGGTTTTATTCGTGCTTCAATGATCATTGCTTTTCATATTACCTTTGCAAATAGATAACATGCTCATAATGGCTGAATTATTTTAATCTAGATTGTCACATGTCGTGGGTTCATGCATGTTAATTACGTTTAAGCTTTAACAAAACTAGGTGTCGTGCGGCAGATGCAGGTTTTAGATTAGTTTAATCGTGTTTATTTGCATGTTCCTTCTTCATGGACCCCAACTCGGCTGGACTGCTGAGTTTGGTTATGCATTAACTCATAATTAATTTCACTTGTTCAAACATGTCTTCCCATGCACATGCATTCGGCAATCGGATCTTTACGTGTGTTCATCTTACGATTAGCTGAATGGTTCATAAACTTGTTGGCAGACAACTTCCTATAGCTGTATGTCGTTATAAGTGGCTTCAGGGCCGTATATATGGAACTGTCTGGTCTCACCCGACATGTTCCGGTTTGGTATTTAACTGTTTTATCCCTTGTTAGTTTTTTTTCAGGTCAAACTGACTGGCACGTTTCCGGATCACGAAGCACCCGAGGACCCGATTGAAGCCACGCTTTCTGGCTTGCTGTGTGTGAGGCACAGTGTGTTACATTTTGTGTCAACAAGAATTGAATAACTTCACAAGAAATCAAGTATGGGAATTGGTAGAAAGACTAAAGGGACACAATGTGATTGGAACCAAATGAGTCTTTAGAAACAAGAAAGATCAAGATGGGATAGTTGTAAGGAACAAAGCAAGATTGGTAGCACAAGGCTATACACAAGTTGAAGGTCTTGACTTTGGAGAAACATATGCCCCGGTTGCTAGATTGGAAGCAATTAGAATCTTGCTAGCCTATGCTCGTGCCCACAACATCAAGCTCTATCAAATGGATGTTAAGAGTGCATTTCTCAATGGTTATATCAATGAAGAAGTATATGTTGAGCAACCTCCTGGTTTTGAAGATGATAAGAAGCCCAACCATGTGTACAAGTTGAAGAAAGCATTGTATGGCTTGAAGCAAGCACCTAGAGCATGGTATGAGAGATTGAGGGACTTCCTCCTCTCTAAAGGGTTCACAATGGGCAAGGTTGACACCACTCTTTTCATCAAGAAGATTGGAAAAGATCTATTTGTATTGCAAATCTATGTAGATGACATCATATTTGGATCAACCAATCAAGAATTTTGTGATGAGTTTGGAAAGATGATGGCTAATGAGTTTGAGATATCCATGATTGGAGAGTTGAGTTACTTCCTTGGTCTTCAAATCAAGCAATTGAAGAATGGTACATTTGTGAGTCAAGGCAAGTACATCAAGGACATGATCAAGAAGTTTGGAATGATTAATAGCAAAGTCATTAGCACACCAATGGGAACCAATGGCAACTTGGATAGTAATGCAAGGTGGAAACATGGTGGATCAAAAGTTGTATCGGTCTATGATTGGAAGCCTACTCTATGTGACCGCATCAAGGCCGGATGTCATGTTTAGTGTATGCATGTGTGCAAGATTTCAAGCCTCACCAAGAGAAAGTCATTTGAAGGCTACAAAGAGGATATTGAGATACTTGAAGCATACACCAAATGTTGGTTTGTGGTATCCCAAAGGAGCAAAGTTTGAGGTAGTTGGTTACTCTGACTCAGATTATGCGGGATGCAAGGTTGAAAGGAAGAGCACATCAGGCACATGTCAATTGTTGGGAAGATCACTTGTTTCATGGTCATCAAAGAAGCAAAATAGTATTGCATTATCAACCGCCAAAGCCGAATACATATCCACTGGTAGTTGTTGTGCACAAATACTTTGGATGAAGGCCACTTTGAGTGATTTTGGAATTAAGTTCAAGAAAGTGCCATTGCTATGTGACAATGAGAGTGCAATCAAGTTGACAAACAATCCAGTGCAACATGCAAGAACAAAGCACATTGATGTCCGCCATCATTTTATAAGAGATCACCAACAAAAAGGGGACATTTGCATTGAGAGTGTAGGCACCAAAGATCAACTTGCCGATATATTCACCAAGCCATTGGATGAGAAAAGGTTTTGCAAGCTAAGGAATGAGTTGAACATATTGGATTTCTCAAATATGTGTTGATGCACCCCCACTCATATGACATGCCTCTCCTTCGAGCAATCCAAGGTAAAAGTTGATTGGCATGACATACATCCTTGCTAAGGACATGTTTAGTGCATCTAGTCATATTTTCAATCTTATTAGGACCTTGCAAGTGGTTCTATCTTATTAGGCTCATTCATGAAAATCAAATGAATTTTGATGTCAATATGGTATCACTATTGCTTCTATGCTTGACTTGATCTAGTGATGGCATATGACATGTTTATGGGCTTGTAAACCTAGTGTTTAATCTAGAAAATGAACTATAAGTGTTTAACTCAACATGGTACAAGATAACCCTTATTTGGAGGTGTGAAGAAGCTTGTACTTGGATCAAACCGAGTTAAATATCTTTGGGAAATAATCTAGAATTGAACCAAATTTGGGGAAATGACCCTCACCCCATTGATTGACATTGATAATCTCGACCCTACAAGTAATTCTATTTAGAACCTTTGTGGTCATTGATGACAAAGGGGGAGAGAAACAAAGATAAAGGGGATAAGGGGGAGAGAAACAAAGGAAAGGGATCAACTAAAATTTTGAGCACACAAGTAGGGAGAGCAAGCTCATGAACTTGTATGGTGCATTTGAACGTGCATTTCATATGTTTGCTTGCATGGCATAAGTTCCATATTTATAATATCCATGCTTGTGTGATGTATGCTAGTTGTAGATTTGAATGATGAAATGCAAACTAGCATGTATAGGATATCTAGTGATTTCACTTCCAAATATTTCTAAGTGGTATTGAGCTAACCATGATGCTAAGGATGGTATATTGGTGCACTCCGATTGGTATCACGCTTCAAAGGTCCATCTTTTATACCTTAGCATCATATGGTAGACATTGACTCCTACATTTCCTATCTAAGCATATGTGCAAGCTTCAATCCAAACTCTTAGCACATATATAGGGGGAGCAATTGCTACCACTTAGGGTTCATGAAACTTGTCCATATCCTTTTACACATGGTAAATATGTTTGGGCAAGCAACATGGATTCAATTGAATTTCAATTCCTATCTTTGTATAAGGGTTGTCATCAATTACCAAAAAGGGGGAGATTGAAAGCTCTAGTTTGGTTTTGGTGAATTGATGAAACCCTAAGTGCTAACCTAGTTCATCAAGTGATCATGAGATAGGTAGCACACTTCAAGTAGAGAAGCAAATGAAGATCATAACATGACAATGGTGATAGCATGGAGATGATCAAGGGCTTAAACTTGAAGAGAAGAAAGAGAAAAACAAAAAGCTCAAGGCAAAGGTATAACTTGTAGGAGCTATTTTGTTTTGGTGATCAAGACACTTAGAGAGTGTGATCACATTTAGGTTTGATAGCCGTACTATTAAGAGGGGTGAAACTCGTATCGGAATGTGGTTATCAAAGTGCCACTAGATGCTCTAACTCATTGCATATGCATTTAGGATCTAGTGGAGTGCTAACACCCTTGATAATATTTGTAAAAATATGCTAACACATGTGTACAAGGTGTTTGTAGGGTTGAGATGGGTTTGGGTCGGCGCTTTCGGGAAAATAGAATGCCTATTTTCTATTGCGCCGGATGCAAATTCTTGGTGGTTGGCACATTGGAGCAAGGGTGGAAAAGATAGAAGTGAGAACAGAGCTAATGCCAGCATCGGTCCAGTGACCGGATGCTGGATCCAGAAGCACCGGACGCTGACTGCCTGTGTCTGGTCACGTTGACTGTCGGTACAGTGGCTAGGGTTTACCACCGGACGCTGGGCTATGTCCAGTCGAGGAAAACTAGGTTTTGACCCTTACTGTACTCGACCGGATGCTGAGGTTCCAGCGTCCGGTCAGTTTCTACCAGAGCATCCGGTCAGCGTCATAACCGTTGGAATCTGACGAACAGCATTTGAAGCTGATGACGCGTGGCATCCATCTGTGGACCGGACGCTAGGTCCTGGGTCCGGTCAAGTGGACCAGAGCGTCTGGTCAGAGCGCAGAGTACCCAGTGAAGGGGTACAACGGCTCTATTGCGTGGGGGCTTCTATTTAAGCCCCATGACCGGCTGTGGCTCACATCTTTGGCCATTTTCATTGACATAGCAACCTTGTGAGCCTAGCCAAAGTCCTCCCACTCATCTACATCATTGATTCATCATTATAGTGAGATTGGGAGTGATCCAAGTGCATTGCTTGAGTGATTGCATCTAGAGGCACTTCGTGTTCGTGTTTCGCTGCGGATTTCACTTGTTACTCTTGGTGGTTGCCGCCACCTAGATGGCTTGGAGCAGCGAGGATCGTCGAGCGGAGGTGGTGATTGTCTCTGGCTCCGATCGTGGTGATTATGAGGGGTTCTTGACCTTTCCCCAGCGGAGCGCCAAAAAGGTACTCTAGTGGATTACTCGTGGCTTGTGTGATCCTCATCTTGTGTTGGTTGTATGGCACCCTATTGAGGGTTTGGCGTGTGAAGCCAATTAGCGCGTGAACCTCCAAGTGAGTGAATCGCCACAATGAGGACTAGCTTGCCGGCAAGCAAGTGAACCTCGGTAAAAATCATCGTGTTCATCATTTATTTCGAGGTGATTGGTCTTCATTGTTATTCATCTTTGTGATTGATTGGTACTTCATCTACACGGCGGTATAACTATCCTAATCACTCTCTTTACTTTACCGCAAACTAGTTGATAAGCTCTTTAGTGTAGCTAGTTGTGAGAGCTTGCTTGGTTGGTTGGTGTGGCTCATTAGTTAGTCTTTGAGAGCACACTAACATAGGATAGTGTCTTTGCTATTGTGTGAATAGACACTATCTAAACTAGAATTGTGGTAGGTGGCTTGCATTTTAAGTAGGCTAGCGCAACACTCGCTTCGCCTCATAATTGTCTAACCACTTTGTTAAGTGTTGTTGTAGAAATTTTATTAGGCTATTCACCCCCCTCTAGCCATTAGGACCTTTCAACAAGGAGACGCTCAATTCTGAACATTGACAATAACTTATAAGATGCTCGTCGATGGCACGAGATGTCCTGTCGGCGCAGGTGCGCCGCGCTCGCACCGCACCAGCACCCACTGGCAGCCACTGGGTCCCGCCTATGCTGGTGCGGTGCCACGTCGAGGGCACCCTCAGGTCGCACTGAAGGCAAAATGAAATGGCGTGGGCATGGAAATTACCAGGGATGGGAAAGAGGACCAGCAGGGAAGAACAAGGACAGGCCTTGGAACCTTCCGGAGAGGATGCAGCACCATAGTCGTGCAGCTGCCTAGAGGTTGCAGACGACGGAGCAGCGTTGAGTCCCAAGGAGGCAGTGGATGGGCCCCTTTGAGAGAGCGGACTCGCCGAGGCCAAGATTGGCATGGGCTCCTTCCCGTGCGAGGCCGCGGAGGAGCGTAGCCAACGAACAAAGGCTGGTGCAGGCGGAGGCGGACGGCGAAGCGGTAGGGTGAAAGTGCATCTAGCCCTTTAGTGGGTTTTGGATGATTGAATGATAATGTGATTAAAGGACTAACCCATTTGCTAAGTGTGGACAGGTAATAGATTATCTCACAGGTACTTAATGAAAGCCAAAATAATGTGTTGTTGTGTAAACAATCTAGTTCAAGCACAAGACAACAATGTAAAAAGAATTCATGTAAAGGCTTATTTATTGTGGGATTTCCATGTTCTATGTGAAAGCAAGCTTGTAAGAATTAATTAATGAGACATAAGGGATTGCATATGGATTGGTATCATATTTGAAGCTTGCTAAATTAAAATGAAAAGATAACAATACATGAATGGATGATTCAACACAAGATGTGACTTGATGGCTTGAGATGGTGAAGATAGCAAGGAAAGGCTTTGAGGTACTAAGCAAGGGTGAAGGGCAAGCGACGGCTTGGCGGCCGAAGAACCTAGCTAGGGTGAAGAAGGAAGTACTTGTATTTAGTTGAGGTACTAATCAAGCTATGATGGCCACGTTTATGTGGAGGATCAAATCACTATTGGAGTGTTTGATGGAAGTGACTTGATACATTTGGGATTATTCAAATTTGATGAATGAAATCAAGTCACGTGCTCAAGATGGCTATGCTAAAGTGTAAAGATCAATATCAACATGTTGGCACCCTTATTTGGTGAAGATTGAAAAAGGCGGCATTAATTCAAAAGAGGTCAACTCAAGTGGTATAAATTCATTTTTCCTTTTATATATTGAGTTTAATAGGTATGTTGTACTATTAAGAGGGATGCATCATGTTGATAGATAATGTTTCATAAGTGCTCAAGCCAACCCATGTGAGTTTTGAGTATTTGAGCGACAAAAGAGCTAACTTTATTTTTGCTGGTCTGGCAATACCGGACGTGTCCGGTATTTACCCAGCAGTGGTAAAATTGTTGTTCTCGGGTTGGTACGTCAGGAGTTCCGACGTAAGTCGGGAGTTCCGATGGTCGGGAGCTCCGGCAATGGTCGGGAGTTCCAACGTCTCGCACTTTAACTATTTTGGAGGGTTCACTGTCCTGGTCATACCGGACGTGTCCGGTAATCATACTGGACGTGTCCGGTATGCATGACCAGAGGCCAACGACTAGTTTTCAAATTTGCTAAGGGTCGGGAGTTCCAACATGAGTCGGGAGTTCCGACGGTTGGAAGTTCTGGCATGTGTCGGGAGTTCTGACACCTCACATACTTTAACTCAGTTACATGGTTTTCAAATTTGCCGAGGGTCGGGAGTTCTAGCATTCATCGGGAGTTCCGACGCCTCACAACTTCATTGTAACTTAGTTACCGTTGGCGCAGTGTAAATCATACTGGACGTGTCCAGTATGCATACCGGACGTGTCCGGTATTGCAACGGCTAGTTTTTCCAAGGGGGCTATAAATACCCCCAAGCCTCCACCTTTGGAGGCTGCTGATTCTGCTGATACACACACACCTTTTTGCGCCTTGCCAACTCTCTCAACCCTCTCTTAGT
This sequence comes from Miscanthus floridulus, assembly GCF_019320115.1. Classification (NCBI taxonomy): domain Eukaryota; kingdom Viridiplantae; phylum Streptophyta; class Magnoliopsida; order Poales; family Poaceae; genus Miscanthus; species Miscanthus floridulus. The sequence continues at coordinate 52,289,610 of NC_089593.1, forward strand.
GAGTGATTGATCAAATTTGCCAAATCAAATTGTGGGTTGAGTGAAATTCAAAAAGAGAGCAATCCAACCACTTGAGCACTTGTGCATATTGTCAATCTCATGATTCGCATTTGTTACTCTTGGACTCTTTGGTCCTAGACGGTTAGGCGTCGCCGGAGAGCACCCGAGAGATTGTGGTGTGCCTCGTAAAGTTTGTAACGGTCGATTCCGCCGCCTCGGAATCATCTAGTGGAAGGAGGAAAAGGAGTTGGAAAAGACTCCGGCTAGAGTGACCTTCATGGTACCCTCTAGGGCTGACCTCCGCTGGGTCGCCCGTAGCCCCCTCAACAGAGAGTAGGACTCGAACTAGTCCGAACTTCGGTAAAACAAATATCGTGTCTCAATTTGTATTTCATTCAATATTTGTGTTGCTCTAGCTCTTGTGCAGGTTCTCTGTGTTTATTGATATCTATAGTAGGTACCTGCAGTTTGGTTTGAAGATAGAAATCGAAAGGAGCAAGTCCGGGGCTGTTCTGCAGAAACCGTGCATACCGGACACGTCCGGTATTAGAGCTCTGTGCTGAAAATATTTATTCGTAGTTCTAACTTTGTGTTGCAGGGTTGTAGCTTCCAGATATATTCTTCATACCTTGTATACTCTGTGGCTAACTTGTGAGGGGTGGTACTACTCTTTATTTGGAGTTTCCATTTTGGAAACTCCCTTTACTAATCATTTCCGCATTTAAAGGTGTTAATTTTCAGAAACGCCTATTCACCCCCCTCTAGGCGGCATCCTAGGTCCTTTCACAGGGCCACAAAAGCGACGGAGTTAGGGTTTGGCTGGCTGCAACAGCAGGGCCCACAGCGGCAAGGCAGGTCCCCCCGCCGCGGCAAGGTGGGCCGTACTGAGCCGGATCCGCCGTGCGGGAGACGCCGCCGGGCAGGCGTAGGCCGGTGGTGGCGGCGGCCGTGGCCGTCAGCGTGACTAGGACGGAGAGGGAGAGCGGGAGGGAGCGGACGAGGGCGAGAGGGAGCGACGAAGGGAGAGGAAGAAAGGGGGAGAAGCTGGGAACGGGGATCGGAAGCCGCTGTATATATTTGGTAGGCTGGCTCCGAAGTAGAAGCCGGACAATAGCAACGGGAAGCACGGAAAAGAGAAGAAGTAGACCCAGAATCCGCTCCCGGCAAAATCCGTTTCAAGCATCGGTGGCCATCGGATGGAAGATCCGACGGACGAGGGAATTGCGGGCGACGTTGCCACCCTGGTTGGCGGCCAAACTCTCCCGGTTTGATAATAAGAGATGGGTAATTCGAGATCATCACAGGGAAATATGGCAAGTACAGTTCAGCAGAACCAGCATCATAACACTGTTTTCTCCAACAAAACGAAAAGGTATCAAGATCCTGTTAAACAGACTTTAGACATCAATGCTTGCCGGTCCATTAACCCTCTTCCTTAGACATCACTGCTTGCAGGCCATTAACCCTTCCTCCTGGTCATTTTTAAACCCAAGCAAGCATTCCAGCTAAATGATCTGGAATAAAAACATCTAATTATGCTATCAGGTAAAAGTTATGTGAAAACCAGGTACAAAAGATCCAGAGCAAGCATAAATATAACATAAGGATCAACAAGAAGAAAAATAATAAGGGAAGAAACAATGTCGACACACTCAAAGCAACGTACCATATTATGTAAATCAGAAAAACATTTCATCATGTAGCTATATATTACTCCCTCCGTTCCAAATTATAAGTCGTTTTTGGTTTTTTACCTAGATATATGTTATGTCTACATATATAGTAAAAATTATGTATCTTAAAAAACCAGGATGACTTATGATTTGGAATGAAGAGAGTAAAAGGTTAGTAACAAGTATTCAAGAAGGACTAACACATGCTTAGGTCCTGTATGGATGTTGCGGTTTCCTAAAACCAAAGTATAAGATAGCATGGTTTTACTATACTAGTAGTTTCTTGCAGTTTTGTTAAAAAATATCTGGTTGGATGCTGTTATAATAGTAATGTTGCATTGGAAGATTATTGGGGGCATTATATTATAGTAATGTTTAAATCAGCCTTCAAATCCAAGAAGAAGATTACCAATATATTTTGTTATTTTGCTGACTTCAGCTCAGCAGCTTAAAATGAAATTCACACGTGCAAGAATCTAATTTCAGCTGGAGTCAAAATTTCAGAAATCAGACAAAACGTGAAGATTCAAATCTCAATAAAACAAGAGATAATACGAGTATCTCTATAAAATGAAGCGCACATGACGGGGGGGGGGGGGGGGGGGGGGGGGGGGGGGGGGGGGGGGGGGGGGGGGGGGGGGGGGGGGGGGGATGAAAACGGTACGGATATTTTTTGACCGTATTTGAAACCGAATCCATTTAGAGGGGCTGACATCTGTCCGTATCCGAGTCCGGATATCCAACATCCGATACCGTATTCGTATCTGAATACTCAAATCACATATTTATGATGTCGATATCTAATCGTTTCCTATCCGACATAGTTGACACTATCCGTATTCGAATCCGAATCCGAATCCGGACAGAAATATGAAAACAAATATAATATCGGTGATATCCGTCTGTATCCGATCCGTTTTCATCCCTACTCATCATACATTCCTACTAGACTCTTCTCAGAACAATTCTCGTCAGCAGATCCATTAAATGTAGATTCTTTAGCAATGCTCCTACCATCTGCGTTGTCTTCTTTTACTTCTAGCATCCAAGAACCGACCCACTCATCAGATACATAACGATTGAGTGCGTGTTAGTAATAAGTCCCAGAAGAGAAAAAAGTGGACAATTTCTTTGAAATCCATACCTTGGTACTTTGCTTGGTCTTATCCGTGTCCACAGGGCAAATTTCATTTTCTAGACCCTTCATAGGGCAGTTCTTGTAGTGGAGAATACACATTAGTAAGGAGTTCCCATAAGTGAAATAAAGACTACAGAAATATTGGGCTGTCAGACCAAATACATTTCTATTTTGATTGATATTGTCCCTTTCCTGCTTGTCGTCCGTTTGCACTAGGTTCTTCTGTTCAGCAGATCTATCAAATAGAGGTTCTTCACCATTTTTCCTTCCCACTGTGTCATCTTTTTTTTTCTCAAACTACGCAGGAGAGCTGTGCGTCGTTTTATTAAGGTAGAAGAAAAAACAGGTTTGGGTAGCCCCTACCCAGTTACAAAACACACACCAACACCTCAGTAGCCATTATACTCAGGCTGCGCCAGAATCGGGAAGAGGTGACCAAACAGAGAGCACTAGCTCTTGGAGCTTGGAAGCCCCAGCCATGAACCATAGGCAGCCCTCAGTGTTTATAGCCCCAAGAACCTCCTGAGTGTTCGGCCTGACCTTTTCAAACACACAATCATTCCTGTGTTTCCAAATCTCCCAAGGGACCAGGATTATCAGAGAATTAAGGCCCTTACGCATCTCTTTTGGTACATCCAAGAATGTTTTCCTCCACCATCCAAAGAAGTGGGTCTCGGGAGATTCAGGAGCTAGGTGTATCAGATCCAAGCATTGGAAGATTAGCACCCAAACCTGGCGAGAGAACACATAGCCAACCAGTAAGTGGTGGATTGTCTCCGGAGCTTGGCCACAAAGGGGGCAAGCCCCCGGATGAGGCAGACCTCGCTTAGCCAGGCGATCAGCGGTCCAACACTTGTTGTGAAACACTAACCAAATGAAGAATTTGCAACGCGGAGGAGCCCGGCTTTTCCAAATCCTCCTCCAAGGCCCAATTCTGACAGAACCCTCAAAGAAGGCAGCATATGCCGATTTACTGTTATAGGACCCCGATTGACTTAACTTCCATTTGTATTGATCTGGAGTATATGGTTGCAAGACAACATTCCCCACAATATCCCATATCTGAAGGTACTCATACATGACCTGAACTGTACGCGCTCCCTTGATGTCACCCACCCAGCGATTATTTTGAAGCGCTTGAGCAACCGTCCTTCTTTTGGTCAATCTTTTAGGGACCGTGTTGAACAGATTGGGAGCAATTTCATCCAAAGTATGACCATCCAGCCAGCGATCTGTCCAGAACAAGATTTTCTTCCCATTACTAACTATTGCATCCACAGCAACATTAAAAAGGCCCTGAGTGTTTCTAAAAATTTGTACTGGAAGACCAGCCCATGGCCTCGAAGGGTCTATCTTTTGTGCCCAAAGCCAGTAGGCCCTTAATGCGCAACCAAGCAGTTCCAGGTTAATAATTCCAAGTCCTCCATATTCCAGAGGCCTCTGCACCTTTTCCCATGCTACCAAGCAATTACCACCATTGGCCTATTCCTGTCCTTTCCACAAGAAGCCCCTTCTTTTTTTGTCTATAGCCTTGAAAACCCATTTTGGAAGATCCATGGCTGTCATATGATAATAAGAGCAGCGGTTAAAACCACTTTTACCAGTACCAATCGCCCGACTTTGTTTAACAGGGAAGCTTTCCATCCTGGAAGATAATCAGCCACCTTAACCACAAAAGGCAACAATACTTCTTTGGTCGGTTTGCCAATTGTGAGTGGAAGACCAAGGTAGGTACAGGGGAATGCCTTGATAGAACAGGAGAGAACCTTAGCCATGAGAACCAGCTCTTCATCAGTACAGTTGATAGGAGACACTGAGCTTTTTGATAAATTGGTTCTGAGTCTTGAGGCATGTCCAAACAGGTCAAGGAGGTGGCAGACTGTGTTAAGATCTAAACAGTTAGGTCTCAAGAAAATAATAGCGTCATCAGCATAGAAAGAGACTCGATGCCAGGCCTGCTGAATGGCTAGAGGTTGAAGCAGTGCCTCCCTGGATGCATACTCAACCATTGAATTCAGAACATTCATTACCAACAGGAACAACATGGGGGAGAGAGGATCCCCTTATCTAAGGCTTCGACGGTGAACTATGAATTCCCCTGGTTCTCCATTCACTAGAATCTGTGTGGATGATGTGGATAGGATCAGGCAAATCAGATTACACCATCGCTTTCCAAAACCCACATGGCGAAGGATTTCCAATAGAAACGACCAGGAGACAGAATCGAAAGCCTTAGATATGTCCAGTTTGAGCATGATACGAGCTTCCTTTTCCTATGCAGGGATTTCACCATCTGTTGTACAAGCAGAAAATTATCATGGATGTTCCTGCCTCTGATGAAAGCACTTTGATTTGTAGAAATCAGAGAGGGGAGAAATGGATCCAGTCGATTTGCCAAGATCTTGGTGACCAACTTAGCAAAGCTATGAATTAGGCTAATAGGCCAAAAATCCTTCACCTCTAGTGCATCTATCTTCTTAGGCAGCAGTGTAATGAAGCTGAGTTGAGCAGTCTGAACTTAATGACATGGCCACAGTGAATAGCATCCAAGGCCATCAACAAATCGCCTTTGATAACACTCCAGCATGTTCTGTAAAAGCACCCAGTAAACCCATCAAGCCCAGAGGCCTTGTCGAATGGCAAATCCTTTATGGTAGCCCATACTTCTTCAGAGAATTGCACATCCATACTTAACAAATCATGCTGCTAAATGCCAATTTCATCCAGATTTATTGTATATTCCCTCTCAACTGCACTTCCAAGAATGCCTTCATAGAAATCCAACACTGCATCCTGTTTATCCTTCTGTGATACAACCACCTGTTCCCCAACATGCAGCTTTGGGATGTAATTCTTCTTTTTCCTGAATCTAGCGTGTTGATGGAAAAAAGCAGTATTAGCATCCCCCTCCCAGAGGTACAATATTCTGGAACATAGTCTGGCAATGGTCCATTCTAGTGAGGCCAAACCAAGACAGTGAAGCTTTAGTTTCTTACGTAGCCATTCCTCCCCATCCGATAGGTCCCTAGAGTCCCTCTCAATTTCCAAACGGTGGAGGACCTCCTTAGCCATTCCAAGCTGGACTTTAATATTCCCTATCTTCCACTGTCCCCACTTTTGGAGACCCTTACTGAGGTGCTGCAGCTTCAGGAAAAGACGCTCAATGGCACAATTAGACTGTACAGGGGCCTCCTAGTTTTTGCTTGATATCATCCAAGAAACCCGGGACTTTGGTCCAGAAAGTTTCAAAGTGGAAGCACCGCTTTCCACTGGTGCTTACCTTCAAGCCAAGAATTAGTGGGCAATGATCAGAAACTCTGGCTGTTGAACTCTGCAGGACTAAATCTAGGAAGATACTTTCCCAGCCCAAACAACAGAAAGCATAGTCCAATCTAACCAGAGTAGGAGACCTTCTCTCATTCAATCAAGTGTATTTATGACCCATAAGCAGTATCTATTTTACCTCAACCTCATCCAAGAAGCGCCTGAATCTCCCCATCATAGTCGTATCCAAGTTTGTATTATTCTTGTTGGTAGCTTGGTAAATCAGGTTGAAATCCCCTGCCACAAGCCAAGGTCCATTGCAAAGTGCTCGGATATTCCTAAGTTCTTGTAGAAATAGCACCTTCTCATCATCACCCTATGGGCCATATACGCTAGTGAACCACCAATTGTGACCTTCCTGTTCTGAGAACAAAATAGAAGTTGAGTATGTGTCCACCCTAGAAGCCAATGCCTGACAAGCATTACTTTTCCATGCAATCAGAACCCCTCCTCTGGTGCCATCGGTCGGGAGAGCTATGAATTTGTCATAAGCTATGCCAAAGACTGAGAGGAACATATGTTGAGACATATTGGCGACCTTAGATTCTTGCAAACACACAATATCAGCATTACTGAAAAAATTGCCTCTCTCATAGAATTCCAGCGATCCTTCTGATTTAGGCCTCGTGCATTCCATATCATTATAGTAGTAGGATTCATTTCAACGGATTACAATCGACTTGAGATAGGACCAGAGTCTCACAGGACATCAATGGACTGCACCTGCTCCCCATCCCCAATAGTCTAGCCAAAGATGGCAGCAATGGTTGATACATGGGAATTAGATAGCAAAGGATTGTAAAGCTTGCAATATCTATCTTGCGCTTCTGGCTCAATGACTTCCCTTTCACTAAAGCCTAGTTGCCTCATCACCCTCTTCTGAGCCTCTGTTACCAAAGGCCCTGGTGAGCATGGTCCTGCACTAGCGACCCGTCGGCTGCGTCGAGGCAGAGATCCTGGCGGTGGTAACTTCCTCCGGCGCTTCTGAATCGCTGGCTGAGGAAGAAGCGAATTAATTGTCTTGCACACCTTTTTGAGCTTCTAGATTGGTGATTGCGTCCTGACTCCCTGAGAATTGGCATCTGTTGTATACGCTTCCCCTGATTTGGCTCTACGCCGCTGCCAAGAATAAACCCTTAAGGGGGCAGGTGAAGCTTCACAAACCTAGAGGCATGGTGTGGCCGGGGCATCATCTTGTGTCAGAGATGGAGCAGGAGGAGCCACTGGGCGCTCCAAGTCCCCCACTTCGGAGCCACCGACGGTGGGTATAGAAATGCTCCTCATCCTAAGATCTACCACCGATGGGAAGCGCATTGAGAGAGAACCATGCGCCATCGGGGTGGTCGGCCCATCATCTAGAGAGGCCGCGCCACAGGTGGGGGGAGCCATGGGCGTCGGTAAGCTTGTAGCCTATGTGACTTGACGTCTCTATCAGCGGGAGCAGGTTGCAGCGGTGGTGGAGCATCATCCTTGAAGCATTCTAACACTGGGTCGTTGATGGATCGAGAGTCTTCCTTGTGTGAGAGAGGCTTTAGCCCATTCTGTTCTGAAGTAGGCCCACCAGACCTCGGCCCACCAGACAGCAGTGGCCCAACTAGAATCCCACTCTACTCCAAGGTAGGCCCAGGTGGTGAGGCCCATCCATCAGAGAGTCAGCCACGTTCTCTTAGTTTTCCTGGGCACCTTCATCTTCATCAGCCCTTTCATCTTCATGGACCTTCACATTAATTCCACCTAGGACCATGCTTGGCAGCCACATGTGAGGCTGCATGCGCCAATAACTCCACATGCACAACTTCTAGGGTCCCCTTGGGTGCCATGCTGGTTGCATGCGCCATAAACTCCTCACTCACTTCTTCTAGAGCTTCTTTGGGTGCCATGTTGGCGGCCACCTGAGAGACTACACACGCCATTAATTCCACATGTGCATCCTCTAGGGTCCCCTTGGGTGCCATGTTGGCAGCCACCTAGGAGGTCGCACATGCCATAAACTCCACACACATGTCTCCCATGGCCCCCTCGGGTGCCTCAACCGTCCCTTCCTCCTGGGTGGCCTCTTCGGGTGGTGGACCCTCAATCCTGTCGTTTGGATTCATGCCGCATGAGGAGCGAGCAGGCCCCAACCTTGAATGCACAGGGGTTTGCGCCGTTGAGGGACTTCCGGATGTTGTCTACCCTAGATGCTCCACCAGCGAGCCTCGCCACCACTGCCAGCGCCTACGATGGTGACCACCTTGGTGGTCAGCCAGAGGCGGGGGTGGGGGGGCATCAGCCGATGGGTTCCAATCAGGGTCTGAGCATGAAACCTCCACCTGATAGATGAGGCTCCGCATCCTGTCCTGATCACTAGCTCCAACCACTATAGGTTCCAAGATTTCCAACTCTATGCCTGTGGGGACATGGCTCAACGAAGAACACCACGCCATTACCCGAAACACGTCCCACCGATCCACCGTATCTGGATGCATTCCATCTACCCAACAGAAATTGTTGAGTAACTATTTAGCCATCTCTAGATCCCATGCGTGAGCAGGGATACCACAGAGTTCAACTTCGACCAGAACAGGAAGCGCCGCCGTAGAGGAGTGGAGGAAGCGGGACCAATGCATGATGTGTAGGTGATGAGCTTGAGAGATGATCAACCTCCCTCCATTGTAAACTCGTGCGGCCATCTTAGCATTGGACGTAATCAACAAGAAGCTAGCTACGCTAAAACGATGAAAGATGAACTCCCCATCTTCAAACCCAAAATGCTGGACAATTATGGCCTTGATAGAATTCGGTGACTCATCCAGTGAATTTCCGAACACAGTCACCACCAGGGCACGTGAGAGATCCTCCTCCCGTTGCACCATAGAGACTGCGCGATCAATGATCCATCGAGCTCGTAACACCGAGGCATGCTCCTCATCACTAGTTACAGCATGGGAATTTTCTCCAGCAACCTCCTCGCTGGGGGAGTCATCTGACATGATGGATGGCTATTGTCCAGTCCCATTCTCCACAGGCCACCCATGGCTTCGGCGCGGTCATTGCCTTCTAGTTGCAACTGAAGCAGCTCTAGCCTCTTAGATGGTCACCATGGAACTCACAGGGACAATAGCTGCTGCCTCTAGGGAACTCACCGACCGCAAGACCTTCCTCTAAACCAGGGCTGGTTCAGGGCACAGAACTGAGGGTCGCTAGTGGAAGATGTAAGAACGGTGGCCTAGCGCCTGATAGTGGAAGCACCTTGGTGGCCATTGGCATCCATCTGCCTGGTGCTCCGATGAGAAGCAATTGAAGCACCTGCCTCAGAGGTCCGAAGGGACCATTTGATGAGGCCGATGAGTGGCTTGCGGACATTTGCGACAAGAACATCGACACTCCACCATGCACCACCCTTCTATGTTAGGTCCACGACAAGCGCCCCTAGATGGAACCTCCTACGACCAGGCCCTCACAACGCGAGGCGGGAGCGCCTCCAGCGACGGGGCCTGCACGACATGAGGAGAAGGCTTCTCTAGAGATGTGGCCGGTGATGTCACCTAAGAAACAGAGTCCCCAGAGCGACATTGGGCTATTGCTGGAGAAGGACCCTTGATTAGAGCTTCCTTGAAGGATATGTAGGAGACGCTGGAGTTCATTGAAGATGGCAAACGATCCAGCCACCGCTGGGCCTTGGACTTTCTAGGAGCCGCGCCAAACATGTATGCTGAATGACCAACAAGATGAGGGGAGGTTCCCGACACCAGGGAAGGAAGGGCTGGCCTAGGGGAGAGCCTAGCCAAAGGGGTGGCCGCCATGCCTGGAGTAGGCAATGATGTGGGGTTGGTGGTAGGGGAGGAGTCAGGAACTAGAGTAGCCTTTGCCAGAAAGTCTACTTTTGTGTCATTACCCCTTCCATCTCAGAACCGATCTTGTAATCAGATTCATCTCGATTGAATTAGTGTACATAACAAGTTCCACAAGAGAAACATAAAAGAGTGAAAACAATTTCTTTGAAGTCTATACCTTGGTACTTCTGGTGTCATTCACGTCCACAAGGCTGCCTTGTTCTGCTATACCCGCCATAGAGAAGTTGTCAACATTTGATTCATCCTAGTTCAATGCACATTAGTAAACAGTTCCACATGTGAAATATAAAAGTTTTAGAAATTGAGCTAATAGGCCATGTTTCTGTCAAGTCTCCACCATGGTATTTTACTTATACTGTTTCTTACCTCCATCTTATCAGAAAAGTTATTGCCATCAGATTCATTAGAAATACATTCTCCAGCAGTGCTGCCCCTGATAGTAGAATAACAATACATCAATATGATTTTCACCAAAGGAGACAGAATCTATATAGAATATTGTCATGCATATAATGATAATAATAAAATATCTACAAAATGTTAGCAACCACACTCGATTGGTTCACTGACAACTTGATTTAGAGGTAGCAGGATACAAGACCTTAGGGGGAGGGAGGTCTAGAATCAGCAAGCAGGGGAATCAGAACTAGAAGATGCTAGCAAGCAGGGGAATAAGATGCTAGAGGAAGGTACTAGAAGGATTTAGAAGGCCTGGAAGTAGGAAATCTGTGTACAAGAGAGATAGAGAGAGTTGGGGAAGAAGAACAGTAACTAGGGAGAGGTAATATGTTTTCTGATAATTGTTTGATGCCAATTCTTTCCTTGCCTCCTTCCCTTTGTACTCCTCCAGCGAAGTCTAGGCTAGGCTCAAGGCCAAGGGCCCATGCGTCGGCCCAACCAATGCTTGTCCCTAACATTCCCCTCTCCTTAAGATCCGTTCTACCCCCAAACTGATGGAGAAAGATGGAACCTCCGGGATCCCAAGGAAACTGGATGATGACGTGTTTCTTCAATTCCTTCTTGAAAAGTTGTCTTCCATTATCTTTGGGTAGTGTAGGTGGATGCAACGGATGCCTAGAAGTATGCTCAGCATGGAATGGGAGAGCCAACATTCTTGGATCGAAAGGAAGGCCTGCAACAGAAGGACTTAAACCATGCATCACATTGTTACCGATGAACTGTTGATGAGTGAAAGGTCCTAATGGCTAGAGGGGGATAAATAGTCTATTAAAAATTTCTACAAGAACACTAAGACAAGTGATTAGTAAATAAGATGGCGAAGCGAATTTTGCGCTAGCACTACACTTGTGTTGCAAGCCACCTACCCAATTCTATTCTCTATGATCTCTAGTATATCACACAAAGGCTAAGTCACTAATTTATACCTAGGAGAACAGGCTAGCAAGAGAACTACAACTACCACAAGCTCTACACAAGTAAATACACAAAGTAAAGTAAGAGAGTGGTATAAGTGATATATCACCATGGCAAGTGATCAATCAATGAATACCAAAGAATACCAAGGAGACAATTATGACGATCAATTTTTCCTTCGAGGTTTACTTGCTTGCCTACAAGCTAGTCCCCGTTGTGATGATTCACTCACTTGGAGGTTCACGCGCTAATAGGCATCACACGCCTAACACGCAACCGGGTGCCGCACAACCAATACAAGATGAGGATCCACAAGCCACGCACAATCCACTAGAGTTGCCTTTGGCGCTCCACTAGGGAAGGCATAATGATCGGAGCCGGAGACAATCACCTTCCTCCGCTCGATGATCCACTAATCACCAGGCTGTCTAGGTGTTGGCAAACACCAAGAGTAACAAGATCTCCACCAGCCCAAATCGTCCAACTAGTGCCACAAGATGCTAGAACACTAAGCAATGCACTAGAGGCTCTCCAATCTCACTCAAGATGATGAAATCAAGTGTGCAAGTGAGTGGAGTGGTGTGCTATGCTCTCAAAGGGTGTATGCAGCTATTAGAAGTGCCAAGAGAGTGGCCAAGGCCGGTGAAAGGTCCTAATGGCTAGAGGGGGTGAATAGCCTATTAGAAATTTCTACAACAACACTTAGCAATCCGGTTAGACAAATATGAGGCAAAGTGAGTGTTGCGCTGGCCTACAAAAAATGCAAGCCACCTACCACAATTCTAGTTTCTATAGTCTCTATCCACACAATGGCTATGCCACTACACTAAGTTAGTGTGCTCTCAAAGGCTAACTAAAGAGCCACACTAACCAAACTAACAAGCTCTCACGACTAGCTACGCTAAAGAGCTTGACAACTAGTTTGCGGTAATGTAAAGAGAGAGAGAGCAAGATGTTTATACCGCCGAGTTGAGGAATGAACCAATCAATCATAAGCATGAATACCAACGAAGACCAATCACCTTAGAATCAAATGATGACACAATGATTTTTTACCGAGGTTCACTTGCTTTCCGGCAAGCTAGTCCTCATTGTGGCGATTCACTCACTTGGAGGTTCACGTGCTAATTGGCATCACATGCCAAACCCTCAATTTGGTGCCGCACAACCAACACAAGATAAGGATCACACAAGCCATGAACAATCCACTAGAGTATCTTTTGGCTCTCCGCCGGGGAAAGGTCAAGAACCCCTCACAATCACCATGATCGGAGCCGGAGACAATCACCAACCTCCGCTCGATGATCCTCGTTGCTCCAAGCCATCTAGGTGGCAGCAACCACCAAGAGTAACGAGCGAATCCCATAGTGAAACACGAACACCAAGTGCCTCTAGATGCAAACACTCAAGCAATGCACCTGAATTCACTCCCAATCTCACAAAGATGATGAATCAATGATGGAGATGAGTGAGAGGGCTTTGGCTAAGCTCACAAGGTTGCTATGTCAATGCAAATGGCCAAGAGAGTGAGCTAGAGCAGGCCAAACAATATTTATAGACACCTCCCAAACAATAGAGCCATTGGATCAATTATTGGGCTGACTGCGGGATGACCAGATGCGTAGGTCGTGTGCACCGGATGCGTCTAGTCGCTGCGTCCGGTCGCAGCCTGACCGCCACGTGTCCTAGCCATTTGAAACTATCCGTTGGCATACAATGGCTCACTCGCATGTGCTCACTGACCATCAATCGGATGCTCCTATTCAATTGACCGGACGCACCACGCGTCATAGTCCGATCGTTTCCAGAGAGCTCCCAGAGAGGTAAAATTGCGACCGGACGCATCCGATCACAGGTGACCAGACATGGCACAGGGTTCGGTCCTCACTGGCTTGTTCTGATGTTTGCATCAGCGTACATCATAGCCTAACTGGACGCACCCCAGCATGTCTGGTCCTATTTCTTCTTAGTGTCCGGTCAAAGGACCGAGGGCGGCCTTCACTGCGCACCACTAATCGGACGTAGGGTCAGAGTCTGATCACTGCCTAAGGCAGAGTTTGGTCAATACGAAATAGCTCCTTTTGACCCCAAACTTCACCACCCTTGATCAAATGTGCCAACCACCAAGTGTAACACTTCGTGCATATGTGTTAGAATATTTTCACAAACATTTTCAAGGGTGTTAGCACTCCACTAGATCCTAAATGCATATACAATGAGTTAGAGCATCTAGTGGCACTTTTATAACCACATTTTGATCTAAGTTTCACCCCTCTTAATAGTACGGCTATTGATCCTAAATGTGATCACACTTGCTAAGTGTCTCAATCACTAAACCAAAAAGCTCCTATCAATTTTACCATTGCCTTGAGCTTTTTGTTTTTCTCTTTCTTCTTTTCCAAGTCCTAGCACTTGATCATTACCATGGCATCACCATCATCATGATCTTCATTGTTGCTTCATCACTTGGAATAGTGTTACCTATCTCATAATCACTTTGATAAACTAGGTTAGCACTTAGGGTTTCATCAATTCACTAAAACCAAACTAGAGCTTTCAGCCAACCACACCCTCTATTTATAAGCCAACAAGCAAATAGAGCCGTTACCCTTTGGAGCCAGCCTCTATGAGGTCACCGGACATGGTGGTGGTGGCACCACCCTAGGGTTGGTGGTGCCCCCCAACGATAGAATTCAACAGCTAGTTTGACTAGCCATGGTCACCGGCCAGGGTGGCGGTGGCAGTGACCACCCAACCAACCCCCCAAAACACAAGTCTCTAGAAAATAACGCCAGTGCCCGTGGCGGTGACCAGGCTGGTTTCCCCCACTCTTTGGATTATTATGGCTATGACTAGGAGGTGCACCGCCCTTACCATGGCAGTGTACACCAGGCGCACCAGTGCTCGCGCTCACTCTACTGCTGCTCGGCCGAGTCCAGGTGGGCACCACGCTAGGGGTGGCGGTGCCATCAGACAAGATGGCGGTGCCCTCACCAGCGCACCTCCCTCTTGGCCTTCTCAGCTGGTCACCGCCATAGGGGTGGTAGTGCACCGGATAGAGCATGGCGATGCCCCCGTGGCAGCACCCCAAGCCCGACAACGCCTCATTTAATTTTCTTCACCTTTTTCACCACCTTTGCAAATGTGCTAACACTTTAAGTGTTTCACCATCACGTGCAAGTGTGTTAGCATTTTCACAATCATTTTCAAAGGTTAATCACTTTCTCATTGATTGTGCACTAGGCCTAAAATGCATATGCAAGTTTTCCAAACACCTATTGGCACTAGATGATCAAGTTGTTCGATAAAAGCTCCCCTCTTAATAGTATGACCATCTATCCTAAATGTGATCACACTTTCTATAGTGTCTTGATCATCAAAAACAAAAGGGCCCTATTGAATATCACATTTGCCTTGAGCCCATTTTGTTTTTCTCTTTCTTCTTTTCCAAGTCCTGGAGCTTGATCATCACATGTGCTCACACCATCACCATGGTGTTCATTTTATGTGGCCATCTCCATCCATGAGTGCCACCTAGCTCCTTCATTTGGATTAGACCATCCTATCTAGTCACACACTTAGATGCAAGGATTAGTCCAACTAGGTTTCATCAATTAGCCAAAACCAAACTAGGGCTTTCAATGAGGTACTTGTATTTGAGGTGCTTGCCTACTATGCAAAGGATCCTGGTAGAAATGAGGTAGTTGCCCATGAATAGAAGAATGACCAGCTTGATAATCTAGAATATTTCCATTCGGCATGTCTACTGTTCTTGGAGGATTGACCACTGCATTACTATATCCCCACTGTGGCACTCCATAAGTTGTAGCCCATGGAACCCATGTATTGCACTAGCTTATGTGACAAGTGTCGGGGACCTAATACTAGGGTACCCAAAGAGGAGGAGTTAATAACCGTCAAACGTTGATGGTTCTAAATAGGGGAGAATACAACTACACTTCTTGCCCAAACGACTGAAGATTGGCTCCGCCTCGCCTGACGTCCAAGGGCAGACTCCGCCTCGCCTGACGACCGAGGGCTAGCTTCACCTCACCCGATATCTAAGGGCAGGCTCCGCCTCGCTCGACGACTGAGGGCTAGCTCTACCTCGCCCGATGTCTGAGGGTAGGCTTTGCCTTGCCCAATGTCCGAGGGCAGGCTCTGCCTTGCCCGACATCTAGGGGCTAGGCTCCGCCTCACTCGACGTCCGAGGGTAGGCTCTGCCTCACCCGACGATCGGGGGAAGGCTCTGCCTCGCCCAACGTCTAGGGGTAGGCTCCGCCTTGCCCGATGTCTAAGAGCAGGCTTCGCCTCACCCGACGTCTGTGCGCTGCTCCTTCATAACTACACGTGCAGATAAGGCAAGGCACTCAAGTCAACTGCAATACTGAGGACCATACCATGCATGCCTGTAGGAAGGTACCATCAAGATATGACTAGACATGCGCTTTAAGCCCTTCCAGGCATGTCAAAGCCCAAACAGTATTATGGGCGCTGACATTTGTCCTACAGTGTTATCGGCACCGACATTTGCCCTTGGACATGAATCCTGACAAAAACATATGACAACCGCTATGGTCCAAGAGGAAACTCATGTCATCTACAGTAACAACGTGGGGCCTCTACGCCGTCTGCTCCCCATAGGGTCACGGCTTGGCACCCTGGTGTGTCGCGTCGCCCACTGGAGTGGGATGGGACATGACCACTTGTCGAATGAAGCCAGAGCATGGCCCTATAAGGATCAGCGAGCGTGCCATCCCTAGCACTATCTTCCATGTTAGTAGGGTAGGATCAAAGGAGAAGGAAGACCCGACACCTTCGAAGGACTTTCTCTACCTCTGGTTTTCCTCTTTCTCCCATCTGTAATCCCTGCTCCCCCTTGATCTATACAAGGGAGGGCAGGGCATCCTCCAAAAGAGACGAATCGATTCAACACACCACGCACCACATAACACATAGCTAAGCAGCAACCAAGCTCTTAGCATCCTTTCAACCTTTCCATCAGGGAATTGGGACCTGTCCCTCTCTCAACCGTTTGTACCCCCTACTACGAACCTTTCAGTGCTAATAACACAAGCAACAGCAGCAAATTGGACATAGGGATATTCTACCTGAACTAGTATAAACATTGTGTCTTTTAGCATACCATATGGGCCCAACACGCAACAAATACAAATTTACTAGTTGGTGCTTATTCGAAACACCGACAGTTGGTGCGTCAGGTAGGGGACCTTTGTGCGTTCTAACGATTAATATTTGGCAATGGATGGCTAGCCATGGAATTAGCTAGGTCCTGGGCACACACATGTGCTTCGGTGACCTAGACTTCATCATCATGGTGGGAGGAGAGTTGGCATTGGCTCATGCCGCCATCCAACCTCTCTCCTCCATCGGCCTCAACTATGGGAGGCTTGAGCACCAGCGCGGTGTCTCCCTAGGACCCTAGCTGTCCAAGGAGTATCTATGCTACCTCACCCTCTCTCTAGAACATCCCGCATGGAGTGCCCCGATAGTGCTTCTGTTCGGTCTCCGCAACGCCACGACGACCGCTAGCCACCTTGTGGCACAGCACATGATCCCATTCTCCATGAACAATGAGTTCATGGGGGTGATCGAACAAGTCACAGAATCTCTCTGTAGCCTCCTCGCAGAGGAGCCAGGGTCGCCCCCTGACTCTGACTCTAGCAGGGGGAGCCATCACCCCTCCCGAGAATGCTTCATGGAAGGTACCCCCGAGGGACACATCGAAAGCATTCTTGAAGAGGAGTCTACCCTGGTGGACAACCTCGGTGACAAGGTCGAGGGGGAGACAATGACCCCACCATGCATGAGGGTGGAGCAGCTGAAATCCAAATAGCGAGAGATCGAGGATGCGTGACTCCAGCTCGAGTAGGAATGCACGAAGCTTGATCGGGAGATCGAGCACCACAGAGATGGTGGGCGCGCATGCGCCATGGCCCGCGACATGAATTGGAGGATCATTGCTGATGATGAAGCCCTTCCTTGCTTCGCTCGGGCAAGTCAGAACATCGCCGCTGCAGCGGCCCTGCTCCATGGCCTTCTAGAAGCCACGACGCCCGAGGACCGTTGGGCCCACCATGAGATTTGCACGCTACTCGAGCGTGCAGCGACGTAGTAGGCTGAGAGCTCGTAGTCTCGATGACGCGATCTCGACTCTAGCCAGTGCATGCCCTCGACATGCCCTGCCAGGGATGCATCAGTCCACCAGGCATCATAGGGCAATAGGCAACGCACCGCGGTCTTGGTACATCAGCGTCTTGTCCACAACCGTGATGCACGCTGCACCCTTGACGCCCGCAGACGTACCAACAACAACCAAGAGAAGGAGCCCGCTATGGCTATCATCCTCGTTGTGGCAGACGCTACGACTACGGTGAGGACCGAAGCCTAAGCCCCGGCCTATCGGGCCCTCAGGACTTTGGCCAGCACATCCTCAACACTACCTTCCCACCAAGGTACCGGCCACCAACCAATATCTCAAAGTACTCTGGGGAAACAAACCCCGGATTATGGCTCAAAGACTATCGGCTTGCCTGCCAAGCTAGTGATGCGAATAATGATGACTTCATTATCCGCAACCTTCCACTATTCTTAGCTGATTCGGCACGAGCGTGGTTGGAACACCTACCGTCCAACACGATCCAGAGTTGGGGGGATCTGATGGAGATCTTTATGGGGAACTTCTAGGGCACGTATAAGCGCCCTAGGAACCCATGGGACCACAAGAACTGCCGATAGAAGACCAGTGAGACCCTCCATGGGTACATTCGGCGCTTCTTCTGGTAGTGCAATGAGCTTTCTAACGTCGCCGACGCCGACGTTATAGGAGTTTTCCTATCCGAGACTACCTATGAGTCTTTAGTTCATAAGCTGGGACGCAAGGGCCCACGAACCACCAAGGAACTCCTGGACATCACCACCAGCCATGCCTCTGGAGAAGAAGCGGTCGGAGCCATCTTCGATGGCCTCAAGGGCAAGGCAAGGTGGGACGAGGGCGTTGACGCAGGCACCTCCAATCGTTCTGCCAAAAGGAAGAACAAGAAGCAACAACGCAAGGACTCGCTCGTAACCACTACTGACCACAAGGGTGGTTGGAAGCCCATGGAGGGCACTCCGAACCACTTCAAAAAACTACTCGAGGGGCCATGCCCATACCATGATTTCCCGGTAAAGCATCTATACAAGGACTGTAGTCTCATGCGGCGGTTCTTGTCTAGAGGTTCCAACAAAGGGGAGCACAGAAAGGACCCTACCCCCATCGCGGATGACGCTGAGGAGAAGGATGGTGGCTTTCTGACACCGAATGGTTGCCTCATGATCTTCGGAGGATCAGCAGCCTACGACTCCAAATGTCGTCAAAAGGTCACCCATCGCGAGGTCTATACAACTAAATCAAAAACGCCTACCTTCCTTCGGTGGTCAAAGTCTGCCATAACCTTCGATTGGACTGACCACCCAGAGAGCGTCCCACATCCGAGGAGATATCCACTCATGGTCGACCCGATCATCAGTCCAAAGTGGCTCACCAAAGTACTTATGGATGGAGGCAGCGGCCTCAAAATCATGTACTCCAAAACGCTCGACGAAATGGGCATCGACCAGGCATGCCTCTGCCCAAGCTAAGCACCTTTCCATAGCATCATGCCTAGAAAGCAGGCCATGCCACTTGGGCAGATCAATCTGCCCATTACCTTTGGGGATCCGTTCAATTATAGGACGAAAACCCTCACCTTCGAGGTGGTTGGGTTCCTTGGAACCTTCCATGCCATCCTAGGACATCCTTGCTACATGAAGTTCATGGTCGTCCCCAACTACACATACCTCAACCTAAAAATATCAGGCCCCGGTGGGGTCATCACCATCGGCACCTCCTTCCAGCGTGCCTATGAGTGCGAGGGCGAGTGATGCGATCATACCGCAGCAATCGTTGCCTCTAGAGAGCTCGCCGCCATCAAGAGGGAGGTCACCGAACAAGTGCCTGACACCAAGAAGTCAGCCAGGTCCTTTGAGCTAGCAGAAGGCTCTAAGAAAGTCGTCATAGATCCTAACAACTCTAAGGGCAAAACGGTGCGCATTGGTACCACGCTTTCCTCTGAATAGGAAAGCGCGCTCGTCGACTTCCTCTATGGCAACAAAGATGTCTTTGCGTGGAAACCCTCAGATATGCCAGGCATTCTGAGGGAAGTCATCGAGCATACCTTGAAGATCCACCTAGGCTCCAAGCCGGTGAAGCAACGCCTGCATCGCTTCAACAAGGGGAAGCATAGGACCATCGGTGAAGAGATAGCAAAACTTTCAGCAGCCGGGTTCATCTAGGAAGTATACCACCTAGAGTGGTTAGCCAATCCTATTCTGGTATGAAAGAAGAGTGGGAAATGGAGGATGTGTGTTGACTATATGGGTCTCAACAAAGCGTGTCCAAAGGATCCATTTCCTTTGTCGCACATAGACCAAATAGTCGACTCTACCTCAGGGTGTGAAATCCTCTGCTTCCTTGATGCATACTCTGGGTACCACCAAATCATGATGAAAGAGTCCGACCAGCTGGTGACATCTTTCATCACCCCCTTTAGGTTGTTCTGCTATGTCTCAATGCCGTTCGGTCTAAAGAATGCTGGGGCTACATACCAGCGTGTATGCTCAAGTGTTTCAGGGACCTCATCGAGCGGACCGTTGAGGCCTATGTTGATGACATCATAGTTAAGTCCAAATAGGCAGACCACCTCATTGTCGATCTTGAGCAGACCTTTGCAAAACTCCGAGCGAATGGCATCAAACTTAATCCTGAGAAGTGTGTTTTCAGGGTCCCAAGGGGTATGCTACTTGGTTTCATCGTCTCCGAGCGTGGCATCAAAGCCAACCCGAAGAAGATCTCAGCCATCACAAGGATGGGCCTGATTTAGAACATAAAGGGGGTTCAACGAGTTACAGGGTGCCTTGCCACACTCAATTGATTCATCTCGTGCCTCGACGAATGAGATCTCCCCCTTTACTGACTCTTGGAGAAAGCCAGCCGCTTTGAATGGACATCCAAGGCCCAGGAGGCACTTGACATGGTCAAACTGCTTCTGACAAAGGCCCCGATCTTGGTTCCTCCAACCGATGGAGAATCCCTTGTACTATACATAGAGGCCACCACGCAAGTGGTCAGCGCCACCCTAGTAGTGGAGCCAGAAGAAGAGGGGCATGCCCTCAAGGTGCAGCGCCCTATGTACTTCATCAGCGAGGTACTATCCAACTCTAAGACCCACTACTCCCAAATCCAGAAGCTCCTGTATGCTATCCTCATCACCAAAAGGAAGCTACGCCACTACTTCGAGTCACACTCGGTGATGGTCGTGACATCATTCCCCCTCGGCAAGGTCATCCAAAGCTAGGATGCCATAGGAAGAACCACAAAATGGGCACTCGAGTTGATTGATCAAGGCATTATGTATGCCTCCTGAGCAGCAATCAAGTCCTAGGTATTGGCAGACTTTGTCATGGAATGGACTGAGGTCCAAATGCCCCTAGCGGTTTTCAATCAAGAGTACTAGACCATGTACTTTGATGGATCACTGATGAAGAGGGGTGCCAGTGTGGGGCTGGTCTTCGTATCGCCCCTCGGGGTATGCATGAGGTACATGGTTCGTCTCCATTTCCCCTCATCCAATAATGTGGCTGAGTATGAAGTGCTCATCAATGGCCTACGCACCACCATCGAGTTGGGCATCCGATGCCTCGATGTTCGGGGTGACCAAGTCATGAAGGAGTCAAGCTGCCATGATGCCAAGATGGTGGCATACTACCGAGAAGTCCGATGGCTAGTGGATAAATTAGATGGCCTCGAACTCAATCACATTCTGAGGCACCTCAATGAGGCGACCGACGTGCTTGTGAAGGCGGCATCCGGCCAAGAGCCAGTGCCAACAGGTGTCTTTGCCAGTGACCAACACAAGCCCTTAGTCTACTATGAGGGGTTGGATCAGGCCGATGATGGTCCCACCAATTCAGCCTCGGGGGCTGACCAACTGTTGGCTCTTTCTAGCCTCGAAGTCATGGAGCTCAAAGAAGATCCAGTGATAGAGCTCGAACCTCTGGTTGATAGGAGGGTACTCTACCTCGACTATCTCCTCTGTGACACCCTACCAATGGACAAGATGGAAGCTCAATGGCTCGCATGTCACCCCAAGTCCTTTGTTCTTGTGGAGGGTGAACTCTACAAGCAGAGCTACACCGAGATCCTGCATCGCTGCATCCCCATCAAATAGGGGAAGCATTTGCTGAGCAATATCCATGATGGGGTCTACGGTCACCAAGTCGTGCCTAGAACCTTAGTTGGAAATGTATTCTGATAGGGCTTCTACTGGCCCACTACAGTAGCCGACACCGAGCAGATCGTGCACACCTATGAAGGGTGTCAGTAATACGCTCGACAAACTCACCTCCTAGCCTAGACACTCTAGATGATCCCTATCACATGGCCCTTCATGGTCTAAGGGCTTGATCTAGTTAGACCTCTCAAGAAGGCACCTGGAGGATACACCCACTTGCTTGTCACCATAGACAAGTTCACAAAATGGATAGAAGCTCAGTCGATCTCCGTGATCAAGTCCGAGCAAGCCATACTGTTCTTCCTCAACATCGTCCATCGCTTTGGAGTCTCGAACTCCATCATCACAGATAATGGTATGTAGTTCACTATCAAGAAATTCCTCCGATTCTACGATTAATACTACATCTAGGTCGATTGGGCCACCGTCGCGCACCCCCGAACAAATAGGCAGGTTGAGCGCGCAAACGACATGGTCCTACAGGGTCTCAAGCCCAGGATCTTCAACCGGTTGAACAAGTTTAGGGAACGGTGGGTCATCGAGCTCCCCACGGTACTCTAGAGCCTAAGGACAACTCCTAGTCGATCCACTGGCTACATGCCCCTCTTCATGGTCTATGGTTCTGAGGTTGTCCTCCCAACCAACCTTGACTATGGAGTGCCAAGAATCAAGTCATATGTTGAACAGGGAGTCAAGGCATCCCATGAAGACACCATGGACCAGCTGGATGAAGCTTGTGACATCGCCCTCCTTCGCTTGGCCAAGTACTAGTAGGCGTTGTGATAGTACCATAGCCGACAGGTGTGGGACCGAGCCTTCAACGTTGGGGACCTAGTTCTCTGCCTCATGCAGAGCAATAAGGACTAACACAAGCTCTCCCCACCCTAGGAGAGGCCGTACATTGTTGCAGAAGTACTCTGGCTAGGCGCCTACAAGCTAAAAACCATCGACAATGAGGTCTTCACCAATGCCTAGAACATTGAGCAGCTACATCGTTTTTACCCCTAAAAACATACTTTCTCTTATCAGTTTTATCATTAAAATCCCTGATCTTTTGTGACATCCAACCCCTACAAGTGCGAGGGGTCAGGCCTCACTCGGGCTGGTATGAGTACACTTATCCTGCAAACATTCTCTGTGCCTACCCCCCTTTCTCACGGTAAATCCTAAGAGCTAGAAGTTCAGGAACAAGCTCTGAGTAAAACTAGGCGGACTGCGAGGCACCTACGCCCCAGTGGCTATGGTCTCTTTGCTCTCCAGCATGATCAGAATTGGCTTGCCCGCACTCCGAGCTTTTGTGACCTTAACGACGGAAAGGGTCGGGATGCGCTAAACCCTTTTTAAACAAAAAGGGGAGAAGAAATAAGAAACTATTTGCTATAATGAAATTTGAAAGCTTGTCCATTTGTTACAAGTTTCGCCGCATAGCTTCCCTGCTTAACTAAATTCTTACGCGAGATGTCCACATCCTTTATATCCGCAGGGAATTTTTGTTTCAGCATGTAGCCCGAATTGACCAAATGGCACGACCATTGCCAGGAAATGGATGGGACAAACTTCCCCTTACAAAGTGATTTCATCACGAAAAGGGACTGATGTATTCATGAATACATAAAATTGTTCACATGGGGGCTCTCCCATGACTTAAATGGTTACATTTGCTGACCACTTCTACTCTAAATACTACTATAGCAGCTACACCACTCTCTCCATTGGCAACATCCTACCGCTCCGTGGGATCCCTAAGGGTGCCGTCATCTGCAATGTCGAGCACCACATCGGTGACCGTGGTGTCTTCCTGGGGCGTCCAGGGACTACGCCATCATGATCAACTGCAACCCTGACAATGGCACCTTGGGACGAGGTAGCCCTTGGATGGGGATGCTTCCCGCTAAAGTATGGCCACCACGGCTGGTGGATGTCTTCGACATCTCAACAAACTCTATGAACTGGCTGACCTGAGCGGCTACAAGGGAGAAACCCCCCATCGGCGTAGTCCCAGACGTCTTCTGTATCAACAAGGCTCACCTAGAGAAGATTTGCTAGGAGAGGCCTTCGTATGATTCCATCCCGATGAAGGTCTCACAGATGGTGATGGGGCTAGCGATGCGCGACACCCTCCAGTGCGCCTCCTCCTTCAATGGAAGTGGCCCCTTCTTGGCGAAGGTGGCCAGCACCATCTCATCTATGTCGAATGACCTCTAGCTCGACATCATGCTCTAGATTCATGAAGGGATCTATGAGTTCTCCTCTCCCCCGCATTACCCTCTGTCACTTAGGAACCGCCACGACGCATGAACACACTTAGCGAGAAGGAAGGAGGAGAGGCAGTAGCTCAAGAATAGGTGGAGGAATGGGACGAGAACCCTCTCCCTTCTCCTATTTAAGAAGGAGATGCAGTAGTTGGAGAAAGGCGAAGGGTTGGGGTGAAAAACCCTATCCCTTCCCCTATTCAATGCGGATGGGAATTCAATGGGACGCGTCTTGACCGACAGGATGTGCCCTGCTTAATGAGATGGCTCCTGGTCAAATGGGACATGGCCTAGGCATGACCCACCACTACTGCACGCTAGGCGCGAGAAACAAGGTGCAGCCGCATGCAGGTGGCTCTCCACCTTCCTAGGTAGGACCTGAAAGGGCCCAACGACGGAGCCTCCATTAAGGGGAGATCAACGGGCCTCCTAAGTCAATCGGACGGCCTAGGCAAACACTGAGCGATGGATGGCCACCGAAAGATAAGCACCCTTATTTATTTACTTTACGTATCAATTTCACTACCGAGCCTCCGACCCCAGCAGACATCGCTCAGGGGCTGTCGAGAGTGTCTACTCATTTAGACATTCACTTCGCCTGACCCCTCATTACATTTAAGAACCAGAGGCACGGTGTGTGGGTGTAAACTTTGAGTAAAACTGGTCGAACCACTAGACCCTATGCCCCAGTGGCTTTGGCATTTTTTGTTCACCAGCATGATCGAATTCTTTGTCCCTACACCCCAAGATTTAGCATCCACCTTCTCGAGAAAGATTTGGAGGGGTCTGCCTATGGAATCTCCTCTAGGGAGAAGCTGCCAGGTTGTCCAAGTCAATCAAACGGCTCGGATCACTGCCGAGACACAGAAATGAAAAATTGTGATGCTCGTGTAGGTTACGCTGGCCCCATCGCAAACGTTAGACCCGAACCCCACACAAACATGTCTGGTAAGAGCTCCCCATCACTCCTACTACCAAGGTAACATCACCAACCCTCGTATTTGTTTCCATTATATCGTGCATTCATCCCATATATCTAAGCATTGCATATGCAATCGCTGCATCTCAATGCTTCGCATCACGTCACGAAGCGGTAGTCGCCTCATTTGATATGAGCGGCAACTGACCAAGGTTCGAAGGCCATCCCACAAAGGGCTCGAGGCCGTCTCATGTCAAACAGAGCCAAGGAGAAAAACCGAGATGAGCCCCAATGTCCTTGCCTGACCCCACTTAGAAGCGGACAGGGACATCCTGACCTTTCTTGTTTGATTCTAACCTCGAGCCAAACCCATAGAATCTCCATTAAGGAGAGGCCAATAGGCCACCCGAGCCTATCGAATGGCTTAGGCATCTGCCAGGAGGTGGGTTAAGTAGTGGAATGCCACATGAGGGCTCTGCCAACCCCGTCAGCGGATGACGGACCCGAATTCCACTCGAACGTGCCTATTAGCGAGCTCATTGAGCGCAACACTCGAGCCATCGAGGCAAATGTCGTTAGCTCAGCCCCTCTGGTTGCGGAAACTAAGGATGGGGTGACGTGTGAAACATGGCCAACCCCTATCAGACCCTAAGGGGCTCGGGGGCTCGAGCCGCTTGATCCTAGATTGAGAGACCGAGGTTCGAAGGCTGGCCCAAGAAGGGCCTGAGGCCGCCTCACGTCGAACAAGAGCTAGGGGAGAAAACATAGATGAGCCTCAGTGGCCTTCGCCCAACCCGCATAGAGGTGGATAGGGTCATCTCAACCTTCTTGTTTGATCCAGCCTCTAGCCGAGCCCATAGAATCCCCATTGAGGGGAATCTGTTGGAAGGCGGGTTAAGGAGAAACGAAATGCCACCCGAGGGCTTTGCCGACCTTGTCACGAGCAATGGGACGGGATTTCGTTCGAACATCCCCATTAGCGAGCTCATCAAGCATGTCACTCGAGCCATCGAGGCAAGTGACATTGCCTCAACCCCTCTAGTTGCGAAAACCACAGATGGGGTGACAGTCACAAAAACGAGCCGACCTTTGACCGAATCCCCGCCACACGTAGGGGTCTCGGGGAAGGCCGGACTTGCAAGGAGACCGAACGCATGGTTGCAAAATGATAGCTAAAATCCTAAGGAAGGGGTACGTGCAAATACAAGAGTAGTTTCACTATCCTCTCTTTGGTCTCCAGTGACATTCGACCCCAGCAACCACAAGGGGTCGGATCTCACGTGGGGGCTAATAAAGGTATAAATACCTCCTTTTTTTGAAACAGTCGCTGCGTCAGACCTCTTCCTCATGTTAAAAGTTAGTGGCAAGGTTTGTGGAAATGAATAGCTAAGCATGCCAGGTCAGACTACAAAAAACTCATGCCCTGATGGCTATGGTAACTTTGCTCACCGGCATAATTGAAGTTTCCCTCTTACACACCTTGGGCCCTATGGTCTTAACAAACAGAAGGGTCAGATTGCATGAGCCCCTTTTTTCAGATACAAAAAGGGAGGAAAGCAAGTTCAAACGAAACAAAATTACAAATTTGTTTAACAAAACAAAATTACGAATCTCTTTTCAAGACACAAAAGTGCCGACACTTGTCCGCAGATTACAAATAATGTCTATCAGACCCATTCGACTAACTATCCCCTTTGGGGGAGCACTATGTCTTTGATTCTATTCGCACAATAGGAGTCATAGCCATCTCGATCTCATCCAGCTCGGAGGCTTCGTAGCCAGGCACAAAGCCGAGGCTCATTGTCTCCAAGTCAATGCTCTCCGCATAATGGGAGTGGGCAACATTGAAGGCTTGGGTGATCCTGATGTGAACAATGTCCTCCTCAAGCTGGCGCACCCATGCCGTGATGTCTATGGCAGTAGAGGCCGTAAGCGAGCTAGTTCCCTCCGGCCGTGCCACCCCTAGGTCATCGAAGACCACCTCGATGGTAGCACACAGGAGATCATGCACATCGCTCTCCGCCTGAAGGATCCCCCGTGTCTCGGTTAGCTCTGTGACCAGCCCAGCTAAAACACTCTCGGCCTCTAGCCTTTGGGCTACTATGGTTCCAAGATCAGCCTAGAGGGAGCTGACCTCCTAAGGCTCCTCGTCACGCTCTCGGACGATTTGGTCGTGCTCCAAGCGGGCTGCGTCGTGCTCTGAGCGGAGTCTCTCCACAGTCTAGTGTAGCTCATCTCGCTCCTTGCACAGCTA
The DNA here is from genome assembly GCF_019320115.1 of Miscanthus floridulus. Lineage (NCBI taxonomy): Eukaryota > Viridiplantae > Streptophyta > Magnoliopsida > Poales > Poaceae > Miscanthus > Miscanthus floridulus. The sequence goes on from NC_089593.1 coordinate 52,316,714, forward strand.
GTCTATAGCCTTGGCGTCCAAGCTTGCCCTCTGCTGTAGGGCCATGGACCACTCCTCTGCTCCTAGCTTGAGCTCCTGCTCCTTCTCCACCTTGGCTAGGAGGTCAAGGGCCCGTTGGTAGGCCACAGCATCTTGCTGGAGCAGCTCATCCTGCTCCTTTCGCAATCTAGCAGCCTCCTCCTCATCCCACCATGCCCTCTCCGATAGTTCATCAAAGGATTTCTCGGTGTCCTCCGCGTCCTGATGTGCCTCGGCCTCCCGCTGCCGGAGACTGGCTGCCTCCTCAGCCAAGGGAGTCAGTTCGGCCACCCGCTGTTGGGCGACAGCAAGCTAGGCACTCACATCTCCACACAGCCAGGCCTCCTTAGTGAGGGGGTCCCATTCCACCTTCTGCTCATGGAGGAATCAGTATTTCTCCTAGCTATGAGTGATAAGGGACTGAAAAGAATATCAATGTCAAAAACACAAAAATACATGAAGAAAGAAGAAAGCGAGAGGGGAGATTAAGCAGATACCCGGCCAGTAGAGATGATGATGTCACATAGGACGCCCCTGGCCTAGTTCAGGACATCCATCATAGCTAAGATCCCTTTGTTGAGACTCTCCCGCTCTATGCTCTCGGTAGCATTATTGAGCGAGAAGAGAATCGACATTGTGTCTTGAGGATCCATCCACTAGAGCAATGACTCACCCCGCGTGGGTGAGCAGCTACCCCTCGATGTTAGGGCCAAGGGCAACCCCCCACTGGTCCTCTCCACCACTGCCACAATGCCCGGGGACCCTTCAGCCATGTCCCCTTCTGTCCGACCTACCTCGGGTGCTGTCGCCTAGGCCACCGGTGGCACGGATCACGCCGCTTCCTCAAGAACCACCATGTCTGTGTCCGGTTGCGCTTAGCATGTCATGGTCGCACCCCACCTCTACTTGCCATGCTGGGGCCTCGACTTGTGGTGCCACGCCCACCACAGACGACACCACAAACATGAGAGGTAGCTCCATCCGCTCCGACGTAGGCAGCGGAATCACCTCCGCTGCTGTTTGCTCGATGACCTCCGAGGGCGCTCCTTCAGTCCTAGCATATGCTTGACCTGCTAAGGGCACGGGCAACACCATGGGCGGCGCTTGACCGGCCAACGAGGCCGCAACATCAGCTTCGCTCCTGCCCGAAATAGGAGTGACATTGGGCGATGACCCCCATCTCGCCTGAATGGCGATGCTCTTCTTGGGCGCCACCACCAAAAAACCGTGCCACCTCAAGATGCTACAAGAACACAAAAAGCATGAGTCATGACAAAAACAGAGAAAAATAGATAAAAATCAGAGGAACTGATGGCTTACATCGATGCTATTGGGTGGGGCTATTTGGGGGACGAACCCCTAGGTCTCTGCTCTGCCTCGTCAAGGCAGGACCATTTTGAGCTTGCCCCCTGCTCCCAAGCAGAGGGGCTCACCTCCTATGCCTCTGGGGGCACAGCGGCAGGGCCACCTCCCTCCACCGACACCTCGGGCACGTTGGCAGATCTGCCCGCACCTGATAGCTCTTGAGGTGCGGCAATAAGGCCACCCCACTGTGTCGGCACCATGGGCGCAGTGGCAGACTCGCCTGCTCCTACTGTCTCTTAGGGCAAGCCAATGGTTAGGTCTATCTCCGTTGGGCTCATGGATGCGCTTTCCCCTACGTAGAACGAGAAAGGCCCATGCGTGAATGAGTGCACACCTGTCAGCGTATCCTTGCTTGCCAGGTCATCCCACTTAGTGTTGGTGACTACCTCATCATCCTCATCATCGCCATCACTATCTGTCTCCTCTCCTCACTCTCGTGTTCGCAACTTTCATTGCTTCTTCCTCCTCTCGTCCTCCTTGGCCTTCTTTTGCCACTCAGTCATGGTGCGATTCACCGCCACCACGAGCGGGTCCTTCGACAGCAGGGCCGAGTGATCCATAAAGACAAGTCTCTTTGGCTAGTCCCGCTATCTCAATATTAGCATCAAGGAGTCGGGAGTTCAATTAAAAAGGAGGCATGGGGAAAGAGGACTTACGAAGTCAATGTACCTCAGTTCTGAACACATTGGGGGATGCCCTAGCACCAGATACACAAAATCAAGAGCGACGCCGGTGTCGTCCCACGAAGGCTCCATCACCTCCTTGATGCGCTACAACACTTCAGAGGAGGAGAGCACTCCCTTGGCGAGCGCCGTCCCATCGAGCGATACCCCAAGCACCATCATGTGCAGGGGAAGCGTGCGCTTCATCAGTGGTGCCACCCTCTATGTGTGATAGGCGCCGATGATCCCTGACCCCTTCATGCCCCTCTCCTTCAGGATTCGTTCAGTGGTGAGATGGTCCTAGATTTTCTTCTTGTCTTTCTCTAGAACCCCCCACTTCCTCCATGATTTTGGGACCTCTTCGATGAGGCGCCCGGTGAACTCTGGCAAGGGGGCGGACGCGTCATTCTTGATGTAGAACCAATGCAAGTGCCACCCCTTGTTGGAGGTCGACATACGCATCGGTGGGTACTCGTTGACCTTATTGTTACGGAGCTGAATGTCGACGCATCCCATCGGCATGCTCAGCTCTTGCCTCTTCTCTTGCTTTTTAGGAGGGTGACGGCAAAGAAATGCCACCATAGGTCGAAGTGGGGACTAATCCCCAAGAACCCCTCACATAGGGCAATGAACGCCGCAATGTGCTAGATCCCATTGGGAGTAAGGTGTTGTAGCTCCACATTGTAGTAATTCAGCAACCCTCGAAGGAACTTGTGGGTGGGGGTGGCGAATCCCCGCTCGTGGAAGTGAGCGAAGGACACAACGTAGCCTTCGGGTGGTGACAGCGTGTCCTCATTGCCGGGCAGCCACCACTCCTCGGTGGTGGTCCACGCGCAAAGAAGGCCACGGCGAACAAGGCCCTCCAGGCACTGGAGGGTGACATCAGATCTACACCATGGCTCCATTAAATGATTGGGGTGGATGGATGTGAACTTGATGGTGGCTGAGATGCAGATGCGGGAGGCTTAGGCGATTAGCAACAACGGTTGTAGATGCAAAGGCAAGGATGCAATGTATGAAACCCTGGGGGTGAACCCTTTGGTTTTATAGGGGCGACGAATGCGAGGAATGCAACTATCCGCCTAGATCTCCGCGCCTACCATGATTTTCCACCACGTCACCACGCAGGGTATGCGCCTCCAATCCCTATCCTTTCCCACCAAAGTCACGCTGGACGTTTCACCTTCCTAGGTAGACTAGGACTCTTTTTTGGTAGAAGGATATGAGTCAAAAAAGCGTTCCTCTGGCCCACCTAGGCCCAGGAGTTTGAGGGCTGGCCCATCAATGGTCTCGACAACCGTCCCAAGGCAGCGTTACAATGAAGGATGGGCCCCCGAGTGGCCAAAACGTAGGCGCACGAGTGCCACAAGCATATCAACCCACGATTGAGTCTCAGCCAGCCTGACTCTTGCTAGATCCCTACGAGCGGGATACCGGGACTCCAATCGAACTATCTAGTTACCAAAACACCAAATCTCATAGCCATACCCATGAAGGGTCCAAATTACCCCTGGTGATTCTATCCAAATCACCTAGGGGCTCAAGGGCTACACTAACGGGTGCGCGGGTAGAATCACCTAGGGGCTCGGGGGCTACACCGGATGGGTGCACTCGTGCGCACCCTCTAGCGAATCAATATACCCCTCGGGCAATTCTATCTGAATAATCCAGGGGCTCTACCTCTGGCAAATTGAAATACCCCCTAGTGATTCTATCCAAATCACCCGGGGGCTTGGGGGCTACACCCGTCGGGTGTGCTCACATGCACCCTCTAGCGAATCGAAATACCCCCGGGCGATTCTATCCGAATCACCCAGGGGCTCAAGGGCTACTGTTGGGGACCTAATACCAGGGTATCCAAAGAGGAGGAGTTAATAACCATCAAACATTGATGGTTCTGAACTGACAAGAACACAACTGCACTTCTTGCCTAAACGACTGAAGATTGGCTCTGCCTCGCCCGATGTCCAAGGGCAAACTCCACCTCGCTCGACGACCGAGGGCTGGCTTCGCCTCACCCGATGACTAAGGGCTAGCTTTGCCTCGCTCGACGTCTGAGGATAGGCTCTGCCTCACCTAATGTTTGAGGGTAGGCTCCACCTCACTCGACGACTAGGGGTAGGCTCCGCCTCACCCGACGTCTATGCGCTGCTTCTTCATAACTACACGTGCAGATAAGGCAGGGCACTCAAGTCAACTGCAACACCGAGGACCATACCCTGCACGCCTGTAGGAAGGCATCATCAGGATATAACAAAATGGGCGCTTTATGCCCTTCTAGGCATGTCAGAGCCCAAACAGTGTTGTGGGCGTCGACATTTGTCCTATAGTGTTATGGGCGTCTGCATTTGCCCTCAGACATGAATCCTGACGGAAACATACGACAACCGCTATGGTCCAGGAGGAAACTCAAGTCATCTACAATAACGAATATGGGGCCTCTATGTCGTCTGCTCCCCATAGGGTCGTGGCTCGGCACCCTGGTGTGCCGCGCCGCCCGTTGGAGTGGGATGGGACATGACCACTTGCCGAACGAAGCCAGAGCATGGTCCTATCAAGGTCAGTGAGCATGCCATCCCTGGCACCGTCTATCATGTCAGCAGGGCAGGCTCAAAGGAGAAGGATTCTTCTAACCGCTCGAGATCTTCATAGCAAAAGGATAGACTATGGAGGGTCCAGCGAAGTCAGAAGCACTCGAGGGGGAGATAGAAGAGAAACATAGCTGGATTGTCGAGTTGCCCTCGCTAGGGTTAGATGGACATTTTATAGCCAGCCTAGAAAGATGAATCCAAATGCCCGTGAAGCAATGATACTCTCATGAAAACTTTTGGAGCATGGGCTCATGAGCTGACATAGACGATGACAAACAGTAGACCCTAGATCAAGATTCTCTACCCATGACTACGGACCTATCGGAGATACATATGTGATAATTTTGGAATAAAATTACTTTTATCCCAAAATTGGGGGACTTATGTTTATACCAAAATTTGGAAGGAGAGTCACAGGGACTCAAAAGCTCCCAAGATCATGTCATCAAGGAATCAATCGCGTGCAGATCAGAATCAACTGATTCAAATGCAACACCAGAATCAACTTTCTTCAGATAGCACCGGTAGATGATGACAAAGGCTATGATCGGTGTCAGGACAAGGCATGTTGGACTCTACAAGAAGGGAAAGATTAGAGTCCAAGTTATCTTAATTAGGAATATTTTCTCATAGGGCCAAAGATTATGATGAGTCATGCTTAGATAGGAGTCATGCATAGGTCCCGGGTATAAATATCAAAACCTGGCTATTGTAAAGGACACACATCAATCAAATATTAGTTATTTACTTCTTTTCGGCTTCGGCCACCCCTTAGGAGTAGAAGTAGAGTAGATCTTGGCGAGTTCTTCAGCAAGTACGGTTGCATCGATCCGATCGACCTCCACTGCTTGTTTGTAAGTACCGTCATGGCTTATACCTCTGTTCGTACGGCTGCATCGATCCGGTCGACCTCCACTTCGACTCTGGTATGAGTTAGTTATCGACTCTTGTCTAGTTCAAGTACAGCTACATCGATCTGGTCAACCTCTGATGCTCGAACTAGATTAAGGTCAAGTTATCAGCTCTATCTAAGGGTGGCATTCCTTTGGATAGATTCATTAAGTTACCAATATTGCTTATTGCTTCCATTATTTATTTAATTATAGCAATATCACTTCGCCCGATTGGGATTGATCTAGATCGGCCTTATATCCTTTTTAACCCATCGTTTGTTAATCTAAAACTGATCTAATCTGTACTTTAAACTATGAGTTATGTTTTATCTGTTGTTTTACATCAATCTTGATCATGCATAGCGTGCGGTTAAGGCGTGTTTGATCTTGAGTAGATCTATTGGCTAGTGAAAACTGTTACATGGCCCGTTATCACGGCCTGTGTGATTCTGCCTCACACCCCACTATTAGCACTATGGAGTGGGGATCGTTATTTGGTAGATTTGTTCCTAAGAGGGTATGACCTTAACTGTGCGCTATGTCTGAATCGGCTGTTTTAGCCGATATCGAGCGCTTTCACGAACAGTTGGGGAATTGATTTAATTGGCTAGATTTTTCTGCCTTCAAGCAAAGGACATAAGTTCATATTGGTAGCAACGGATTACTTCACTAAATGGGTTGAGATAATTCCTTTGAAGATGGTAACCTCAAAGAACATGATTGATTTTGTTAGGGAACATATTGTGTATCGTTTTGGGATTCCTCAAACTAGAACTATAGATCAAAGAACAATATTCACATCAGAAGAGTTCAGGGATTTTGCTACCAGTATGGGAATCAAGCTACTGAATTCCTCTCCTTACTATGCTGAGGCTAATGTCTAGGCAGAGGCGTCCAACCAGATTATGATTAAGCTGATCAAGAAAAAAATCGAGGAACAACCAAGGAAGTGGCATTTTACGCTAAATGAGGCGCTGTGGGCATATATGATGGCCTGTCATGGATCAATTAAAATGTCGCCTTACAAACTTGTGTATGGCCATAATGCAGTTCTTCCTTGGGAAGTCTGGACTGGATCGAGGCGTGTTACATTGCAGAATGATTTGTTAGCCAAAGTCTACAAGAATCTTATGATAGACAATTTGGAGGACTTGAGTTGCCTTCGGCTGCGTACTCTTGAAAACATCGAAGCCAATAAACTGAGGGTTGTGAAATATTACAATAAAAAGGTCAAGATTAAGCAAATCTCTGAAGGGGACTTGGTCTGGAAAGTGAAATTGCCGATCGGGTCAAAGGACAGTAAATTCGGCAAATGGTCACCTAACTAGGAAGGACCTTATCGGATCAAACGTTGTGCGCCTGGTAATGCTTATATTTTGGAAACACTAAAAGGAGAGGAAGAATTCGGCCAAGCAATCAATGGGAAATATTTAAAGAAATATTATCCTAGCGTTTGGATCAATATTTAATAAATGATTTGTTTGGCCGATAGCTTTAATAGCTGATATTGGGAAGGTATCGCCTCTAGTGCAAAAATGAACCCGAAGGGGTAAAAGCCGGTACGATGTGTATCGCCTATAGAAGCAAAGCAAACACAGACAAAGTGATGTGTATGAAGTACAAAACAAAGGAAAATCACTCAAGACGAGGAAGTTGTTTGCTAAATGTCACCTATTACAAGCTACGGGCCGGAAAACACTTTGCCTACTATGTCATCGGCCAGGTTGTTGAAGGCTATAGAGTTGGCGGCGCTAAGGAAGTCCTCAACCAAGCGTTCATGCTCCCTAAGGTATGCTACATCTAGAAAACCATGGAGAAGAAGTCAAAGATTATGGCTAGAATGGGCTTGAGTAGCAGCCAGCGCCATGGCAGCAGCATGACGAATGCCATGAAGGGCAACCTCCCTAACATGGTTTGGGATGTCATGCAAGCGAACCACCGGGATGGCGCCCCTGGCATTGACAAACCCCACCACGTGATCCATAGCTGATCGAAGACTCTCCAACTGAGCAGTTAGATCTAAAAGATTTAAGGAAAGGATGATCAGAAAACTTGAAGGCAAAATTAAGAAGAAGACAGAGAAATTATGGCAGACATCTCACCTATGATTCCGGCTTCAGCCCTGGCCAACCTTTCACCTACTAGGCTGACCTCAGGGGGCGATAGGCCTTCAATCATGGCCAAAGCCGATTCTGCAAGAGAGAGGCAGTTGGCCAGATGCTGGTCAGTCCGATCGATGGAGGCTAGCAGATCGTCATTGTCGATCTGCCTCCTCGAGTGATGAGAGAGCTGGCGGCGAATTGGTGCCAAAGATGACTCTGAAGGCTGGGCAGAGTCAGCCCTCTGCTCTAGAACAGTGGGAGCAACCTAGGTTGCACCCTCTTGGCGATGAAGGTGTTGGCGCGATGATGCAGATCCATTAAGGGCCTCCTCGGCAGACCTCTTGCTATTCTCCATGATCTCAAACCTACGGAAAAAGTAGGAACTATACTAAGGATGTAGAAGGTTTGAGACGAAGTGGGTTATTGTTAGATCCATGGCCGTGGCCCGTATATATAGCCCAGGAAGGTGAGAAGATAGACTTCACCAGGGGTGTGAAATTGGAATCAGAGACGGAAGCGAATCGACACTCTAGGAATTCAGGGGACGGATAACAAAGAGATAATAGATTTGAACTTATTGCTTCCCCAAATTACGAAATATTATGGGACAAATACGAATAATTTACATTGATCAGAGATTAACCCATCAAGGCTTCTTTAGATTGAAGGGAGTCCAGATCCCCACAAGGCCAAAGGACATCGTGAACCGAATCAACATCGACCCGTTGATAAAATTGTGCCAGGGAAGAGGAAAGGTCGCCCGCCTAACATACACTCAGCCGATTTCTCGGTAAATTGAGAAACTATGGGAAAGAAGCATGTGGCTTTCCCGGTGGGCGTTTGAAGGAGCAAACAAGGGGAAGGTGTCCATACATTTTAGCCCTCGTAAACACTAGAATAACTTTGCGAACATGGAGAGAAGACTCAGGTGATATCACAAGAATTCTTCTAACCGCAATAGCTGGTCTTCTTGCTCAGCGAGGCGCTAGAATGAACGACACAATCACCCTATGCACAAGAATTCTTCTAACCGCTTGAGATCTTCATAGCAAAAGGATAGACTATGGAGGGTCTGATAGAGTCGGAAGCACTTGAGCGGGGAGATAGAAGAGAAACATAGCTGGATTGTCGAGTTGCTCTCGCCAGGGTCGGATGGACATTTTATAGCCGACTTGGAAAGATGAATCCAAATGCCCGTGAAGCAATGATACTCTCATGAAAACTTTTGGAGCATGAGCTCATGAGCTGACATAGACGATGACAAATAGTAGACCCCAGATCATGATTCTCTACCCGTGACTACGGACCTATCGGGGATATAGATGTGATAATTTTGGAATAAAAATACTTTTATCCCAAAATTGGGGGGGCTTATGTTTACACCAAAATTTGGAAGGAGAGTCGCAGGGACTCGAAAGCTCCCAAGATCATGTCATCAAGGAATCAATCGTGTGCAGATCGGAATCAACTGATTCAAATGCAACACCAGAATCAACTCAGATAGCGCCGACAGATGATGACAAAGGCTACGATCGGCGTCAGGACAAGGCATGTTGGACTCTACAAGAAGGGAAAGATTAGAGTCCAAGTTATCTTAAATTAGGAATGTTTTCTCATAGGGCCAAAGATTGTGATGAGTCGTGTTTAGATAGGAGTCATGCATAGGTCCCGGGTATAAATATTAAAACCTGGCTATTGTAAATGACACACATTAATCAAATACTAGTTATTTACTTCTTTTTGGCTTCGGTCACCCCTTAGGAGTAGAAGTAGAGTAGATCTCGGCGAGTTCTTCAGCAAGTATGGTTGCATCGATCCGGTCGACCTCCACTGCTTGTTTGTAAGTACCGTCATGGCTTATACCTCTGTTCGTACGGCTGCATCGATCCGGTCGACCTCCACTGCGACTCTGGTATGAGTTAGTTATCGACTCTTGTCTAGTTCAAGTACGGCTGCATCGATCTGGTCGACCTCCGATGCTCGAACTAGATTAAGGTCAAGTTATCAGCTCTATCTAAGGGTAGCGTTCCTTCGAATAGATTCATTAAGTTACCAATATTGCTTATTGCTTCCATTATTTATTTAATTATAGCAATATCACTTCGCCCAATTGGGATTGATCTAGATCGGCCTTATATCCTTTTTAACCCATCGTTTGTTAATCTAAAACTGATCTAATCTGTACTTTAAACGATAAGTTATGTTTTATCGGTTGTTTTACATCAATCTTGATCATGCATAGCGTGCGGTTAAGGCGTGTTTGATCTTGAGTAGATCTATTGGCTAGCAAAAACTGTTACATGGCCCGTTATCACGGCCTGTGTGATTCTGCCTCACACCCCACTGTTAGTACCATGGAGTGGGGATCGTTATTTAGTAGATCTGTTCCTGAGAGGGCATGACCTTAACTGTGCGCTATGTCTAAATCGGTTGTTTTAGCCGATATCGAGCGCTTTCACGAACAGTTAGTATTACGAGATCGTTGAAGTAGCGATAGGTTGAAAGATGTGTTAGGCCCATGATCTTATTATTGTATTACGGTCTGCATGATTCTGCCTCATGCCCCACTGATATTAGTAATAAGTTAGGGTCGTCGAGTCTATTGTTGTTTCTACGGCCTGTATGATTCTGCCTCATGCCTCACTGGTCATAGCGATAGATGAAATCTAATATGTTCATTAGATTTATTTCTATTAAATGGTTGAATGATGATGAACTGTTTCTTTTATAAAGGAGTTCGTTTACTTACGGTCATTGGCTTAGCATGAGCTAATTATTGTTAATATCTTATTGTCATTGACCAATATTTGTTTAAAGAATGATATTCATCCTGAACGATAATTGATTCTTCTTACACAACCCCATAAACTTTAACCGATTTATTCTTATGAATATGCTAGAATCGACTATTTAGTTGATCTCCTTTCATATCGGCTCTCACATTCGGGACTGTCTGGCAACACCGGTGTGTTCCGTCCTTAATTACTGATAAACTTTCTCTCCTTATCAATTGTAGGGTCAAATTGACTGGCACATCTCGGGAGGAGTGCACAGGATCGACCACCCCTGCGCTAAAGCCAGGCGGATCTCCAGCTCTATCAAGCGGACCCTTCCGTCTTGCTCAGTCTTGCTCATGTGTCCTCGACACGGGACAAAATTCTGGATCGACAGGCATGCATAGGTCTGAAATATTGATGAGCTGGGGGTGGCCATGGAGGCTTCCTGGGTAAAGTGTAACACTTCCAAATAGCAAGCTCAGGAATGACTGTGGTGAAAGATGGCCACGGAAATGGACGTATATCATCACTGCCACACTCAAACTCAAGTAGCATGTGTAGCGGTGGCCACGGGGGCTTTGACCATATGACATCCGACTCAGTGTCAAGAAGATTACCAACCACTAATCTGTGCATACCTTGCTTACTGAACACTTGAGCTTGAGATGGTGGTGGCCACGGTCGCTTGTCAAAGCTGTTGAAGACCTCGGTGGACACCCAGGTTGGAGTAGAACTGCTCAGTGCTGTGGTCAGCATGGAAGTGAAGCCACTGCAGCAATACATCAAACACTTGGTGGGCACGAAGTCAGCAGTATTACTGGGGCAATATCGATGCAGAAATTGGCGGAGGCAGACAGAAGCTTCTCGATGGGCGCGGTGGCGGGCGCGGTGTAGACGGTGAGCGCCCTGGGCCATGTCGTGTCGGATGCCGTGATGCCGAGGCGCGTGGCCGATGGGGCCATCTCAAGGTACTCCAGCGGCACGAGCACCTTGGCGACTTGCTGAAGGCCGAGGTCGATGCCCATGCTCGAGGGTTCCACCCCCGCAGCCGCTTCGTGGTACGGCTCATCGACGAAGGGAGGAGGAGGGCGTGCTACTTTGTGGTATGACTCCTCGACGACGGAAGGAGGAGCCGCGGCCTCTAACTCGGACGCTCCCGCCTTGTCAGCCTGCGGTTGCAGTGGCACGAGGGAGGATGTGTCATGCCATGCGGGGTCCGCGGCATTCGCTATTGCGCTCATCGCTACGACAGTCTCCTCGTTCGAGGGAGCTTGAGCGAGGAGAAGCGCGGAGAGGTCCACCGTGGGGCCAAGGCTAGGCTCGACCGGCATGGCGTGGAGGGCGAAGAGGTTGTTGGGGACCGCGGAGTGCGTCACAGGGGCCTTGAGCGCGTCGATGAACCACTAGTCAGTGGAGGCAGCATCGCCGTCGATGCTGGGAAACTCGGAGTCGAAGGCGGCGTCAGGCGCAAGCGCAAAGGGAAGGGCATCGGAGTTGGTGGAGGTGAGGCCGCTGTCGAGGTGGATCTGATAGGTGGAGAGAGAGAGAGAGAGTTGAAGGAGTCACCACAAAAGAGGTACTTGTGCTCGGTGGAGTCTCGGCGACGGATCTGGTCGGTGGACTCGAGGTCATGCTCCTCCAGGACGTGGGCAGACTGCTCGAACAGCCCACCCAGTTGTCAGCGACGATGGGCACATCGTAGTGCTGCTCGTCAGAGTCATTGCCTCCGTCGAAGAGGCCACCCCAGTTGTCGGCGGCTATGTCAGCTCCGATGGTAGCGGACTAGGTTGGAATGGGGACGCCCCGGGAGGCCTCCCGCATGACGTCCTACTTGGCCCACCTCGCGTCGAACTTGTCGAATAGCTTGCGGATTTCGTCGTGAAGAGTTGGGTAGAAGAAGAGATCTCGACAGGGGGATTCATGGTGATAGGAACCGAGAATCGACGGCTCTGGTACGAATTGTTAGCAACCGGCAACTAAATCACACACCAAAGTGGCGAATCAATACAACCGAGATGAACTGGAGCAGGGGAAGGGGCAACACAGAGTATAGATCAGAGGAGCAAGCAACACGAGACAAGTCTAGAAGGAGTTGGGTGGAAGGAGATCTCGGTAGGGGGATTCATGGTGCTTGGACCAAGAATCGATAGCTCTGATACCAATTGTTAGTAACCACACTCGATTGGTTCACCGACAACTTGATTTAGAGGTAGCAGAACCTCAGGGGGGGAGGTCTGGAATCAGCAAGCGGGGGAATCAGAACTAGAAGATGCTAGCAAGCAGGGGAATAAGATGCTAGAGGAAGGTACTAGAAGGATCTAGAAGGCCTGGAAGTAGAAAATCTAGGTACAAGAGAGATAGAGAGAGTTGAGGAAGAAGAACAGTAACTAGGGAGAGGTAATATGTTTTCTGATAATTGTTCGATGTCGATTCTTTCCTTGCCTCCTTCCCTTTGCACCCCTCCAGCGAGGTCTAGGCTGGGCTCAAGGCCAAGGGCCCATGCGTCGGCCCAACCAATGCTTGTCCCTAACACAAAACAAGAGACATGCGTAGTTATGCAAATTGTAGATCATACCCTATAGACTCCTCTATGGCAGAACATTGATCAGATATGTCAAACATAACTCCCAAGGTATGATCCCGGATCTTCATGCTCATTTCCACAGAGCCATTCTTGACCTCAAGATTCCATAAAAAACGGTACACAACCTTGGCCTCTTTAATGATGCCCTATAAGTTATTTTGCAATAAACACCAATATCTCCATAAGCATCAAAGAGTCAATACTAAAGATTAAGTCAAAGCTTATTCAGTAGAGAAAAGGCATGTACCATCATAGTGGTCATGGCAAAAACATATTTAGGTTTAGGCCTTTTGTAGAACATAAAGCTTAATGCACACTCGTGGATTTCATTGCTATCACGGACATAGGAGATGGGTGAAGCGTCCTCCAATAGTAGCCAGCCACACATCAGCTCAGCCTCCTCAGTGACACACTAGAAATCAAACAATGATGGATATAAGAGTGCCATCACTGAACATATCTATCTCCAAACAGAGGACTTGACCTGGTTTTCTAGAGGGGAGGGACGGAGACATACCTTTAAAGCGACAGTAGCGTCAGGAAAGTCAGCTTTCAGTGCATTAACCATTTCCTGCGCATGATTGGTGACCTTGTCACTCACTTGCCTGATCTCGTGGTCATCATTTGGGAATAATGTAGCATATTTATTCCACAGAAACAAAAGATGTCTCTCCATCTCGATACACTATTAGAACACAGTTTCGCAAATTGTTATGCATCTATAAACCAAGTGGAAGATCAAGCATGAGATATATATTATTGGAACTAAACAGGACAAGAAAGTCGGAGGCAGGAAGCTACCGAGCGCATTGGCGGATTTGGGCCCCGGGCTGCCCGGGCTGCAGCCCGGGGCGAGGCTCATGAGCAGTGGGGAATTGCTTTATAAAAACGGCATAAAAAGGCCTTTCAGCCCATTAGCCCACCCCGAGGAGGTGAGGAGGAGAAAGGCCAGCAGGCCGTCGCAGCAGGCCAGCAGCGGCTCACGTCTCGCGTTTTGGCCTTCCAGCTCCTTGGCCGCTGCCGTCCTCGCCTGGTAGGGCACTAGGGCAGCCTCCAGCCTCGGAGCCTCGGCCTCCCCTCCCGTTTCCGCTGCCTCCACGCCAGCCGCCAGCCGCCACTCAGCCAGGACTGCTCCCCGCGACGACCGACGGCGCTAGCGCGACCTCTGTCCGCGTCCCGGCTCCCGGCTGCACCTCCGCTGGCCGCACACCCGCGCGCCGCGCCTCCCGGCCTCCCCCCTCCCGTGTCCGCCTCCCTGCGCCGCGGCGACGCCGGCCGTGCGCCGCGCCCGCACCGGCTGGCCCCCTGGCGGCCTAGCCCCCTAGCCCCTGCTGGCCAGGACTGCTGTTGGCTGCTGAGTGCTGAGCCGGCCTGCCGGCCGGCCTCCTGGCGGCCTACCGGCCTGGCCCCGTGGCCCCTGCTGGCTGCTGCCCACCGGCCACCCCCACCCGGCCACCCCCCTGCTGGCTGGCGGCTAGTGTCTGCTGTCTGCTGGATCCATGAAAATATGAAATAGGTTGATTTCTACTCTTTAGTTTCAGTTCTTTTTGAAAATTGCTCCTTGATTGCTACCTTTTACATTGCAAAGTCATGAATATTTCATTTCATTGAGCAATTGAATATTTGAGTCTTACTTTTTAATTGCAACATTTCATACCTTATAATGGAGAAATACTATGCCAAAAAAGATGCGTCAAAGAGTACTGTCGAAACCATAGAGAGCCGGGTTGAGCAAAAAAGACCACGGATTAAACTTGATATGAGAGATATAGTTGCCGATCCAGGAGAAAGGAAGCCAATTGATGATTTTCATCATGACATTAGGGATGAGGCAAGGAGAGCATATCTACAAATAGGTCCATATAGGTCATAAGTTTCCAAAAACTAAAAAAGATGGTAAAGGCCAATCAAGAGGATTTGTTGGATCATGGTTTGATCAATTTGATTGGTTAGAGTACAGTGTAGCCAAGGATGCAGCTTATTGCTTTTATTGCTATCTCTTTAAGCCACAACAAGCTGGGTTTCATAGTAATGATACATTCACCAAAATTAGTCTTGCTAGGCCTGGTGATACACGGTGGGGTACACATCATAAAACATTGGCACGTCTTATGATCATGTGGTCCTCTGTACTGGAGGTGTTGGAGAATATTAGTGAAGATGGAACTGATAGGGAAAAGAAAACTACAGCCTCTGGATTGATTCAAAGAATGGAGTCATTTGAATTTGTGTTCATATTACATCTTATGATCAGAGTATTGGGGATGACTCAAGACCTGTCACAATGTTTGCAAAAAAAATCAAAACATTGTTCGTGCAATAGGATTAATTGGCTCTGTGATGAGAAATATGAATGAAATGAGGGAAAATGGTTGGGAAGCTCTTTTTGAAGAGGTAAATGAGTTTTGCCTCCTCAACAACATAGAAATTCTTAATATGGAAGATATGATACCGGTTAGAGGTCGTTCGAGACGTCGTGGTGCTAAATTAGTGAGTTACTACCATCATTTTTATCATGGAATTTTCAATGTTGTGATTGATCAAGTTTATTGTGAGTTAAACGATCGATTTCCAGAAAGATCAACTCAACTCTTGAGATGTGTTGCTTGTCTTGATCCGAGGGATTCTTTTGCCAACTTTGAGGTACAGAAGTTAGTTGAGCTTGCTAAGATTTATAAAGATGACTTCTGTGATTATGACTGCATAAAGCTTGCGGGTGACCTCTGTATATTCATTGATGAAGTTAGAAATGATGATAATTTTGACAATTGTACTGATCTTGGTAACCTTGCTGAGAAGATAGTTCAGATTGAAAGAGATACAACTTTTCCTTTGGTGTATCGTCTCATTAAACTTGCATTGATTTTGCTGGTGGCAACAGCAACAGTTGAAAGAGCCTTCTCTGCTATGAATATTATCAAGACCGAGCGAAGAAATAAAATGAATGATGATTGGCTGAATAGTAGCATGATTTGCTTTATTGAGCGGGATTTGTTTGCATCGATTGAAGATGAAAAAATTCTAAAGCGCTTTCAAGGCTTAAGAAACCGTAAGATGAATTTGCCAAACGAGGGCTCAACGTGCGTGTTGTTTACTTGTATTAATCTATTTCAATACATAATGTTATCTTGCTTTATAAATGGCTGAGATGTTGAAATTTTTTATGTAGAATTGAGGATGTCGGTGCAAGTGGAAGTGGTGTTAATTCATGAAGACATGTATGGTTCTTTTTTGTCATGGAAGACTCGTAATTTGGTATTTTTCTATCTTCAATGTTCTACGTATTGTTTGAGTCTATTGGTTGAACACTTGGGTGGGGTAAAATTTTAAGTCTTATATTAGTTAGCCCGGGGCGGAGCCCGTTTCTGGATCCGCCACTGACCGAGCGGGCTAGAGATGCTAGGTCATTCCCATCATCATCAGCATTGGTTTCCTTTATATTCATCCTGTTCGTTTGTTGGTTTCAACCAGCCCAAACCAGCCAACCAACAGTGTTTTCCTCTCACATAAAACCAGCATTAGCCAGTCCAAATCAGCCCAGAAACCAACCAGCGAACAGGCCGATTGTGGTTGTAATATGTCGATAGGTATTCCTTGTATCGGGACCATGGATCGGTAGCACGGATCGGCAGTGACGTATCCCAGCCCCATGCTCTTTCAAAGAGATCTCCACAAGACAAACTCTTCTCCTTGGTAAGGACTTTAGAGAAGAAAATGGAATTGCATCGTCACTAGCAAGAACTACCTGGGTAGCCCAACATCTTCAGCGGCGGTGGCCGTGGCGAATTAAGCTTCCTGGCATATTCACAGTCGTCGGCGAGCATGTTCATCATCTCTGGCATGGCATCATTATGGGTGGCTTTTAGCACGGCCCGAATCTTCTCCCGCTCGGCGGGATCCATCTCCACCTCCTCGTCCTCCATCTCCTCCTCCTCCTCCTCCCTGGGGTGCGGTTGGTAAGGATATATGGTTTCGGGGTAAGCAGGCAATTTTAGGGTAGGGTTGGGTTGGAGTTTCGTAGATTGGGGATCAACAAGACCGGCGGCAGTGGAGCGAATCGCCATCTTTTTGAATTTTCGATGCGGGAAGCGCAACTGCGCAAGGGAGCCACCGCCCTGGGGCAGGTGCCAGCTGCCAAGTATACTGGAAACGGAGCAGGAACGAGACTCCGTGGTTTGACCTGATCATACGAAACTCGTGTCTGTTTTGACAACAACAGTCAGCAACATGTTTTTTTTTTTACAACAACAGTCAGCAACAATTAATATGTCTGCCGGCATCGCAGTGGCGAAGGAGGAGAGGAAGAATCACGTCGGTGGTGTGCGGCGCTCGCCGGTGTACAAGCCGCCGTGCACGCTCCCGCAGCGATCAAATCCTTCTAGTACCTCCTCCACTACCTCGCCATCGCAGCCGGGCTGCTGTTGTACCTGGCGGTCGTCGGTATCGCCGGCTCCCCGTGCTCCCGAGCGCCACGCTCCAGCTCCACGCGTGGCCGATCTACTGGGCCGCGCAGGGCAGCGTGCTCACGCCTCACGGGCATCTGGTTCGTCTTCGGGCACGAGTGCGACCACCACGCCTTCTCGGACTACGTAGCTCCTCCTCGACAAGACGACAACACCGTCGGCTTCGTGCTCCACAAAATTGTCGCAGCATAGATTTAACAAGTATAAATCTAAATAAATCTATAACTAAATTATGAATTTTTTACTATTGTTCAAGCATACAATAATTAACTCATTTTAAAAATTTCACCACAATTGTACCATAGAAGCTGTAGCTATGAATTATTCCAATTAATTATAGAAAAGCATCATAGAAGCTGCAGCTATGAATTATTCCAATTAATTACAGAAAAGCCTAGATCTAAAGATACAACAAAAACTTTGTATTAAAACATACCATATTATATGTTCATTGCGTAGATCTACTCATGTGGAGTTCAACAAAATTGTATTTTCTATTTTATGATTTTTCTGTGATTTACTATTATTTTTCAAAGGTTCGGTGGAAATAAATAAAAAAGAAAAAGACAAAACCACTGTCACTATAGTAAAACCACCGTCCAAAACCGATTAGGAGGATTATTTGACCGGTTTAGAAAAGTTTAGGAGGTAGAAAATTTGGTTTTATAGTTTAAGGTGAAGTAGTCCACCCTAAATAGTTAGAGAAGTTATGTAGATTTTTTCCTATAAATGTGAGACCATAAATTCGTTAAGTTATCAGTACTACATGTGCCATGACAACCAAAGAAAGAGTTGGAGCTGCCCAATCTAATGTTGTTGCGCGTGCAGATGTAGATGCAGCGGTCAATCGTCCTTGTTTCGTAGCAATGGCCATGTGTTCTCGCCAATCAACACCGCAACAACTACAGTATGTGTATGGGAGATTTATCTATTTGGCACCGAAACAAATCATTCTTTCGTATTTGGCATTCGAAATTTTGAACTTTC
Source organism: Miscanthus floridulus (assembly GCF_019320115.1). Taxonomy (NCBI): domain Eukaryota; kingdom Viridiplantae; phylum Streptophyta; class Magnoliopsida; order Poales; family Poaceae; genus Miscanthus; species Miscanthus floridulus. Next base: position 52,335,156 of record NC_089593.1, read on the forward strand.
TTATCTAGCACCAAGTTGAAATTTTCTTCTGTAAATGGCACTTCCGTCTGTTTTCACCATCCATCTGTCATCTGTTAGTTGACTGGTTCAACCTCGTCCCGTATGTCGAATATACCCCTCTGTTATTCACACGTGCAATTTGGCCAGGCCAGGAGTTATTGTAGAGAGAGAGGGTATAGAAAAAAGAAATTGTTTCCTTACGAAGGAACGACGTCCTCATGCGGTTCAATGCAGGAAGAAACGAGAGAAATTGCGTTGGGGGAGAAACGACTGGTTCCCTTCGGATCCGGTGCGCTGCAGCTCGAGCGAGCACGGTGGGGGCACGGGCGACCGGGCCAGCGAGCGAGCAAGGCGGCGGCATGGGCGACCGCGGCCAACGAGCGAGCACGGCGGCGCGACGAGCGCAACCACGCTGGCCAGCACGGCGACGCGGGTGAGCGCGGCTAGCGAGCAAGCATGGCGGCGTGGGCAGCACAAGCGAGCGTGGGTGAGCATGGCGTTCGCCCGGCTCCCACGCGCCCGCCCCGGAGTTTTCGGGTGCCTGGGTGCTCACGGAAAGCCGCTGGCGCGGACCTCGCACGGCTGCACGGAAAGCCATGGGCCACACATGGCGTCGGATGTGCTAGTGGCGCCGGCGGCCACGGACGGCGACGGGCTCCTTGACGCCGCCGAGTTCGCGCGGCTCGTGACGCGCCTGCATGCGGAGGCCGGCGGGCTCTACTACTAGAGCGCCAAGCTCGCCGGCAAGGACAGGACCTTGCCTAGCGGCCGTTCCTCGGATCCGGCGCCGCCAGCTGCGGCTTCTCCGCACGCCCCGGGCTCGCCGCGCGGTAGCCAATATGGCTCGGCTCCCACTCCTTCACCGAGGCCGTGGCGCGCGCCTACGACGCTGCGCTGCTCTGCCTTAAGGAATCGGCGGCCGCGGTGGATCTCAACTTCCCGTTCCGCCTCCCGTTCGACCTGCCCCTCGCAGCTATGTCGCTCAAGGCCATCCAGCGCGTGGCTGCCGTGGCCGCGCTTGGCCAGCACCTGCTGCGGCACCAGCGACCTGCGCTCAGAATAATGGCAGTGCCTGCAGCGACGATGACGGCGACACCACCCCGACGTGGAGTAGCAACTCGCCCACTAGCGACGTCTCCTCCCCGAAGTCGTCAGTCAGCAGCGAGAGTGAGCTGGCCTACTACTTCGACGGCGACGACGTGCTCAGCTTCGACGAGTCCAAGGTCACGATGAACGCAGCAAGCAGCCTTGTGCAGCAGCAGCATTGCGTGCTAGCTACAAACACCTACTACAAACAAGGGCACTTACGTCATTTTGCAAGTCACTTAATATCGTTACCGGTGAAACTAGACGGTAGTGCTATTTACGGAAGAAAATTTCAACTTGATGCCAGATAAGAAAGTTCAAAATTTTCAATGTCAAATATGAAAGACTGATTTGTTTCAGTGCCAAATAGATAATTCTCTCTATGTGTATTCATGGCATCTCCTATCTCCTTAGATCCCATTAACATATTTTCATGCATTCTCAGGAAGCCACGTCACCCTTGGCCCACGTCAACGGAATACAATCGGTCAGCCATATCTCCTTCCTCGCAAAGGCCCCGATCGGCTTACTCCATATTCGACTTGTTTTTTTAGCCAAAACATTGTTTTTCTCTCATAATAATTTAGTCGGAACAATATTTTTCAAATTCAAGGAACACCCAAGAGACTCTCCTGGTGCCCCCGCACGAACGCGCACGAACGCAAACTCTGGCGGTCCCCCCCGCATGCACGCCAGAACTCCTCTGCCTCTTCCTCTTCAGCTCTCTGCTTCCATCTAATCTCCCTCCACCCTATCCCTTTCACTTCCCTTACTCACGATCCCTCCTCCACTAATGCTTCTGCAACATATTGTGGATCCAATATAATCATGCCGGTGTTTATCCAATCCAATCGCTGCATGATGAAGAAGCTGAAGAAACTGCTCCATCGCATTTTTTCATCCAATCGCTTGATGCTCAAGAAACTGCTTCATCTGTCGCCACTGCCTTCGCGTTAAAATCATCGCGCTCTCATCTCAGCCATCGCCCTCCGCCCAGTCAAGTGGTCGTCTCCTACTTTCTCCCAAAGGTCAATATCCCAGTTAATGTCTACAATTTTTCAGGTTTCATGATTTCGTGATTCCAAAGATGCTCGACGAGTTGCCGTGATTTCGAGATTGCGCTATTGCTCTATTGTTCCAAAGGTGCTCAACGATTTTCTAACAAGGGAATATCCGCCTTGCACAGGTACACAGACTCTAATTTCAATTATGTTGGAGGAGTGTATGTATTTTTTCTGTTACTTCTGCTGCTCAATTCCCCATCCGATGCCTCAATTTTTTTTTACATCCATGTCTGAATTTTTTTTTTTACATTGGATGACCATCAGCACCTTCTATTTCTATTTGTTTTCATGCGTGCTAGCTATAGATTAACCAAAAGAATAGTACGTATATATTTACCAAATTCCTTTTCTATAAATTTGCAAAGAATGGATGATGATGAAAAATTTCCAAGCCATCTTGGTGCCCATTCAGTCTCACTCACAACCTATTGTCACCCCGGAACCAAACCAATCCGATTCTTCCTATAACCGGCAATACTCCATGAGACACCAACAATACTACGCCTTCCTTTCACCAACCTGCCAATATTGAGACTGAGAAAAAAATTAAGTAATGATTTCAAAATTATTCTTATGTATTCATTTGTTCACAATAAACTTCAAATCCAATTAACTGTTTTCCTCCACAGCAACTTTCAAGCCAAAAGAAGGATTCAATTTTCAGAGGATGATACATCCGACAAAGAGTACGAAAAACACCGATCCTTCCAGTTCAACATCTCACAAGTACAAAAAATTTCCATGCAACAGCCAAGAAGAGCAAAATCTTCCGGATCCACAGTCATCTTCATGCTGCCAAACGACACAAGGAGTACGTCCTCTCAATCATGTAACAAATATGAGATGTTACCATTCTGACCTTTTACCTTCACACAGCATTGCAGACAATAATAGTACACCAAGCATCTGAGAAGGACAAGAGAACATAAAAGGGGCGTACCCAGTGCAGAGAGCTCCCGCGCTGTGCGGGGTCTGGGAAAGGGTGTGAGTGGCAAGCCTTACCCTCACCTGTGCAAGCGAGGAGACCGCGACTCGAACCCGGAAGAAGGACAAGAGAACATATATAATAAAATAAGATAGATCTATCAATCCTCATATTTTCTTTCCACAGCTACCTTGAATACACATTTAACCATTGAAATAATACAATTTTTTTTCTCAGCATATGCAGGACATCATCATGCAACCTTCTGACAGACTACAGCGCCTACTACTGATACAATATTGTTGGTTATTATTATAATAAGATGTCTTATTAGTACTTCTATCATGATGACCCACTATGCATCTTCATGAATAATAACTTATCTCTTTTCAGATGCATTCTACTGAGTTTCATACTATACAAAATATTTATTATATTTTAATTCCTACAGCTACTTCAAAATTTCTTATACAAATTACAGATGCTTTAGCTCTAATCGAGAAAAACTATTCACAAATCCTTCTACAAAATCACCGATGCAACGTGCGAGGTATCATCTAGTTAACACATAGTGATGAACACCATGTGCCGATGAGCTAATCAATATGGTGCGCCCAGCTAGGATTTCATGGAGAGGAGATGAGGGGGCCGCCAAGATTTGTGAATGGTCGAACCAATGTCTTGTCCTTAGGCTCGCATCCGCATCTATAGATTATGCTAAAAACCTCCTACTATACAGACCCATTATATAGAACTCTTATCCCCTGTGGCTTAATATTCCATTCAAGCCTATGGATGCTTGTTTTTTAAGCATATCACTAATAAATTGCATATGGACCCAATACATATGAATCGTGGATATGCTTGCCTCTTAACATATCACCAACAACCAAGCAGCAACTTAGTTTTTTCCATACCGCTCATGCAATCTCACCAAACAGTTTTTTTGTTTCTAAATTACGGTCCACTCAGACTGTGTCTACTCATCTAGAATATACAATGCAACCTCCATCCGATAAACAAGCACGCCCTTAGCTTTCAAATCTTATAAGTAGCCATGTTTGATAGAGCAAATCTTCCTCGACCAATCCTATGGTATTGGCATATTTCTGAAATCGCCATGTGGTGTATGTGAGTTGTGCACTGCATACTAATAATGTAAGTTTTCATCTTGAAATTCTTAAATTAAGAGCATGTTTAAAATATGGGGAAAAAATTTTGTTCCTAAGTTTTTCCTGTGAAGTTCCAAGATAATTTATATGAAATTAGTAGATAATTTCTGTAAATTTACTATGTTGCAGATGGACCCTAATAGTCTAAATCTAACGAGACCTGTTACAGAGACAGATCTAAAGTCAAAAAAAAATCTCTCATGCGGAGTAACCGATACTCAAAAGATGGCCAAATTTAGATGACGAGAAATGCTATACATTAGCCGGTTGTTTCATTTGCTCAAAATAGCCGGTTTTGTGGCCGTTCGTTTTGTTTGTGTGTCTTCATTTCGATCGTCCGATCCATCTTAGCGCACGGCACCCAGCTCCGTCGTCGTCTTCAGTTTCTGACTGTGGGCCAGCGTGGTTTTTTTACTTTTCTTGGTAGTGGCGCCCGAATTTTCTCGGCCGTTTCCCACTTTCCCGATTCCCCCATTTTCGATTCGGCTCCCCCCGCAACCGAGTTGAGGCGACTCGCGGCGGCTCCGGTGCGGCGGCTGGCGCTGTCAAGGGTTTCGGCGAGCTAAGTTCCTTTGTTCCCCTTCCCATGTTTCCTTTTGGCGTCACCGCTGTTTGTATCTGTCGTCTCTCGAGGATTTCGCTGGTACCGAAGAAATCCCCGCCACTGCCGCACCCGTTGTGCGCCGGTGGATCTAGTCTGACGCGGGGAGGGTTGCGGCCGCCGTCGATTGGAGGGAGTAGTCGTCATCGGCCTCTGTTGATTTGAGAGAGTCCGCGCTGTTGCGTGTAAGATCCCTTAGCCACCCGGCTGCTGCCTCCGTCGCTGCTCACCGCGACGGGCGCGGGCGTCCCCGGCGGACCACAGCCTGCTTCGTCCGTCGCCGCTTACCACCAGGACGGGGCGCGTTGTGTCCCCGGCGCGGGCTCCAGGCGCCCAAGCATTGTCTGGAAGCAGTCCGTTCATTGCCCCTCTCCCTCTCTGCTGTTTCTGTGACCAAGGAGCTAGATTGATCTCCTTTGTTATATGTTCAGTTTTTCAGTTCAAGTGAATAGTTTATATATGCTCAAGTTGATTTGCTGACTATTTGTTTAGTTCTAGTGAATTGTTAGTCATGTCCTGGGTGGTTTTGAATTTTCCAGTACATTCTATGTTTAGTTCAGTGTAAATCTTTCAGAATAGTGATGTATTATTTCATTGTAGAGTTTTAGTTAGTTTCTGATCCTGCATAGTTTGAGTTTTAGATTTAGTTTTAGTTTTCTTCAGAGTCTACCAGTGTGAACCATTGCAATCTTTTTGTTCAGGTTATAGGTTTATTTTTAGTTTCTATTCAGTTTTAGTGTTAATCTTCTAGAATAGTGATGTGTTATTTAATTGTAGAGTTTTAGTTAGTTTCTGAAGCTGCATAGTTTCAGTTATAGATTTAGTTTTAGTGTTAATCTTCCAGAATAGTGATGTATTATTTTATCGTAGAGTTTTAGTTAGTTTCTGATGATGCCGGCCTCTGTTGATTTTCAGAGAGGCCGTCGTCACATGTAGGATGTGTGTAGCAGCAGCAGCAGCAGCAGCAAGTAATGAAAATTAGTCACTTGCTTTTGTTAGTTTGACTTTGAATTCATGGATATCATTTTGTTTTTTAGGGTTATGGCTCATACGAGCAATCCCTGTTGCGGCAATCACGGGCTGCAGGATAACAATCGAGTTGGCCCTGCTCTTCGTTATGTGAATTATTTTAGAAATGTATGTTTCTTTATTTTGTTTTTAAATAAATCTAGTATGGAATTAGCTCTTTTTTTCATACATTATTAGCTTTTTCTGTGTTTATCAGGCTTCCATGTCATCTGCGAATCTTCATTTGCTGGAGGAGTTTGTTGGTTTTTGTGAGGCCAAGAAAATAAATCTGTATAATGACCCTGTGCAAGAAGGGAGTACATCTCGCCATGATCAAGCTAATGCTATTCCTGATTCATCATCATTTAAGGAGGATATCATTTTGTATTTTGGTGATCAGTTGCATCCTAATGTATTTTTTTCCTTAGGTGCCTTTTTTAACTTACTGATTGTCTGTTTGATAGTTCTAACTTTTTTTTTTTCAGGTCATTGACGACCTATGCAAGCTCGTGAATGAGAGTTCATATGGGAAGTGTAGGTTCTGTAAGATGCCCACTGAGAGCTTAGTCCTTAGTGTCCTTCATATATTGTCAGATGCTGCACAGATCAGCAAAGACTCCAAAGGAAACACTGCTGCTCCTCCTATTTTAGATCCTAATGTTGGAGGTATTTTTAGTATTTTCTTTAATTTTAATTTATTGCATTTTGTTTTAATTTTTTTTCTTTATAAGTAGTAATGATTTTTTTATACTTTTTGGAATTCGGTTGTAAAAGGCCCATCCGTGCATTGTTCTCAGCAGTTCACCAGGCGCAGTGGTGCAGGGTTCCCCGTACCCATGAAGTGCACAAGAATTCCAATCAACGAGACTACAGGAGACCCAAAGAATGCGCACACTCATGTTGTTGGTAAGGACAAGTCATTCCCATTAACACAGACTGGTTTGTTTTCTTCTTATGTACTATATTAACTTTTTTTACCTAATCATTGGTTCTGAAATATATCTGTATATATTTTTGTATAGGTATTGAGGGGAATTCTGTTGTTAACAACTTCCAAATGCACAGTGGCGAGCAGCCCCTTATGCGCAGTGGTGAAGGGTTTCAGCATCCTGTTAATTGCACAAGGCCCCCAAATTATGAGTCTACAGGAGTTCACAACAATGGCCACATTCCTGTTTCTGCTAGGATCAGTCCTCACCCTCAGGTTGTGTAATCCTCCTGTTTTTTCATGTTAATATATTTTTGTATTCGTGTCATCTTGTTTAGTTTTCCATCTTTTATGGATTTTTCTTATTTCTTTTATTATATAGAACCCAAAAGAAGCTTCTGATTTCTTACATGGTTTGAAAATGAACAAGCAAATGCTGGTCCTGGACACTCCTTTGGTGATGTGTAAGGGCAATCGTATGTTTCATGAGGCTGCATCCATGGTAGATAATGGTCGTATCATGAACAAGAAACAAAAGGTATGACGTTGCTCCATATGCTGTGACTACCCCGCTCGTGGGTAGTCTGTTTTTGTTAAAGAAGCATTTGCAAACCATTAGTAAGTTTTTTTATTTCATTTTTTTTCTTTTTACCACTTCAGGTCCAAGTTGGTAATTCAGTTAGACCGGTTATCAATATTTCTGATGAGAGACCTAAGCTTGAAGAGGTCAGATATAGGATGAGGACCGGATCTGGCCAGAGATTTCCTATAACTGAAGAAGAGGTTTGTTACTATAATGCAATCTGTGGGCTTGCTCATAGCCAATGGAGTGGGTAAGTTAAGTTTCTTTTTTTTGGTATTGTCTCTTTTATCAATCATGTTTTTTTTCGCTGACTCTTTTGTTTTTTTAGTTGGAAGGCAGTTGAATTCTCTTTGTTGACCAGTGTGACATATTCCTCACTGGGCGAATCCGTTGAGCCTGGGGGCAAAGTTGATAACTATTTTGTTTCCGGGATGTGTCGTTATTTTTTTGAGGATGTTCACCCTCGGCAGTCAAAAAAACACTTTTTCTATCCAAAAGTTGGGGTATGTTTTGTTCTTATTCTTGTTCAATTTTTTAAATTTTAATTTATTTATTTTTCAAGTTCATTAGTCAGTCAGCCTAATTTTTTTTTATTTATAGGGTTCTCTTTATACCTACAACTGCTCAGATGATGTGAGGATAGTCCAGAAATCGTTCATCGGTGCCAATTCTGCCTACAAGCTTCATTTGTCAGATAAGGTTTTTCATCCTTGCATTTATTTTTTGTTTTACACTTCCTATGTACAGATAAAAGCCCTGCTATGTAATGTGATTTAAATTTTTTTTGATGAAATGTGATTTAATTTTAATGTATATGTTTTAGCTTTGTTTTCCAGTAGTCCTTCATAAGCATTGGTTCGTGTTCATTGTCGATCTGAAGAACAAGATGTTTGTATTCTTGGACTCTTACTTCGATTCCAATGCTAATTTTCAAATTGATGCTAGCTCGAAGCTTGTAAGTTTATTTTATGTTATCTTGATCAGTTTCTCTGGTCTTAGCTTGTACCTTGTTTGTACTTTACCTATTTTTTTGTCAGATTATTGCTTTCAAGGAGTGCTGGTATCAGCATGCTGAAGGCTATACAAGTTTGGAAGATTTTTCTGTGTCTTATCCTGCAGTCCCCAAACAGAACAATACGTAAGTCTTGCTATGTTTTTTTCTTTGAATAGTCATCTTTCTTATTGGTTCGCCCGCTGACTTTTTTCGCCATCCTCTGCCCCTAGTGTTGATTGTGGTATTTTTTGTTCCTGTGAGTTTCTTTTTATGTCTTGTAAATTCATCATGATGGTAGTATTTTTTTACCTAGACACTAGCAGGTATGATGTTTTCTTCCTGGGAGTTTCTTATCTGTTGAATCATGAGCTCTGTGTAACTCCCCTGCCAGTTGTTTCCTGAGCTGATTGGGGTATTAGAATCTGTTGTCTTGATTTGCTGTTGTTGCTTCCCCTTCTCCTTGCTTGTGAATCTTCTGATAATCTGATTTTCCTGCCAATAAGATTATTTTTTTTGGGTGAGGGGTTAGATGATATGTGTTTTGTCAGGCTGTGATCCCAATTTTATCATTTTTTTGGTGTAAATCCTGCAGTGTTATTTGTGATCATAGCAGCAGGCAAGATGAATGGGATCCTGCAGTGTTATCGTGATCATAGGAGCAGAAAGATGATGGGGATCCCCATGTGCTCCAAATGTTGATTTTGAAGGTTAGTGATTTTTTCAACTTACTTGGTTTGCCCCGTGAAGTTCAGTCTGATGTTGCTATACGTTGTCCTCATCCTCCATCTTGGTCTCTCCTGTTTTCTTTTTTTGGTTTTGTTCTTCGATCTGTTTTTTGGCAGCCGGCGGCTGCTGGGGGGGGGGGGGGGGTTCGTGTGGTTTTGGAGAAGAGGTTGGTGTGCTCGGTCAAGTAGTGTATGTAATTGGGCTTTTCTTTTTTCTAGTTTTGGCTGGGGCCTTTTTGGGCTTTTCTTTTTTGGTTTTGGCTTGGGCCTTCGCTTTATGGCGTTTTAATTTTTTCGTGGGCTGTTTTTTTTACATTGTCTTTTTTGGGCTTCATTTTTTCTTGTTGGCCTTTTGTCCTTTTTATGGGCCTTTTTTTGGATGGCCTTTATCGGCAGCAAACCGTTCATTTCAGGCGTCTTTTTTATTAGCTCAGCTGTTTTTTTTTCTCTCGTTGTTTGCATCCTCCATTTACTCCCTACCTTTTCTCCAGCTGCCCCTCCCCCAGCCCTGTTCTTTTCTCCTCCCCCTATCTTTTCACATATAGTTTCAGTCATTTAGAGTTCAGGTTATTTAGTTTCAACTGGTTATTTAGTGTAAACCGAGAAGTTCTTATGTTGGATTCAGTTATTTTGTTCATTTTCAGAGTTCAGGTTATTTAGTTTCAGCAGGTTATTTAGTGTAAACCGAGAAGTTCTAATGTTGGATTCAGTTATTTTGTTCATTTTTAGTTTTTAGTCTTAGTCATTTGTAGTCATAGTCAGTTTATTTAGTTTATGTTTTAGTAAGATTCAGTTCTAGTCAGTCTTGTAGAGTTCAGGTTATTTAGTTTCAGCAGGTTATTTAGTGTAAACCGAGAAGTTCTAATGTTGGATTCAGTTATTTTGTTTATTTTTAGTTTTTAGTCTTAGTCATTTGTAGTCATAGTAAGTTTATTTAGTTTTTGTTATAGTAAGATTTAGTGCTAGTCAGTTTATTGAAATTTAGGAAAGATTCAGTCCTAGTCAGTTTAATTAAATTTAGGAAATTATGTTCAGTGCTTTCAGTTTATTGAGTTGTTGCTTCATTCATAGTTTTAGTCTATTGTTTGATTCGTTGTTGTTTTCCATGTTCCCCAGCGCTATTTTTTTCTGTGTTGTTTATTCTAAAATCTAAAATGAGTTCGAATCTGAGAGCAGTTGCGCGGCAGGGGGAGGGATTGGGGGGATATTCGTGGGTTGGGGGTTTGTTTTAGTTGTCTTTTGGGTCTTAGTTTCATTATTACTTTATTTCTTAGTTTCATTCTTAGTTCAGGTTATATTTATTTAGAGCTTTTTAGTTACTCTGTTCATCTCAATTACAATCATGTCAGTTCAGTTTCATTCTCTCTTTAGTTTAATGTCTACTAGTTCATTTCAATCTTCAATTATAGTTATGTCATTTCAGTTATATGTCTAGTCAATCTTCAATAACAGTTATGTTAGTTCAGTTTTATGTCTAGTCAATCTTCAATAACAGTTATGTTTGTTCTGTTATATATCTAGTCAATCTTCAATTACAAAATTTCCTTGCTGCAAATTCTACTCTAATAAGCTGCATTTGTTTCATAAGGTTATTCTTTTTTTTTTCTTTTTTGAGTTCAGTTTTTGGGTCAGCAGTTGAGTTGAGTTTAAGCTTTTGTTTAATTTTTTGGAAGTATGTGAAACTCATTAAAAAATGTTAAATTGTATATACTGATATAAACTCAGATGTTGGAATAAATAGATCATTAGTGCATTTTTGAACCTAAACCTGATTTGGAATTAGGTTTATGTTTCAGGATCAGGCTTAGTGCATATTATTAGTTTCGCTGCATTCTATTGATTAAAGGTTCAGGTTCAGTTTCATAATCAGGTTTAAGTTCAGTTTCTTTATCCGAGTTATTTAGTTCTCTTGACCAATGTTAGCTATAATGTTTTGTTTCTTAAACAAAGGGTTTTTATCCTCATTTATTGCCCTTGTGTATTGTATGAATTGTTCCATAGCTAATTAGTATGATTGAATGCATCTTTTTCTTTGTTCACTGCTACCAATTTGGATTTAATTTTTTTTTACTGCCCTTTGATGTTAATGGATGTCAAATCCCGGCTATTTTACTGAAACAAAACAGCCAGATTTTTTCAGTATCATCCGGCTGTTTCTTTCTCTTGAAATAGCCGGTTGTTTTGTTTTACTGAAACAGCCGGATGTTGTATAGACACTTCCTAGACGACTCAATCAATAATCTCCCAAACTTCTAACTAAAGCGAACTCGCTTGCTGATCAGTTATAAGTCTAGCTACGGGAATAGCTCGTCCATGGCGGCCGGTGCGATCCACTGGATCTGGATGTGGGTGATCTCCCAAAGCTCATCACCTTCCCGCGGCACTAGCACCTCCTTGGCCTTCATCTCCATGATCATCCGCTTGAGCAAGCGCGGGACGAGCTCCTGCATCAGCCCAGCACCGCCGCCCGCAGCGAGATCGCACTTCATCCATGTGTCCATCCGCCGCAGCACGCCGAGCCAGAAGGTCCGGAACCCCGGCGCCTGCGCCACCGTGGGCAGGAGCAGCTCGAACACGTCCGCCAGCAGCTCAGCCGCGGCGGCGAGCGTGCCCTCCATGCTCCGCGTCTCCCGCTCCGCGCCCACGCGGCGCGAGTACTCGAGCGTCTTCTCGTGCAGGTCGTCCACCATGGCGAAGATGACGAGGTTGAAACAGGCGAGGCATCCGGCCGGCCCGAAGTCGAGGTCCCCGTGGCGGCCAGGTTGAAGGCGCGGCCGAGCTCGAACACGGCCTGGCTGCGGATCTCCTCGCGCCGGACCAGGCTCGTCTTGCGCAGCGCCTCCGCGAGCTTGATGAACATGTTGGCTGCCAGGTTGCCCATCCGCGACGCCTCATCCACCGACGATGAGGATGACGAGCTCCCGCTGAAGCCGCCGCTGTTTCCAGGGTCGGAGTAGCCGGACTTGTGCCACTGGATCAGCCAGTTCACGGACTCGGCCATGAGCCCCAGGATCTTTGTGCTGACGTCCAGCGGGCTGATCTTGAGCGCGGCGAACCCGAAGGCGGCCTCGATGACGGCGGCGTAGTTGAACCGTGTGACATTGGCACTGCCGTCGGTCATCAGCTTGATCATCGCCGCCACGGACTGGTCGAACGTCTCCGGGTGCCGGCCTGTGACGGTGAGCAGGTGCAGCAGCGTCTTCCACCCGAGCGGCGTCTGCACGCCGTCGGCGTGCTCCGTCAGCAGCTTCACGATGTTCTCCGACATGCCTTCGCAGCACGTGTCCAGGATCTCCTTGTCCAGCTTCCACATCATATTGATGGACTTGAACACTAGCTCCTCGGGGACGCGGCTGTCGGAGGGGCGCTGCGGCGGCGGCGTGGACAGCAGCCGCACAGCGACCCTGAACAGCGCCACGATCGCCTTCTCGGCGAACGGGGACGGCGAGAAGAGCGGCAGCTGCGACACGGCGCTGAAGCACTCGAGCAGCGGCGGCCAGAAGGTCGCGAAGCGCTGGAGGTTGGCCGTCGCGAGGAGCGCCAGGAGGTCCCAGCAGAAACCGACGGTGTCCTCCTCCTCGATGGGCGTGCTGAACTTCTGGCCCTTGCCCCCCGCGGCGAAGATGAGCGCCCGCCCGAGGTTCTGCAGCGCCTCGTCCGGCAGCTTGGCGCTCTCCGTGAAGATTCTCGCGGCCTGGCACTGCTTGATGATCTTGAGGTTGTTCTCGAACTCGCTACCGACGGAGAGCAGCGACTCGCCGCCGTCCAGCGACAGGAATTGCGAGCACCGGCCGATCATGCCGGACACGTGCCGGCTCGTCCCCCCGCCGCGGTGCGTCGTGGGGAAGATGACGCCAGCGTCCGAGGCGGACGACCTGTGCCGGTGCCCGGGCCGCTGCTCCGCGCTGCCGCGGGTGCCGCTGCCGTCCGGGTCGATCAGCGACGGCGGTAGCAGCTTGAGCCGCTTGAGCTTGAGCAGGCAGTCGACGACGTTCTTCCAGGCGCCGCGCACCGACTCGCCGAAGCGGATGGCGATGGTGAAGAGCGCGAGCGTGGCCATCCGTGGCTTGAGCTCGCTGCTGAAGGTGAAGAGCGTCTCCTCCGTGGTGGCGTAGGGGTTGAGCAGCGTGGTGAACTTGCAGAGGCAGCAGAGCAGCTCGTCCAGCACGTCCTCCAGCCCGTACCGCGCGATGCGCGCCACGGACACCAGCCCCTCCACGCACTGGTTCAGCGTCTCCTCGTCGTCGGCGCCGTCGAAGATGGCGGCCAGCGTCGCGACGGTGGGGCCCGACACCGCGATGAACACCTCTCGGCTCAGCTTGTGCTTGAAGTCGCACGGCGTGAAGGGCTCCAGCGCGCTCGACCGCTTCACCAGGTCAGCCCACCGGCTCCGCGTCATCTCCACCGCCGCCGCCGACGTGCTGAAGACGGTGATGGCGTTGGTGGAGATGGAGTGGAAGAGCTCCGACAGGTACTCCCGCGGCAGGTCCTTCTTGTCGTTGATGGCGCGGTTGTTCCGGATGAAGTCCTCCTCCGACATCTTCTTCTTCACCTGCGGGTTGTGCAGGTCGGTGTTGAGCATGATGAGCGAGTAGCAGAGGATGAACGCCGCGTCCTTGGTGGCGAACCCACCCCCCCTCCCCCCCCCCCCCCCCCCCCCCCCCCCCCCCCCCCCCCCCCCCCCCCCGGGGAGCATGATGAGCGAGTAGCAGAGGATGAACGCGTTGGATCTTCTGCGACTCGCCGGGGAGCCGGAACGTCTCCAGGTACGTGCGCAGCGCCGTGTCCAGGATGGCGCCGGTGAAGTCGAACGTCTCGGTGAACTCCTTGAGCACCTTGAGGTGGAACTCGTTAGGGTCGCCCAGGAACTCGCCGATTTTGATCTTGTCGAGCCCCGGAGAGTAGCGGAGGAAGTAGGCCATGCTCCTGGGATTCGGCGGCGTCGGCACCAGGTGGCACAGCTTCAGGAACTCCACGCCCTTCTTCTGGTCGCGATTGTAGTGGTTCGCGGCGACGGCAACCTTCTTCTTCCGCAGCTTGCGCTTACGCACGAAGTCCACCCACGTCTCCCGATGGCCGCCGTCGCCGCCGCCGCCGGCGGCTGCGGCGGCGGAGTCCCAGCGCTCGATCCAGAAGAGGCGGAACTCCGACACGTCCACGGCGTAGGCGTCGTGTTTGGGGGTCTTGTCGATCTCGACGTTGTCGGCGATGGTGGTGATCATGTTGACGAGGCCCTCGAACGCCTGCAGCTGGATCGTCGTCATGGGGCCCGACACCGGGAACGCCGCCTTGCACAGCAGCTTGCCCACCTCCTCGAACACGTTGTGCAGCAGCGGGTCGCAGTCGTAGTTCACGTACATCTCGATCACAAACGTCGGCTGCCGGCAGAAGCTGATCAGGCCCTCGACCGCCACCTCCTGCAGCTGCTGTCCGTTGTCGCCGCCGCAAACGCGGAGCAGCACGAACATGAAGAAGGCCTCCAGCTGCAGCTTGAGGAACCTGGTGAAGCAGAGCAATGCAGTTGCCAACAGTTAGCAGTTAGCACCGAGCACAAACATGTAAAGGGGAAAATTTTAATTTGATGCCAACGAGTTTTGACCACAGTTGATTTGTGGAAATTTCAGTGGACTGATGGTAAAATTTTTGGGAAACACTACTGCTTCAGCGGTTAAAATAATTGTATACCACAGCAAATTTAAATTTTATGTCATACTTGAACCCTAAGAAAGATATCTTCAATCTTTAATTTACTCCTGAATTTTTAATGTCAGACAATATACACACCTTAACTTTTAAAACTAGACAAAATACACTCTAGTTTTAAATTTTTTGGGAAACACTATCGCTTCAGTCTTTAATAATTTTGAAATGGTCAATGGGTTATTTTTCTAGTTTTAAAAGTTAAGGTATGTATATCGCCACACGTCTTCCTCGCCACTCGCCGGTCTACTCCCTTCCTTCCTCGCGTCATGGAGTACGGCGCCATGGAGGTTGCTCGCGCCATGGAGGAGGCGCTGGACTCAGAGATGACACCAGACTCGGAGATGACGCTGGCCTCGGAGATGGCGCTGGACTTGGTCGAGATGGCACCGGACTCGGTCGAGATGGTGCCGGACTCCGTCGACGTGGTGCCGGACTCAGTCGAGGTGATGCCGGAGTCTCTATGTGCTCGCTGCGGCACGTTCCACGCCGACAACGACGACGAAGGCTGCTACCAAGCTCGCCGCGAAGCTAGCAGGTGTGCACGTTGCGTTATTGTACATAGAGACTACGATCTCACAACATGGATACTTGATGGCATAGAAAAAATTGATTGTGAGCTCCACATTCCTGATGTGGAGAAGCTTCAAATGGATGGTGACACAATACTTCTTCCTGAGCACGTTATCAAGAAGTTGGACGAGATCTACAATATGAAGAAGTTGGAAGATGCAAAGATGAAGCAAGATGCAAAGAAAGAACAGTAAGATACATGTCTCATTCAGTCGACCTAACAAGCATGTAAAAACTAATTTGCTAGTAATATTCTTGCTTCGGCTAGCAATTGCTTCGGCTAGCATGCTGCAAAGACTAACATGCTTGCATCTTCTAATATTCTTCTTCTAATTTGTTGCAGGAAGGCTAGCAATTGCTTCGGCTAGCAAGGAAGATTCACAAGAGATTTGCAATGGCAGTCGATCTTCTTTCTCTAGTTTTTCTTTTTGCATGTGAGGAATCTTGAACTTGTTGCACCCTTTAACTTTTATGGCTTCCCTCAAAACACTCTGAAGTGTTACAAAAATCGTGTTTGCTTTCCATGGAGAGTACTCTAAGAATGCCTGCAAAACATGTGTTCAAAAATTCAATCAATGAGTATATTAGTTGTTCAAGAAACAATGGAACGAGTGAATAATTGATCAATTTACCTGTTGGACTACTGGAACTAGATATTTTATTATTTTTGCATCCTTCTTGTATTGAATAGCTTGAATAGCTCAAAAAACCCAAGTCTAAAATGTTAAAATCCAGAGAATTGGGTGGTTGACAAATGAGGCGAATGTCAAACCCTTCTTGCTTAGCAGTCTCACAAAAATAGGATCATCCACTTTTAAATGGGAAGGTGTATTATCTTGTTGTATGAAAATTGTCTTGTTCACATCTTCTCTTGGCCATTTGGCTCGAATGGCAGGCAGCACATTGTTTACGATGAAATCTCTAATCACCTGTCTTGTGATTGAAGTAATTGGCTTGATTACTTGTTCTACACGAAGACGATTGTGACTTCTTCTAACAGCATGTTCATAAGTGACAAGTGGAAAACAACATATTTTTCTATGAAAGCCACATTCTCTATTCCTAAACCTTGGCAGAGCACAAACACACAAGAACATGAGCCTAGGGATGTAATTCTTGCTTTTACAAGTGCGATGTGGTTCGTCTTCCTCGGGTAGCAAGTAATATTTTTAGATTTTTGAGAGAGGTAGAACCATTTTTCATCAATGAACACAAAATCAAAAAAATCCTTAAATCTTGGATCACCAAGCAAACCCTGCTCAATCATGTCAACACACCACTTCAACCTAGTCTTCTTGTTAGCATCTGTGAGGTATGATTTGATGCTACTAGAGTGACGCCTAAACAAACTTTTTTTCAAATACCTTTGTATCCTAGCTTTGCTCATACCAAGTTTACTAGACACATCTTCTATGGTCATTCTTTGTTTGAGAGGAATGTTGCGCAATTGTTCCAAATCAAGAGGGACTGCCTTGCGGCCACATCTACCCTTCTTTTTACTTGCAGCCACAACAGGAATGTTATGAGCAAGTTGGTGTTTACCTTGCTTCCATAAGCGCTGAACTGACCGAGTGTGCACTCCAAATTGATCAGCAACAATTCTTGTATCCTTCTTGCCTAGTGTCTCATTCTTGCTTCTAGCCAACAATGCTTGGTACACTTGTCTTGTGACTTCTTCTGTCATGTCCTTCCTTCTATGGTGTACTTCAACGGGAACCTCAACATCTTGTTCTATTAAAAGAAAAAAAAAGAACATTCTTCTTGTTAGCCATGGATTACATAAAAAATAATCGAAAAAGGAAAGAACAAAGTGAAAAAAATTATCAGCGAGGTTTTGTATGTAATCAAAGTCAACCGCACCATATTCATCTAATGGCAAGTTCAAATCAAATCCTGTCCAAAAATAAAACAAAAAAATCAGAAAAGATGGCGCTTGAGGGAAACAACAAACTCAAACAAGAGAGGTGATTACCATTGTCGTTGCCGGACTCCAATATTGGCTCGTTGAGATCCAAGGCAAGATTGTCGTTGTCATCTTCTTCTAAGCGAATGTTCAGATCAAAGGCAGCAACTCTAGGATCAGCCATTGCATGCGGTAGTGAAGAGAAGAGAGGGAAAGCGCGGAGATGAAGCACGGTAATGGAAAGAGAAGAGGTCGAGGGAAAGACTCCATTAAAATAGGCACGGTGGAACACAAATGTCGGAGCTATTGAGCGGAAAAATTAGAATCCCGTGGTGCCACCGCAAAAATCGTTTGCATGTGAAAAACCAACGAAAACATGGCGCCCAACACGCCCAGAAACGCCCCCAAACACGAGCACAAACACGCTCAAGCGGCTCAGCGCGCGCACCACGCCTAGCAGAATCAAATCCGTGAGCCATGCAGCCACAGCGCACGCGACACGCCAGGTATCGAACCCGGGTCCTTCGGGCCAACGCCTCGCTGCACTAGCCGTCTGAACTATGGTTATTTCTCGTATGGAATGCACCCGCAACCATTTTTTAATAGGGGCAGACAGGAAAAAATACCCCCTAATTAATCACTCCTTGATAAGCACAATCATGTCATAAACGACTTTCTTTACGAGTACGGAGGGAGTATAAAATAAGACAAATTATAAAATTGGGTCAAAATGAATTGGGCCAAGCTAGCGCTCATACGTCTGGCCCTAGGCCCGAGTCCAAACATAGCTCCCCACGCTCTGCGCCTGCTTCGTGCCGCGCACGCTGTCCGCTCAGATTCCATGCTGCTCGAACGACTCGCCCCACCCACGCGCGCCCGTCCCCACACGGTCCCACGTCGCCCGAACATCACCAACATCAAGAAGAGGAGGAGACACCGAGGTGAGGCAGCAGAAGACGAGGAGGGAGATGCAACACCGATCTATTTTAAAACATCCAAATAAAACATTTGTAATTTAGGTTGAAACAGTTGAAACACTCAATATACGTCTAAAACACTTGTAAAAATACCTAAAATACGCTTGAAAAAACCATTACAAAATATATGCAACATTTAGATAAATACATGCAACATATGTGTGAAACACATGCAACATCCAGATAAATACACTTACAAACATACATCTGAAAAAATAGATGAAACATTTAGAACAGATGTTTGCAACATACGTGTACAACCATTGCAACATATGCAACATCTTGATCTAATTTTGCAACATCCATATGAAACACTTGCAACATACCTCTGAAACATCTAAAAATACTTGAAACATATACTTGCAACATGCGCTTTCAAACGTAATATCTACTTGCTCCTTGGATGAATGGAGGCTCGTTGATGCGGAGCTCGATGCCGCGAAGTCACGCGGGGGGATGCAGGTGGGCAGCTGGGCACAAACCCGACAAGCGGCTACATGGCCCCGATGAGTGGCTACGCCGGTCCCGGCGATAGGACAAGTGGGTGTAGTCCCCGCGGTGTGCTGGAGAAGGGGAGGCGGCGAGCGTGCGACAACCTCGAGAGCCTGTTGCTGATGATGCTTCCTCCATCGGTGGCGGGAAGGAGGAGGGATGGCGAGAGCGGGAGGCGACGGCGAGCCAAGTTGGAGGAGGGAGAGGAGCGAGGCCGGGGAGAGCACAAGCAGCAGCACCGAAATGGGGAGAATCGATATCTTGTTTTTTAGATGGAGAAGCCATGAGGAGAGCATTAGGGGAGCTGGTAAACTGAGCGGAAGGGGCATGGGCGGCAAGGACGGGAGCGGGGAATTCGGGTCCGTCCATCAGGACGCCGTGAGGAGAGCATGCATTATCGTGATTCCATCAGTATGGAAAACCCAAAAATACATCACAGATGCCACAGAGATCACTTGTATATATCCAATCAGCCTCAAATCAGATGCCAGATGTCGAGCCGCTTGATATGGTAAGATGAAATTTTGGCATAATTCTATTTAATACCAAGCTATATTAATATGGCAAATGAAATATTTCAGTTGATCATAGGTATTTTATATGCTGCTCTAATATTGTGAACCCAACCATCAATATTAAAGATATGAAGGCACGCCGAATCGGCGGCCTTCTAGGGTGTCCACGTAAGTTCTTTTTATTTGGTGCGTTAGATAGAAATTTCACTGGCTCAGATGAAGCACGTCACAATCGGTCTTCCTCCGTGCAGTTCGGCAGTAGATAGATGAAGCAACTGAACGCATTAAATGAAGTACGGCTTCCTGCTCATGGTACCCGGCACGCAAATGGACGGTGGCAGCGTAGCAGAGAACTGGTGGATTCTCGACATGCATGGTCGGTGCCTAACTAGTGGTCGGCACGCATGCAAGTATGCGTGCATGCATGCTGCTAGGCCTTGTTTGCTTTGCAGAGCTAGGCTCCAAAATGGCAGGCGGCAGCAGCTCCGCTCCTCCCCTCGTCTCTCTCCTCTCCGCGCTCTCGCTCTCTCCCTCGCTCCTCATCGCGATCGTCGAGGCTCCCCGCACCCTGTGCACGGCGCAGCGGCGTCCCCTGGCACGGCGCCATGGTGCGCCATCCAACGCCGGTGGCCGCGGCGGCGTCCGAGCCCCTGCTCTCCCCCGGCGCTGCCTCGTCCCACCGGTCCGCGTGTGCTCGACGAAACCCTAGCTGCCTCTTCCTCGCCGTCGGCGGCGGCGACGACGAAACTCGATGCCTGGATCTGGCGGTACCTCACCCTCTTCCTCTCCTACCCCGACGCAGGTCGCCCCCGAAGCGGCGGCAGGCGTCCTCTTCTTCTCCTCCCCCGACGCTGGTGGCTCCAGAGCGGCGACGAGGCGAGCCGGCCATGTCAGGCCCCTGCGCAGGGCGGCGCACCACCGCAGGTGAGTTTTTCCCCTCCACCTCCTTCGGCCCTCTCTCTCTGCTCTCGACCTCCTCTCTCTTTGCCTCTCTCGATGGCGAAGGACCCGATGCGCGAGCTCGTCACTGGCGCCGCAGGTACAGTGTTGAACCCTCCTTCCTTCCCGATCCGCGTAGTATCCGTTGTTCGTCTGGTCCCTGCTCGGATCTGGCCTGGTTCGCCCGAGCCCGATTCGATCCTATGGGGTTTAGAGTGTGTTAACTCGCTAGATCTCTGTTTTTGTCGCTTGATCTGATGTTGTTTAGGGTGTTAGGGTTGACGTAGATTTGACCAGTCGAAGAGCTCACTGTCACTGTCCTTGTTCAGCTGGTAAAGTTGAGCCGATCCGCGGTGCTAGCTGATCTGATCGGTGGTTGGGCTTGATGGGTAGATCCTCGTGGTAGCCACTTGATCCAGTTAACTCACTAGCTGCACTTAGTGAACTTGCCCAATATTATCTGATAAAATTGCTTGCTGTACTGGAAATCGAGAGGAAATAGTCTGTGGTTGAGTATATTTTAGTTCTCAGAGGTTAGCACTGAACCATACTGATTTGCAACTTTAGTGCTGACTTCATATTACGATTCCATTCTCTCGCTGTTACCACAGTAAAACGATTTGTACAAGGGGGCATTTTAAACTGATCTTTCTCTAATTTTCGGAAGGCAATGTGAGCTAATTTGTTTTTTCGTTCGATAGGACAAATTGGATATGCTCTTGTTCCCATGATTGCTAGGGGAGTTATGCTTGGTGCAGGCCAACCTATTATTCTGCACATGCTTGACATTCCGCCAGCAGCTGAAGCCCTTAATGGCGTTAAGATGGAGTTGGTTGATGCTGCATTTCCTCTTCTGAAGGGTAAGCTGATGTGCTAATTCAGAGAGTACTGCCTCTTCTGTCTTCTATATGTGAATTGTTCTTGCTGCCTTGCTGATGTATAAACGTTTGGTAAACTATAGGAGTTGTCGCAACAACTGATGTTGTGGAAGCCTGCACTGGTGTGAATGTGGCCGTCATGGTTGGTGGATTCCCCAGGAAGGAGGGAATGGAAAGGAAAGATGTTATGTCGAAAAATGTTTCAATCTACAAAGCCCAAGCATCTTCCCTTGAAGCCCATGCGGCCCCTAACTGCAAGGTATTGGCTACCATCCAATTTTTTGTAGCAGACTAAGTCATCATGCACTAAATTTGGTCATTTTGGTGCTGATAGTGCTGCCGATCACTCAATTCAGTCATGTAAGTGGTTATCCTGTCATCATGCACTTGATTTAGCTATTCATCTGGGTGGTCAATGGTGATGTACATAAATGGTGTATTATATATGGCCATTATAAAATGGACCTGCCCTGTTTTATGAGCTTTTTCTGTTTTGTATGCTCCACACTATGCCACTGCCAATCTGCCATTGTATGCCTTAACAAGTAGCCTCAACATATATTAAATCAAATCAAATGATCTGAATTCCAGTTATTATGTACCCTTAGTTTCCTGAGAAGCCATGTCTGGTTCATTATGTTTCTTTGCTGTTTTCATCTGTAGATTTTTCAATACCCGTTCTCTGCTCTGCAGGTTCTGGTGGTGGCCAACCCAGCAAACACCAATGCTCTTATCTTGAAAGAATTCGCTCCATCTATTCCTGAGAAGAACGTTACTTGCCTGACCCGTCTAGACCACAACAGGGCTCTTGGCCAGATTTCTGAGAGACTTAGTGTCCAAGTTAGTGATGTGAAGAATGTTATCATCTAGGGTAACCACTCATCCACTCAGTACCCTGATGTTAACCATGCCACAGTGAAGACTTCCGCTACGGAGAAGCCTGTTCGTGAGCTTGTTGCTGATGATGAGTGGTAAATCAGAAATGCCAAAAATACTTGGATATTACTGTTTATTATTTTCCTGCCAGGTCGGGAACTAACGGTTTCACCCTTTGTTCTAGCAGGCTTAATGGCGAATTCATCACAATTGTCCAACAGCATGGTGCTACAATCATCAAAGCGAGAAAGCTCTCCAGTGCTCTCTCAGCTGCTAGCTCTGCTTGTGACCACATTCGTGATTGGGTTCTTGGAACCCGTGAGGTCAGCTTTAGTTCTTTTTGTCTTTCGATTCTTTCAGTTTTAAATGTGAACTTGTATCAACACCTTCAATTCTTTTTATTGTAGAGAACATTTGTTTCCATGGGTGTGCACTCTGATGGCTCATACGGTGTTCCTTCTGGACTTATTTACTCATTCCCAGTAACATGCAGTGGTGGTGAATGGAAAATCGTTCAAGGTATGATTGTTGTAGTGTTGAAAGGAAGACTTGACATAGCTGTTTGGGGCCTTTGTTCATTGTAGTTTTTTTTCATAGATGGCTAGATGTTGCAGTTTCTTCCATAGCTCTTGGTGTCTAAAGGATTTCAATAAAAACTTGCCATCCTACTCAGTAGTAAGTGATTATGGCCCGTTTTCTTAATCAAATAGAGCTAATGGAAAGGTGCTAAAAGATCTTGAGCTGATCCAAACAATCCAGATTATAGTCCACAGTTTGACTGAGCTTGAATATCCAACCACTTAGGCCCCCAGCCAACGAGAAGCTGACTCCCACCAGTTATTGCAGCTAATAAGTTTATGCATACAGGGCCTATGCTGCACCACGCTAACATGTTTTATCATAATCTAATAAGCTATCATCTTCCCAACACCAAAGTTCAAACATAAGTGTTTTTATCATAGATTACAATGCACCTGGCTTCCAAGAAATTTAAGTTTAAACCTTGTAAGTTGCCTGATGTTGTATCATGTAGGCCTCCCGATTGATGAGTTCTCAAGGAAGAAGCTGGATGCCACTGCCCAAGAGCTGTCGGAGGAGAAGCCGCTTGCTTACTCATGCCTCGAGTAAATTCTACCATACCCCTGAGAGCAATTGCTACCCCTATGTTTTGAATAAAAGAAACTCAATCTTCATTCATAGATTCTCACTCAGGGCTGCTGCACGTCGCAGTGCAGGCAGTGTTGCTGGCTTCGCCCAGCGTGTATGAAGCTTGTAGCTCCTTTTTTGCCTGATGACTTGCAGGACATTTATTGAAAACTTGCTATTGAACTGCTTGACGATGGGGAAGTGGTAGCATAGTTTTGTTGCTTTCCTGGTGCCTAACTATCCTTAGGTTTACTGTTAGACCCTTTCTGGATTCCATTGATTTTTTCCTCTCTGATTTTACGGTTTCTGTTTTTAGTTTCCTGTTGCAAATTCATTGTGTTCCAAACGGATGCTTTATTGCTGGGCACGTACCTGCTCTGTTTTCTGTCCCGGCACATGACAACTGTCGCGGTCTTGTGGCAAACCGCACATGTTCTTGCGGAAATGTTCGCCTGGGCGCGCAGTCTTGTGGCACACGTTCTTGCGGGAATGTTACCGAACGCCCTGTTCGTTTGAACTTAGAACTTATCCGTCGTACTGTTTTAGTAAAATAATAGTGTTTTTCTCTCGTAATAAAAGAACACGCATCGGGTCCTTCACCATCGGAGCGAGTGATTGTAGTGGTAGAGCGGTCATTGGTCTTGGCGCAGTCCACCATTGAGTCTAGCGCGGAGACCAATAAAAGGAAAGCGACAAGATTTTTGCGCGCACGAGATGAGCAGTGTCCGAGGCCATTTCCTAAGGTATCTAGAAATTCACTTAGTAAATTTAAAAGCACTGGACATCTTTGCCTACGCATGGTGGGTCAAAAGCAGGTAGACGCATTTAATGTCTTCCCTCCATGCTACCATCACATAAAAACAAGTCGGGCAGGTGGACACATTTAATGCCTCTCCTCTTTACCATCAGATAAAAACAATCCACCGATCATGCAGGAACATTTGTACTTACATATGCATCCATGCATCTAATAGACGGACGGTGTGCCTGTATGGCCGGTGTCTAATTAGCATGGTGGTCGGCACGCATGCGAGTACGCGTACTGCATGCTGTGGGGCCTTGCTTGCTTTGCATGCATGGCCGGTGCCCCAGCTGTACCCGTTCTTGTCTCCTTGTGAGAAGGTAAAATTTAATGGCTTGTCCTTTCTCTATGAGAATACGTCAAAAGTGGGCCAACGGACAGCAGCAGTGCATGCATGCACGCCTTTAAACCAGCGGTGGCTTCAGGCCAACTAGCACCCATCCCCACAAAAATACTAACACTTCAATGTCCTTTACCCATACCAAGAACACAATTTGCTAAGTAAAGAACCAAAGTACTATTGACATGTTTAATAAGCAGAGATGTTTAGTAGCCAGGATGGATACGACTATGATAAGACATAAGATGCATGCGCCCATGAAAATTGGATGTATATAGAATTCAGCAATCTCTAGGTCTGTTAGCTATGGACACTGAACAATTGGAAGCCTCCACGGAAGCACTGACTAAAGCTAAAATGGAAAGGGAAAACAAAAGCAGTACACATGCTTGTAGGACAAAGACGAAAAGTAGTGATCTTCATCAGTTCTAAGTGAACCGCGCCAGGACCACAGACCGCTCCGCCTTTATAAGCAGAGCCTGGCTTAGCCATTGGTACCACCACTCGGCGCGCTTTAGCTCGCTTAGGTTTTCCCTTTGAGCAAGCTTTTTGCTCAGCCCTTCTTTGTAGCCACCGCCAGAAAATGGCAGGAGCCTGGGTTAGTAGTTACTGCCTGAACGTTGAGGGTTTTCCTAGAATCCTGCATGCCACCCTACAAAAGCTCAGAGTCAAAGATCGTCCCGAGTATGAGGGCCGTGAGTATGAGAAGCATGGCACCGATCGGTGTGAGGTTACCGTCTACATTGGAAGAGTGAAGAGTTCCCCGACATCACCGAAAGCCTGGAGTGTGACCGCAACCGGGTTTAGCTTCACCGACACCTACCAGGTTGTGGCCCGCAAAGCCTTGCGATACCTTTGCCAGCTCTATGAAGAGCCCATTGCCCGTACCCCCATGAGGTTCTTTCCACCCTTGGATAGGAATCGACGGGCATGGAGGGCTCGCATGGAGGCTTTGCAAGGATGGGATGCGCAAGAAGATAGTCCTACCTTGGTGCACTTGACCACGTACCTGCTTGCTCTGGATGAGCAGTATGACCGACAAGCCTTGGAGCTGAGGGCGTGCCTCCGGCGCGCGAAGAAGCCGAGATCTTCACTCGGATGCTCCAGGTGCAGCTTGCCGAAGCGCATACCAGTGCTGCAGCTGCTGAGAGCCGGGAGACCGCCATGTCAGAAGCTCTAAAGGAGGCCGAAGATCGGCATGTTCATCAGCTGGGTGAGGCCTATCTGTTCACTAGGGCCAAGCGGAGGACGCTGGTTGATGAAAGGCAGGATGCCCCGATCTTGGAGGGGATCCCTATCCACCCATCTGAAGGAAGGAGAACCGGTGATGCTAGAACCGCCAGCACCTCCACCTTCGGAAGTGTTAGAAGCAGAACCCTTGGTTCCTCTCACTCAGCCATTGCCACGAGAAGATGCAGATCCATAGCCAGGGCCGTAGAAGAATCCACCGAGCACAGGAATAAAGATGCGTGGTTCCAAGGTAGATTAGTTGCCTTGAGATGCTGTACCCGTAGTAGTAGTGCTTTTCGTCGCTGTCCTCCTGTATTGTACTCTTGCCAGTTGTTGTCGTCCGTAGTTGTTGGATACGTGTTGTAGTTTTGCCTAAGGGGAGTGGATCCTAATTCACTTTTTTGTGAACCCTCGCGTTAGGAGAAGTACTTTGTTGTAGTTTTTGCTATTTCCACCTATAATGTAATCCTACCCAATGTTGTGCTTTAAATCTAGGTGTGTTAGTTGCTTGAGCCCAACTCTATCAAATACTTATTTCCACTAACATGTCATTGATTTGCTGGCCTAGAATAGGCACCATGTAATGACAACTAACCTCTATGTTCGTTTACAATATTGAGACCAACCTTCGTACCAACACGATGAGAAAACATATTAGACATATGAGCCATATTTCTCAAAAATTTTCCTATACCAAGCACATCACCCGCAGCGAAGCGCGGGCAGCAGTGGCCAGTGAATATGATTCCCGACGCCCGCACCCCAACTCGTCGCCTTCCCCGTCCTTCCCGCCGTCGTGGAGAGGTCAGGCAGCTGGTTCCCGCTACTTCCGGACGGTTCAGTCTCCCAGCTTCACCTTGAGTTCACCTCGTTTTGTGACGCCGGGCGGCTAGCTGAGCCCTGCTGATTGCTCGTCCAGCACGCGGCGGTGGTTGCGCTGATTCGTTATCTTGTGAGCTGTTCTAGGAATCAGAGGGAGCAGGGTCAGCTGCCGCGATGTTCCCGTGGATCTCCCGGCTCGGGGCACGGCTCCTGCGCAAGTCTAGTGCCCACACGAGAGCTGGTTGGCTGTTAGACCCTGCTAAATGGGTCTAAGTTAGGTCGGTCTGATAGGCTAGATCGAATGACTGAGTATTGTAGCTCTAGGTGCCGGTTACTGTAGCAGCGAAACAATGTAGCTACGGGACTTTAGTCCCCCATTGGAACCCGAGGAGGCGCTGAACCAACTTAAAAGCCTGAGTTTGGGAGAGAATAAACTTCGGTTCGAACATTTTGCGTGAAGCGATGATAAAAACGCAAAAGAGTTAATTAGCAGGTGTGGTCCATTCAACGTGTAGAGTGGATCTTAGCCATCTTCCCGGGCTAGGGCGTTACATTGGCATCTCTACTTTTCCTCTTGTTGCTTAAAAAAATCTCTACTTTCCTCTTAGGGCCACGGCTGATGTTGATGTTGATATTGATTTGTTGTGAGAGAAAAACATTGTTATTTCGTTGAAACGGTTCGACCAAGCAAACAAGGCTTAGGTTTTTTGGCTTAGAATTTGGCGTTCCAAAGTTTGAAAATAAGGTTGTTTTAAATTAAATTCAGGGGTTGTCCTCTTATGAAAAGCTTGCGCCCCGGCGCATGTTCTCAAAAAAAATCATGAGATAAGAGAGAAATTAATTCCATAGATTCTCATGCTATGTTTCTATGCTCTTTGGCTCGCTACCCTACAAAACTGCAGTAGAAAAGTATCTCACCCCCACCCGTTTAACTAACAACAGTATACAAACATATTCTACATTTGGCCATATTAACTTAATTGAATTGTGTCTAAATTGTGATTGTTAGAATAGATTTCAATTCCAATCCAAAGGGGGCCTTAGTTCATTTCCCTCTATTATAGGTGGACTACTCGTTATTGGCTTTTTGCTCATTAGTTGTGATGAAATTTTGCTAATTAACTTCGACCAGCCCTATGATTCTGCGGAATGTTAATCTTGCAGTTGATACTAATGTTTCTTGCATTTTGGCTTTGAGATTCTCCTGAGTTTATGTATTGCTAATGTTGTACACTGAATGCTTGGTGCCTCCTTACCTATTGTTGATTGTTGCTACTTTGTCGGGCAGGAAACTTGCGAAGCCGTCGAGGCATTTTGTATGGTTATGTTAACCGGCATTCGACCCCAGTGGTAACTCCTACTGTATTATCGTTGGTAAGAATTAAAGATTGGTAGTGAAGAATTTATTTAGATGAACATGTGCTACCCTTCTTTCCTGCTAATATTAAAGATATCACTAGTTATTGATTCGCTTAATCAATCGACATTGATTTGGACTATATATATTATTTTCATAATTTGTTTTTTATTCGATAAATCTATCTATACATTCCCCATTCCGTAATGGTTGTTGCAAAAGAAAATTGCATTCTTTTTCCTCAGTAAGTTAGCTTTTTTTTAGAGACTGCAAACAAAGCCTTTGTACTGCAGGAGTGATGATTTCTCTCTCAAGTTTTTTTGTATTAATTTTTTGTTTATATTTTTTTAGCGAAATGTACTTTTGTCAACTGCAACAAGTGGTGAGCAGGATGAAAGCAGTCAGGCAAAATATAAGTAACTGCATTTGTCTCTTGTTTCATCCTCTTATATATCACGAAATTTGAACTCCCTAGTTGTCTTTGTATCTTGGAACCAAGTAATAGCTTAATCGAGATGCATCTAACATGGAATTCTTTTGTTATTCTTTGTCTCTCCATTCAAGGAGCTGCTCCTTACACGTCTAGAGGAATAGATGCTAGTAAACAATAGCCTGACCAATTTACTGAATGTTGTGTTTACCTGTCAACAATTATTTTGGGTAGGGGGCTAGAGGCAGTCCTCTGATGATTGATGAGCTCATTTTTCTTTGTACTGCACACAGAATCTCTGTAACATTTGTTTATGTGGATGGCTCAGAAAAGACGATCTGTGTTCCAGTTGGAATGTCCATGTTAGAAGCTGCTCATGAAAACGACATAGAGCTTGAAGGTGCATATTTTCATGGAAATGTGCAATTCCCTTCCAGTGTGGTTATTGCGTCTATGGTTCTGTAGTCAGTTCCTGCTTGGTGATAAGAATATGGATCCTTTTTATATAAAAAAACAAACTAGTCATGTTCAATCACCTGGCTCCATGGTTTTACAATTTTTTATCAAAATACATTAGGTATCTTAATCGGGCCTTTTTATGTTCTCATGTTCAATCGACTAGCTCTATGGTTTTATCATTCTTCATCAATAGATTAGGTATCTTAATCAGTCCTCTTAATGTTCTATGAACTGATTTTCAGCTGTAGTTAATGGTAACCTTCCCTGCTATTCTGGCTTCTGCAGGAGCATGTGAGGGTTCACTTGCGTGTTCTACTTGTCATGTAAAAGTAATGGTATGCAGTATGCTCGCAATATACTTTTTCAAATTTGTAATAATATACTTTTAGTAATGCTTTTTTTATTTTATACATTTTTTTTCCTTTTAGCTAGTGGCTCATGTTGGGTTTCATCTCTAGCCATCTAACCTGCCCTAATTGTTTTGGGGCTTTATTGTTGTTGTCGTCATCGATATTTAAGTTCCACTGCTAACTAGAATTCTTAAATTTATCCAGGATGTAAACTATTATTATAACAAGTTAGAAGATCCAACATATGAAGAAAATGATATTCTTGACCTTGCATGTGGACTCACCGAAACGTAAGTCAAAATCCTTCTAACAGAGTAACTTAGTACTCTTATTATATTGTCTCCTGAATTTTGCTATCTATGTGTAACGGAGACAAACATTTCATTATTTGAGTTTCTGGGAGTAATCGTCAGAATCTGTTCTAAATTTGATGACTATGGGTGTTGACCTTTTTTGTAACAGAAATGGTGGCCTGTTCGCTGGTTGGTTTCAGCCAGCCCAAACCAGGCAGCCAACAGTATTTTTCTCTCACAACAAACCAGCACCAGCCAGCCCAAACCAGTCCAGAAATCAACCAGCAAACAGGCCAAAAATCCAGTTTTTTTAATACTAGTCTTGAAAGTTTCCAAAACCAGTTTGTAGTCTGCATGAACATGGCTGTTATAGTGGCACCTAGGCAATCGGCATAATAAGTATGTTCATGAAAAATCGAAACTATGACAACTCCAACTAGTTCTATAAGAAATAACTAACAGCCTGTTCGTTTCGGCTTATTCGCTCGTATCTGGCTTATAATCTACGGCTTGAACAGTGTTTTTCTCTCACACCAAACCAGCCAGCGGTACTTTCAGCCATGGCTTATAAGTCAATTCAGCCGAAACGAACAGGCTGTAATTTGGTCGTTGTGTACAGATGGCTTAGAATGCTTTTGTAAATTCATACATATACAACAAAATAATGCATTAGATGAATCACAACCATTAAGAAATTCATGTGGACCCCACCCAAAGTATTATTAGAGGTGGGTTGCCATAGTTTCATCGCTCTAATCTGACTTGCTGGAACTGTATTCAGATCTGCATGCCAAGTGATCGCGAAGCCTGAACTTGATGGTATGCGGCTGGCAATACCTAGAGCCTCAAGAAACTTCATGGTAGATGGATTCTTACAAGAGTCATCTTGTGAGAGTGAGAGTTTGGTACTATGGTTTGTAAGACTAAGAGTCTAAGACATTGAAATATCAAACTTTGAATGAGCTAGCTGTACTTTTTTTTTTCCTTTTTAGGGCTTCTCATGAGGTGTGAATTTTACCTAGAAAGGTTTTTAATGAAACAACATTGCACAAACAGCTCAATAATATTGGCTTTTCTTATATCTTGTCTTCATTTTGTTAATCCATTGGTGTTTTCATATCTTGGCTTCATTTTTATTGATCTGGAAGACTGGAACTTTGAAATATATTTTCGAATTCGAGTGTTGTATGGAATAATGTTATTCTGTCTTACTGTTGTATGATCAGTTATTCACTTATTCTATTGTAAACTTGTGTTGTATTGTATCCACATTGAAATGAGAAAATTGAATGAGGGGTTAGCTAACAGCGGGCTCCGGGCTGCTCCGACCTGCTAATTGGGCATGCTTTTCAGGCCAGTACAACCCGGAAAACGGCACGGCATGCCGTGCCTAGGCATGGTGCTTGGCTCGGCATAGCCCAGTGACATGCTGTGCCTGGCCTGGTGACAGTGGGTCATGACTTGGTCGAGCCCATGCTGTGCCGCGTCGGACGGTCCAAATGGCTATCTATTTGGATCTTGTCCGTCTCACTGTGGCTGTGCTCATCATGGGAACGAACTCATGCTGCTGCACCCCGTCACCATACCAGGCCTTGCTTGATCCAAGCCAAGCAGAAAACATGGGCAATATGTGCGGAATATTAATGTGATCGATCGAGACGAGAGTACATAGCATGCATGTAGTATATGTGATTTAGATGCGGAATCATCATATTTACATGTTGGTATGCAGTGAACAACATCAAAATCTTATCTGCCGTGTTGCCTTGGACACTTGTCGGCTCTGTCTGGATGGGTTTTGTAAGTGGGACGGGGAGAGGAAGGGGATGATGTGAGGTATTTAATGGCGGATAGGAGTGGGAGGGGGCGTTGATTGAATATGCACCGTTGGATGATGAGATGGCAAGGGGATCAAAACGGGAAGATGCTGGGTACCGGAGGTAAATGGATGCTGCGATGCGATGGATGCTGGATTTGCATTTTGTATCTCAATGTCTTTATTATTTTCTTCTTTCCGTACCGTGCTATACTAGTTTTAAGGCTTAACATGAGAAATTCTGCTACATGCACATAGAAGACATGTGGAATAGTTAAGATAACCCGGCTCCTAGATCTGCGTAGGACCAGCCCCATGTCTCTCAAAAACAAAAACAAAATCCCCACCCTGCTCATCCGCTTATCTGTCCCTGAATTTTTTATTTTTCAGTCCTTTTTTTTGAAAAATATTCACAAATAGATCCCTGGTGGTTTGATTTTCGTTTATGGACCCTGACCTCGGTGCCATAGCTTTTGGAGCCGAGGAAACACGTCTCGACGCCATGGCCAATGGTGCTGAGGTCTTGGCAAGGCGTCAGACGTGGCGGTAACCTGGCGCCGACGTGGACAAGGCATCGGCGCCATAGATCTTGGCGCCGAGCTGTTAACCTATAGATCTTGGCGTTTGAAATGAAACAAGTATAATTGTTCCGAGGAACATGCAACAATGACATTGCGGTTCAACTGGTTAGAACGTGTGCGACTTAGCTCAAAGGCTTAGGTTCGAATTCCAACGCTAAATCTTTTTTGCTACATTTTTATAAGCAATAGAACAAGAAAAATTATTTCGAGGAACATGCAATGATCCCATTGTGGACCAGTTGGTTTGGACGCACGGGTCTCAGCCTGTAGACCTGGGCTCGAACTCATGCAACAAATATTTTTTGTTAAATTTTTATTTTTATAAGCAATTACAACAAGAAATATTATTCATTTATTATTAGCGTCATGGGTTTCACCGCACACTATATATTATTGTTCTATTGTTCCACCGTACACTGTATATTTAATTTATTTTTTATTTGATTTTGAAATATTACGTACCTTGATCAAGTTGAGTTGTGCCAGTGCAGAAAGTGACCAACACGTAAATATTTGTAGTTTTACCGTACGTTGTGATCGGAGGTGGCCTAGCACTCAATGACACAGGGTTTATACTGGTTTAGGCAACGTGTCCTACATTGAGTTTGAGTCGGTCGGTGACTTTATTCTTGAGTCCAGGTGCTCGAAGTTTACAGTGGGGTTACAAACGAGAAGGAGAAAGATGGTGTGTACTAGAGGTCCGGTCAGACTCTGGTCAGAGAGGCCGAGAGTGATGGGAGCTCTGCTATGTGCTATGTGAACTTGATCGATCTGATTGAATCTGCCTGTTGGGAGAAAGCGCATCCCCTTTTATAGATGAAGGGGATGGCCTTATAAGTGAGAGGAAGAGAGTATGTATGCTACTAAGTCTTGTTGCCCACGCCGGTGGGTACAGGATGATGGTAGGCGCCCACAATATTGTTGAATGTCAGATGTACGTGGGAGGTTGTGTTGTCTTCTTTAGATATGGCAGACGTCGCGCCTGCCACACTGTTGATATCTTGAGGCATGCGAGGGGTTTTACCATGTTCTCTTGGTACGGTGAATGCCGACGTCTACAACACTGTCGATGCCCAGAGGTATGTGGGGGAGCCTTACCGTTTTTATCTAGTATGAGAGTTAATGGTGCCCACAACACTGTAGGGGAAAATATCGACGCCTACAACACTGCTTGAGTTCTGTCGTGCCAGGAGGGTCGCCGGGTACTGCCTGGTAGGTGCACATGGTATGGTCCCTGGTATTGCGGTTTGACTTGTGCGCCCTTCCTTACTTTCTTCGTCCGTTCCCTGGTCCTTACCGAGCGAGCGTCCCCGGTCGATTAGTCCTAGTCGGCTTTGAATGCGCCAGCTGTAGAAGAGCAGTGAGTAGGGGTTTGGTGCATCCCCAGTCAGAGACATGGGTCAGAGTCGAAAGTAGTGCTTTGGCTAGGCCTTCTGGTCGGAGAGGTCGTCTGAAGGCGGGCTGGAGACCGAAGTAAGCGCTCCGGTCGGAGAGGCGGGACGGAGTCGGAAGCGGGCGCCGTTCCCCCTCGGCCAGGCCTTCTGGTCGGAGATTGGATCGTCCTTCTGGCCTGTCGTCTAGGTATTTGGGCTAGCCCATGAGTTGCGCGTTGCTCGCAACGTTGTCCGTTGGGACGAGTCTTTGTTGGAAAGCCGGTCCATGAGGGACCCTGGGTTTATGAACCCGATAGGAGCCCCCGAGCCCCTAGGCGATTCGGGTAGAATCGTCTAGGGGATTTTTGTCTTGACGGTGGGTGTGCGCGAGCGCACCCGCGGGTGTAGCCCCCGAGCTCCCGAGCGATTCGGGCAGAATCGTCTGGGGATTTTTGTCTTGACGGCGGGTGTAGCCCCCGAGCCCCCGGGCGATTCAGGTAGAATTGTCTGGGGGTTTTTCAAAAGTAAGTGCTCAAAGTAAAGAGAGGAGAAGGAACGCGGTGATGTTTTGCCAAGATATCGGAGAGTCGCCACTCCCCACTAGTCCTCGTTGGAGCACCCGCACAAGGGTGTAGCTCCCCCTTGATCCACACAAGGATCAAGTGCTCTCTATGGGTTGATTCTTCGACACTCCGTCGCGGTGAATCACCCACAACCGCTCACAACTTGAGTTTGGTCATCCATAAGCTCCGCTGGCTGATCACTAAGCTCCCAATCACCACCAAGTTGTCTAGGTGATGGCGATCACCAAGAGTAACAAACATGAACTCTCACTTGACCAAAACAAACCTAATGAGAAGGGTGGATGCACACTTTGCTACTCTTGCTTTCACTAATGAGGTCTCTCTCTTGGATTCTCAAATCTCAATCTCCTCACTAGGACCTTGCTCTTCTTGGCACTCTCAAGGATGTTTCTCAAATATTGGAATGAGCAAAAGTGATCCCTCATATGAATAGAGGAAGTATTTATACACCCTTGTTCAAAATGAACCGTTATGTGCCACTGCAGGGTGACTGGACGCTCCGGTCAAGGTGATTGGATGCTCCGGTCAGTTCACCCAACACTAAGCCGTTTAAGTTGTGACCAGACACTGACTAGCGTCCGGTTAGCACTGACCGGATGCGTCTGATCACGAAAACTGATCTCTAGAACCTTACTCGAGTTGACCGAACGCTGGCGCCCAACGTCCAGTCACTCACCTCTTAGCGTCCGGTCGCACCAGACGACTTCTCCTTGATCAAATGAACTGACTGGACTCTGTGCCAGCGTCCGGTCACACTAGAACCAGCGTCCGGTCAACATTTGACCCTTCATTCACTTCCAACTCACAATCATATGTGAATAAAGTTTGTTTCAATTGATCTAAGAGCTATTTAGGAGATACCTAGTGCTAGATTTGACAAGTGTGCACCACACCTAACCCACTAGACTCACCTAGGTCAAGCTACCCGTCCATACCCCCCTTAATAGTACAGCCAAAGGAAAAACAAAGTCCTAAACTACTCTAAGTGTCTCTTCAACACTAAACAACACTTAGAACTAGTCCATCCTTAACCTTGCCGTCCATCCTTTGAAAACCGAAACAATTTCCATCGTAGGGGCATGACAACCATGATTGCCCAATCGATTGTCATTACCATGACCTAACTTAATTGCATCTACAAAACACACGTTAGTCACAGTAATCTCGTATTGTCATTAATCACCAAAACCCAACTAGGGGCCTAGATGCTTTCAATCTCCCCCTTTTTAGTGATTGATAACAATACCACCTCGAGTATGTAAAAGAGATGAGGTTTTCAACATGCTTGGTTCATATAAGCTTTTGATAATAAGAACAAAAGAGTTAGGCAAGCTTATATGACCCAAGCCATCATGATGTACTCAATAGATATAAAATAAGCACGAGTACAATAAATAAAGCTCATTTGCATTGGAGTTAAAACGCGGAAGCAAAGCAAAAGAGCATAATCCAAGTGATATGACATATATAAAGATCAAAATAGAGAGCACACATGTCACATATCACATAAATATCACTATCATGTTAATATCATGATCACACTTATGTAGTTCAATGGCAAGGCGACCAAGAAGACTACATCCAAGAAGCGGAAGTATGCAGATGCTGATACAGCAAGAGCAGCCATAGTTGCAGCCGCCGTAGAGCGTGCAGAGAGAGGAGGTGCTAGGAGTGGAGTCCAAATTGCAGATCAGCTTTCACCAGCACAGACAGAGCAAGCTCAGGTGGGAGAGCCAGCAGAGGAGACTGAGCAGGCACCACAGCTTCGCCGCTCTAGTCATACCCGTACCCAGGTGACACCGAGGCCAGAGACGCAGCGGAGGGGTTCTCATCCGCCACCTAGACCACAGGATCTGCCTCTAGTGACTCATCTGGATTTGAGGGCCGCCATGGCCAAGTAGGTTCAACAGCTCAGGTTCGTTCAGTTTGAGGACTGGTTTTCGCCTAGGAGGGATGAGCGTGCTTTAGAGGACTTCTACACACCACCGCAAGAGGATTTTTATAATGCATATCTTAACAGTGGAGTAGCTTTCAGATCTCACAGAGTTTGCTCCATCGAGGCCATTGTTGCAGCAGTAGGAGAGCAGATCCGCCCTCACCTATCTTACTTGCCAGGGTTGATAGACCTACTTGGGTGGACAGGCGGATATGTACCATCATGGGTCTGTGAGTTCTATGCTACACTTTGGATTGACCCACAGCATAGGTTTATTCACTTTGCTTTTAGAGGCCGAGACTACAGGCTGATGAGCTTCAGAGTCAGAGAGATACCCAGGCTTTAGGAGTAGCCCATCCGGCTACATGAGGTGTGCTATGGTCAGACAGAGCCTCCCAGATGCCCTCACGGTGGTCTTGTGCCTCCTATAGATCTGGTCCGCCAGTGCTTCACAGAGGCTTTTGGCGAGGGGTCGAGTAGGACACCCAGAGACCTCACTCCTACAGCTAGACTGCTCGATGCTATCATGAGGAGGACCCTACTCTCGAGGATGGGATATCGTGAGGGCTTGACTCGCATTTAGTTATGGCTACTAAACTCTCTGATACAGCAGACTATGTTTGATATTTGGGATCTCATTCTATTAGAGATGGAGGATACTCTTGCTGAGGGGTTCAGGGGTCATCGATAGTTGCCCTATGCTCACTGGATTACTTTTCTAATTCACAGGGCAGTCATAGTGAGGCCTCTAGAGATGCTGGCAGAGTACAATGGTGCTACTATAGAGTTCCTTGCATATAACTTGACTCAGATGCTTCGCCACAGTACAGTGAGGACACCTAGCTAGCCGAGCCATCACCTAGAGGTGCCAGAGTCTACAGCCCAGCAGGATGAGACTATCAGGGGTATTGTAGCTACAGAGACGGAGGAGCTTGATGCTCAGCAGGAGGGTATGGTCGAGAGTGACCCTAGTGATAGCATAGATGATGATTATCCGGATATCCCTCGTATGCCTCCTCGATGACATGATGGTGAGGCCAGTGGCTCTAGTTTAGCTCCACCTACACCGCAGACTGACCCCGCTTTACTTGCTATACTTGAGCGGATGAGGCAGGATCAGGCTCGCCAGGCCCAGAAGACAGCTGCTGCACTAGCACAGGTACATGCCAGACAGGACGAGTTCCAGCATCAGCAGCAGGCTATCCAGTAGCAGCAGCAGCTTCTCATGCAGCAGCAGTTACTCGGGTTCATGTAGCATGTTGTTACTGCCATTAGGGCGCCACCACCACAGCCTTCACTCTAGATTGGCCAACCTGCCACCACTTCTATGACTCTAGCTTTATAGCCCAGTGGACTTTAGAGTCAGGGACAGCCAGTAGCATAGTTTCCTTCACCTATAGAGTAGGTGTCCTAGTGGTTTGCCTCGCCAGTGCTAGCCCCATAGTTCACACCTCTATAGACAGGCTTCACACTGGCTCAGACTTCCTCGCTGCTTGTGCCAGATACCCTAGTCTCTAGGAGCCTTGGTGCTACCTTCAGTGAGTTAACAGGGTAGCCTACTCCGCCATATCTACATGTCCCTGGTCCTTCCACAGTTGCTCCTATCACTGGGACTATAGAGACGCTCCCTTCCTCAGTTGCAACATCAGAGTCGCCTGCTACAGTCATACCTACAGAGTCACAGGCCGCACCAGTCCCTGATCCGACCCAGACCGCTTCAACGTCACTTCCAGCCACAGAGGGTCAGACTGCTCAGAGCTTAAGATTAAATGATGATGGCACACAGTTCTAGATCGCTCACCACGCCTCATTGCCTGACTCGTCCGCTGTAGCCCCACCGATCGACCCTTAGGTTTTGGTGTTTGACACCAAAGGGGGAGAGGGATCGAGTATGGTAGACTTAGGGGGAGCGTCATATCTAGGGGAAGCTTTATCTATTATCTTATCTATTACATTTGGAGTTTTATGTGTGATACATTGTTATGCATTAATGTTTACTTTCATAGCCTCCCTCAATGGTTCATCACCTACATCATCAAGATTCTCATGTGCTCCTTGAAAGCCGTTAGATTCATCAAATTCCACATCATATGTTTCTTCAACCAAGCTAGTGGCATGATTAAATACTCTATATGCTTTGGACTTTGATGAGTAACCAACAAGAAAATCAATATCATAATATCTTTGAAACTTCCCTAGGTGTTGCCGCTTTTTCTAGATGTAGCATTTGCAACCAAATACCCTAAAGAAGGAGACATCCGGCTTCTTTCCATTGAGCAACTCATAAGGTGTCTTACCAAGCATGTTTCTCTAAATAATTTTTCTTGTTCTATTACTTATAAAAATGTAGCAAATAAAGATTCAGCACTGGGGTTTGAACCTAGGCCTTTGAGCTAAGTCGCGCGCATCCTAACCAGCTAAACCGCAATGGTGTCGTTGCATGTTCCTCAGAACAATTATACTTGTTTCATTTCAAACGCCAAGATCTACGGCGCCAAGGCCTTGTCCACGTCGGCGCCAGGTCACCGCCACGTCCAACGCCTCGCTAAGACCTTGACGCCATTGGCCAAGGCGTCGAGATGTGTTTCCTCGGCGCCAAAAGCCATAGCGCCAAGGTCAGGGTCCATAAACGAAAATCAAACCACCAGGGGTCTATTTGTGAATATTTTTCAAAAAAAGGTCTGAAAAATAAAAAATTTGGTATCCGCCCACTACGGCGTGGCTGCTCATCCACCCGCCCCTTTCACCCACCATGCGCCCATCTCCTGCCGCACCGTGCCCTTCCCCCCACCATGCCGCATCCCATCGCCGGCCGCGCCGCGCCCAACCCCAGCGAGCGGATGATGCTGTTTGACTATGGCCAAGCGAGCAGCTGCTTTGTAACAGTGGGGCCACGCCGACGGGCGTGAGCCTAGGCCGCGAGAAAGTGCTGAGAATCGTAGGAGGAGCAATGGGCCATGCCAACGGGGAGAGAGCGTGGAGCGACGTCCCCCTGACTCGGGCTTGCCGACTACCGTAGTTCCCCACCAGATAGGCCATGGATACCGACAACGCCGTGTTTGAAATGTTTCAAACTTTTTAGATTTATGTTTCAAGTGTTTTATCTGGATGTTGCAAAAGTATATCTGAGATGTTGCATATGTTGCAATGACAATATATGCATGTTGCAAGCGTATATTTTCAAGTGTTTTAGGTGTTTCAGACATGTATTTCAAGTGTTTTATCTAGATGTTGCATATGTTGATATGGCTATACACGTATGTTTCAAGTGTATGTTTTCAAATGTTTCATATGTTTTAGACTTATGTTGCAATTGTTTCATATGGTTGTTGCAAAAATGGATCTTAATGTTGCATATGTTGCTATAGTTATACACGCATGTTTCAAGTGTTTCATATGTTTCAGACGTACGTTGCAAATGTTTCATCTGTATGTTTCAAAAGTAGAACAAGTATTGCACATGTTGCAATGAGCATTGGTGGTTGGCGGACAGCGGCCCGTCGTAGCCACCTGGTGCTGCTGCTGGAGCACCTGAGGCCGGTAGACGCTTCCGCAGCGCGCATCCGTAGGCGGGGCTACTGACTTGGGACCCACAGGTTTTCCCCGTGCGGGCGCGGGATGGGTGCGGGAGCATGGTTTTGGACGCTGGCGTGCGATGTAGGCGGGCGTGGGGCGCGGGATGTGATGCGGGGGCATCCCATGGGAGCTGCATCCATACACGTCCTGTGCCCGGACGTCGGGCGCTAGCCCTTCTATGCACACTGAGCAGTCCTTCCCCGGCGAGATTCCGACGTGCAAGACAGTTTCTGGCGTAGCAAAAGTTGGGGAAATTACTCATGTGACCCTGCCACCTCGTTTGACCCTAATATTTATGAGGTTTGCCGCTTCTTCTCGTTGGTTTGTGGTCTATTCGTCATTCATTTTGGTGGGTTGCGTGTTGTTTTGAAGGTGTGAGCTGGTTGAGGTGTGCTTGAGGATGGGTAATCGGAGATTGACTTTGGCTGTTCCGCCATTCAGAGTGGTGAAATCTTTTGGAGGGACTAGGGAGTGGAGGTTGCAACTAGTGCAGCATCCAAAGATGATAGTTGTCCAAGAGGCATTGCATAATGTGTCTCTGTGTGTGTTTGGACTGAACTATTGTTATAATCTTCACCATGTGATGGAATGCAACTAGTCATCTAACATTTTGCATGCACCTACTTCAAAACTCAGTTAGTTAATCCAATGCCAATACCGCAACACATTTCTAGCCACCACTATTTACATCAGGAGACGACTTACAACAAGTCCGACAATGAAAGCATAGTATCATAATAATATATCAAAGTTATCACATCATTATGGTCAAGCCCCTGATGGCGGGTAGGGAGTAGCTCTTTTTTTTAATAAGGCAATTTTACTATAATCCAAAACCTATAGCCGATCCATCCATCCAATCCGGGGTCCAGTTCTACCCCCACAAAGGTATCAGACTAATGAATCAAGGCAACGGATCATCTGCGTGGAAGGTCATCCCTACTCCTATCTTTTTATCCGATTGGAAGCTTGTAGCAGTGGAAGAACAACAATTCTTGATACTTTGTCTTTATTCACTCAATCCAACCGCTTCGTCTAACATAAACCCTTGTCTAGGGCAATTGATAGATAGAAGCCACATATATCATCTATACAATCCTTCTCTCTCTTATTGAGTCAATCTAGCATAACACCTGACCTCAAACTCCATTGGCTCCTTACCTCGAGCCGGGATAAGAAGATAGATTGTACATTTGATTGTTTAAACCTGAGTTTAAACTCATTTTAAGCATGTTTCAGTGAAGGAGAAGTAGTGATGAAGGTTTCGTAAAAGGAAACAGGAAAACAAAGCGGGTTACCCGACTTGGGAAACGGAAGAGATCAAAAGCGAGAAGTGACTAGTTGGAAGTTCCTGAAAGCACGGAAAACAATAGTTGACTTTTATTGAGAAGTAGGGACCCCAAGAATTAGGAATCAATGAAGCTCAAGTTGCATCACTCACACCTCATAAAGTCAAAAGCACCACACCATCCTCAGCTTGTTTTTGTACTAGGCAAAAGGGAAATCTTAATAAGGAAATTCCCTGAGGCAGCAGTTTCATTCGCACCTCCCTTCTGTTGTTATTGATCATTAAAAAAAAGAGCTATTCAATGAGTACATGTCAACATGGCATGATTTTTCAAAGCAATTTCAGTAACTTGGCACATGGCTTTCTCATCCTTCCCATAAACATGTCAAGGTTTCCACCACCAGTTCTGCCCCATTGTATTAGCACGACATTCAGAAGAAATGGTGATCATCAGAACATTCAAAAGATTTGAATCAACGGAGTTCACTATAAGCCTGGTAGTATATTCTAGGGCCCTAAAGGTTGTGCAGGCTTCCTAGTTGATTTGCTGTTAGATAAGCAGGCCCAAGTTCAGCGAAATAAAAATTTTCATGACACAAGTAGAATGCATATAATAAAAGGAAAAGCATGGTAGCTAAGTTCTTGGAAGCTATAGGACTTCATATGACATTCAGCTCTAACATAATGAATCCAGCTACGTGAAGAGTTGAAAGTTTTGCCATCACAACTCGTAACTGAATCCAGCTCCTGAAACCATAAACTAGCATATGGCTTCGAGCCTACAAAAGTACAGTATGGAAAGAGCAAGCAAATAAAAGTCACAATAATCTAAGTCTGTTCTACAGACTGACAACAAAGGTAAAACGTGACAGCTACTGATCATCATCCATGCGAAGATCATGACCACTTATCATTGAAGGGCACAGGAACGATCCTCTCTTCATCATCGGTAGTATACATGCATCTTTTGCGACCTAAAATGCTAGCTCGTAAATTATCGGGACTTTTTGGCCTAGTCGCTTCCACCATCATTATCACCACCAGTGCTCCTGTGGCTCTCAGTGCCCGAGGGCTCCGAGGCGACCCCACCAGCATCCTGTTTGTTCACTGCTGGTGGTGGCTGAGCTTGTTGAACTTGAATGGACTGAGGCATGCCGTTGACCACTGCCAGGTCTAGCAACCATTTGGCCACTGAAATTTAGCAACTGAGCCTGCTGCTGCTGAAGTTGCTGCTCCTGCATCTGCTGGGGTGTTAGAGGTGTCCTCGGTGGGAAAATAGGCACCTGTGACATGTACTGCCCTACTCCAGGCAATGCACCAGGCGGCGCCATCTGTTTGCAGAAATAACATGAGGGCATAGAGTAGAAAGGATATGTGCACAGCTAGGTCTAGAAATGACAAACCTGAGGGCGGCTTACAGCAGTCTGTGGTTGGGCATCTGCGATTGCAGCGAGATACAAGAGGTTCTTCTGAAGTTGTGATTGATACCTGAAAGTTTCATGGAAGAAAAATATACTATTAACAAGAAAGAGCTTTGCGTCAGGAAAAACTTCTCAATTAATTTACATAGTCAGGCGACAGGGCGACGCCTTGCCTCTGGCGACCAGGTTACGCTGCAACACCTAGGTGACAACTTACCATGGCATTTTGTATCTTAGTTATAGCTTATAGCACACTGCGTGTATTGCTATTTTGCTGGCACGATTGCATATGCTGAATGGATGTTTATTAAAGCATGTATGCCAAGGAAAACCTGCTGATCAGGGCTAGCAGATTTTGCATTTATTCTATTGTAATGTCCTCGTGTGACTTCATTTTAGAAGGGTGATTTTATGAGCTGAATATTTTCATGTTAATTGCCAACAAGTAGACATCATTGATTGAAATCTCATAATCCCAAATAGGGTACATTAGCTGCAGATATAATGGTTCTTAACAGCAGCTTTGCGTATGCTCAGCAAATATGTGAGATGTTTTTAGTGCTTCAGGCCAAAGGCTTGGCCTGGCTTTTTTGTACAGACAGATCTGCTGGGCATACCGGCTTGACAGAAACATGGTCTTTTTTTTAGTCAGTTTTTTGTATCCTACATCATTGAGAAATGAGACGACTCTCAGTAAGGCGCCGTTCGGTTGTGGGGAAATAGTGCACTGGAATGATTCCGGCCAGGAATGATAGTTTAATTTATATAACCGTGAATGAGCAGGAACTATTCCTGGGCAGGAATCCGCTAAAATGAACGAGCCCTAAGTCTAAACCACAGCTCTAGTAACCACCAATCAAGAAAAAGGAAATATTGACAAGCACACCACATTGTTAAGTACAACATCAGCCCACGGCCATAGAGAACCTAAGTATAAAAGAGCACTGCTGGTAAGAAGCCAGTTGAACAATATTTTTACGGTCCCAGTGCATTCCTTGTCACTTTGCATAGTGAAATGCCATTAAGATGGCACTAGTACAACAATAACATTGTTGTGTGGTAACCCATCTAGATGTGATATGGACTGCATGCTGAGTGCCTAACTGTATCACATAGTAATACTCCATAACACATGTTCTGTCAATAACTCATACTATGAATGACTACAGAATACACCGAAGACTTTGCATTCTAATATTTAGATGAAGCATTCAATAGATTTCTCTCAGAAAAGTAATACCAAGAAAGGTTAAAGACATTCTTGTCAGGTTTGCATCATATGGAGTTTGTGAAAAAAAATATTAGTCAAATATGCAAAATATAATTCGTTAAGGCCATATCTAATAGTATTCAACATTAGCCTTCCTTTTGCCAGCATACAAGTTCCTTTCTTTATCTTACGTGTTTATTTGCATTTATGGTAGTTTCTTTCAAAACATATTTACGTGTTTATTTGCATATATGGTAGTTTCTTTCAACCACATTGGTGCACTGGACAAAACTAGACTCGGCTATAGGTAACAACCAATCTTTTAGACAAAGCATACCAAGATTAACACTAGTAACTGTTTGTTTTATCAATGAAAGAAGCTATGTTATAGGAGATACATGGTGGTGCTAAAATTTATTATATTGAGTTCACATTTCTTATTTATTTGCATAAGTTAGTGTTTTCAAATCGCTCGACTAATCATGTTTAACCAAAGGTAAATCAATAAGTTGGTCCCTGGAGAAGGATTAGGTGCATCGATTCGATTATATTGCCTAGTAAATCAATCAGTTAGCAAATAATTAACTATAGTCACGACTAGTCAGGCCTTTCTAGTTGATAGTTGGTAGAAATGGCAACTTGGGCTGAAGCCCAATAGCATTCAAGGTCCAGCCCATACCATCATCACCTATATATACTACTAACACTCAGGCTGACCTAGCCGACACCTGAACCCCAGCCACTGGCCACCAGGGCGCCAAGGCCGCAGGTCGCCGGGCGCCGGCCTCCTGCTCACCTCCTGCGCCGCAGCAACTAGGCCTGTGCCCACCACCACGCCCGCCTCGCAGCGCATCCTGATTTGGTTGGTACTGAGAAGGGCAAGAGTCTGACGGCCACTGGCACCGGAGAGAAGGGTAACAGACCAAGGGCCGCCGGCGCCGACGAGGACTGGGGACATCCCATCGACCGTGGCCTGCTTCTCTCCTTCGACAAGCTCCTGCAGATCCGGAACGAGATCGAGAAGGTGAGTTGCTTTGCTTTCCAGGTGATTCGGAATTTTCCTCCGGCTCATTTGTCTCGCTGGGATGATTCAATGTTTCGTTGGTTGCTTGCAGCCTGCTGAACCACGCACTGCCTGTTGATCCAGGACCAACCACGCACTGCCAGATTCATTGGAAATAAGATGTTTAATTTTGTGGACTTGGCACAGAAGGAGGTTTTTGTGCACTACCTGGCCGTTCCATCGCCCTGGCCAGAGGTACGGCAACGTGGTGCTGGCCCTTTAAATTGGGGTTCGATTTTCCTTGTTGTCTGATTGCTATTTTCTCTTTTTTTTTTTAGTGCTATGCGTGGTTGGCCTACCCCAACTTGCTTGGGACTGAAAGGCTATGTTGTTGTTGTAGTGCTATGCGTGGTTGGTCCAGGATCAATAGGCACTGCGTGGTGTCCAGTGGTTCGGCGCAGCCACAATGGTGCTAAATTGCTGCCTGTGGCTCCCTCGTTCCTGTGTATGCAGGTTATGGGCAAACTGAAGGACTTCTTTCCTATTTCTGAAGTGTGGTATATCTGGTATGCTGTACAAATCCTACCTCATTCTTTATCCCCATTCCCTCTGCCTTTTTTTTGCTTTACTTTACTTGATCAATGTAGACTCTTTGATGCTTTCTGTGATAGATTGGGGCTGCTTCTATGCCTGGGTTGTAGAGTCATAATATGTACATGTTTGTTTCAGTTTATAGATTATAAGCTGGATTACATAATTTGGGGTGGGAAACAAACACCCCCTTAGAACAGGTTGAGACCTTGATGTCATATAGTTGTAAAATTCTTTTCTTAATGAAATGACTTGTGTTGTTTGAGGGGAAAAAATGGTTGC
This sequence comes from Miscanthus floridulus, assembly GCF_019320115.1. Taxonomy (NCBI): domain Eukaryota; kingdom Viridiplantae; phylum Streptophyta; class Magnoliopsida; order Poales; family Poaceae; genus Miscanthus; species Miscanthus floridulus. Next base: position 52,379,985 of record NC_089593.1, read on the forward strand.
AAAATCATTTATATGTTGGGCTCATATGCAGTACGACATATATAGTATTTTTTTGAAACAACATAATGTATATAGTATTTTGGTTGATACCGTAGCATTAGCACAGGCAGTAAACTAGTCCTATCAATATCTCCCCTTTTCACCCTCATTCCCTCAACATAGGTAATGGGGGGAAGTTTGGGCAGCTTAGGTGGAGATGTTCAAGGGGAGTGGGAATGGTGAGGGGAGAGGAGGAGTCATGGTAGCATCCTTCCCTTGAGGCCATGGGCAACACAGAATAGAGACATCCATATCGCCATCGCGTGGCTATATCTACAACATTGTTTACACCAAGGTGTACACTATGTTTCTTTTCTATTTGGAATCATAGACAGTAAGTGACCCTGCTTTTCATCGATAAGGGTGGATATAGGAGTTGTCAAATGAGGCTAGCAAGCCAGAATTACCCATCCTAGCTAATCAAGGCAAGGAAAGGTTATGGTGTTTGGCTGGTTTGCTATGTCAACTCCCTTCCTCCTCCCCAGTATCTCGCTCTAGACCTAGTCAACTCCAGGCAGACACTATAGCCAGATGGGACGTCATTGACCAAAAGTGGTTGATAGCAGTGTTTTAAAGGCGGCTAGGCGTCCAAGCGAGTGCTGGGTACGCCTGGACGCCTAGGCGACAAGGCGCCACTGTTTTCCAAGGCGAGCTGGGTACGCCTGGACGCCTAGGCGACGCCTTTAAAACACTGGTTGATAGCCATAATTCAATATGCGCCACCTGTCTTAGGCGATTGGGGTGAAGAGAGGGCAACTTTATTCCAAATATGAGGGGTCTGACTCATGCCTCAAGTAGCTTGATCTGGAAAGGAGTCAATCTGATATTCATTCAGCAGATCATCAATTAGGCAGAGGAGCTTTTCACAGATGGAACAATGTGAGAAAGCAAAACTTGTCTGTGCAGCAAAATAGATTTGTTGTATGCCCACATTCGCAAGAAAATTTGAGTCGAACAAGGTTGTCCTGCAAAGCAAGTTTTTGGCTAGGAAAAACAGTAACCAGCAAGAGTATCAAGCAAATCCATTCTAAATAAGAAATATAAGGGCCAAATATCAAAGATGTCGCTACAGTTTTCAGCTTCTAGTAGCTCATTCTCTGTTACATATTTACATGACACAACAAAGTCATAACACATGCTATTGCTACCTCATTATTAGATGACAAGTTAGTAACAAGAGATGTTTGGAATTAACTAAAGATCAAGGAAAGCTAACAACAAAATGAAGACATGTTTAAAACATATATTCAATTAATGCAAGGATGAGCCACCAAACAGGAAGCCTCAAAATTTAGCTCATTAAATGGTCATATCAAATAGAAAAACAAAAGAGAAAGGTTTAACCAAATACATACTGAGCACATTCTGCCAATTTTCCTAGGTTCTGATTTTCCAAAATAGCCAAAATAAGCTGCTTATTCTCATCCAGATACTGCAGAAAAAAAAAACAGGATCAATCAGGAAAGTTACAAATGTGCAACAGATCATACACAAAACTGATTAAACTGGAATACAAGGGCCAATTGTGCCATATAAAATGAATAAAACATTGATAGTAAGTCGTAAAATTGCAATATAAAGACAAGGTAGTTCTGTGAGAATACATGAAAACTCTAGATTATCACAAGATATTTATAAATCAATTGAATGAGCATATAAAGAACAATACAAGCATAGTTAGTGTTAGATGTAAAGTATTAAACATCAGTTAGAGTCTGTGTGGAACTATATTCTTGAACTGCAAATGTTTGGTCCAGTGGGCTACATAAACATGAGGCCATTGCTATGTTTGAAACAGATCAGGCCCATATTTCGCTCTATGTTTTTCTAGAAAGAACCAACTTGGCTACAATAATTTGGAATTATGCAAGTACAACAAAGATGAACATTCTTCAGCACCTATTTGTAAGCATTACATTTGGCAGTCTACAATTAACAAAATTAAAATTAGCTACTAGACAACTTAAGTACAAAATACAAAGAAAAAAAACAGACAATGAGCAGGAAATTAATAGATGAGACCAAAAAACAAATTAAAAAAGCTGTCACTTTTCCTTTTAAACTGAACAACAAGATGAAGATTGAAAATAAGAAAGATAACACTAGATTTCCAATGAAAACATATCGAGGCATTCCCAGAACTTAGTACAAAATTTACTACTGCTAGTTACAGGTAGAACTTGGAAGGTATGTCAATCATAAACTCATGTCTCTGTGGTGCTTGTTAAACTTCTGCTAAGCCTGTAAATAAAAGCTGCCACTGATTCTCCATATGAGCCATGACATCTTCCATCACAACACCAAAGAAATTATGCCATCAAGAGAAGGGAATGTACACACAGAGAAGGATTTGCAGGTTACGAAGTTAAGAGAGTGTCAGCGTGAGATCAACACCACAGAGCACATATGGAAAGCATCAGCTTCCTTCTGTTCGAAGCAATGTGATATAAGGCCATGCTACAAGAAAGGACTCAAGTCCCATTACCAAAAAAATGATACATTGAAATGTTGTGCTCCTATTATAACAGAACACGAATGGCCATATTCTTTGTGTGGTAAAATCTTTGGTGCACCGCCACCATAAGAAGACAAATATATTATCAACCAAGCATCAGGATTCATGTCTGACAGTTTTAAAAAAAAAAAGGATTCATGTCTAACAGCAGGATCATAACATTATACCAAATATCCAACAGATCAAAAGAACTCGCTACACCAGCTTCAAGGGACGCTGGTCAAATCCACCAAGAAATCTAGAAAGAAACACCTAGCATCTTTACTACTCCACTAATCCGATCCACCAGTAATCGATCCCAGCGCATACGGATGAAATGCATCAGATTGGAGCCGGCTAGATGATCCAATCTTTGACCGAAATGGCGCCCCAAGAAAACCCCACACGAAGCAGGGATGCGAACCCTATCAGAACTGCGAGGGGGGGAAAGTGAGGGCGAAAGGAGGCACCTTTTGGATCTGCTCCGTGGTGATTCCGGCGGCCGGGGTCATCGCCGGCGCCTGCGGCTGCATGGGCATCGGCTGCTGCATCCCTTCTTCTGCTGGCTTTGGTATCTTGGGGTCGCGGGGCTTTGGGGTTTTTGAGGGGAAAAAAAAAATCTACTTAACCCCCACCTATTATACTTGGTCTACTTCACTCCTCACTATAAAACCGTCTGTTTTACCCTGAATTATCTAAAACCGTCTGTTTTATCTCTGGACGGGTTTTCAGAGCCGTTTCTAGTACGGTAACAGCGAGTTTGCAAAACCGCCTCTGAAAAACCGCCAAAAGGGTAAAATAGACAGTTTTAAATAGTTTAGGGGTAAAACAGACGATTTCATAGTTAGAGAGTGAAGTAGACCTAGTATAATAAAAGGGGAGTTAAGTAGACTTTTTTTTCTTTTAGAGAGTTTGAAGAGCTGGGGGTCGGCGCAGGGACGGGGAGTGGAGGCGTCTGCTACTGCCAGTCAAAGCGACTGCGTGACAAGTTGGCTTAAGTGTGGAACATGTGATCCGAAAAAAAAACATGTTGTACCCGTGTGAAATGGAAATACTCGGTCCCAAAACAAGGGTCCTTCACACTTTCCAAAATCCAGACGATGAGCAGTCAAGTGGGCCTGACAAGAATAGACGATCTCAGGGCGGGCCAGACGCGGCGCTGTATGTCTCAAAGAAACGATAAGACCCGATCTGGACATGCATGTTCGCTTGCTCGTAAATGATCGTAAATTTTCAGTCGGGAACAGTATTTTTCTTTCACATCAAACTAGCCAGCAGTAAATAATCCACGATTGTTTACGGCCTCCCGAACAGACTGATGCACAGCTTAGCGGTGGCACCTGGAAAAGGCAGCAAAGGACCATGACTTCTCGAAGGTGCATGCGGTCGATGGCGGCCACATCAGCTCGTTGAACAGACGAAACGACGGCATGGACGCTGACGTCGCCAGATTGGCGTTGATCTGAGGTAAGTACAAAGAAACCATGCCTCTTCTCCCCAACCCACCACCGAGTACTTCCTTGTGTTCCTCATCGAAACTTTGAAAATGGTGGCACTGTGTGCAGCACACACACTTGAAAATACTCGAAATGTCATCCGCTTTCATAATTGTATACATCACACAAAGGTTAAAATAAATTTTATTTTCTTAGAGCATCTCCACTGGATTGAGAAAAACAATCCCTTTTCACTAAAAGGATTGGGTTTGAAAAAACAACTTGAACATATCCCCTTTCTCAATCATCTTTCCTTATATTTTTTATCAACCTCTCAAAATCCTCCTTCAATCCTTCAAATGAAGGGGATCCAATGGTCTTTTTTTCTCAATCCACTTTTCTCCCCCCATCTTTCTATGGCATGCGGGCCCCTACTCTGCTGCATCATGCATGCGAGGTCGCTGGCAGGATCCACAGTCGCTACCGGTGGCTAAGCGGACGCCTCGTCATCGAGCGTAGCAGAGCTACATGGCCATCGACACCAAGTACCTAGGCACCGGCCACGGCGTGCCCAAGGGGGCTGCGCTCTTCCGGCCGTGTGCAACTACGCGCTCGTCATGGCCAATGTCGACGAGCTCTTCACCCTATAACTCGAGCTCACCATATGTGATGAGGACAGCAACCTCCACACCATCATCAACAACGACAGTCGCCCCCTGCAACTCGCCTGGGAGTTCAACTTCTCTGACTCTAACGTCACAGAAGAGGAGGCAAAGGTGCCAAGGGCCACGAACGGCTGCGCACGGCTGTACCCGGAGGTGTTCATGCCGCTCGTGACAACCTATGTCAATTGCGATAACGCGGAGGCGCTAAGGCTTCCAGCGTCAGTTAAGTGAGACTTGGTTGGAGCCCCACGTATGAGAAGATGAACGATGAGCAGTCAAGTAGACCTAACCTGAATGGACGATCTGAGGGCGGGCCAGAGAAGGTGGACGTCAGAGCTAGATGTCTCCAAGAAACAACACGACGTGAACTAGACCAATCTGGACATGGACAACCTAGGCGGCACCGCTTGGAGAGGCACGACAATGAGGGAAAGTGACCTCCCTCTCGAAGGTGACGCGGTCGACGGCGGCCACATCATCTCATTGAATAGGCGGAACAATGGCATCAACGCATACATCGCTAGATTGGTGCCGATGGCTATGCTGAGATCTGAGGTAAGAAGATAGAAACCATATCTCTTCTCTACCAACCACAACCAAGTAGATTCTTGTGTTCATCATTGAAACTTTAAACATGGTTGCACTGTTTGCAGCACACACACACACACTAGAAAATAATCGAAATGCCATCCGCTTTTATAATTATGTACATGACACAAAGGTTGAAAATAAACTTTATTTTCTTAGAGCGTCTCCACCAGATTAAGAAAAACAATCTCCTTTTACTAAAACGAATGGGATGAAAAAGCAATAGCTCTAGCAGTTCCCATTTCTAAATCCTATTTCCCTACATTTTTTTCTCAACCTCTCAAAAACCCCCTTCAATCCCTCAAATGAAGGGGACCCAACACACTTTTTCTAAATCCACTTTCCTCCCCAATCTTTCACTGGGATGCGGGCCCTTACTCTGCTGCATCTTGCCTGCGAGGTCACCGGTAGGATGCCCAGCTGCTATCGGCGGCTGAGCGGACGCCTCGTCATCGAGCGAAGTGGAGATACATTGCCATCGACACCAAGTACCTATGCACCGTCCACGGCGTGCTCGCGGGTGATGCGCTCTCCCTGACCACGCGTAGCTACGAGCTCATCAAGGCCAACATCGACGAACTCCCCGCCTTGCAGCTTGAGCTCAGCATATGCGATGAGGACGACAACCTCCTCGACGTCATAAAAAATGACGGTCTCCCGCTACAAGTCGCCTAGGAGTTCAACTTCTATGACTTCAACGTCGCGAAAGAGGTGGTGGAGGCGTTGAGGGCCACGGACAGGTGCGCATGGCTGTACCCGGAGGTGTTCGTGCGGCTCGCGACAACCTGTGTCAATTGTGATACCACAGAGGCCCTAAGGCTTCCTACGTCAGTTAAGTGAGGCTTGGTTGGAGCCCCACGTACGAGGAGACATAATATGAGTGCTCAAGTAGACATGACATGAATGGACAATCCGAGGGCGGGTTAGAGATGGTGGACGCGAAGCTGGATGCTGTCTCCAAGAAATGATAGGACGTGAACTAGACTGATATGGTCATAGACAGCTTAGGCGGTGCCGCTTGGAGAGGCATGGCTATGAAGGACCATGACCTCTCGAAGGTGCACGTGGTCGACGGCGGCCACATCATCTCATTGTAATGTCGGAACGATGGCATCGACCTAGATGTCGCTAGACTGGCGCTGATGGCTATGCTGAGATATGAGGTAAGAAGATTGAAACCATGCCTCTTCTCCCCCAACCACCACCGAGTAGTTTCTTGTGTTTGTCGTTGAAACATTAAACAAAGTGGCACTGTGTGCAGCACACACACTTGAAAATACTCAAAATGCCATCCGCTTTTATAATTGTGCACATCACACAAAGGTTGAAATTAAATTTTATTTTCTTAGAGCGTCTCCACCGGATTGAAAAAAACAATCTCCTTTCACTAAAACCAATGGGATGAAAAAGCAATAGCTCTAGCAGTTCCCATTTCTAAATCCCCTTTCCCTACATTTTTTTTTTCTCAACCTCTCAAAATCCCCTTTCAATCCCTCAAATGAAGGGGATCCAACAAACTTTTTCTAAATCCACTTTCCTCCCCCATCTTTCATTACGATGCAGGCCCCTGCTCTACTACATCTTGCCTGCAAGGTCGCCGATAGGATGCCCAGCCGCTATTAGCGGCTGAGCGGACACCTCATCACCAAGCGAAGCGGAGATACATCACCATCGACACCAAGTACCTGGGCACCATCCATGGCGTGCTCGCAGGTGATGTGCTTGCCCTAACCATGCACAACTACGAGCTCGTCAAGGCCAATGTCGATGAGCTCCCCGCCTTGCTGCTCGAGCTCACCATATGCGATGAGGACGACAACCTCCTCGATGTCATAAAAAACGACAGTCGCCCCCCGCAACTCGCCTAGGAGTTCAACTTCTATGACTTCAACGTCGTGAAAGAGGTGGTGGAGGCGTTGAGGGCCACAAATGGGTGCGCGCGGCTGTACCCGGATGTGTTCGTGGCGCTCGCGACAACCCATGTCAATTGTGATACCGCAGAAGCCCTAAGGCTTCCTACGTCAGTTAAGTGAGGCTTGGTTGGAGCCCCACATATGAGAAGACAGAATATGAGCGGTCAAGTAGACCTGACATGAATGGCGATCTGAGGGTGGGCTAGAGATGGTGGACACGGAGCTGGATGCTATCTCCAAGAAACAATAGGATGTGAACTAGACCGATCTGGACATGGACAGCCTAGGCGGTGCCGCTTGGAGAGGCACGGCCGTGAAGGATCGTGACCTCTCGAAAGTGCACACGGTCGACAGTGGCCACGTCATCTCATTGTAAAGACGGAACGACGGTATGGACCCATACATCGCTAGATTAGCGCTGATGGCTATGCTTAGATCTGAGGTAAGAAGATAGAGACAATGTCTCTTCTCCCCCAACCACCACCAATTTGTTTCTTGAGTTCGTCATTGAAACTTTAAACATGGTGGCACTGTGTGCAACACACACACACACTTGAAAATAATAGAAATGCCATCCCTTTAATAATTGTGTATATCACACAAAGGATGAAAATAAATTTTATTTTCTTAGAGCATCTATGCCGGATTAAGAAAAACAATCTTTTTTCACTAAAACGAATGGGAGGAAAAAGCAATAGCTCTAGCAGTTCCCATTTCTAAATCTCTTTCCCTACATTTTTTCTCAACCTCTCAAAATCCCCATTCAATCCCTCAAATGAAGGGGATCCAACAGATGTTTTCTAAATCCACTTTCCTCCCCAATCTTTCACTAGGATGCTGGCCCTTGCTCTGCTACATCTTGCCTACGAGGTCGCCGGTAGGATGCTCAGCTGCTATCGGCGGCTGAGCGGACGCCTCATCATCGAGTGAAGTGGAGACACATTACCATTGACACCAAGTACCTAGGTACCATCCATGGCGTGCTCGCGGGGGATGTGCTCTCCCTATCCACGTGTAGCTACGAGCTCATCAAGGCCAACATCGACGAACTCCCCACCTTGCAGCTTGAGCTCAGCATATGCGATGAGGACGACAACCTCCTCGACGTCATAAAAAATGATGGTCTCCGCATGCAAGTTGCCTAGGAGTTCAACTTCTACGACTTCAACTTTCGCAAAAGAGGTGGTGGAGGCGTTGAGGGCCACAAACGGGTGCGCACGGCTATACCCGGAGGTGTTCGTGCCGCTCGCGACAACCTGTGTCAATTGTGATACCATAGAGGCCCTAAGAATTCCTGCGTGAGTTAAGTGAGGCTTGGTTGGAGCCCCACGTATTAGGAGACAGAATATGAGTGGTCAAGTAGACATGACATGAATGGACAATCCGAGGGCAGGTCGGAGATGGTGGACGCGGAGCTGGATGTTGTCTCCAAGAAATGATAGGATGTGAACTAGACTGATCTAGTCATGGAAAGCTTAGGTGGTGCCGCTTGGAGAGGCATGGCTATGAAGGACCATGACCTCTCGAAGGTGCATGTGGTCGGCGGTGGCCACATCATCTCATTGTAAAGTCGGAACGACGGCATCGACCCAGACGTCGCTAGACTGGCGCTGATGGCTATGCTGAGATATGAGGTAAGAAGATAGAAACCATGCCTCTTCTCCCCCAACCACCACCGAGTAGTTTCTTATGTTCATCGTTGAAACTTTAAATAAAGTGGCACTGTGTGCAGCACACACACTTGAAAATACTCGAAATGCCATCCGCTTTTATAATTGTGTACATCACACAAAGGTTGAAATTAAATTTTATTTTCTTAGAGCGTCTCCATCGGATTGAAAAAAACAATCTCCTTTCAATAAAACCAATGGGATGAAAAAGCAATAGCTCTAGAAGTTCCCCTTACTAAATCCCCTTTCCCTACATTTTTTTCTCAACCTCCCAAAATCCCCCTTCAATCCCTCAAATGAAGGGGATCCAACAAACTTTGTCTAAATCCACTTTCCTCCCCCATCTTTCGTTGGAATGTAGGCCCTTGCTCTACTGCATCTTGCCTGCAAGGTCGGCGGCAGGATGCCCAGCCGCTATTGATGGCTGAGCGGACGCCTCATCATCGAGCGAAGCGGAGATACATCACCATCGACACCGAGTACCTGGGCACCATCCATGGTGTGCTTGTGGGTGATGCGCTCGCCTTGACCATGTGTAACTACAAGCTCATCAAGGCTAACATCGACGAGCTCCCTGCCTTGCTACGCGAGCTCACCATATGCGATGAGGACGACAACCTCCTCGACGTCATAAAAAATGACGGCCGCCCCTTGCAACTCGCCTAGGAGTTCAACTTCTATGACTTCAACGTCGTGAAATAGGTGGTGGAGGCGTTGAGGGCCACGAACGGGTGCGCGCGGCTGTACCCGGAGGTGTTCATGGTGGTCATGACAACTCGTGTCAATTGCGATACCGCAGAAACCCTAAGGTTTCCTGTGTCAGTTAAGTGAGGCTTGGTTGGAGCCCCACATACGAGAAGACAGAATATGAGCGGTCAAGTAGACCTGACATGAATGGACGATCTGAGGGTGGGCCGGAGATGGTGGACGTGGAGCTAGATGCTATCTCCATGAAACAATAGGACGTGAACTAGACCGATCTAGACATGGACAGCCTAGGCAGTGCCACTTGGAGAGGCACGGCCGCGAAGGATCGTGACCTCTCGAAAGTGCACACGGTCGACAGCGGCCACGTCATCTCATTGTAAAGTCGGAACAATGGCATGGATCCATACATCGCTAGATTAGCACTGATGGCTGTGCTTAGATCTGAGGTAAGAAGATAGAAACAATGTCTCTTCTCCCCCAACCACCACCAATTTGTTTCTTGTGTTCGTCATTGAAACTTTAAACATGGTGGCACTGTGTGCAGCACACACACACTTGAAAATAATAGAAATGCCATCCGCTTTAATAATTGTGTATATCACACAAAGGATGAAAATAAATTTTATTTTCTTAGAGCATCTACGCCGGATTGAGAAAAACAATCTCCTTTCACTAAAACGAATGGGAGGAAAAATCAATAGCTCTAGCAGTTCCCATTTCTAAATCCTCTTTCCCTACATTTTTTCTCAACCTCTCAAAATCCCCATTCAATCCCTCAAATGAAGGGGATCCAACAGACGTTTTCTAAATCCACTTTCCTCCCCAATCTTTCACTGGGATGCTGGCCCTTGCTCTGCTGCATCTTGCCTACGAGGTCACCGGAAGGATGCTCAGCTGCTATCGATGGCTGACCGGACGCCTCGTCATCAAGCGCAGCAGAGAAACATTGCCACCGACACCGAGTACCTAGGCACCTTCCATGGTGTGCTCGTGGGTGATGCGCTCTCCCTGTCCACGCGTAGCTACGAGCTCATCAAGGCCAACATCGACAAACTCCCCGCCTTGCAGCTTGAGCTCAGCATATGCGATGAGGACGACAACCTCCTCAACGTCATAAAAAATGATGGTCTCACCATGCAAGTCGCCTAGGAGTTCAACTTCTATGACTTCAACTTCGCAAAAGAGGTGGTGGAGGCGTTGAGGGCCATGAACGGGTGTGCGCGGCTGTACCCAAAGGTGTTCGTGCCGCTCGCGACAACCTGTGTCAATTGCGATACCACAGAGGCCCTAAGAATTCCTACGTCAATTAAGTGAGGATTGGTTGGAGCCCCACGTACGAGGAGACATAATATGAGTGGTCAAGTAGACATGACATGAATGGACAATCCGAGGGTGGGCCGGAGATGGTGGACGTGGAGCTGGATGCTATCTCCAAGAAATGATAGGATGTGAACTAGATTGATCTAGTCATGGAAAGCTTAGGTGGTGCCACTTGGAGAGGCATGGCTATGAAGGTCCATGACCTCTCGAAGGTGCATGTGGTAGGTGGTAGCCACATCATCTCATTGTAAAGTCAGAACGACGGCATCGACCCAGACGTCGCTAGACTGGCGCTGATGGCTATGCTGAGATATGAGGTAAGAAGATGGAAACCATGCCTCTTCTCCCCCAACCACCACCGAGTAGTTTCTTATGTTCATCGTTGAAACTTTAAATAAAGTGGCACTGTGTGCAGCACACACACTTGAAAATACTCGAAATGCCATCCGCTTTTATAATTGTGTACATCACACAAAGGTTGAAATTAAATTTTATTTTCTTAGAGCGTCTCCACCGGATTGAAAAAAACAATCTCCTTTCAATAAAACCAATGGGATGAAAAAGCAATAGCTCTAGCAGTTCCCATTACTAAATCCCCTTTCCCTACATTTTTTTCTCAACCTCTCAAAATCCCCCTTCAATCCCTCAAATGAAGGGGATCCAACAAACTTTTTCTAAATCCACTTTCCTCCCCCATCTTTCATTGGGATGTAGGCCCTTGCTCTACTGCATCTTGCCTGCAAGGTCGGCGGCAGGATGCCCAGCTGCTATTGGCGGCTGAGCAGATGCCTCATCATCAAGCAAAGCGGAGATACATTGCCATCGACACCGAGTACCTGGGCACCGTCCATGGCGTGCTCGTGGGTGATGCGCTCGCCCTGACCATGCACAACTATGAGCTCATCAAGGCCAACGTCGACGAGCTCCCTGCCTTGCTGCGCAAGCTCACCATATGCGATGAGGACGACAACCTCCTCGACGTCATAAAAAATGACGGCCGCCCCCTGCAACTCGCCTAGGAGTTCAACTTCTATGACTTCAACGTTGTGAAAGAGGTGGTGGAGGCATTGAGGGCCACGAACGGGTGCGCGCGGCTGTACCCGGAGGTGTTCGTGGCGGTCGTGACAACTCGTGTCAATTGCGATACCGCAGAAGCCCTAAGGCTTCCTGCGTCAGTTAAGTGAGGCTTGGTTGGAGCCCCACGTACGAGAAGACAGAATATGAGCGGTCAAGTAGACCTGACATGAATGGACGATCTGAGGGTGGGCTAGAGATGGTGGACGCGGAGCTGGATGCTATCTCCAAGAAACAATAGGACGTGAACTAGACCGATCTGGACATGGACAGCCTAGGCGGTGCCACTTGGAGAGGCACGGCCGCGAAGGATCGTGACCTCTCGAAAGTGCACACGGTCGACAGCGGCCACGACATCTCATTGTAAAGTCCGAATGACGGCATGGATCCATACATTGCTAGATTAGCGCTGATGGCTGTGCTGAGATCTGAGGTAAGAAGATAGAAACAATGTCTCTTCTCCCCCAACCACCACCAATTAGTTTCTTGTGTTCGTCATTGAAACTTTAAACATGGTGGCACTGTGTGCAGCACACACACAATTGAAAATAATAGAAATGCCATCCGCTTTTATAATTGTTTATATCACACAAAGGATGACAATAAATTTTATTTTCTTAGAGCATCTACGGCGGATTGAGAAAAACAATCTCCTTTCACTAAAATGAATGGGAGGAAAAATCAATAGCTCTAGCAGTTCCCATTTCTAAATCTCCTTTCCCTACATTTTTTCTCAACCTCTCAAAATCCCCCTTCAATCCCTCAATGAAGGGGATCCAACAGACTTTTTCTAAATCCACTTTCCTCCCCAATTTTTCACTGGGATACGGGGATCTCGATCTTCCGTCAGGTGATGGTAACTATCGTTGTGGCGGAGAATGACACACCGATCTGGCTTCAGATCGAAAGATCAAACCCTGCAATCTTAGCACCACAGCCCCTCTGGTTATCAACCGAGTCACGGACCAGGTTGACCTCGCCAAGAAGGCTAATCCCTGCCTGCGCAACGAAGAACACAAGCAAGAACAAGAAAGATCGCAACCAAATTGCAAATGTATGATTAATCTCACGAGTTGGGGTCTCACAAACCGAAGAACGGCAAAACTGTTTCTTGACAGAATAATCTAAGCAAAACCCAAACCCTAATGGAGGGGCGGTGGCTGTTTATGAAGACTCTAGGGTCGTGCAAGACCCCTGGACGCACCCCTAATGGGCCCAAACTCGATACATGGTCCAACGGACCAAAAGACGGTGTCGCAGCACCCTGGCAGATTCTGGATGCTGACTTTTTTCGATGATTTCTGTTGATTTCGAATAGCTTTTGATGTGAAACCACTTGGATTGGCTTCCTTATCAAATTAGCTTTCCATCCATATGTGGATCATCAAAAACGGAGTCCGGATGTGTCCTGGACGACCAGTTTAAGGCAGACTGGTCCTAGAGGCCGAGGCAGACTCGAATTCGTGTTGGACTGGGCCTCCGGCTTGTGTTGGACGTCCTTGCTGGTCATCATCACCTCCTCCACGTCCTCTTAGTCCCTCTTGACCCTCTCCAATGTTCCTAAGCAAGATAACATCATTAGGTAGTAGTCTATTCTCAAAATTATGAAAAGGATCGCTTAAGAACGAGCTCACCTGTAAATTGAGTTGACGCATTGGAGCCTGGGTCATTGGACCTTGCATGACGGTTGGAGGATCAGCTGGTACATCCAAAGGAGTGATGTCCTCATCATCCTCCCCCTCTTGAATTGGAGTCGTCCTCGACTCAAGCTCATCTTCTTTTCCCAAATAAGGTTTCAAATCTGGAATGTTAAATGTGGGACTAACCCCGAACTCGGGTGGCAACTCAAGTTTGTATGCATTATCATTTATTTTCTCAATAATCTTATAAGGACCAGCTGCTCTTGGCATTAATTTAGACTTACGTAGCTTAGGAAATCTATCTTTTCTTAAATGTAACTAAACCAAATCACCCGGTTCAAGTTTAATCTCTTCTACCTTTACTACCAGCAATTCTATACTTTTCATTCATGCTTTCAATATTTGCTTTAGTTGTTTCATGCAACTTACGAATAAAATCAGCACGCTCTCTAGCATCACTATGTATTCTCTCAGTGGTAGGTAAAGGCAAAAGATCAGTAGGAGCACGGGGGTTAAAACCATACACTACCTGAAAAGGACTTACCTTGGTGGTGGAATGTTCCGCCCTATTATATGCAAACTCCACATGCGGCAAACACTCTTCCCACATCTTCAAATTGCGCTTCAAAATGGCTCTCAACATGGTGGACAATGTTCGATTCACAACCTCAGTTTGCCCATCAGTTTGGGGATGACATGTTGTAGAAAACAGCAGCTTGGTCCCCAATTTATTCCACAATGTGCGCCAAAAATGACTCAAGAATTTTGCATCACGATCTGAAATAATAGTAGAAGGCATACCATGCAAGCGAACAATTTCTTGAAAGAAAAGGTCAGCAATATGAACATCATCGTCGCTCTTATGACAAGGAATAAAATGTGCCATCTTAGAAAAACGATCAACCACCACAAAAATACTATCCCTCCCCCTCTTAGTCCTTGGCAATCCCAACACAAAATCCATAGATATATCTGCCCAAGGAGTAGAAGGAACAGGAAGAGGCATATACAAACCATGTGGGTTCAAACGTGACTTAGCTTTTTGACATGTGGCACACCGAGCCACGTACCGCTCCACATCACGCCTCATTCTAGGCTAAAAGAAGTGTGTGGACAACACCTCCTCCATCTTCTTGGCACCAAAATGTCCCATCAATCCGCCTCCATGTGCCTCCTGCAACAACAAAAGACGAACAGAACCAACTGGAATGCATAGGCGGTTAGCTCTAAACAAAAACCCATCGCTGATCATAAACTTATTCCATGTGCGTCCCTCTCTACAATTAAGCAACACATCCTTAAAATCAGGATCAAGCGCATATTGTTCTTTAATGGATTGAAGACCAAAAATCTGGCAATCAAGTTGAGATAGCAATGTATATCTTCTAGACAAAGCATTAGCAATCACATTATCCTTCCCTTTCTTATGTTTGATAATATAAGGAAAATACTCAATAAATTCAACCCATTTAGCATGCCTACGATTCAGATTATTTTGAGAGCGAAGATACTTAAGCGATTCATGATCAGAATGAATAACAAATTCTTTAGGCCACAAATAATGACGCCACATCTCTAAAGAACAGACAAGTGCATATAATTCTTTATCATACGTAGAATAATTAAGAATAGGACCATATAATTTTTCACTAAAGTAAGCAACAGGTTTACCATCTTGCATCAAAACACCACCAATGCCAAGTCCACTAGCATCACATTCTAGCTCAAAAGTCTTACCAAAATTTGGAAGTTGCAGCAATGGTGCGTGTGTAAGCTTGTCCTTCAAAGTGTCAAAGGACTCCTCATGTGCCTTTCCCCAATGAAACACCACTCCTTTCTTCGTCAACTCATGCAATGGGGCAGCAATGGTGCTGAAATCTTTGACGAAGCAGTGGTAGAATCTTGCAAGACTAAGAAAACTCCTCACCTGTGTGATGGTTTGGGGAACCGGCCAGCTCTTTATGGCTTCAATTTTCATCTCGTCCACCTTAATTCCCTGTGGAGTTACAACATAGCCAAGAAAAGAAACTCGATCCGTGCAAAAGATGCACTTCTCAAGGTTACCAAATAAACGTGCATCACGTAAGGCATTAAAAACAGCACGTAAGTGATCCATATGTTCATCAAAAGACTTGCTGTAAATGTGGCAGAACCTCCTAAGTTATAGGGCCCACATGCACCTGTCACTGTCCGACGACCTTTGACATTTATGCATATGTTTCCATTAACTTAAAAAGACTGTCGGGTGTCCTCGGGGAACCCCGAATCATCCACGACTTCCGAGCAGGATCACGTTACAGAGTCATTGTAGTATTACAACATTTATTCAAATATCAAAACCAGAGTAAAAATAGCGGAAGTCTTACGGTAACATAGTTTACAAACCAGTTATTTCAAACCTTATAAACTAAGTTCGATAATTATTACAAACCATAGTAGTAGTGGAGTGGCATAATTAATATACACATAGCACACAAAATAAACATCCTGCTCAAGGATCACACATTTACTTCTCATCATCAGAACGAACGATAGTCATGCAGCATGATCCAAAACAGATTTGCTCATGAGGCTCACCTGCAACAAGGGGCCAACGAACCCTGAGTACAAAAGTACTCAACAAGACTTATTCGAAATATTAACTGATAAACTCAGGAATGCAGGCTCAGGGATTCAAGGTATAGCTTTAACAATGATTAAAGTTCTTTTGCGTAAAAGCTCTTTTAACAACATTTTTTATATAGAAAACTTCTCAAGAATTATATACAAAGCTGACACGATCCGCACTGAGATCATGAAACTTCATATCCAACACCTTCACAAGCCTTATTTAAGTTCCGGTTATTAATTCTACGATGATGAATAGTGAGTTGAGTCTCCTTAACCGAGGAGCAACGACGATTCGAACCGATTAAAAACCCAGCTGGGGATTCCAGACCACACGACATATGCAGGTCCCTGACCTCCATATACCAACCTACCCTCGGATCCTCTAAAACAAGAACGGGTCCGCGCCACCCGAGAACACAGTACTCCACCATTCCAGCCCATGGCCACGTGGGTACACGCAATTCCCGCCATCTCTCCACTCCTAGTGCGCGAGTAGCCATTCTCGTAATAGAATTGCCAAGTTCAGGCTTACCAGAGTATGTGGTTAGTACTACAAATTCTCACCTCATACAATTCAACAACGGACGTGCCTTAATCGACACAGGCGGAAAGAACCCGCTCACAAGACCTCCATGTCTTGTGGCTCACACACACCGAGTCCGCCCGGTCTAGATTTATTACTCCACATTCCCATATCACATGCTAACATAATTAACCAATGTTCCATTTAAAACTTGCAGGTGGTAGGTAGTCACCCGACTTTCATCGTTCTACGCATAGCTAAGCAAAACTAGGCATATACGAGTTTAAAACTGATAAAATGGTAAATATGGAATAACAAGGGTGGTAATGCACCAATTAGGCTTTTACTTAACCCTTAATCACTTAATGCAGTAACGGAAAGCAAAAGCAAAATTAATTTGTAAAACATAAGGTAGGGTTGTATGCATCCGGGGCTTGCCTTCGTTGACGGAAAAGTCCGATTCCTGCGACGGTTCACAAGTATTCGATCCGACCTCAACAGACGGATAAACTTCTTCCACGACTTGATTAACTACCACATGTTCACCTTTGTTCACTACACGTAATAGCAATGCCATGTTTAACATGATGCGGAATACGAAATATGATGCTCGATGATGGATGCAAAGTTAATAATTTGAATACAACTTTCCTTCGCGGTACAGTTGCAAGTCAAACAAACTAAATCTTTTTCATAACACATACATCAACTACCAAGGATCATCATCAACTAAGGACCCAAGGTCATCACTCAATCCAAAAGTCCAAACAAAAACCTAAATCATTAAAGATTACTATTTGCTTTTATGAATTAATTATTTAATTCAAAATTATGAAATAAATCAACTTATTCTATTTGAGCTCAAAATTTTAGTACATGTTCATTACATGTTAACTAAGTGGCAAAACAAATTTCATAATTTTTTTGATAAATAAATAAGCCTAGAAAAATCATGGAAATCCATTTATGAATTAATTGAGCAATTTTTACCACATTTAAAAATTACTGAAAAACATTATTTCATATTTTTCTTAAATACTATACATCACAGAGAAGTCACTCAAAAATTTTCATAATTTTTGGAGCTCTAAATAAATCTACACAAAAATAACAAAAACAGACACTATTCATTTAAATCTGAAAATAGAAAAATTCATTTTGAACGTTGAGTCACTGACATAGTGACCCCACCTGTCATCTTCTACCTCCCGCGTGTTGACTACGACGACGACGGCGCTGACCGGCGCAAACTCACCGATGGTGAGATCAACGGCGACGACCAATGTACCAAAATGACCACATCATCTCGGCGCATCGACTGAAGGCGCTAGCTAGACGAATTACTACGAGTTACGAGCTTGGCGTCGGCCATGGCGGACGCGGTGGCTCGGCAGTGCTACGCCGGCGAAACGAAGCCGAAAACGGGGAAACAGAGGGCATAGGAAGGTCCAGTAGCTCACCACGAACACGTTCAAGCAAGAATTAAGGCCGGAGAAGCAACGGTGAAGCGGGGCGGCGTTCACAGCGATCACGGCGGTGCGAGCAATGGCGACGGCGGTGTTCCAGTGGCTGTGGTGGACAAAACGAGCAATCAACAAGATATTAAGCACCACGGCATCATGGAGAAGCTGAAACAATGCTTCCCGAGATCAGAAGCTCACCGTAGAGTACTGGCCACGACGGCGCTCGCTCGACGGGTACTCTGCCGGCCGCGAGGAAGAAGAGCGTGGTCAGCGAGTTCCTGGTGAAATCAGCCGACCACAATTGGCTGGGTGGATGCACAAGAGAAAGACGGAACTAGGACTAGCTTATCAGCGACGGTGGAGCACGACAACGACGGCATGGGCTCGCCGGAGATGGAGCAGCGGCGGCGGGAAAAACAGAGAACGAAGAAAGAAGAACGGCGGCGGCTCCAGAGCTTTATAGGGCAGCCAAGGAAGCGCAAAGAAGCCACGACGAAGCCTTCAGCGTGCCAACGCGACGCCCAGACGGCCACGCGCGCGACTGGAAGCAAGCCGAAGCTCGCCGGTGGTGTAGCGCAAGCGGTGAACACTGTTCATCGAAATTACAAGTTTGCCATTCGCCAAAATTCATAAATTACTCCCAAATTTTCATAATAACTCAAAAATCTCCAAAAATAAAAGTTGTTCAAAATCAAAAGTTCTACAACTTTGCTTTTATAACCATCTCCTAATTCGGTCTAAATTTTGAAATGAACTTTTGAATTTGAATAGGGAAATTTACCGAATTACGCCTTTTTGATTTACTTAAAAATTTTCTAAACAACTTGAAAAACTCCAAAAACAAACTTTGTATAACTTGCCAAGCTCTACACTTTTGCTTTTGGGCCCAGCCCCAAAATATGCTTAGATTTTGAAATGGATTTTTAGGGTAGGGTTTAAATGTTGAAAAGCGGGGTTTTCTGGAAAAATTCCAAATCCAAACAAACATTGAACTTAAGTCAAACAATACATTGCAACACATATCACATAAATATAAACTTGTATTAGTGTTTGCATCTCAAAGTTTCACCAAATGCCAAATGCTTTGCAATGCATATGATGACATGTCAGATTTTAATATTTAAACACCCGAGGTGTTACAATCCTTCCCCCTAAAAGAAATCTCGCCCCGAGATTCAAAGCCATAGGGTAAGTAATGGAAAAGGAAATGTGTCGCGAGAACACATACAAACTCTATCCATAAAGCAGCCGAGGTTACTTTACAAAACACAACTTGTAGCAACCGAGCTCAACTAACATTAGTCTATTCTATATTGACGCTAGAAATTCTAGAAACTTTTCTAACAAGTAGCCTTCTGATTCCCAAGTAGCTTCCTCTTCTGAATGTTGATTCCATTATATTTTATAGAACTTGATTGTTCATCTTCGAGTAACACGATCTTTCTGATCTAACACTCGGATAGGATATTCGGAATAAGTTAAATCCGGTTCTAGTTCCACTCCTTCAACTTCAATATTCTGTTCAGGCACTCAGAGACACTTCTTCAATTGAGAAACATGGAACACATCATGCACAGCTACAAGATGTTTAGGTAATTGCAAGCGATATGCCACTTTTCCATACCTTTCCAAAATTTGATATGGTCCAATATATCGAGGTGCCAACTTTCCTTTAACACCAAAACGGGTAACTCCCTTCATTGGTGATACTTTCAGATATACAAAATCTCCTTTGGTAAATACCAATGGTCTCCGTCTTCTATCCGCATAACTCTTTTGTCGGGATTGAGCTATCTTCAAATTTCTTTGTATTTGCCTAACCTTGTCTTCTGTTTCTTTCACAAGGTCAACTCCAAAGAATCTTCTTTCTCCAGGCTCAGACCAACTCAATGATGTCCTACATCTACGACCATAGAGTGCTTCAAGTGGAGCCATTCTAATACTTTCCTGATAACTATTGTTGTATGAGAACTCGGCCAAAGGTAAGCATTCATCCCACTTATTGGAATAGTTAAGGACACAACACCTTAACATATCTTCAAGTACTTGATTGACTCTTTCCGTCTGTCCATCAGTCTGCGGATGATAAGCTGTACTATACAGAAGTTTAATACCCAATGAAGAATGCAATTGTTTCCAAAAGTTGGAGACAAACTGTGTACCTCTATCTGACACAATAGTCTTGGGTACTCCATGCAAACTCATGATTCTTGCTAAGTACATCTTGGCATATTGGATCGTAGGATATATTGTCTTAACTAGAAGAAAATGTGCTGACTTAGTGAGTCGATCTACAATAACCCATACTAAGTCAAATCCTTTTGATGTCTTGGGTAGACCAACAATAAAATCCATACTTATGTCCTCTCACTTCCAAGATGGAATAGGCAATGGTTGTAATTCACCAGCAGACCTCAAATGTATAGCTTTCACCTTTTGACAAGTATCACACTTTGCTATATATTTAGCAATTTCTATTTTCATTTTAGTCCACCAGAATCTTTGCTTCAAATCATGGTACATCTTGTTGCTTCCTAGATGGATAGATAACCTAGTAGCATGTGCCTCATCTAGAATTGACTGCCGCAACTCAAGAACTTTTGGTACCACCAGGCGATCCTTGAACCATAACACATCTTCATTGTCAATACTAAAGCATTCCGCTTTTCCATTCTTGACTCTTTCCTTAATATGGGCTATACCCTTATTTTCCTTCTGAGCAGCAATGACTTGATCTCGAATAGTGGCTTCAACAATTATGTTGGTCAAACTTCCTTGTTGAATTACTTCTACATTCAACTTTTCCATTTCTTGACATAAATTCAAATCCATTGTCCTCACTGTCAGACAATTGCAATAACCTTTGCGACTGAGGGCATCTGCAACTACATTTGCTTTACCGGGGTGATAATGTACTTCCAAGTCATAATCCTTAATCAGTTCTAACCATCTTCTCTGTCGCATGTTCAACTCTGACTGAGTAAAGATGTACTTTAAGCTTTTGTGGTCTGTATACATATGACACGTATTACCAAGCAGGTAATGCCACCAAATCTTCAGAGCATGAACCACAGCTGCTAACTCCAAGTCATGGGTCAGATAGTGTTCTTCATGTTGCTTAAGTTGCCGGGATGCATAAGCAATGACTCGACCTTCTTGCATCAATACACATCCAATACCAATACCAATACCTGAAGCATCACAATAAACATCAAACAACTTCTCGATGTTAGGTTGGGCTAATACTGGTGCAGTGGTTAACAGTCTCTTCAAAGTTTGGAAAGCCTCCTCACAATCTGATGACCAGACAAACTTAACTTGGTTCTTTAACAATTCAGTTATGGACTTTGATATTTTTGAGAAATCTAGAATAAACCGACGGTAATACCCCACCAAACCCAGAAAACTCCGAACTTGATGAACTGTGGTTGGCGGTTTCCAATCAAGCACATCCTTCACTTTGCTTGGATCAACTGCAACTCCTTCGGCTGATAAGACATGTCCAAGAAATTGCACTTCCTTAAGCCAAAAATCACACTTGCTGAACTTTGCATATAGTTGATGTTCTCTCAAATGGGTCAGAACAATTCTGAGATGTTCCGCATGTTCTTTCTTATTCTTGGAATATACTAAAATGTCATCAATAAACACCATTACAAACCTGTCTAGTTCAGGCATGAATACTGAGTTCATTAGATATATGAAATGAGCTGGAGCATTTGTCAAACCAAAAGACATTATCAAGTATTCATATAATCCATATCTTGTGGTAAATGCCGTTTTGGGAATATCCTCAGGTTTTATCTTGATTTGATGATATCCTGATCTCAAATCTATCTTGGAGAAAACTTTGGCTCCGGCCAGTTGATCAAAAAGCAGATCTATCCGAGGTAATGGATACTTATTCTTGATGGTCACTTCATTCAATGGACGATAGTCAACACATAACCTCAGGGTCTCATCTTTCTTTTTCACAAAAATTGCCGGACATCCCCAAGGTGAGGAACTAGGTTGGATAAACCCTTTCTCAATCAATTCTTGTAACTGAGTCTTCAACTCGGCCAATTCCTTAGGTGGCATCCTATAAGCTCTCCGAGAAATCAGAGCTGTTCCAGGTTGTAACTCTATATTAAACTGTACATCCCTATCAGGTGGTAGACCGGGTAAATCTTCAGGAAATACATCCAGAAATTCACACACCACCGGAATATCTCTAATCTCTTTGATAGTAGTTGCACAAATCTTGCCCACTGATCTTCTTAGGGTTGGAAGTTGGATAAGAAGTTGAGAATTACTATCAGGCAAATTCACTCGTAAGGTCCTATTCAAAGCATCTATAATAGCCTTATGCTGATACATCCAATTCATTCCCAAAATTACATCTATATCCTGATCCTTAAGGACAATCATGGTAGTGGGAAAAATATGCCCACCTAGGTTTACGGGTACCTGGTATGCCATTTCCTTAGTACATAGACGTCCCCCGGGCGACTGTATAAAGAAACTTTCCTTTGTTGCCCCAATTGAAATTTCATGCTTCACGACAAATGTTCTATTGATGAATGAATGCGATGCGCCAGAATTAAAAAATATAACTGCAGGGTGATTGGCAACAGGAAACATATCCATCATCATTGGCTCCCCTTCTGGAATTTCTCCAGCTTGAATATAGAACACCCATCCTGTCTTCCTCTCATCTTTGCCCTTCTGAGCATTCTGATTGGGGTTCTTGTTTGGTGCCTGACCCTGTTGTTGATTAGCAGGGGCGTTCTGATAATTTTGATTAGCCTGCCTAGGATATGGACATTCCCTGGAAAAATGACCAGTTCTTCCACAATTGTAACACGGATAGTTGTGACCCTGGGATGTTGGAGCATTGCCACCAGGAGCATTGGTTGACTGTAAACTTTGATAGGTTATAGCAGGACGGACATTTGACTGTTGCCCAGCTTGGAACTGCGGCGGACGATAAGGAGGATGATTATGATGTACTGGATGATAAATCACCCTCTACCTCTTCTGATTTCCACCAAAAGATCTAGACGGCACACTCTTTTTCTTCTTGAGCTCCTTATGCTGCCGATACTTTGATTCTGAAGCAATTGCAATATTTACTGCCTCATGGTAAGTAACATTGGTGCAAGTGGTCATCATAGTCTGCAACTTGGTATTCAGGCCTCTCATAAACCACCTCTTCTTCTTGGCATCAGTATTGACATGTTCGGATGCATATTGGGACAGATGATTAAATCTTCCCACATACTGCATCACGGTTTGATCTCCTTGTTTCAAAGCAAGGAATTCATCTAGCTTCATAGCCATCACTCCTTCAGGGATATAATGGGCTCTGAAGGCAGTACGGAACTCAGCCCAAGTTTTTGGAATACCAGCAGGTTGCATAGCCACTAAGTTTGCCCACCAAGCACTTGCTGCTCCTCTAAGTTGTTGGGCGGCAAACGTAGGTTTCTGATACTCCGTGCATGGGATAAGGTCAAATTTCTGCTCCATGGTTCGAAGCCAGTCATCAGCCTCCAATGGTTCATCTGCCTTGGTGAACACTGGGGGTCTTGTGTCTGTGAAATCAACATATGTAGCCTCTTGTCGGTTATGGTGGCGTCCATGGTTTCTATACATCTGATTCTGATTACTCTGGGCCATCTCATGAAGCAAACGAGAATTTTCAGCCGTCACATTGACAAGTGTGGTTATAGCATCAGCTAAATTGGTTGGAACTGATGGCGGATCTGGAATACCATCCTCATCTTGTGAAGTTCCAGGAATATATGAACCTCACGTACGACGCATCTGCTCATAACAAACCAAACTTTATTCACATGTCTTTATTGAATCGTACCAAGCTTACTCTAGACACATTACAAGGAGTTTACTAATGTACAAACAAACCCACGAGTACGAGAACAAAACTACTTAACTTAACTAGAGCTACTATTATACAACTCTACTCTTTTCCTCAATTTCTTCAAACTTTAGGCTCGGTATCCATTCCGGAATTATTACCGCCTTCATCATCGCTTTCATCGATCATTACTAATTCTTCAGGATCTTCTTCTTCTTCCTCTCCCGATTCATCATCATCGGCAAGGATGACACCGGGGTCCATTGCATCCGCTTGAGGCTCATGATTCGGATTTAGTAGATTGCTAAGCCTATGAACCTCCTCATGTAGATACGTATTATGTTCTTCTAAATCTTCTACATAGAATTCTAGCTCATGAGTTCTAGCTCTAGCTACATTTTCCCTATGCCAAGCTTCATTTCTTCCCTCCACCGTACGAACTAACATACTTTCGCAGTTCCTATGCGCGGTGGTGAGCTGCCTCAATTAACCCTATAATTCACCTATTTGTATAACATCCAAAGCCCTATCTCTAGTAGATTGTGCTAACTCTGCGGAAATCCTCTGTATCTCTGCCTGGGGATCAGGCCTAGAACTGCTACTGCTAGCACCATCATTTCTAGGGGCAAGTTGGTGACGAGGAACTCCTTTGGGTTCGGTTGACTTACGGGGCGTCATCTTGGCACGAGCCATACTGTAGGAAGCCAGTTTAATCCAAGTAAGACCATTGATCAAAATCTAGAAAGTAGCTAAGATGGATTACATTCCTCAAACCAGACTCACTACTTAACTCCAGACTAAGAGGTGAAGGAAGTAACAAGTGAATTATTCCTGATGCATGAATCGTTCTTACGAACAAAAACATCAAAGTTTATAATGCACATAAACAACATTTATTTTTATATAGGGCATAGTATAATTACTACTCCACCACACAAAAACCTTTTTAATCAAATAGAGAATGGTGAGAAAGAAATAAGATAAGCCAGAAGCAATTTGGACTAAATTACCAAGTTAAATTTAGTCATCCAAATCATTTTGAAGTTTTTGTAAAACAATACAACAAAACCTTCTAACGATCGCTCTGATACCATTCTGTAGCAGAACCTCCTAAGTTATAGGGCCCACATGCACCTGTCACTGTCCGACGACCTTTGACATTTATGCATATGTTTCCATTAACTTAAAAAGACTGTCGGGTGTCCTCAGGGAACCCCGAATCATCCACGATTTCCGAGAAGGATCACGTTACAGAGTCATTGTAGTATTACAACATTTATTCAAATATCAAAACCAGAGTAAAAACAGCGGAAGTCTTACGATAACATAGTTTACAAACCAGTTGTTTCAAACCTTATAAACTAAGTTCGATAATTATTACAAACCATAGTAGTAGTGGAGTGGCATAATTAATATACACATAGCACACAAAATAAACATCCTGCCCAAGGATCACACATTTACTTCTCATCGTTAGAACGAACGATAGTCATGCAGCACGATCCAAAACAGATCTGCTCATGAGGCTCACCTACAACAAGTGGTCAACGAACTCTGAGTACAAAAGTACTCAACAAGACTTATCCGAAATATTAACTGATAAACTCAGAAATGCAGGCTCAGGGATTCAAGGTATAGCTTTAACAATGATCAAAGTTCTTTTGCGTAAAAGCTCTTTTAACAACATTTTTTATATAGAAAACTTCTCAAGAATTATATACAAAGCTGACACGATCCGCACTAAGATCATGAAACTTCATATCCAACACCTTCATAAGCCTTATTCAAGTTCCGGTTATTAATTCTACGATGATGAACAGTGAGTTGAGTCTCCTTAACCGAGGAGCAACGACAATTCGAACCGATTAAAAACCCAGCTGGGGATTCCAGACCACACGACATATGCAGGTCCCTGACCTCCATATACCAACCTACCCTCGGATCCTCTAAAACAAGAACGGGTCTGCGCCACCCGAGAACATAGTACTCCACCATTCCAGCCCATGGCCACGTGGGTACACGCTATTCTGACCATCTCTCCACTCCCAATGCGCGAGTAGCCATTCTCATAATAGAATTGCCAAGTTCAGGCTTACCGGAGTATGTGGTTAGTACTACAAATTCTCACCTCATACAATTCAACAACGGACGTGCCTTAATCGACACAGGCGGAAAGAACCCGCTCACAAGACCTCCATGTCTTGTGGCTCACACACACCGAGTCCGCCCGGTCTAGATTTATTACTCCACATTCCCATATCACATGCTAACATAATTAACCAATGTTCCATTTAAAACTTGCAGGTGGCAGGTAGTCACCCGACTTTCATCGTTCTACGCATAGCTAAGCAAAACTAGGCATATACGAGTTTAAAACTGATAAAATGGTAAATATGGAATAACAAGGATGGTAATGCACCAATTAGGCTTTTACTTAACCCTTAATCACTTAATGCAGTAACAGAAAGCAAAAGCAAAATTAATTTGTAAAACATAAGGTAGGGTTGTATGCATCCGGGGCTTGCCTTCGTTGACGGAAAAGTCCGATTCTTGCGACGGTTCACAAGTATTCGATCCGACCTCAACAGACGGATAAACTTCTTCCACGACTTGATTAACTACCACGTGTTCACCTTCGTTCACTACACGTAATAGCAATGCCATGTTTAACATGATGCGGAATACGAAATATGATGCTCGATGATGGATGCAAAGTTAATAATTTGAATACAACTTTCCTTCGCGGTACAGTTGCAAGTCAAACAAACTAAATCTTTTTCATAACACATACATCAACTACCAAGGATCATCATCAACTAAGGACCCAAGGTCATCACTCAATCCAAAAGTCCAAACAAAAACCTAAATCATTAAAGGTTACTATTTGCTTTTATGAATTAATTATTTAATTCAAAATTATGAAATAAATCAACTTATTCTATTTGAGCTCCAAATTTTAGTACATGTTCATTACATGTTAACTAAGTGGCAAAACAAATTTCATAATTTTTTTGATAAATAAATAAGCCTAGAAAAATCATGGAAATCCATTTATGAATTAATTGAGCAATTTTTACCACATTTAAAAATTACTGAAAAACATTATTTCATATTTTTCTTAAATACTATACATCACAAAGAAGTCACTCAAAAATTTTCATAATTTTTGGAGCTCTAAATAAATCTACACAAAAATAACAAAAACAGACACTATTCATTCAAATCTGAAAATAGAAAAATTCATTTTGAACGTTGAGTCACTGACATAGTGACCCCACCTGTCATCTTCTACCTCCCGCGTGTTGACTACGATGACGACGGCGCTGACCGGCGCAAACTCACCGACGGTGAGATCAACGGCGACGACCAACGTACCAAAATGACCACATCATCCCGGCGCATCGACTGAAGGCGCTAGCTAGACGAATTACTACGAGTTACGAGCTTGGCGTCGGCCATGGCGGACGCGGTGGCTCGGCAGTGCTACACCGGCGAAACGAAGCCGAAAATGGGGAAACAGAGGGCATGGGAAGGTCCAGTAGCTCACCACGAACACGTTCAAGCAAGAATTAAGGCCGGAGAAGCAACGGTGAAGCGGGGCGGCGTTCACAGCGATCACGGCGGTGCGAGTAATGGCGACGACGGTGTTCCAGTGGCTGTGGTGGACAAAATGAGCAATCAACAAGATATTAAGCACCATGGCATCACGGAGAAGCTGAAACAATGCTTCCCGAGATCAGAAGCTCATCGTAGAGTACTGGCCACGACGGCGCTCGCTCGACGGGTACTCTGCCGGCCGCGAGGAAGAAGAGCGTGGTCAGCGAGTTCCCGGCGAAATCAGCCGACCACAATTGGCTGGGTGGATGCGCAAGAGAAAGACAGAACTAGGACTAGCTTATCAGCGATGGTGGAGCACGACAATGACGGCACGGGCTCGCCGGAGATGGAGCAGCGGCGGTGGGAAAAACAGAGAACAAAGAAATAAGAACGGCGGCGGCTCCAGAGCTTTATAGGGCCACCAAGGAAGCGCAAAGAAGCCACAATGAAGCCTTCAGCGCGCCAACACGACGCCCAGACGGCCACGCGCGCGACTGGAAGCAAGCCGAAGCTCGCCGGCGGTGTAGCGCAAGCGGTGAACACTGTTCATCGAAATTACAAGTTTGCCATTCGCCAAAATTCATAAATTACTCCCAAATTTTCATAACAACTCAAAAATCTCCAAAAATAAAAGTTGTTCAAAATCAAAAGTTCTACAACTTTGCTTTTATAACCATCTCCTAATTCGGTCTAGATTTTGAAATGAACTTTTGAATTTGAATAGGGAAATTTACCGAATTACGCCTTTTTGATTTACTCAAAAATTTTCTAAACAACTTGAAAAACTCCAAAGACAAACTTTGTATAACTTGCCAAGCTCTACACTTTTGCTTTTGGGCCCAGCCCCAAAATATGCTTAGATTTTGAAATGGATTTTCAGGGTAGGGTTTAAATGTTGAAAAGCGGGGTTTTCTGGAAAAATTCCAAATCCAAACAAACATTGAACTTAAGTCAAACAATACATTGCAACACATACCACATAAATATAAACTTGTATTAGTGTATGCATCTCAAAGTTTCACCAAATGCCAAATGCTTTGCAATGCATATGATGACATGTCAGATTTTAATATTTAAACACCCGAGGTGTTACAGTAAATCAATATATCATCAAAGTAAACTAACACAAAATGACCAATAAAAACTCTTAAAACCTCATTCATTAAGCGCATGAAAATGCTAGGTGCATTTGTCAAACCAAAAGGCATAACTAACCATTCATACAACCCGAATTTGGTTTTAAATGCAGTTTTCCATTCATCTCCAAGTTTCATCCTAATCTGGTGGTAGCCACTTCACAAGTCAATCTTAGTGAAAATTATAGAACCACACAACTCATCAAGCATGTCGTCTAGCCTAGGAATAGGATGACGATACCAAATAGTAATATTATTGATGGCTCTACAATCAACACACATACGCCAACTTCCATCTTTCTTAGGAACCAAAAGTACAGGAACGGCACAAGGACTAAGGCTTTCACGTACATACCCGTGGTCCAAAAGGTCTTGGACTTGCCGCTGAATTTCCTTAGTCTCCTCAGGATTGGTTCGATATGCAGCTCGGTTGGGCAAGGTCGCTCCCAGAATCAAATCGATTTGATACTCTATCCCTCTCATAGGTGGCAGCCCCAGGGGTATGTCAGCTAGAAAAATGTCCTCATACTCCTGCAAAAGGTTAGTGATAGCAGGAGGTACCGAGCTAACAATATCATCAAGTGAAAACATAGCTCGTTTGCATACCAAAGCATAGCAAATATCATCAACAGAAATTTCAGCAAAGTCACATTTTGTTGCAAGCATAACACCACCCTTCAATTTAATCCCCTCAGCCTTAGAAATAGATGTAGACTTATCCTTTTTAGGTGGGAAAATAGAATTAGCAACTTGCTGATTTTCAGATTGAACATCATTCAAACTAGCAGCGCGTTCTCTATCAGCTTGTACAATTTGAGCAGGGGTCAAAGGTACCAAAGTAATTTTCTTTCCTTTATGCACAAAAGTGTATTTATTACTTCTACCATGGTGTGTAGCATCATTATCATGTTCCCAAGGACGACCCAATAAAAGTGAACAAGCTTGCATATGTACCACATCACAATCAACAGAATCAGCATAAGAACCAATGAAAAATAAAACTCTACAAGTTTGTGTTACCTTTGCTTTACCAGAATCATTTAGCCACTGAATATGATATGGATGTGGGTGTGGGCGTGTGGTCAAGCTAAGCTTCTTGACCAAATCAGAACTCACCAAATTATTGCAGCTACCTCCATCAATAATGACACGTGCTCGATGGTCGCTGATGACGAAGAAAATCTAGAACAAGTTATGGCGTTGTAGCTTCTTAGGCTGCTGGACTTGTGAGCTGAGCACCCACTGTACAATAATGCTCCTATAGGACGCCGTGGCCTCGTCACTAAGGACTTCGCCGGTCCTCCTCATCTACATCTTGGTCTTCTTCATCCTCAATGTCAGAGGTGCTGATGTAACCATCTTCTATAGCAATATATGCCTGCTGACTTGGGTAGTCCTTCTGCACATGGCCAATGCCATGGCAGCGGTGGCACTAAATACCCGAAGTGCGTCCCGTCGATGCAACGGATGAGGAACTCTTGGTAGGCACCTACAAAGAATTTTTACCTGAATCTAAAGGTCATGCGGGAGGTGTCTTAGGTGTAGCGAAAACTCCAGAGGCTGTTGGTCGCTTGCTCGCTGGTGGAGGCATCCAAAAATGGTTGGCTTGGTCAGCCCTGAAGATGGTGCCGAGCGTGGCGTGTATGTGCTGGTGCTGACCTTGCTCTTGCCCTGCTGTTCACGCCCCTGCAATTCCTTTTCTGCAAGCATAGCAAACTAAAACAACTGGTTGATAGTGTTAAATTCTTTATAATCAACAATGTCCTAAATGTCACGCCTCAAACCAGAATAAAAACGACAAATGGCATCTTCGTTTCCCTCTACAACACTATAGCGCATCAATCCCTTTTGGAGCTCACCATAGTAATCCTGTACAGATTTATCTCCTTGTTCTAAACGCATCAATTTCTTACGCAAGTCTCTATGATAAGAAGGAGGAACAAAACGATCACGCATAGCTACCTTAAGTTCTTCCCATGTACCAGGTAAAGCATCCTATGCAGCTAGCCCATTCCACCAAATAATGGTAAAATCCTTAAACTCACTAGTAGCTTGTCTAACTCTATGCTGCTCAGATACAAGGTGGGCACTAAACTTTTGTTCTACCATCATCTCCCAATCAAGATATCCCTCAGCATCATAATGACCCGAAAAAGATGGTATTGTGAACTTAATCTTAGCATAAGGATCATCGGGCACACGGTGATTATTACCTTGACGGTGGTGGTGGTGGACACCACCCATACCTGTCGTGTTGCGGCGTAGACATTGCCGTAATCTCTCTTGTCGGATAGCTGCTCGACCTATGTTTCTGGCGGCATCATGCACCGTGTCTTGACCATCGGTGTTGCTGCCGGAAACATCGTTGTTGCCCGCCACAAAGGTTTCCAACTCAGTAACCTTGTCGGTTAGCGTGGAAATTCGCTTGTCCAATCTCTCTATGCTATTGCCAATGTTGAGTTCAATGAGTGCGTCAGTGACGGCCTTCCTGATGGCCTCATTCATCCTTTTTTGGGCATCCTCTACAACAGCTTGTAGTTGCTCTTGGCTGACACACTCGCTGAAACCCTTAGGATTGTTATCTGCAGTCTATTCACCTCCTGCCATTGAAAACACAAAAATAGGAATAAACAGGTGAAAGTTATCCCTACCAAATGACTACGTGGTTGTAGTGGTGTTACTTTTCACAGCAAGTGGAAGCATCTTACCAAGCTCTTACCAAGTTCTTACCAACGCAAGCAGTGGGCGGTACAACCGGCGGCTGGTTCGTGATACCTGTGAGATAGTGGTACGGAGATTGCAAGGCCCTTTGTCTGTACTGATCTGAAGAATTTGTGGAGCTTGGAAGGCAAACAAAGAGTAATATGTATATCTGGCACATAAGTCAGTAACAGAAAGTAATGCTGAATTATAGTCCAAAGTACTTGTTCTCGTTGCTGGTCTAAAGTGTTGTAAGTACTAGGTTGTGACAAAAGTATGGTGGATAGCAAGGTGATAGGTATGAGAAAAATAAGTATGGTGGATGGAAACAACAATAAAAACAAGGAACCAGACAGCACACGCAAACACAGCTCACTTTGGGCTTCTCTATGTGCTCCTCTAGATATTGTTCCTCTTTTGCCCCTCTCTTTTTTTCTATTTTTTGGGTTGTCGTTGTTTTTTTGGGAAATTTCGACTTTTTTATTTTATTTTTTTTGATATTTTTCCTTTACTTAGGAGCACAAAAGCAGTAACCACAGAAAATATGAGCTCAAACAAGTGTAAGACGTGGCCTGTGGAATTTTCAGAAAACTGGATGAAAATTGACAAAAACCTTGTGACCACGAAACGAGGATCTTGTGACCACTTTTTGGCCAATCTAAAAATTCCAAACCCTAGCAAAGCTAGGGATGGATGGATCCGAAATTTTTTTCTGATCGATTTGCATATATGGAATGTCGAAAACGGAGTTCGTATGCGAAAACTAGACCAATTTTAAGAATTGGCTCCGAATTAGAGGACAAAACGGGAACAATGTGTGCAAAATTGGTCACAACAGCCAAGATTTGATAGAAATGATGGGGGGAAACACACGAACTGGACTCTAACATGACCTAACCAGCAACAAGACCTCGACCAGGACACAAACTCAACACGACGGACTCTGAAACTGAAATATGCAAAGGCTATGGCACGGAAGGTTCTAGGATAGGAAAAACGAGTATGGCACTGGACTATGGGACGAATATGAAACACTCAAACTAGGGAATAACAAGTGAACCTGACGGTATACCTTAGCTCTGATTAAGGGTCCTTTAATGAAGACGGGGATCCCGATCTTCCATCAGGTGATGGTAACTATCGTTGTGGCGGAGAATGACACACCGATCTGGCTTCAGATCGAAAGATCGAACCCTGCAATCTTAGCACCACAGCCCCTCTGGTTATCAACCGAGTCACGGACCAGGTTGACCTCGCCAAGAAGGCTAATCCCTGTCTGCGCAACGAAGAACACAAGCAAGAACAAGAAAGATCGCAACCAAATTGCAAATGTATGATTAATCTCACGAGTTGGGGTCTCACAAACCGAAGAACGACGAAACTGTTTCTTGACAGAATAATCTAAGCAAAATCCAAACCCTAATAGAGGGGCGGCGGCTGTTTATGAAGACTCTAGGGTCGTGCAAGACCCCTGGACGCGCCCCTAATGGGCCCAAACTCGATACATGGTCCAACGGACCAAAAGACGGTGTCGTAGCACCCTGGCAGATTCTGGATGCTGACTTGTTTCGACGATTCCCGTTGATTCCTAACAGCTTTTGACATCAAACCACTTGGATTGGCTTCCTTATCAAATTAGCTTTCCATCCATATGTGGATCATCGAAAACGGAGTCCGGATGTGTCCTGGGCGACCAGTTTAAGACAGACTGGTCCTGGAGGCCGAGGCAGACTCGAATTCGTGTTGGACTAGGCCTCCGGCTTGTGTTGGACGTCCTTGCTGGTCATCATCACCTCCTCCACGTCCTCTTAGTCCCTCTTGACCCTCTCCAATGTTCCTAAGCAAGATAACATCATTAGGTAGTAGTCTATTCTCAAAAGTATGAAAAGGATCGCTTAAGAACGAGCTCACCTGTAAATTGAGTTGACGCATTCGAGCCCGGGTCATTGGACCTTGCATGACGGTTGGAGGATCAGCTGGTACATCCAAAGGAGTGATGTCCTCATCATCCTTGCTCTGCTGCATCTTGCCTACGAGGTCACCGACAGGATGCCCAGCTGCTATCGGTGGCTGACCGGACGCCTCGTCCTCGAGCGAAGCGGAGATACATTGCCACCGACACCGAGTACCTAGGCACCATCAATGGTGTGCTCGCGGGTGATGCACTCTCCTTGACCATGCATAGCTACGAGCTCATCAAGGCCAATGTCGATGAACTCCCCGCCTTGTAGGTTGAGCTTAGCATATGCGATGAGGATGACAACCTACTCGACATCATAAAAAATGACGGTCTCCCCCTACAAGTCACCTAGGAGTTCAACTTCTATGCCTTGAACATCGCGAAAGAGGTGGTGGAGGCATTGAGGGCCATGAACGGGTGCACGCGGCTGTACCCGAAGGTGTTTGTGCCGCTCGCGACAACCTATGTCAATTGCGATACCATAGAGGCCCTAAGGCTTTCTACATCAGTTAAGTGAGTCTTGGTTGGAGCCCCATGTACGAGGAGAGAGAATATGAGTGGTCAAGTAGACATGACATGAATGGACAATCCGAGGGTGGGCCGGAGATGGTGGATGCGGAGCTAGATGGTGTCTCCAAGAAATGATAGGATGTGAACTAGAGTGATCTGGACATGGACAGCTTAGGCGGTGCCGCTTGGAGAGGCATGGCTATGAAGGACCATGACCTCTCGAAGGTGCATGTGGTCGATGTCGGCCACATCATCTCATTGTAAAGTCAGAACGACAGCATCGACCTAGACATCGCTAGACTGGCGCTGATGGCTATGCTGAGATATGAGTAAGAAGAGAGAAACCATGCCTCTTCTCCCCCAACCACCACCGAGTAGTTTGTTGTGTTCATCGTTGAAACTTTAAACAAAGTGGCACAGTGTGCAGCACACACACTTGAAAATACTTGAAATGCCATCCGCTTTTATAATTGTGTACATCACAAAAAGGTTGAAATTAAATTTTATTTTCTTAGAGCGTCTCCACCGAATTGAGAAAAACAATCTCCTTTCACTAAAATGAATTGGATGAAAAAGCAATAGCTCTAGCAGTTCCCATTTCTAAATTCCCTTTGCCTACATTTTTTCTCAACCTCTCTAAATCCCCCTTCAATCCCTCAAATGAAGGGGATCCAACAAACTTTTTCTAAATCCACTTTCCTCCCCCATCATTCACTGGGATGCGGGCCCTTGCTCTGCTGCATCTTGCCTGCGAGGTCACCGATAGGATGCCCAGCCGCTATCGGCTACTGAGCGGATGCCTCATCATCGAGTGAAGCGGAGATACATCGCCATTGACACCGAGTACCTGGGCTCCGTCCATGGCTTGCTTGCGGGTGATGCGCTCTCCCTGACCATGCGCAACTACGAGCTCGTCAAGGCCAACACCGATGAGCTCCCCGCCTTGCAGCACGAGCTCACCATTTGCTATGAGGATGACAACTTCCTTGACGTCAAAAAAACAACAACCTCCCCCTGCAACTCGCCTTGGAGTTCAACTTCTACAACTTCAATGTTGTGAAAGAGGTGGAGGAGGCGTTGAGGGCCATGAACGGGTGCGCGTGGCTATACCTGGAGGTGTTTGTGTAGCTCATGACAACCCATGTCAATTGCGATACCATAGAGGCCCTAAGGCTTCCTACGTTAGTTAAGTGAGGCTTGGTTGGAGCTCCACATACGAGGAGATAGAATATGAGTGGTCAAGTAGACCTGACATGAATAGATGATCTGGGAGCAGGCCAGAGATGGTGGATGCAGAGCTGGATGCTATCTTCCAGAAATGATAGGACGTGAACTAGACTGATCTGGACATGGACAGTCTAGGTGGTGCCGCTTGGAGAGGCATAGCTATGAACGACTGTGACCTCTCGACGGTGCACGCAGTCGATGGTGGCCATGTCATCTCATTGTAAAGTCGGAATGACGGCATCGACCCAGACGTCGCTAGATTAGCGCTAATGGCTATGGTGAGATCTGAGGTAAGAAGATAGAAACCATGCCTCTTCTCCCCCAACCACTGCCGAGTAGTTTCTTGTGTTCGTCATTGAAACATTAAATAAAGCGGCACTGTGTGCAGCACACATACATGAAAATACTCGAAATGCCATATACTTTTATAATTGTGTACATCACACAAATCTTGAAAATAAATTTTATTTTCTTAGAGCGTCTCCATTGGATTGAGAAAAACAATCTCCTTTCACAAAAGCGAATGGGATGAAAAAGCAATAGCTTTAGCGGTTCCCATTTATAAATCCCATTTCCCTACATTTTTTCTCAACCTCTCAAAACCCCCCTTCAATCCCTCAAATGAAAGGGATCCAACAGACTTTTTCTAAATCCACTTTTCTCCCCCATCTTTCACTGGGATGTGGGCTCTTGCTCTGCTGCATCTTGCCTGTGAGGTCACTGCTAGGATACCCAGCCGCTATCGGCTGCTGGGCGGATGCCTCGTCATCGAGTGAAGCGGAGATACATCACCATCGACACCGAGTATGTAGGCACCGTCCATGGAGTGCTCACAGGTGATGCGCTATCCCTGACCACGTGCAACTACGAGCTCATCAAGGCCAACGTCGATGAGCTCCCCACCTTGCAGCTCAAGCTCACCATATGCGATGAGGACGACAACCTCCTCGACGTCATAAAAAACAACGGCCGCCCCCTGCAACTCACTTAGGAGTTCAACTTCTATGACTTCAACGTCATGAAAGAGGTGGTGGAGGCGTTGAGGGCCACAAACAGGTGCGCACGGCTGTATAGAGGTGTTCGTGCTGCTCGCGACAACGTGTGTCAATTGTGATACCGTAGAGGCCCTAAGGCTTACTACATTAGTTAAGTGAGGCTTTGTTGGTGCCCCACGTACGGGGAGACATTTTATGAGCGGTCAAGTAGACCTGACGTGAATGAATGATCTGAGGGCGGGCCGGAGATGGTGGACATGGAGCTGGATATTGTCTCCAAGAAATGATATGACATGAACTAGACCGATCTGGACATGGACAGCCTAGGCGGTGCCGCTTGGAGAGGCACGACTGCAAAGGACCATGACCTCTCGAAGGTGCACGCGGTCAACGGCAGCTACGTCATCTCATTGTAAAGTCGGAACGACGGCATTGACCCAGACATCGCTAGATTGGCGCTGATGGCTATGCTGAGATCTATGGTAAGAAGATAGAAACCATGTCTCTTCTCCCCCAACCACCAAGTAGTTTCTTTTGTTTGGCATTGAAACTTTAAACATGGTGGCACTGTGTGCACCACACACACACACTTGAAAAATAATTGGCCATCCGCTTTTATAGTTGTGTACATCACACAAAGATTGAAAATAAATTTTATTTTCTTAGAGCATCTCCACCGGATTGAGAAAAGCAATCTCCTTTTACTAAAGAGAATGGGATGAAAAAATAGTAGCTCCAACAGATCCCCTTTCTTAATCCCCTTTCCCTATATCTTTTCTCAACCTGTCAAAATCCCCCTTCAACCCCTCAAATGAAGGGGATCCAACAAACTTTTCTGAATCCACTTTCCTCCCCCATCTTTCACTGGTATGCGGGCCCTAGCTCTACTACATCATGCATGCGAGGTCGTCAATAGGATCCCCAGCTGCTATCGGTGGCTGAGCGGACGCCTCGTCATCGAGCAAAGCGGAGATACATCGCCATCGACACCGAGTATGTACTTGGGCATAGTCCATGTTGTGCCCACAGGGGATGCACTCTGCCTAACCAGAGGCAACTACATGCTCATCAAGGCCATCTTTGAAGAGCTCCCCTCCCTACAGCTCGAGCTCACCATATGCGATGAGGACGACAACCTCCTCGTCGTCATAAAAAACGATGGCCACCCCCTGCAAATGCCTGGGAGTTCATGTGGCAGAACTGCCTAAGCTAATGCCCTCCCAAGAGTACCTATCTACCTTTAGACACTAAGAACCTAGGGGAGCACACTAATTCAGATTGTTCCATCGAGCACACCCAACGGGAGAACTCAAAAATCCACATTTTTCATCAGAATCATAAATGAGAGGATAAAGCTTACACTATTTCTAGCCATTTCTTACATCACTTTATTACAACATCAAAGTACTTCAACAAGTTGAATGCAACAGTGGAAATTAAACATTTTACATGTAAACAAGTTTATACATTTAAGTTCACAAGTTTTATATTGCAGCGGAAAATAAACATATGATTAGAGTTACAGCAGAAACAAAGATTAATCTAATGACATGGTGAAGCATTAACATAGTGGACATTTCTATACAAGACATGCTAGCAGATTTTACATCTTTTCTTATAAAAACCTTTAGTGAGGGTTATAAATAAACACTACGATCGCAGCGTGAAACAGAAGGTTTCCATACACAAGAGTTAGCTCTAGTATCCACCTGTCACCTGCAATAGGGGGAATAAAACCCTGAGTACTTGATTGTACTAAGCAAGACTTACCTGATAGGAGGAAAATAAAAGACTCCAAGAATATGCAAGGCTTATTTGGCTTGCTAGTTTATTACATTTGCTAGAAGCATTACTAATGGTGCATCCTTATGTTCCAAGTTTTTAGCAGTTATTTTTAGTTAATTAGCTAATCATTCTAAGTAAGCACCTAAGCTACTTTCAAGCATGTGGTAAGCAATCAGAACCATTTTACCATCTCTCATATTCCAGTTCTTACTATGGTGCTAGACCATAGCCAAGTTGGTACCATTCACAGAAACGGCGATTCACGAATCAATGTATCCTAGCTGGGTACCCCAAAACAAGACCAACCCATTTCACTACTGTCGAGGGGTCCAGGTCCCCGTCCAAACTTGGACTCCAAGCCCCCACACTTGAGACCTAGTCTCAGTGTCGTGCTTAGACCTCCACCTTTCCCCACCTCCAATTAGTCAGTCCAAAAAGAGCCATGAAGGGGACCGTGACGCCTAAGAGGGGGGGGGGTGAATTAGGCAACTTAAAATTCCAACTCTAAACTATGGCATCTTTTTCTATCCTTAGCAAAACCTATGCAAAAGATAAACTATCTAAATGTGCAACTACGGTTTTGCTAGTGTGTTGCTATCTCTACCGCAAAAAGGAGTAATATAAATAATGTAAATGCGGAAGCTAAAGAGCAAGGTAGAGATATGCAAACTCCCATCGATGACTCTGGTATTTTTACCGATGTATCGAAAAGCGCGTAAGCTTCCCCCTAGTCCTCGTTGGAGCCCCTCACAAGGAATCCCTCGCAAGGGCCAAGCTCCTGATCGGGTAACTCTGTGGATAGCTTCGGGCCTTCCCCACATGCAAGTGGGTCTATAGTGTGCCTTCCGGTAAGCCTCCCCTGGACCGTTCCCGCCGCCTTCACTATCAAGCTTCTGGGCGAATCATCGCGGGCCTTGTTCCCTTCGGTACACGGTGGCGGCCACACCACAAACGCGATTGGTGTGATCTCATAAGACTACAAGACCCTCCGATGTACTACAATGGTGCGCGCAAGCACCGAGTGGTAAGAGGTATGCAAACCTCACTAAACACTAGGCCTAAACCTAGAGCAAGGGCATAAGCGGTGGTCTAATCAACCTAAGCACTTCGCAAAACACCTACGCTAATCACCTAATGAAACACTAAGCACTATGCAAGCGGAGATCACTAAAATGGTGTATCAACACCCTTGGTATATTTTCTCAGCTCCACACTCTTCAAATGGCCGGTTGGGGGTCTATTTATAAGCCCCATTGAGAAACTAGCCGTTGGGGATGAAATCCCGCTTTTCTGCTACTGACCGGATGCGCAGGTCGTCCTGATCAGATGCATCCAGTCGTCTCAACCATTAGAGCTGTGATCAACTGATCAGACGTAGCCAACATCTGGTCACATGCCACCAGACGTGTCCGGTCACAATTTCGCCGCTCTAGAACCTTTCTGTACTCGATCAGACGCTGCAGTCTTGCGTCCGATCGATTTGCCGCAAGCGTCTGGTCAATACTAAATGTATTGCCGATGATGATGAATAGCACCATCGTTGTGTCCTATCACTTTACAGTTCAGCGTCCAGTCACTGCTGCTGACGCCTGCTGTTGCCGAGCCTCTTGATCGGAGCGTCTGGTTCAGCGTCCGGTCACCTCTATGAGCTCGTTTCTTCGCGATCTTGCGTCCGGCTAGGTTTCTATCTTCGTGCTTGGACTTTGCTTGATATCTTGGGTCTTCTCTTGTGCTTCTAAGGTCTTGCTTATGGTGTTGATCTTCGGATCATCACATTGCCTTCGTCCAAGTCACGTTTTGCACCCTATTGAACTATAAAACAATCACTTGCAAATTCGTTAGTCCAATTTGGTTGTGTTGGTTATCAAACACCAAAATCCAAAGTAAATGGGCCTAGGGTCCATTTTCCTTACAATCTCCCCCTTTTTGGTGATTGATGACAACACGAGCAAAGCAAGCAAATAATAATAATTTGGAATTTAAAAATTATCTACTTGCTAGGATGCAATGCAAAGGGCAAGGTTATATGATGCTAAAAGATACTACTTGTAAGACTAAAAGATACCACTTGAAAAGCTTATCTTGCCCTTGCAAATGTCCCCATGTGGTATTATTGATTTAAGCCTTGCTTTTGGTCCTACAAATTCTCCCCATTGCATAGACTAATCCATAATCCACTATCCTCCCTTTCTTGGACCATTACCACTTATAGACCATTACCACTTGTAAATTATTAAGATTGGGCTTTTGGTCCTCCAAATTAATGCTTGCTTTTGGTCCTCTAAATTCTCCCCCTTTGGACTCAAACACCAAAAAGGAAGACATTAGTAGCATAAGGGAGGGTCAAACTTTATGATCCTTTGTATGTGGAGTGGAATAGGTCACAAAATTTGACTCTCACCTTACATAGACTAAGTTCCCCCTAAATATATGCATACATATGTTGGAGAATGTAGTTTATGCATAATTGGTAAATTAATGCTCAAGGGAGTTTAATATATATAAGGCATAGAGAAAGCATATAAATACCAAAGTAAAATCAACATGATGATATCGGTTTAGAAATACCACATGTGGAAACCAATTTGATATCTACCCCTTGCAATAGGTGGTGGATATTTGAAGTATAATGCTTAACTTCGGGGACTCTATTTTCCTTGCAATGAGACTACTACACACATGATAAGCTTGAAAAGGTGTTAGTCTCAAAGCATCCAACTTGTAGAGTAACCTCCCCCTAAATTTGTGCACACAAGTATGGAAAACTTGTAGGAGACATGCACATTGATTTTAGAATCAACAATACCACTTGAAAGATGACATCACATGAATGTGAGAATCATTTTCAAAGATGATATTCAGGAGAAATTATCTACAATTTGGACTTTGGCACATATTAGATGAACAATTATAAAACAAGCTATGTGCCATGCTCCTAAACAATTTAAACCATGTAGGTTTGCTCCAAGGGTTATGAATGAAACTGAGCAAGCCTACCATGTGATTTACCTAGTGTATGCATGACAAAAGATATAAGCATGCAAATGCAAACCTAGGCATGAAAAGGAACTAGATGCTAAAAGATACCAAATTTTAATACCACTTGTAGGAAATTCCAATTAAAAGAAATTACATCCAGTTACCTAACATGGGAAGGGGATTTTGGGTCCATGGTATTCACTAACCCACTTGGCAATGACATGATCCAATGTGATGCACCCCACGAAATGCACCCAAAACTATACCAAGTCTCCAAATTCCCTGAAGTCCATCGGACTTCTCATTTCCCTTTCCGGATCCAAACCTTCTTGGTGCTCTTCATATTTAAGATGATTTCCTTTGGCACCCAAAAGCATTTGACCCCATTGTTGGCTTGCTTGTTCACCTTGATGGCCACCACCTTGTCATTTTTCTTCTTCTTTAATAAATATGGTGTGGAGGCCTTCTTGTCCACCTTGTTGGTGTAGGTGTTGGAGAGCTTGCTTGTTTGCTTTTTCTCTTTCTTCTTGGCTCCTCCCCCATTCTTTAACTTGCACTCATAGGACTTATGGCCTTCCTTGTGGCACATGTAGCAAACCATAGTTTGTCCTTCATTAAGCTTCTTCACTCCCTTGACGGTGTTATCTTGATGAAGTTGGGCTTGCTTCGCCTTGCCTTTCACTTGAGTCAAGTCCTTGGTGAGGCGAGCCACTTCTTGCTTGAGTTGCTCATTCTCCTTTGCAACCTCTTATGTGCATGTATCTACAACAACTTTCTCAACACAAACTGTGTTGCACAAGGGTGAGTCTAAACATAAATCATTACAAGAAGTAGACGCATCCTTTTTAGGCATGTTAAAGATAGAACTTTTTTTTAGATGCCTTGGTGGGGGTTGTACCAACGGCTTCAAGTTTAGGAACTTTATTAGTTAGCTCATCACAATGTTTGCACATGGTTTCCATTTTAGCAAGCAAACTTTTATAAGCCTCTTGTGAGCTAGCTAACTTTTCTTTTAATTTTTCATTTTTCTTTACAAGTTGCTCATTATTGATTGTGCATGCATTTGTTGTTGCACTAGCCTCAAGTTGCTCAATTTTGGTAGATAGTTCAATATTGAGATTAGCAAATGTCTCATATTGTTCAAGCAAAGTTTTATATGCTTCTTGTGAACTATCTAGCTTTTCTTTTAATTTTTCAAGCTTCTTTTGTTGACTAGTGCAAACCTTAGCATAATTAAGATTTTGTTGCACAATTTCATCATAAGAAGGCATTTCATCATCACTATCACTCTCACTAGAGGATGAGCTTTCGTTACCTCATGCCATAAGGCACATACGAGAAGAGCTTGATGATGAGTGCTTATGCCCGCGCCTCTTGTGGCGGTCTTCTTTTTCACTTGAAGAATCATCCCATGACCTTATTGATGTGAGGGATTGGTTCTTTCACACCTTCTTCTTTGTCTTGGGTGTGGGCTTGTTTGGACAAACTTCCACAAAGTGCCCCAATTCGCCGCATCCATGCATCATCTCTTTCTTTGCTTATTTCTTTGATTGGTGAAGATGATATCTTAAATTTGGATGGGCACACCCTTAACATTGAGCCTTTGAATCATCTTCTCCACCTTGTTGATTAGTTTGATTGATTCTTCATCAAGGTCAGAGGTGGAGGAGGAAGATTGATCATCATCATCATCCTCATCTTCTTCATCTTCACTTGAGGAGCTTGATCTTGAGCTTGTCTCAACTTTCTTGCCCTTCATCTTCTTTTTCTCACTACATGCGAGAGCTTTGCCTTTGCTTGATGAAGAGGCTTCTTCCCATCTTGCGTGACATTTCAAATGCCACTATCTTACCAATGACTATGGCCGGGGTCATGGTGCTCAAGTCCTCCATGTTGTGAAGGATGGTCATGATGCTTGCATATTTCTTTTGTGGTAGCATGGAGATGATCTTCCTCACGATGTCAGTATCATCTAGCTTTGTTAATCCTATTGAATGGAGCTCATTGATAATTAGATTCAAATAGGAATACATATCACGAACAAGCTCATCATCATTCATTATAAAGGAATCATAATTTTGTTTAGCTAGACAATGTTTTTGTTCATGGACATTAGATGTGCCATCATGGAGCTCTTGAAGTTTTAACCAAATTTCATGTGCCATATTTAAAGTGAACACTTGGTTAAATACATCCATGCTAAATGATTCAAACAAGCAATTTTTAGCTATAGCATTGAAATGAATTTCCTTTTCTTCACTCTTCGTGGGTTTATCAGGATTCTTAATGGGTTTCATCCCATCACGAGTGACTCTCCAAACACCAAAATCATCCGCCTCAAGGTGGCAAGCCATTCTAGCTTTATAATAGGGGAAGTTAGTGCCATCAAAGTGCGGAGGCCTAGATATATCCATCCCAACCACTCTAAATAGCATCGGCTCAACGGTAGTTAAGCCAAAGGTCCAAATTGAGCCAACCAACTCTAATACCACTTGAAGGGGACCATGATGCCTAAGAGCGGGGGGGGGGGGGGGGTGAATTAGGCAACTTAAAATTCCAACTCTAAACTATGGCCTCTTTTTCTATCCTTAGCAAAACCTATGCAAAAGATAAACTATCTAAATATGCAACTATGGTTTTGCTAGTGTGTTGCTATCTCAACCCTAAAAAGGAGTAATACAAACAATGTAAATGCGAAAGCTAAAGAGCAAGGTAGAGATATACAAACTCCTGTCGATGACTCCGGTATTTTTACGGAGGTATCGAGAAGCGCGCAAGCTTCCCCCTAGTCCCCGTTGGATCCCCTCACAAGGGCCAAGCTCCCAGTCGGGTAACTCCATGGATAGCTCCGGGCCTTCCCCATACGCAAGTGGGTCTCTGGTGTGCCTTTCGGCAAGCCTCTCTCGGACCGCTCCTGTTGTCTTCACTATCAACCTTCCGGCCGAACCGCCGTAGGCCTTGTTCCCTTCGGTACACGGTGGCGGCCACGCCATAAACACGGTTGGTGTGATCTCACAAGACTACAAGCCTCTCCGATGTACAACAATGGTGCACGCAAGCACCGAGTGGTAAGAGGTATGCAAACCTCACTAAACACTAGGCCTAAACTTAGAGCAAGCACATAAGCAGTGGTCTAATCAACCTAAGCACTTCGCAAAGCACCTACACTAATCACCTAATGAAACACTAAACACTATGCAAGGAGAGATCACTAAAATGGTGTATCAACACCCTTGGTATGTTTCCTCAGCTCCACACCCTTCAAATGGCCGGTTGGGGGGTCTATTTATAAGCTCCACTGAGAAAGTAGCTGTTGGGGATGAAATCTCGCTTTTCTGCTACTGACCGGACGCGTAGGTCGTCCTGATCAGATGCATTCGGTCATCCCGACTGTTAGAGCCGAGATCAACTGATCAG
Source organism: Miscanthus floridulus (assembly GCF_019320115.1). Taxonomy (NCBI): domain Eukaryota; kingdom Viridiplantae; phylum Streptophyta; class Magnoliopsida; order Poales; family Poaceae; genus Miscanthus; species Miscanthus floridulus. Next base: position 52,424,291 of record NC_089593.1, read on the forward strand.
ACACTGCTAGCGTCCGGCCACATGCCACCAACGTGTCCGGTCATAATTTTGCCGCTCTAGAACCTTTCTGTACTTGATCGGACGCTGCAGTCCTACGTTCGGTCGATTTGCCACCAGCGTTCGATTAGTACTAAATGTATTGCCGGTGATGATAAATAGTACCATCATTGCGTCCGGTCACTTTATTGTTCAGCATCCGTTCATTGCTGCTGACGCCTGCTATTGCTGAGCCTCTTGATCGGAGCGTCTGGTCACTATCCACCAGCGTCCGGTCACCTCTGTGAGCTTGTTTCTTCACGATCTTATGTCCGGCTTGGTTTCTATCTTCTTGCCTAGACTTTGCTTGATATCTTGGGTGTTCCCTTGTGCTTCTAAGGTCTTGCTTATGGTGTTGATCATCGGATCATCATGCCGCCTTTGTCCAAGTCACATTTTGCACCCTATTGAACTACAAAACAATCACTTACAAATTCGTTAGTCCAATTTAGTTGTGTTGGTTATCAAACACCAAAATCCAAAGTAAATGGGCTTAGGGTCCATTTTCCTTACAAGACGGAACCCACGACAAGAGCGCGACGAGCCTTCCCACTCCCATAATTAAGTATGTGCTAAGGATAATAAGTCTACGACCTGACTACCATCCACAGCAATGTACGATCCTCAACCAACATAGGCAGAACAAATGCAACCAGTGCCTCGCTCGGTTGCCTAACCAAGTCCACATATGGTCCCGCCTGGTCTCCAATCATTGTCCATATATATATATTCCATGTGATGGTAGTATGATAATAGTAACAATGATATCTTTTCATATCTCTCACGAGTGATAGATAATCACTCGACTTGTACTGGGTCCTATAGCATAGCAATCTACATGATCTTGATATACTAGTAGGACTCATTAGATAAGGATATATATATATATATATATATATAAGTGGACTTCATTCAACTCCTTTAAACTTAATGCACAAGCATAAAATAAAGTGCATAATAATAGGGGTTATGAATCAGGGCTTACCTAGGTAAGATATAACCAAAAGTTAGTACTCCATCGTGGTGATACGATCATCAAGGCACCATCTTTTTTGCTACTTCGGGTCTTCGGTCAACTCCACGATCCATCATTATTCCTATTATAATATATGTCGATGCAACGCAGAGACGTAATTAATCAATAGCAACCGCAACTCTTAAAATTCATTTACGCCTCTCACGCTAACGAGCTAGCTCTAATGACTAATGTACTAGGCCATGTATCCATGTTGTCGAATAAGGCATTATTTACCAACAAGTATTTTAGCTTTAGACTTTCAAGGTGTTTCTTTATTTCATTGATTTAATATATATATATCCAAACTAGGGCTCCTTAGCTATCTTAGCAAGCCACTTATTATGGAGCTACAAAAATTACAGTGAGCACCTAATAATATTAAGAATTTATTGTGAAAATTTTAGAGCCAACACTATTACCAATTTGTTACAAAAATTCCTACAAGTTTATATCTTAACAATATTAAGCATCTCAATTCAATTAGATAACTCCTGAAAATAGTATGAAACTTATGTGAACAAGATATATTAATAGGTAGATCATGATTTTAGGAACCTAACAAAATTAGTTTCATAATTTTTGGCCAACTACACAAATTTATATTGAATTTACAAGTTTGCTTTAGAAACTAAATTAGAAAATGCTTAGAGAAAGGAAAAGGGCCGGCGGCAACCAATTCTGGCCCGGCAGTCCAGCGTGGGGTGCGGCCTCATGCGCGTCGTGATGGACCAGCGACGGCCCAAACCGGGAGGCCCATGCACGATGGCGGTTTTGTAGAAAACCCCTCGAGTTTTTATATATTAATATGACTACTATGCACACTATTCCTACCGACAGTGGTTTTGCAACCCAGCCCCCGAACTGTCCCGTCTTCAAAATGGGATGGTCCCCGATGCCACTACGCTCGCCGACATGGCCTTGGTCGACACTACATGGCTAAGCTAGCCAACTAAGGGCCTAATCAGCACATCTAACCGGCCGATGGGGACCTACGGGCCAATGCGCAGCGATGCAAAGTGGAAGGAAACTCGATGATGCACTACCAAAGTCTATCCTCGACATCGGGTTAAACCGTGTGGTGGCACGATCGTTCTGATGACCTAGGGCACTAATCAGAGAGTAGAGATGGCGGGGAAGCATTAGAGGCTCACCGTAGTCTGTGCTGAGGTGACGGTTGAAGTAGAGGAGGGTCGAGATGACCTAGCCACGTGCGCGCGAGCCCCGGCGGCGACGCTCTGAGGAAGACACCGACGTGTCACCACACTACCGATGAGTACCCTAGCCAAAATAGCACGAGCACTAGATAGAGAGAGTCAAGGCAAGTTTGGGGTTATGAGCAATTGAACTGCTATCAACCCTACGGGCCTTACCCCTAGACCTACCGGCTCGACGGTGAGCAAAATGCCAAATTGCCGGTCGGTAGTGCTCTGTTGGGCTTGAGGGGAAAGAGACGGCAAGCCGACTTCCTAAGCTACCCACTAGAGCAAGGAATTGTGCAGCGAAGCTTGCTGATGCTAGGAGGGAAGAAGGAGTGGTGGTCCCACGCACGGTGCGGTCGTGGAGAGGGCACATGAGCGAGCTCGAGCAAGTTAAGATGGGGCAGCTCCGATCAATGGCGGTAGCATAAGCACGTGCGCACAGATGATGAGACATGGAGGCTTAGCATGAAATGCTTGGAATGTAGTGGAAGGACCCAAGTAGGGCTCACCAGCGTTGCCTAGCGGGGCAAGGCGAGGCAGAGAGGCATCACCATTGCGACTGTGATCGGGGCTAGTCGACCCAGATGTGGTGGGCAGTGGCGTATGCCCGGAGGCTCGACATAGCAGGTGAATTGGAGGGCGGAGGAAGCGCCATGGTGGCCAAGCGAGGGTAGCCATAGCCATAGCTCGCCCCTACACACGGCACAGTGGCCAGCCACTCAAGTGTAGCGCGCACACTGAGCAACAGCAGGAGCCAGGCCGTAGGCAGCCGAGATCGGCCAACGTAGGGCCAGGGATGTCGTGTGGCACCGATCGGCCGTGTGAGCTGGCCAATAGCAATAGACCAACCACGGCTTGGGCTCGGTGCCAGCAGCGCTCGCGCATGCGCGGTGACCGCGGACTCAGGCTGAACGACTGCAATCGGTGTTGTGCACGCATTTTAAAGCAAAGCAAAGGCTGCTGATCAACACGACCAGGGTTCAACCAATTCCACTAACCTAAAGCCAATACTAACAAAGACCTAGCAAAGCAATCGTCAAGACCAGAGAGCAACCAGAGGGAGATAAAAGGATGCCAACATGAGTTCATCACATTGAACGCCGGTTCACGAACAAGCGCTAACAACATGGTCTACAACATGTTTTAACAAAGTTTGGACAATTTTTGCAACGCCAACGCAAAACCAAACTAGTCCATAAACTACACCATGTCAAGGTACTCGTTATGGTGCATCCAACAATAAAAAAACATGGGTCTAGTGTTTAAGAAATTTAATCAAACTTTAAATGCCAAAACGACATCGTCATTAGGTTTTTAGACAGGTCATTTTAGTTCTAGAAGCTAAAGTTGAATTCCACATTCAATTCTTGAGCTATCAAAAATACTATTGAACAACATCTATTCACCAAAACAAAAGTTGCATTTTCATCTACCAAACTTGTACTTCAAATTGTTTCCATGCTTAATCAAATAGGACAAGCCACTCACTATTTATTTGCTAGAATTGCTATCAGACATTTTAAGCACTTTCTTCATACTTTTCCAAGACAAACCCTAAACAACTTTTGTTCCCAAGATTATTTAAAAGCTTTTAAGTACCAAAGAAAAATTGATTAGCAACACTTGTTTGATTCTTTTATTCACAAAAGTAAGTCACTAGGTTCACCTTACCATTTCATGTGAGAATTTATTTTTAAAATCCTAGAAAACATATATGCTAGGGTTTATTAGGCCTTAACCTCAGTGCTAACTAAGTCCATAACACTAGGGGTGTTACAGTTCAACTTCTATGACTTTAATGTTGTGGAAGAGGATTTGGAGGCACCGAGGGCTATGAACGGGTGCGCATGGCTATACCCGGAGGTGTTCGTGCCACCGGCGACAACCCGTGTCAATTGTGATAACGCGGAGGCACTAAGGCTTCCTACGTCAGTTAAGTGAGGCTTGGTTGGAGTGGTTTCTTATATTTGTCATTGAAACTTTAAACAAGGTGGCACTGTGTGCAGCACACACACTTGAACATACTCGAAGTGCCATCAGCTTTTATAATTGTGTACATCACACAAAGGTTGAAAATAATTTTTTTTCTTAGAGCAACTCCACCGGATTGAGAAAAAACAATCTCCTTTCACTAAAATGAATGGGATGAAAAACAGTAGCTCTAGCAGATCCCCTTTCCCTATATTTTTTCTCAACCTCTCAAAATCCCCATTCCCTGTATTTTTCTCAACCTCTTAAAATCTCCCTTCAACCCCTCAAATTAAGGGGATCCAACAAACTTTTCTCAATCCACTTTCCACCCCCATCTTTCACTAGCATGAGGGCCCTAGCTCTGCTGCATCATGCATGCGAGGTTGCTAGCAAGATCCCTAGCCGCTATCGGTGGCTGAGCAGAATCCTCATTATCGAGCAAAGCGGAGATACATCGCCATCGACACCGAGTACCTAGGCACCGTCCATGGCATGCCAGTAGGGGATGCACTCTCTTGGACCCCATGCAACTATGTGCTCATCAAGGCTAATGTCGATGAGCTCCCCCACCCTACAGCTCGAGCTCACCACATGCGATGAGGACAACAACCTCCTCGTCGTCATCAACAATGACAGATACCCCCAGCAACTTGCTTGGGAGTTAAACTTCTATGACTTCAACATTGCATAAGAGGATGTGGAGGCATCGAGGCCCACAAACGGCTATGTGAGGCTGTAGTTGGAGGTGTTCATGCTGCTCGTGACAACTCGTGTCAATTGCGATAACACGGAGGCCCTAAGGCTTCCTGCGTCAGTTAAGTGAGGCTTGGTTGGAGCCCCACGTACAAGGAGACGGACAATGAGCGATCAAGTAGACCTGACATGAATGGACGATCTAAGGGCAGGCTATAGATGGTGGATATGAAGCTGGATGTTGTCTCCAAGAAACGATAGGACATGAACCAGACCGATCTAGACATGGATGATCGAGGCGGCGCCAATTCAAGAGGCAGGACAGTGAAGGACCATGACCTCTTGAAGGTGCACGTGGTCAACGACAGCCACACCATCTCATTGAACAGGAAGAACGATGGCATCGATGCAGACATCGCTAGATTGGCACTGATGGCTATGCTGCAATCGGTGGTAAGAAGATAGAAACCATGCCTCTTCTCCCCCAACAACCACCGAGTAGTTTCTTGTGTTCATCATTAAAACTATGTGCCGCACATACACTTGAACATACTCGAAATGCCATCCGCTTTTATAATTGTGTACATCACACAAAGGTTGAAAATAAATTTTATTTTCTTACAACATCTCCATTGGATTGAGAAAAACAATCTCCTTTCACTAAAATGAATGGGATGAAAAAAAAATAGTAGCTCCAGCAGATGCCCTTTCTAAATCCTCTTTCCCTATATTTTTTCTCAATCTCTCAAAATCCCCCTTCAATCCCTCAAATGAAGAGGATCCAATAGACTTTTTCGCAATCCACTTTCCTCCCCACATCTTTCACCGGCATGCGGTCCCTTGCTCTAGTGGATCATGCATGTGAGGTTAGCAGGATCCCCAGCCGCTACTGATGACCGAGCGAATGCCTCATCATCGAGTTTAGTGGAGATACATCGCCATCGACATCGAGTACTAGGGCATTGTCCATGGCATGCTAGCGGGGGCTATGCTCTCCCTGACTACGCGCAACTACGCACTTGTGAAGGCCAACATCTATGAGCTCCCCACCATGTAGCTCAAGCTCACCATATGCAACGAGGACGACAACCTCCATGTCGTCATCAACAATGATGGCCGCCCCCTTCAACTTGCATGGGAGTTCAACTTCTCCGACTTCAACATCGCAGACAAGGATGTGGAGGTGTTGAGGGCCAAGAACGGGTGCGTGTAGTTGTACCCAGAGGTGTTTGTGCTGCTCGTGACAACCTGTGTGAATTGCGATAACACGAAAACACTATGGCTTCCTACGTCAGTTAAGTGTGGCTTGGTTGGAGCCCCACATATGAGGAGACACACAATGCATGATCAAGTAGACCTGACATGAATAGATGATCTGAGGGTGGGCTGGAGATAGTGGACGTGGAGCTGGATGTCTCCAAGAAATGACAGTACATGAACTAGACCGATGTGGACATGGACAGCCTAGGTGGGGTGCTGCTTGGAGAGGCACAATAGTGAAGGACTGTGACCTCTTGATGGTGCACGCAGTCGATGGCTACCATGTCATCTCATTGAATAGGCGGAACGACAACATCAGCTCATACATTACTAGATTGGTGCTGATGGCTGTGCTGAGATCTGAGGTAAGAAGATAGAAACCATGCCTCTTCTCCCCCAACCACCACCAAGTAGTTTCTTGTATTCGTCATTGAAACCTTAAATAAGGTGGCACTGTGTGCAGCACATACACTTGAAAATACTTGAAATGCCATCCACTTTTATAATCTCCACCAGATTGAGAAAAACAACCTCCGTTCACTAAAATGAATGGGATGAAAAAACAATAGCTCCAACATATCCCCTTTCTCAATTCTCTTTCACTATATTTTTTCTCAACCTCTCAAAATCCCCTTCAATCCCTCAAATGAAAGGGATCCAATAGACTTTTTCTCAATCTACTTTCCTCCCCCACCTTTCACTAGCATGCGAGCCCCTACTCTGCTGCATCATGCATGTGAGGTCACCGGCAGGATCCCCAGCCGGCACCAATGGCCGAGTAGATGCCTCATCATCGAGCAGAGTAGAGATACATCGCCATTGATACTAATTTCCTATCCATGGCATGCCCATGGGGGTTGTGCTCTCCCTCACTGTGTGCAACTACACGCTCATCAAGGCCAACATCGATGAGCTCCTCGCTTAATAACGATAGCCGCCCCCTACAACTCATCAAGGAGTTCAACTTGTCCAACTTCAACATCATAGAAGAGGATGTGGAGGCATCGAGGGCCACTAATGGGTGCACTCGGATGTACCCGGAGGTGTTCGTGTTGCTCACGACAACCTATGTCAATTGTGATAACGTGGAGGCGCTAAGGCTTCCCGCGTCAGTTAAGTGAGGCTTGCTGTGGCAGAACCACCTAATCTAATGCCCTCCCAAGAGTACTTGTCTTCCATTAGACACTAAGTACCCAAGAGAGTGCAATAAATCATACCGTTCCGTCGAGCACATCCCAAGGGAGAACTCAAAAATCCACATTTTTTCCTCAGGATCATAAATGAGAGGATAAAGCTTACAACATTCTTAGCCATTTCTTACATTACTTTCTCAGAGTACTTAAACAAGTTGAATGCAATAGCAGAAATTAAACATTTTACATGTAAACGAGTTTATACATTCCAGGTTCACAAGTTTTATCTTGCCGCGGGAAATAAACATATGATCAGAGTTACTGTGGAAACATAGATTAATTTACTGATGTGGTGAAGGATTAACATAGTGGCCATTTATTTACAAGATATGCTAGCAGATGTTACATCTTTTCTTATAAAACATTTAGTGAGGGTTACAAGCAAACACTACGATTGCAGCATGAAAGAAATCCTCTCTGAGCCCGCCAGGAGGTTTCCACACACAAGAGTCAGCTCTAATATCCACCTGTCACCTGCAACAGGGGGAATAAAACCCTGAGTACTCAATTGTACTCAGCAAGACTTACCCAATAGGAGGAAAACAAAGGACTCCAAGGATAGTCAAGGCTTATTTGGCTTGCTGGTTGATTGCATTTGCAGGAAGCATTACTAATGGTGCATCCTTATGTTCGAATTTTTTAGCAGTTATTTTTAGTTACTTAGCTAATCATTCTAAGTAAGCACCTGAGCTACTTTCAAGCATGTGGTAAGCAATCAGAACCATTTTACCATCTTTCATATTCTAGCTCTTACTACGGTGCTAGACCATAGCCAAGTCATTATTGTCTCACAAAAATGGCAATTCGCGGATCAATGTATCCCAGCTGGGTACCCCAAAACACATGCCCCGCTTGTGCCCCAGGCACAAACAAGACCAACCTGTTCCACTCCTGTCACAGGGTCAAAGTCCCTATTCAAACTTGGACTCCAAGACCCCAGCACCTAAGACCCTGTCACAGTATGGTGCTTAGACCTCCACCTAATACCCACCCCTAAAGTCGGTCTAGAAAGAGTCTAAACCCATGACAAGAGAGTAATAAGTCTTCCCGCTCCCATAAGCAAGTATGTGCTCAGGATAATAAGTCTGTGACCTGACTACCATCCACTACAACGGATGGTCCTCAATCAACATAGGCAGGACAAGTGCAACCAGAGCCTCGCTCGGTTGCCAAGTCCAAATCCAAATCCAAAGCATAGTCCCATCGGGTCTCCAATTATCATTCATGTATATTCCCTATGATAGTAATATGGTAATAACAACAATAACATATTTCCTATCTCTCGTGAGTGACAGGTAATCACTCGACTTCTACCGGAGTCTTATAGCATAGCAATCTACGCGATCCTACCATACTAGTAAGACTCATAGGATAAGGATATATATATGCAAGTGGGTTTCATTCAACTCCTTAAACTTAATGCACAAGCATAAAATAAAGTGCAGAATAATAGGAGTTATGCACCGGGGCTTGTCTAGGTAAGATTTAACCAAAGATTAGCATTCCATCGTGGCAACACAATCATTAAGGTGCCATCTTTTCTGCTACTCCGGTCGATTCTACAATCCATCGTGGTTCCTATTATGATATACGTAGATACAACACAGAGACGTAATTAATCAACGACAACCGCAACTCTAAGAATACGATTATGTCTCGCAAGCTAACAAGATAGCTCTAATAACTAATGTACTAGGCTAGGCGTCGTTCCCTAGAAAATGTTTTAGTTCTACAATCCCAAGGTGTTTTGGCATTTTATTGATTAAATATATATATTTGAACTAGGGCTCATTTAGCTACCTTAGCAAACTAATTATTATGGATCTATAAAAATTACAGTGGGCACTTAATAATGTTAGGAATTTACTGTAAAATTTGTAAAACCAACACTATCACCGATTTATCACAATAATTCCAACAAATTCATATTTTACAATATTAAGCATCTCAAATTAATTAGATTACTCTTGAAAATACTATGAAGCTATGTGAACAAAATATACTAGCAAATAGATCACAATTTTAGGAACCTAACAAAATTGGTTTCACAATTTTTGGTCAACTACAAAGATTTATATTGAATTTACAAGTTTACCTTATAAACTATATTAGAAAATGCTTTAGGAAAATAAAAGGGCCGGTGGCTATCAATTCGGCCCAACAGCCCAGCGTGGGCACGGCTGCACATGTGTCACAATGGCCCAAGGCCGGGGGCGCCCATGTGCAGTGATGGTTTTGCAGAAAAGCCCCGAGCTTTTTGGTAAAAATACGACTACCATGTGCAGTATTCCTACCGGCAGCGATTTTGCAAACAAACCCTTGGGTGTTTCCACCTTTACCACGAGGAGACCTGGGGATCCCCACGCTCAACGGCGCAGCGACCGACGGCTTAGGGTGGTTACGTTGGGCAAACTAGGCCCTCTACGATAGAAGTAAGGGGCCAACCACCTTCTACGACCAAACGCACAAGGTTGGTTGGTGGTAGGGGCTCAGGGACGCACTGACGTGAGCTGCAGCGGTGAGCGGCTATCCGCGGCGGTGGCGCAACTCTTCCAATGACCTAGGGCACTAATAGAGGGGTAGAGACAGCGGGGAAGCATCAGAAACTCACCGAGGACCAAGCTATGGTGATGGTCGAAACCGGAAAGTGCTAAGGTGGTCTGGCCACGTGCGCCTGCACTTCTTAGCGGCGCTCCAAGTGCGGCACCGGTGCGTCACCACACCCACGATGGGGACTCGAACCAACCTGACACAAGCACCAACTGGAGGGAATCAAAGCGAACCCAAAGGCACAACCAATTGAGGTTTTTACCTTTGGGTCATGGCTATCCCCCAAATCCCTGGTCACGGCGGTGTACATGTTCGGCAATGATCAAAACGCTAAATTGGTCGCCTACAAGGCTCGTCTGTGCCTTGGTGTGGGTCGGTTTGCTAGCTGGCTTCCAATCCTTGTTGTAGAGGCATTGAATTGAGGTGGGATGGCATGGTCTGCGCATTTAAGCTTGGGAAGCGGCGTGGCGGACGGTGGCCTAGAGCGGCTACGGCAAAGGTGGCCTAGCCAAGACTCAACGAGGCACGATAGCACGGGGATATGGCCACACAAGCGAGGGGTAGGAGACACATCGGTTAGTGATCAGATAGAGCCATTAAGGTGTGCCTACACGCGGAATGCTAGAATGCAATAGCCAAGCCCGAGCAGGCTCACCGGCGTCGGCTAGCGGGATAGGGCAAAGCAGGGAGGCATCACCATCACCTTGTGACCAGGGTCAGTTGACCTAGATGCGGTGGGCAGCAACATAGGCCCATGGTAGGTGAATCGTAGGATAGGGCAACTACCATGCAAGCACGGCAATGATGGCCATAGCCTTGGCTCGACCCCACGCATGGCTCAGCGGTTAAGGTGACGCGTGCATGCGGCTGCAGCGGGGACAAGCGATAACAGCATCACGACAGCGCCTCACAGCGCGGCTACGCAGCAGCATCACCAGCGTAGCACAGTAGTGCAGTGCTCATGCGCACATGAGGCCTAGGCATAGCTCAGTCGGCCCGACAACAAGGTGGCCGCGGCTAGCTCGGCCCGACGCGTAGCACGTGCCGACAATGAGATGGCCAATGGCAACGCCACGCGTGATGTGGTGCGCGTGTGCGTGGTGGGTGCACCAACACGCGACGCTGCACCCTGAGCACGGTGACCACGCCCACCTAGCCAGCCAACACAAGGTGATGTCGTGCACAGATCTTAAAGCGTAAAAATCAACCGATTAGAGCTCAGTTGAGATTAAAACAAAAGTTCAAGACTCTAGTAGACCCTAAGGGCTTCAGATCTAGGCAACAAGCACGGCCGAAGGGTGACCAACTAGGGAGATAGAGAGATGCCAACGTGGGTTCGTCATGCTGAGCATTGGTTCATGAAAGGAGCGCCAACAACATGGACACAACGCGTTCTAAGGAAGTTTGGAAAATTTTTAAGAAAACACGTGCCACTCCACACCACTACAACCTATACCATGCCCAAGTACTCACTTAGAGGCAACCAATAGTGCAAGAACGTGAAGCTAGTGTTTAAACATTTTAGTTATAATTTAAATGACAAAATAGTATTGTCTACTATCCTTTTCAGACTTAGAAAAAGGGCAAGGGTTCAGTTAGAACTAAACAACCATGAGCACTTTTGTCACAATTTTTAAGAGGCCCAAACCTTGTTAACTGCAACCTAGAAATACTCCATGCGAAAGTCCGTACTTTATACTAAACCGTAGGAACAAAATATTTAAACACTATTTATTTAGTTTGCTCAATATAGTTTGCCAAAAATGGCACTTAAATCACAAGTTCAACTTCCTCCAGATTCAACGGAAAGATCTAATTTTAATTTCAGATTTGATTTTTGAGCTATCAAAAGTACTATTGAACAACATCTATTCACCAAAACAAAAGTTGCATTTTTATATACTAAACTTGTACTTCAATTCTCATTTAAGTACTAAATACAAGCTATATTTTGTTTTTGCGTATAAAACTTGTTTTTCATGCCAACCGATTAAACCTCTTACTTCATTCTTCCTGTTAGGATTTCTATTAACATTTTATACACTAAGTAAATTATCCTACGATATTGATTGAATTTCTTCCGACCACAAAAATGAGTCACATAAGATTTGTTTATCGTCTCATGTGTGTGTTAAATTTTTAACACCTGAGAACCTGCTCTACAAAGTTCTCTTAGACTTAATCTTGGTGCTAAGCGAGCACATAACACCAGGGGTGTTACACTTGGTTGGAGCCCCACGTATGAGGAGACGGACGATGAGTGGTCAAGTAGACCTGACAAGAATGGACGATCTGAGGGCGGGCCGGAGATGGTGGACATGGAGTTGGATGTCTACAAGAAACGACAGGACATGAACTAGATTGATCTAGACATGGACAGCCTAGACGGCGCCGCTTGGAGAGGCACGGTAGGGAAGGACCTTGACATCTCAAAGGTGCAAATGGCCAACTGTGGCCATGTCATCTCATTGAACTGGCGGAACGACAGCATCAACCCAGACGTTGCTAGATTGGCGCTGATGGCTATGCTGAGATCTAAGGTAAGAAGATTGAAACCATGCCTCTTCTCCCCAACCACCATCGAGTAGTTTCTTGTGTTCGTCATTGAAACTTTAAACAAGATGGCACTGTGTACAGCACAAACTTGAAATACTCGAAATATCATCCAGTTTTATAATTGTTTACATCACACAAAGGTTAAAAATAAAATTCATTTTCTTAGAGCATCTACACCTGATTGAGAAAACAATCTCGTTTCACTAAAATGAATGAGATGAAAAAACAATAACTCCAATAAATCCCCTTTCCCTATATTTTTTTCTCAATCTCTCAAATTCCCCCTTCAATCCCTCAAATGAAGGGGATCCAACAAAATTTTTCTCAATCCACTTTCCTTACCCCAACTTTCACTAGCATGCAAGCTCCTGCTCCGCTGCATCATGCATGCGATGTTGCCGGTAGGATCCCCAGCCGCTACCGGTGACCGAGTGGACACCTTGTCATCGAGCAGAGCGGAGATACATCACCATCGACATTGAGTATCCGGGCACTATCGATGGCATGCCCGTGGGGGCAGCGCTCTCCCCGATCGCACGCAACTATGCGCTCGTCAAGTCCAACATCGACGAGCTCCCCACCCTACAGCTTGAGCTCACCATATCAACGAGGATGGCAACCTCCATGTCGTCATCAACAATGGCAGCCGCCCACTGCTACTCACCTAGGAGTTCAACTTCTCTGACTTCAGTGTCATGGAAGAGGAGGCGGAGGCACCGAGGGCCATGAATGGGTGCGCACGGCTGTACCCGGAAGTGTTCGTGCTGCTCGCGACAACCCATGTCGATTGTGATAATGCAGAGGCACTATGGCTTCCTACGTCAGTTAAGTGAGGCTTGGTTGGAGCCCCACGTACGAGAAGACGGACAATGAGCAGTCAAGTAGACCTAACATGAATGGACGATCTAAGGATGGGCCAGAGATGGTGGATGCGGAGCTGGATGTCTCCAAGAAACGATAGGACATGAACTAGATCGATCTAGACATGGACAACCTAGGTGGCTCCGCTTGCATTGGAGAGGCACGGCAGTGAAGGACCGTGACCTCTCGAAGGTGCATGTTGTCGACGATGGCCACGTCATCTCGTTGAATAGGTGGAACGATGGCATCGACATAGATGTCCCTAGATTGGTGTTGATGGTTGTGCTGGGATCTGAGGTAAGAAGAAAGAAACCATGCCTCTTCTCCCCCATCCACCACCAAGTAGATTCTTGTGTTCGTCATTGAAACTTTAACCATGGTGGCGCTGTGTGCAGCACACACACTTGAAAATACTCGAAATGGCATCCGCTTTTATAATTGTGTACATCACACAAAGGTTGAAAATAAATTTTATTTTCCTAGAGCATCTACACCAGACTATAAAAAAATCTCCTTTCAATAAAACAAATGGGATGAAAAACAATAGCTCGAGCAGATCCCCTTTCTCAATCCTCATTCCCTATATTTTCCTCAACCTCTCAAAATTCTCCTTCAATTCCTCAAATGAAGGGGATCCAACTGACTTTTTCTCAATCCACTTTCCTCCACCATCTTTCACTAGCATGCGGGCCCTGCTCTACTCCATCATGCTTGCAAGGTCACCGACAGGATCCTGTTGGCAGTCCTTATAGACCAAATCTAACCAGCAAATAAGATAAAAATATAAGAGAACTAACACGTCTTACTCACATATTTTATTTATATTAACCTATTTCCACATGTATTGAAGAATAAGTGTTTTGTAGGACACATGTAATAACAGACAAAACATGCTCGAAGTACACAAGAAGCACAACATAACGCCATCCGACACGAGCACAAGGGGGAGAAGGCCCACAAATAAGGCTTATCGACAGCATTCAGGGCCCAACCCCGAGGATCATGCTGGGGACCCACCTGCTAGCCAACACGACGAAGGCGGTGGTGGGGAGGTGCTACCTAAAACAACCCCGATTTCTGCGATGGGAAATCCATAGAGTCGAAGTGTAATAAGACCATGGTAGATCATATTACCCAAATTCTAGTCGATGATCACATCCATACATCGATAATATTAGAGTACAAATAGTGCGGAATTACATAAATTATTACATCGCCGCATTGGCAGAATCAAAAGTAGCATTCATTCAGAACAGCTTGAAGATAAGATCGCCAAACTCGAGCGTAGGAACGAATCCCTCAACCGCCAAACTCCTCGAAGCTATACTCCTCAGCAGAACTTGTGTGCCAAAATTTATCAGTACGATTTGTATTGGCCACTCCCAACCCTATGAGCATTGCTTTGTGGTAATTGGATGCAAGTCGGATATATTCAAAAGGAACCTATAAGGCTGGGGTTTCCTATGTATTAGAATATCAAGTATATAATAGTATAGTCAGGTTTTAACACCATTACCACACCCATTCCACCCCATTCCCATTCGAGAGTCAGGTTTCGATCCTGGGATCGACATACCACCATCTCCACACCTTCACCATACCATAACCATACCATCGCTCAGTCGACAGGCCAACTCCCTCTCGGCACTATCTCAAGGCCCGTAGCCCCTGGCTACGACCAAACACTCACTCCCTAGGGGAAGAAGAGAAGGACTCATCTCATATCTAGTTTAAGCGAAACCCAGGAAAGGTCTATAGCCGACAAGTCGGCACATGTATCGATCAATCAACCATACACTCTGCAGAGGTTTTACATAACCACAAGATCCGCCTTCCTCACTGACCGTCGTCAATTGGGCTGATTCCGGCCGCTTGCTAGCCTAGGATAATGCCACTCTACCATTTAGCCCTGGTTCACCCCAAGTCTAATCTGGGGTGGCTGAAACTGTGAGTCATGAGCCAGGTCCACAAGGTCTCCATGAAGTCTCAGAAGGGTGTGGGGGGAAATCCTTCGCGCCACGTACCTCCTTACACTGTCCGCTATCAACATAGCAGTAGTGGCAATATCCTACCAAGTAGCCCAGCCATCCCGCACCATATAGGGCGAGTGGTACG
Organism: Miscanthus floridulus; assembly: GCF_019320115.1. Classification (NCBI taxonomy): domain Eukaryota; kingdom Viridiplantae; phylum Streptophyta; class Magnoliopsida; order Poales; family Poaceae; genus Miscanthus; species Miscanthus floridulus. Next base: position 52,439,743 of record NC_089593.1, read on the forward strand.
TAAGGCTTCCTAGTGAATCTGAGTACTAGTAAGTCCTTAGGGATGACCAAGCCAGAATGTCTCCATCAGGGTTTCCATTTATCGTGCCACCACAGCACCTCCATCCCGGGCTCCACCCGTCACAGGTTCACACCCAGGTCCACCTCAGGTACCATTTACCCACCACAGGTATCCATTTCTAGGGGTCCCAGGTAGCATCCCATAGCAAGACTTGCCCTAGGCTCGTCGTATACTCCAACTTGGTCGACACAACCCTCACCCTCCACACACCCAAGTCACACATGCAGCACTCTCCCCATGGTCCAGATAACACCAGTATCCACCACGCACGTAGTATAAGCATAGTAGAAGTATAAGCAATGAAATGTATAGCAGTAAGCGTGTGTCTAGCCTAATAGCAGGGTATGTAGGGGTAAGGTTGCGCCAAGGTAAAGGCTTTCAAGCAAGCATACTACCATGCAAGTCATATCATAATATGACTGTAGCAGTAAAGTAAAGCGATAGCAGTTCTATGTTAGCCATGCGTAATAGGTGCTACGAGATTGGGTGGGATGTGGCACCTTCAGTGTAGTCGTCTCTGTTCTCCTCACGGTACTCACGGTCCTCATCTGTCAGGTTCTCCTCCGAGTCTGCAATGTTTGCATTATAGTCGCGTTAGCGACGTCTATAGAGTAGCATAAAGAAGCAATGAAAATTCAAAAGAGTCAAATGCACTCAAACATGAGTTCTTTGCATAGAGCTTGATTTTAGATGAATTTTGGTCCTGGTCTTGTATTTTTCCGAGGTCGTATGAATTAGTTATGAATTCCTGAAGTTTAATCATTTTTTAAATTGGATAAAGGCTGATTTAATCCTAGGCTGACACGTGCCATGCTGAGGTTGGTCCACATGGCATGATGACATCATCATGACATCATCGCCTTAGTTTTGAGCTGATAGGTGGGGTCCAGCGGATGTCAGCATGACGTCGACATGACGTCAGCAACGTCGTCAGTTCTAACAGGTGGGTCCAGAGTGTCTGTGCTACTGACATGTGGGGCCAGGTCAATGGTCAACATTGACTGGTCAACGGTCAATACATGCCGGGTCTCAAACGGGCCTTGGTGGGCTCAGGTTGGGCCGGTGTGGGCCGGGTCAGGCCGAACACGTGGTGTGCTATGGCGTAGCCATGTCACGGCCGTGGGCTCTTATTGGGCTTCATCCACAGCATGGGTCACACCGTGTGGCTCACGGTGGACCAGCGCTCCTGGTCCATGGTCCTAAAGCAGGGTCCATGGTGGACCGAGCCCATCGTCACTTCTCCTCGGCTCGGCTCATGTGCACCGGGTGTAGGGCTGCGCTGCTCACCTTGCCCCTTTCTCCTCTATTTCTTCCATGGCGCGCTCCCACCGGCGATGTGCTCATCGGCGAGCTCCCGCAATGGCTCAGGCATCCAATTGAGGTGGGGAAAAGCCTCCCCGTGCCATGGCGACTGCAATGGTGGAGTTAGGGCGACAGATGGTGCATCCTAAGTCACTGGTCACGGTGAACGGTGGCTCGAGCACAACCAGCGTGCGGGAATGGCGTGGGTGCAGTGGCATTGGCTGGCTCTGTGGTGCGCATGGGCGTCACAATGCTCCAGTGGGCATGTTGGGTAGGTCGAGGGGTCCTCCAGGGCCTCCGGTGGCTTTGGCCACGGCGAACGGCCTTCCGATCACGTCGGCGGCGTCGGTGTGGGGGCTATGGCCTCGGAGGGCATCATAGTGGGGCGTGTAGGCTCCTATGGATCTGTGTGGATGCGGCGAGGGCATCCAGAGCTCAGGGCAGGACTTCTGGTTTCTAGGTGGCCAGTAGGGTCTTCCCGGTGGCCACGGCGACATGGTGATGACGGCGAGGCGCGTGGGTCACTATGGGCTCCTGCAGGGTGGTCATGGCGTGCGCGTGAGTTACCTGTGGCTTTAGCGAACGGAACGGGCAAGTCAAAGAGGCGCCAGGCGCCCCCGTCAGTACTGGCCATGGTGGTCGGTGCTCGGACCGGTGGTCGGGTGCTCGGACCTGTGGTCTGGTGCTCGGACTAGTGGTCGGGTGCTCAGACTAGTGGTCTGGTGCTCGGACTGGTGGTCAGGTGCTCGGACCAGTGGTCTGATGTTCGGACCGGTGGTCGAGTGCTCGGACTAGTGGTCAGGTGCTCGGACCAGTGGTCTGATGTTCGGACCAGTGGTCAAGTGCTCGGAGGTGGTGGCTGCGTCATGGCGGCAGCGTTGCGAGCGTGGCATGCGTGCTCAGCTACGGTGTCCAGGGAACCTGGAGAGGCCTACAGCGTCCTAGGGCTTGGGGATAGTCATGGTCAACATGAGTGTGCTGTGCTGGTGTGCCTAGAGGTCGGGGATGGCCTTGGCCTACGTGCTCACGGTATGGAGCACCATGGCCGGAGTAGCAAGGTCCAGTGGCGAGCAGGGAATGAACCGAGGCTCACCGTAGGTGTTGTGGAAGAGGAGATTGTGGTGCAGTGATGAGTTGCGGCCATGTAGCTTCAGAAGCAGTGCCGTGCAGTGCCGACCCACGACTGTGATGACGACGACGGCGTTGCCTTCGGCTCCGGCGACTTCGGTAGCGTGCGGGGCTCCAATCCTCCTCTCACGATCTCCTTCTCGGCCCTCTACTCTCAATGTGGTGCGGCTGCTGGGCCACCATGCGGTGGCGGAGGCTGAGGAAGAAGCTAGGGCGCCGGGCGTGAGCGGCATGCGGGCTGGCTTTATAGCCGAGCGCCATGCCTCCCAGGGTGGATGTCATCGTGCGGTGGAGGCGTGTGCATCGCATCAGACGGTGGTGCGGGGTTGCATGGGCGTGGCGCATGGGGACAGGGTCATGCCCCGGGCGTGACCCCCTGGCCCGCCCCTACCACAGCTATCGGGCGCCGGTCACGTAGGTGGTTGAGGCGTGGGTGAGGAAGATGACACTATAGACGGGGGGTGTGGCTGACATGTAGGGTCCAGCAGGCAGTGGCTGCGAGCGAGGCAGACAGGTGCGCGAGCATGGGCGATGCGCAGGGCCGGCTCGTGGGCTGTGTACGTGCGCGCCGGTGCAAGATGGGCACGGTTGGGCTGGCTGGGCCGCGAAGCCAAGCAGCCTGGGCTGCGAGGCCTTCTTCCTCGTTTCCTTTTTCTATTTTTCATTTCATCTCTTTTGTTTGAATTCGAATTTGGTTCTAGAAGTTGAATTCCAAATTGGTGCACCTAATTTATTGGAGTTGTTAAGCATATCATAACTCAAATGGAAATCCAAATCACATTTTGAATAATCAATGTATGCATCACTTTATTAGTTAGATTTTAAATAATCACAATTAACTAATGACATGCCATGCTTATGTGTTAACTAGGGTTGGGGTTAGACCTAATGCATCTCTTAGGTTGGGTTACTATGCATGACACTCATCATCACATGGTTGTTCTAAGAAAAATTTGTAGTTGGTATTTTCAGTGTGTGGATTTTTTTTGGGTTGTTACAGTCCTACCCCCTTAACAGAATCTCGTCCCCGAGATTAAAGCGTAACGTACTCTTCGAAGAGGTAAGGATATCGTAGCCAGAGGTCAGACTCTTTCTCCCATGTTGCTTCTCTCTCTGTGTGATTGCTCCATTGGATCTTACACATAGGGATAGTCTTGCTTCGGGTCTCTTTGGTATCTCTACCTAGAATTCTGATAGGATGTTCTTTATACTCGAGTGTGTCTTGAATGTCAAGTGTATCAGTTGGAACTACTTCATTGGGCACTCTCAAACACTTGCGTAGCTATGAGACATGGAATATGGAGTGTACACCCCTCAATTCCTCAGGTAGCTCAAGTTTGTAGGTGAGCTTTCCAATCCTCTTGCAAATCTTGTATGGGCCAACAAATCTTGGGGCAAGCTTTCCTTTCACATGGAATCTGACAGTTCCACGTAGCGGGGATACCTTGAGATAGACGAAGTCTCCCACATTGAACTCAAGTTCTCTTCTCCTTTTGTCAGCATAGCTCTTGTATCGACTTTTAGCAATTTTCAAATTCTCCTTCACTTGTGCAACTCCTTCTGCATCTTGAATCTTAGTGGAGTCAAAGAATGATCTTTCTCCTGGTTGGGACCACATCAAAGGTGTCTTACAAGGTCTACCATATAGAGCTTCAAATGGCGACATCTTGATACTAGCTTGGTAGCTGTTGTTGTAAGAGAACTCTGCATAAGGTAGGCATTTCTCCCAATCAGAGCCATAATTCAGTATACTAGCGCGAAGCATGTCTTCTAAGATCTGATTTACTCGTTCTGTCTGTCCATCTATCTGTGGGTGATAAGTGGTACTGAAATCAAGTTTGGTTCCAATAGACTTGTGCAGAGCTTCCTAGAATCGGGACACAAACTGAGGACCACGATCAGATACAATGCTAGAGGGAGCTCCATGTAGTCTCAGAATGTGCTCTACGTACAGATCTGCTAATTTTTCGGCATTGGTCTTGGTCTTAACCGGTATAAAGTGAGCAATCTTGGTCAAACGATCAACAATCACCTAGATGGAATCATGGCTTTCTGTGAGCGGGGCAATCCAACTATGAAATCCATGGATATGTTCTCCCATTTCCACTCAGGAACGTCCAGAGGCTTTAGCAATCCTGCAGGCCTTTGATGTTTAGCCTTGACTCTGTTGCAGGTGTCACAATGTGCCACATGTCCTGCAATGTATGTCTTCATGCCTTTCCACCAGAAGTGTTTCTTCAGGTCTTGATACATCTTTGAACCTCCAGGGTGAATACAGTACTAGGAATCGTGAGCTTCTGACAGAATTTCCTCTCGTAGTGCTGGGTTAGATGGAACACTGATTCTGTTCTTGACCCAGATAGTTCCTTGTTCATCTTCCTGGTGGTTGGTCTTGTAGCCTAGTTTCATCAGACCACGGAGATACTCAATCTCTTCACAACTTTTCTGAGCTTGACGGATGCGATCTGTGAGATCATACTGTATGCGGAGCTCATTCAACAAGTCATGTGGTAGTATCTCAAGTTGGAAATCATCAATCTCTTCTTTGAGCTCAGGTGGTTCGGATTCAGTGATTAAGGCGTGATAGTAACTCTTGCGACTACGTTAGCTTTTCTCGGATGATAGTGAATTTCCAGGTCATAGTCCTTGATCAACTCTAGCCATCGGCGTTGCCTCATATTTAGATCTTCCTGAGTGAAAAAGTACTTCAAGCTCTTGTGATCTGTATAGACATCACACTTGTTGCCTATCAAGTAGTGTCTCTAGATCTTCAAGGCATGCACAACTGCTGCTAACTCCAGATCATGGGTTGGGTAACGGTTCTCGTGTTCTTTCAACTATCAAGATGCATATGCTATCACTTTTCCTTCTTGCATCAGTACACAACCAAGTCCTTGACATGATGCATCACAATAGATCACGAAATCTTTGTTGATATCAGGCAATGATAGCACAGGAGTTGTGGTAACCTTCAGTTTTAGTTCCTAGAAACTTTGCTCGCATGTGGGTGTCCATTCAAACTCCTTAGTCTTCTTCAGAAGGTTGGTCATTGGACGGGCTATCTTGGAGAAGTTCTCAATGAATCGGCGATAATATCTAGCCAATCCCAAGAAACTTCTGATTTCTATCACATTACGGGGTTGATCCCACTCCTTCATGGCTTCAATCTTAGCTGGGTCAACTGTGACACCTTTAGCTGATAGTACATGGCCTAAGAAGGCAACTTCCTATAGCAAAAACTCACATTTGCTAAACTTTGCGTATAACTGGTGTTGGGCTAGTTTCTCAAGCACCGTTCTCAGATGATGTTCATGTTCTTCAGTGATGGATGAATAGACAAGGATGTCATCAATGAATACCACTACAAACTTATCCAGTTCTTCCATGAAAACCTTATTCATCATGTTCATGAAGTATGCGGGAGCATTCGTGAGTCCAAAGGACACAATGGTGAACTCAAACTGACCATACCTAGTTACAAAAGCTGTCTTCGGGATGTCACTCTCTCGAATCTTCATCTGATGGTAGCCAAATCTGAGATCAATCTTAGAGAAATACTTGGCACCTCTAAGCTGATCAAGCAAATCATCAATCCTTGGAAGGGGGTACTTGTTCTTGATGGTAACTGCGTTCAAGTTCCGGTAATCAATGCACATTCTCATTGAGCCATCTTTCTTCCTAACAAACAGAACAGGGGATCCCCAGGGTGAAGCACTGGGTCTGATATATCCCTTCGAGATGAGCTCATCAAGTTGTTTCTTGAGCTCGGCCAGTTCATCAACTGACATGCAATAAGGTCTTTTGGCAATGGGTCCTGTTCCTAGCAAAAGATCAATGATGAACTCTACATCACGGTCTGGTGGCATACCCGGTAATTCTTCAGGGAATACATCGGGGTAGTCTCTGACCACAGGCACATCATGAACTGTCTTCTCCTCTTTTTGAGATTCTGAACTTGTTTTTAGGGCACATAGGATAGAGGTGGATTTTCCAGATTGGGGTTCACATCTAACAACTTGGCCTGATGGATGGGTCACTTGGACGTATCTAGGTGAACATGATATGATACCTCGGTGAATGGTTAACCAATCCATGCCTAAGATGACATCTAGGTTAGTGGAAGGTAACAGGGTTAGGTTGGCTTCAAAGGTAAGGCCCTCTATGGTAAGACTCACTCCCTTACATATGTGGGTGCACTTTAGGTCTCCTAAGGGTGAGCTGGTGATGATAGGCTTTCCACGTGGGTTTACAGGCAGGTCATGTTCTTGTGCAAACTTGGATGATATGTATGAACAAGTTGCTCCAGAGTCAAATAGAACTGATGCAGTATTGCCATTAACTAAAAACATACCGTACACCATGTCAGGGGCAGTCTGTGCTTCCTTGGCATCTAGATGGTTGAGACGTCCACGAGTAGTAGATCCCTTGAACTGAGACTTCTGAGCAGCTAAGTTCTGAGGGCACTCAATGGCTTTGTGACCCGGTTGGCCACAAGCAAAGTAGGTGAAAGGCGTACCACCTATAGGGGTTGATGCGGGTGCCTTCTAGTTTCCAGTGCTTGGTGCGGAGCGGTTCTGTGCTGGGCGTTCATTCGTTGAGCAGGGACGGTGGAAACGGTCCTGAGTGTTGTGATCCTGAGCATAATGGTCCTAGGTGTAATGATCCTGAGCAGGGTGGGAGTATTTGGTGGTGTAGCCTCGACTTCCCCTACTCAATCTAGGGTTGTCATCCCTATTATGGCGAGAGCGTTCCCTAGATGGTGCATCTCTTTGGAACCTCTTGCGATCATGACCACGGAGAGACTCCTCAGGCTTACACTTCCTCTCCCTATACTCTTCTCCAGCTTCAGCATGATCTTTCTCAATCTGGATGCAGCGATCCACCAGAGCACACAATGTGTTGCTCTCAATACCGCCAAACTTCAGCTTGATATGCGGGTTGAGTCCCTTGCAGTAATAGTACAGCTTCTCCTTCTCAGAGTTCACAACATAAGAAGGTGCATAGCGCAGAAGGTTGGTGAAACGAGTAGTGTACTCAGTCACCCTGTCCTTTCCCATCTTGATGTTGCGGAACTCCTTGGCTTTGGCCTCCATGATACCCTTGGGAATGTGATACTCAGTGAATGCTTCAGCGAACTCATCCCACGAGATGTGGGTAGGGTCCTCATGGGAATCACTGAAACTGTCCCACTAGGTGCGTGCTGCACCTGTGAGTTAGTGTGTGGCAGCTCCAACACACTCATCATCGGTGAAAGTGGTGAGGTCAAGCTTCTTTTCCATCTCCTTGAGCCAGTCATCGGCTACGAGCGAGTCAGGGTCGGTGCCATCATAGGTAGGTGGCCTTAGCTTTAGAAATCCCTCTAGCTTCCTTTGGAAGTCGTTCTACTGACCTCCCTAGCGACAGTTTGCTCCTTCAACAAGAGCTGCAAGAAGCTGGGTCTATTGTGCCATCACTTCTGCCAGGTTCGGTGGTGGTGGTGGTGGAATGTTCTCCTCAGGCGATGGAGTATTCTCCAGGTGGAAGGGTATCCCTCCATGTCCACGGCCATGGCCATGACCATGGTTGTTGCCACCACGCCCCCATTGGGTTCAACTGGTTCAGGGGTGGGCGCACGTCCTCGATTCATTAGGCGATTAGAATGGCAGTTCAGCATCTGCAACACGGGTCATAGAGAGTTTAGTGCTTGTGCCATAAGTGCTTATAATTCATTATGATTACATGATTTTGATGATTTAAAGAAAAACATTTATGCTATCCAACACTCATTACAAAAGAAGCAATAAGATTCATAAAGATGCAATAAGATCCGAAACATTCATTACATGGTTTTTATTACATAGCATCATCTCCAGTAGCTACACTTGAAGACGTGCGAGAATCGTTCTACTCATATTGTCTCATAATACATCTCATAAGGGGTAAATCATGGGGTACAACTTACGGAAGCTACTAACATGACTCATGACCACGCAGGGTCATCTACTCTAACTCGTACACCGCAGCTAGGATACGACTATCCTTGATCTCGATCTCCTCATCAGACTTGTGAAGTTAGGACACGTACTTCAAGGCCTCAGCGAGCTCCTCAGTAGGCTTCGCTCCAGGTAGGGTAGGGCAGGCGTCTAGGTTGAGGCAAGTCGGGGCTAACTCAAACTCCTCTATCCTAGGCTTCGTCTTGCTACGAACCTCCTTGGGTAGCTGATCCCACATACCCTTCAACTCCCTGAGGCGCTTCCTGTCAGACTTCTACCAAGCCTGCCATGTCCTCTCACACTTGTCCTATAGGTACTCGGTCTGCTTGAGTGCCTCGATCAGGTGACCCTGGTTGCGAACGGCCTTCTTCCTGAACTCCTCTAGCTCCTGAGTCAGGGTCTTGTTCTGAGATTGGATCTTCAACATATCAATCCCCTTGGATCTCTCTCTGTCTCCTCTACGGTTGAACTCAGCCTTCTTGTCATCCAACTCACTCTGCAACTCTAAGACCTTGCTGTCAAGTAGCAGTTCCTGTTGCCTAGGTCGGCTACTTTGTCCTATAAGTCAGCGACCTTGGCTCTGTGGACTTCCTCATGACGGTTGAGCTTGTCCTGTAGCTTGGCAACTGCCTCCAGTAGACTAGCTTGCTCCTGTGCTCCCTACGAGTCTTGCTCCTGGTACTCCCACTGAAGGGCCTGGTCCTGACGTCTCCTCTGCTCCAACTGGGTCATGTACTTGTCCTGCTCCAGTAAGTGAATAGCTGAGACACAAAGGCATCTATCCTCCTCGGTAAGGATAACTCTGTCGGCTGTGAAACTCTACTCACTGGGGGTAAGGCTGAGGTCGAGGGCCTAGGGAAGTAAACGGAACTCGGTCATCTTCAAGTGCTCGTAGTGGTCCCTCATCACTCTGCGAAGTGCCTTATGTGAGATAGCTCACAGTCCCTCCTCGACTGTGTCCTCTATAGTCAACTCGGTGAAAGCTAGGACAGAAGGTAAGGTAGTGCTAGCTGGGAACTCGACTGAGGTGATGATCGGTCCTTTGATTCCTCCTTCCTGAGCTGGCTTCCTGGTGCAGGTGTCCTTGACAAGCTTGTCGGGGACACCTAACACGATGAGAACTCGGCAGAGGGTCTGTGCAAAACCCCTGAGCTCACATAAGTCGAAGGTAAGCTTGGTGTGGTCTAGAGGTAGCGGTCCTAGTGGCAGCCAGTCGACGTTCGTTGCCATCTTCATGTTTTAAGGAACATGTGTTAGCAGGTCATTAATAGATAAGCCTTGCATAGAAGTAAATGCAGGGTTGGTATATAACCAAAAGAAAGGCTATTCACGTCCTATTCTATCGTCCATTCTAAGGGTTTTGTCCTAAGGTCAAGTATGGCTCTGATACCAACTGAAACAACCCTGATTTCTGCGATAGGAAATCCACAGAGTCGAAGTGTAATAAGACCGTGGTAGATCATATTACCCAAATTCCAGTCGATGATCACATCCATACATCAATAATATCAGAGTACAAATAGTGTGGAATTACATAAATTATTACATCGCCGCATTGGCGGAATCAAAAGTAGCATTCATTCAGAACAGCTTGAAGATAAAATCGCCAAACTCGAGCATAGGAACGAATCCCTCAACCATCAAACTCCTCAGAGCTATACTCCTCAGCAGAACCTGTATGCCAAAATTTATCAGTACGATTTGTACTGGCCACTCCCAACCCTATGAGCATTGCTTTGTGGTAATTGGATGCAAGTAGGATATATTCAAAAGGAACCTATAAGGCTAGGGTTTACTATGTATTAGCATATCAAGTATATAATAGTATAGTCAGGTTTTAACACCATTACCACACCCATTCCACCCCATTCCCATTCTAGAGTCAGGTTTCAATCCTGGGATCGACATACCACCATCTCCACACCTTCACCATACCATAACCATACCATCGCTCAGTCGATAGGCCAACTCCCTCTCGGCACTGTCTCAAGGCCCGTAGCCCTTGGCTACGACCGAACACTCACTCCCTGGGGGAAGAAGAGAAGGACTCATCTCATATCTAGTTTAAGCGAAACCCAGGAAAGGTCCATAGCCGACAAGTTGGCACATGTATCGATCGATCAACCATACACTCTATAGAGGTTTTACATAACCACAAGATCCGCCTTCCTCGCTGACCATCGTCAACTGGGCTAATTCCGGCCGCTTGCTAGTCTAGGATAATGCCACTCTACCATTCAGCCCTAGTTCACCCCAAGTCTAATCTGGGGTGGCTAAAACTGTGAGTCATGAGCTGGGTCCACAAGGTCTCCATGAAGTCTTGGAAGGGTGTGGGGGGAAATCCTCCGTGCCTCGTACCTCCTTACACTGTCCGCTATCAACCTAGCAGTAGTGGCAATATCCTACCAAGTGGTCCAGCCGTCCCGCACCATATAGGGTGAGTGGTACGTAAGGCTTCCCGATGAATCTGAGTACTAGTAAGTCCTTAGGGATGACCAAGCCAGAATGTCTCCATCAGGGTTTCCATTTATCGTGCCACCACAGCACCTCCATCCCGGGCTCCACCCGTCACAGGTTCACACCCAGGTCCACCTCAGGTACCATTTACCCACCACAGGTATCCATTTTCAAGGGTGCCCAGGTAGCATCCCATAGCAAGACTTGCCCCAGGCTTGTCGTATACTCCAACTTGGTCGACACAACCCTCACCCTCCACACACCCAAGTCACAAACGCAGCACTCTCCCCATGGTCCAGATAACACCAGTATCCACCACGCATGTAGTATAAGCATAGTAGAAGTATAAGCAATGAAATGTATAGCAGTGTGTGTCTAGCCTAATAGCAGGGTATGCAGGGGTAAGGTTGCGCCAAGGTAAAGGCTTTCAAGCAAGCATACTACCATGCAAGTCCTATCATAATATGACTGTAGCAGTAAAGTAAAGCGATAGCAGTTCTATGTTAGCCATGCGCAATAGGTGCTACGAGATTGGTTGGGATGTGGCACCTTCAGTGTAGTCGTCTCCGTTCTCCTCACGGTACTCACGGTCCTCATCTGTCAGGTTCTCCTCTGAGTCTGCAACGTTTGCATTATAGTCGCGTTAGCGACGTCTATAGAGTAGCACAAAGAAGCAATGAAAATTCGAAAGAGTCAAATGCACTCAAACATGAGTTCTTTGCGTAGAGCTTGATTTTAGATGAATTTTGGTCCTAGTCTTGTATTTTTCTGAGGTCGTATGAATTAGTTATGAATTCCTGAAGTTTAATCATTTCTGAAATTGGATAAAGGCTGATTTAATCCTAGGCTGACACGTGCCATGCTGAGGTTGGTCCACGTGGCATGATAATGTCATCATGATGTCATCGCCTCGGTTCCGAGCTGATAGGTGGGGTCCAGCGGACGTCAGCATGACGTCGGCATGATGTCAGCAACGTCGTCAGTTCTGATAGGTGGGTCCAGAGTGTCTGTGCTACTGACATGTGGGGCCAGGTCAATGGTCAACATTGACCGGTCAATGGTCAATACGTGCTGGGTCTTAAATGGGCCTTGGTGGGCTCGGGTTGGGCCAGTGTCGGTCGGGCCAGGCCGAACACGTGGCGTGCTGTGGCGCAGCCACGTCACGGCCGTGGGCTCTTATTGGCCTTTGTCCATAGCATGGCTCACACCGTGTGGCTCACGGTGGACCAGCGCTCCTGGTCCATGGTCCTAAGGTAGGGTCCATGGTGGACCGAGCCCATCATCATTTCTCCTCGGCTCGGCTCATGTGCATCGGGTGCAGGGCTGCGCTACTCACCTTGCCCCTTTCTCCTCTGTTTCTTCCACGGTGCGCTCCCGCCGGCGACGTGCTCACCGGCGAGCTCCCACAACGGCTCAGGCATCTAATTGAGGTGGGGAAAAGCCTCCCCATGCCATGGTGACTGCAATGGTGGAGTCAGGGTGACGGATGGTGCATCCTAAGTCACTGGTCACGGTGAACGGCGGCTCGAGCACAACCGGCGTGCAGGAATGGCATGGGTGCAGTGGCATTGGCCGGCTCTGTGGTGTGCATGGGTGTCATAATGCTCCAGCGAGCATGTTGGGTAGGTCGAGGGGTCCTCCAGGGCCTCCGGTGGCTTTGGCCACGGCGGACGGCCTTCCGATCACGTCGGCGATGTCGGTGTGGGGTCTATGGCCTTGGAGGGCATCACAGTGGGGTGTGTAGGCTCCTACAGATCTATGTGGATGCGGCGAGGGCGTCTAGAGCTCAGGGCAGGACTTTCAATTTCTAGGTGGCTGGTAGGGTCTTCCCGGCGGCCACGACAACATGGTGACGACGGCGAGGCGCGTGGGTCACTACGGGCTCCTGCGAGGTGGTCACGGCATGCGCATGAGTTACCCGTGGCTTCAGCGAACAGAACGAGTGAGTCAAGGAGGCGCCAGGCGCTCTCGTCGGTACTGGCCACGGCGGTCAGTGCTCGGACCGGTGGTCGGGTGCTCGGACCTGTGGTCTGGTGCTCGGACTAGTGGTCGGGTGCTCAGACCAGTGGTCTGGTGCTCGGACTGGTGGTCAGGTGCTTGGACCAGTGGTCTGATGTTCAGACCAGTGGTCGAGTGCTCAGACTAGTGGTTAGGTGCTCGGACCAGTGGTCTAATGTTTAGACCGGTGGTCGAGTGCTCGGAGGTGGTGGCTGCGTCATGGCGGTGGCGTTGCAAGCGCGGCATGCGTGCTCGGCTACGACGTCCGGGGAACCTAGAGAGGCCTACAACGTCCTAGGGCTCAGGGATGGTCACGGTCAACGTGAGTGTGCTGTGCTGGTGTGCCTAGAGGCCAGGGATGGCCTTGGCCTACGCGCTCACGGTATGGAGCGCCATGGCCAGAGTAGCAAGGTCCAGTGGTGAGCAGGGAATGAACCGGGGCTCACCATAGGTGTTGTGGAAGAGGGGATAGTGGTGCAGTGACGAGTTGTGGCCGTGTAGCTCTGGAAGCAGTGCCGACCTGCGACCGTGATGACGACGATGGCGTTGCCTTTGGCTCCGGCAACTTCGGCAGCGTGCGGGGCTTCGATCCTCCTCTCACGATCTCCTTCTCGGCCCTCTACTCTTGGTGTGGTGTGGCTGCTGGGCCACCAAGCGGCAGCAGAGGCTGAGGAAGAAGCTAGGGTGCCGGGCATGAGCGGCGTGCGAGCTGGCTTTATAGCCGAGCGCCATGCCTCCTATGGTGGATGGCATTGTGCGGTGGAGGCGTGTGCATCGCATCAGACGGTGGTGCGGGGTTGCGTGGGTGCGGCGCAAGGGGACAGGGTCATGCCCTGGGCGTGACCCCCTAGCCCACCCCTGCCATAGCTGTTGGGCGCCGGTTGCGTAGGCAGTTGAGGCGTGGGTGAGGAAGACGACACTGTAGACGGGGGGTGCGGCTGACATGCAGGGTCCAGCGGGCAGTGGCTGCGAGCGAGGCAGATGGGTGCACGAGCGTGGGCGACGCGCTGGGCCGGCTCGTGGGCTGCGTACGTGTGCGCCGGTGCAAGATGGGCGCGGTTGGGCTGGCTGGGCCGCGAAGCCGAGCAGCCTGGGCTGCGAGGCCTTCTTCCTCGTTTCCTTTTTCTATTTTTCATTTCATCTCTTTTGTTTGAATTCGAATTTGGTTCTAGAATTTGAATTCCAAATTGGTGCACCTAATTTATTGGAGTTGTTAAGCATATCATAACTCAAATGGAAATCCAAATCACATTTTGAATAATCAATGTATGCATCACTTTATTAGTTAGATTTTAAATAATCACAATTAACTAATGACATGCCATGCTTATGTGTTAACTAGGGTTGGGGTTAGACCTAATGCATCTCTTAGGTTGGGTTACTATGCATGACACTCATCATCACATGGTTGTTCTAAGCAATGTTTTCCTAAACAGTAAACGGTAGACAGTCGGCGAGGTCTCATGTAGCGTTTAGACCGTGTACACGGCGTGTACACGGTTTTACACGGATTACTCGTTTTTACTTTATTTGTAAAAATAACTATAATAACCTGTGTATATATTCCTATAACATAGATAATATTTGTATATTCAAATAATTTTATTATGAAAGTATATTCCACAACTAATCTAATGGTACTTATTACACATCATAAACATTTGTAATATTTTGAAAATAACATAGATAAATTATTTTCAAAATATTACCCAGTGTTCGCCTACACGGCCGTGTAGACCGATTACACGACCGTTTTTTACCGTTTACACGGCGATTCCGTGTAACCTACCGTTTATGGCCTAAACTGCACGTTCGGCTACTGAGTCGCAATTACACACCGAGTAATCGGTCTACACGTCCGTGTTGGCAAACACTGGTTCTAAGAAAAATTTGTAGTTGGTATTTTCAGTGTGTGGATTTTTTTTTGGGTTGTTACACTACCTGGCGGGGTTGGCCAACCCTAGCGGTGACCGACCCCCTCGCCATGCCTCTCGCCCCCAGCCAACACGTAGCACCTCCTTGTGATGTCTCCAAGGCAGTTGCATGCAGGATTCCCTAGAATATTATCTACAAACCGACCATTAGGATAGTATAAATAGAGGTAGAGGATCCCCCACTCACACACACCACACTTGGAGCCTCTCTCCCCCTCTACTCTTGTACTTTTACGTAGTATTTTTGGAGCTAAGCTAGAGCTTAGTTGGAGATCTTGGACATCTCGGAGTTGTTTGGTATGACAAATATCATCAGCTTCCTTATGGCCTTGTTCTCAATATATCATTGTTATACTTATGAATTGGAGCTCAATTCATTTCAGATAATAAGTTAAGTTATTAATTTCCTATGTAGTTTATAAAATATACATAGAGAATATATATGATCACAGCGTTGATCAGTGGCAATCTTACGTCATCCCACGACTTCATGAAATGGTGTACAAGGAAGGCTCCCAATTTCATGGAGAAGAGCATGTGTTTATTTGTTGTACATAAATCAAATGACTATTTATTTGATAATAAGAAAGATGAAACATATATTATTATATGTTATGACAAGCAAATATGAATTCAAAAATAAAATAAGACAGGTCTAGAATAGCGTACTTATATTAATATAAAATAAAATTTTGTACCTAGTATAGTTTGGATTGGTCAATTATAGTAGAGATGCAAATAATATAAAATAAAATATGAAGCCCAAAAAACAAAATGATTCGGCAATATGGCAAAAAAATTATCAAGCACATGCCAGCCATATATGTTTACATGAGGATTGATAAAATGGTTTGAGTATACTCGCCGTTATTCACCAGTTCTGGACTATTTATAAACAATATTCTTGGTACTCTTCCCTGTAGGATCCAATTCCTCTTTTGGTTTAGCCAAAATTCTTGTTATTGATCTTTATACCCCTGGATAAACCAACGTAAAGTTGTCCATGCGAGAACATAGGTTCTGGAAGGTAGATACCAACATTAGGGATGGCTTGTCCCCACGATTTATTTATAGTCATGGCAAAACTTAGCCTGGGAATTGTTCTCTCTTGAACTGGAAAGGAAGGGAAATACCAATTGAGGGAGACAATGGTAGCCTTGGTATGAAAACCCTTTTCTGCACATGCTGTCCACCAATGATCTTGGCATCAATTGCATTGTCTTGCAATGCGCTCACCATAAGCCTTGTTCCATTGCACAATACATTGTTAGGATCAAGATTGCAGAGAAGAATCATATGACAGTTGATTTTTAGCTTCAGCTCATGCGGGGGAGGCCATTTGGAGTTATCGAGTTCAAAAAGTCAATATGGAAGCGATTCTAAGAATCATCATCAACAGTGTCAAAGCTGTGGTAAACCTTTTCCTCACCTAGAAACCTATCAACCATCATTGCATTTAGCCTATGAACATGGTCATTTTTGGTCGATAGAATGGCATGAGAGCTCATATAGGCGGCTGATGTTGTATGTTCTTCAAGTGATGGGAAAAACATCTTGAATGAGTTTGTTGACTACCACCTCTGATCCGTGTCAGTATAACTAATCACAACGTCATTAGGGAGTCGAACATAATCATCTCCGATGGTTTCCTTGGTTCCATTTCCAATTCGTAGGAGGTACTCTGAAAGCCAAGGGTCTGACTATGTCCTCATGTTATGTGATAATCGTATCTTCCAATTCGTAGGAGGTACTTTGCCACAAATAAGGTCTTTGCCATGTAGCATTAGTTACCTGTGCTCTTGTCCCACGTATCACCACATGAAGGACCTGTCTAAAATCCCCACCAAATACCATGACCTTTTCTCCAAATGGCAAAGCACATTTCATAATATCCTATATAGACCTATCAAGTGTCTCGACGCTGACGCTTGGTCATTGTAACTTCATCCCAAATAATCAAAGATACCCTACAGAGCAACTCTGCAGTGCCACTTTGCTTCGTAAAGCTGCACATGCTATTGTCCCCAATTTTAATTGAAATTTTAAACCTTGAGTGTGTAGTGCGTCCTCGGAGCAATATCGATGTTGCTATACTAGATGTGGCTGGTGCAATGGCTATTAATCCTTCGGATCGAACTCTAGTAACAAGGAGGGCCTTGTATAGGAACGTCTTGTTCGTGCCTCTAGGACTATCTATGAAAAACACTTGGCTCTTATTAGCAAATATATGTTGAAAGATTTCATCAAATCCTGCACGCTACTCCTTGTTAAGAGATCCATAAATCTAAGTGTTCTTGTTTTTTGATTAGCTCATCGAGAGTAATGCAACGGTGAAGTCCATTCTTTCATTTGAGGAAGATGGGAAAGTCCGTGTCGACGAAATATGGTCGGTAGTCTACCTAGGGGTATGCCCAAGGTAGTAGATTATTGGCAGACAGATGCGCAAGCTACAAACAAGATGGTGACGCAAGACAGACATGAGATTTTATCCAGGTTCGGCCACCATAAAGGCGTAATACCTACGTCCTGCGTCTGATTGTATTGTTATGTGTCAATGAGAGATGTTTTTTAGAGGGGTCCCCTGCCTGCCTTATATAGTCCAGGGGGCAGGGTTATAGATCTAGAAATTAATCCTAGCCAGTTACAATTGCCATAGGTGGCCGGATAAGGATTCCTATTCTAAGTGACCAGAATCTTGCTTGACCTCCAAATCTGCCTTGATTCCTTGCACGGGATTCCGAACAGATTGGCCGGGCCGCGCGTCGTCTTCTAGTGGGCCAGACCCCCTGATCCGAGCCGGCCCAAGCCTAGCCATAAGGGTATAGGGGTTAATACCCCCACAGCTAGTCCCCAAGCACCATGTATTATGCTGTGACACGCCATTCGATCTCCTTCGACTAATACGATCCATCTTCATGTCATCTCCAACTGGTTGAAACATTGACCAATCGAATGTGCCAGCATTTTGGTCAGAACAGAGAGCAGTAGACCACGACTATAGCCGAAGATTTCGGTTGTCCGAAGAATGCATGGTGCTCTAAAGAAAAAAGAAAAAGATTTCTTTCCTTATCAAGTGTGCCCACTTGTATTTTTGAAAAGAAATGTAAGTGACCCTTGGACAATAGCAGTTCTGGCGAATAGTCAGAGCGTAGGGGTCGATAAAATAAGCACATTCACCACAAGGTAAAGTGTGCCCACTTAGTCCCCGAGCCTGGTAGTAGGTGATGTAGGCACATGGTGCCAGGGTCCTAAAAAGAATTCCCACTGAAGTTGAGAATCCAATCATCGTACAAGCAATACAAGATGCACCGGCAGGTGCATCATACCGATGTAGTCCCCGAGCTTGCTAGAAGGTGAGGTATCAGCCTTGTAGCAAGGTCTAAATAAATGCCTCTCGACTATATGTGAGTACAAATCACATGTAGCCAAGGAGGGGGGTCTCTGAGCAATTTTTGAAGAGTGGTCGGGGCAGTCCCCGAGCATGAGAGTGATCGGAATAGTCCTCGAGCACGATAGTGGTTTGGACAATCCCCGAGAACGATGGTGGTCTGGACAGTCCCCAAGCATGATAATGGTCTAGACAGTCCTCGAGAATGATGGTGGTCTGGACAGTCCCTGAGCACAATAGTGGTTTGGACAGTCCCCGAGAACGATGGTGGTCTAGACAGTCCTCGAGCATGATGGTGGTCTAGATAGTCCCTGAGCACGAGAAGTGCGGTGAAAAACCATATACCACTTGTACCTCTTTTTTTTGCTCTGTCAAGTCCAATCTGACATGTCTGATCAAAAAAAGTAGACAGGTATAGCACGTCATACTGCCTTCTTGTCTTTTCAAGCAAACTATTGCGTGGCACCTGTAAGTAGGTGCGTCAGTGTGGGCCCTCTCACAATGGTAACGAAGAGGCACATACACTGATAATGAAGAGGCGCATATATTAGCGTAGATCTCGAGGCTATGAAAACAACCATCTGCGGCGTGTGTGTGCACGTCTCCCAAGAATCTCGGGTAGACGAAACGGCAGAACTCTTGGTTAAATACAGTATAGAATTGGAAGCTACTTTTTACTGAACCCCATTACCATTCATAGCCACAGCCTTCTTCTTCCTCTTGCCAACCCTAATACCTCCGAAATCACCACCAATCAATCCTCCACAATTTCCTCGTTCATCAAAAAGGCTAGATTCATGGTGAAAAGTGACACACAGAAGAAAGCAGGAGTCATGGCGAAGGAGTGGTGGAAATCAAGAAGCAACGAGCAGACCATTAAAGACCTCATCGCCATGGGAGTACTCCACAACAAGGAGCTCGTAGGATGGCGTGTGTCGGAGGGCGAAGGGTACCCCGATCCACAACCAGGTGAGATTGTGGTGTTCGAAGACTTCTTTAAGCGGGGATTTGGGGTTCTGATACATCCTTTCCTTTAGGGACTCTATCTGTTCTATGAGATTGGGATTTGCAATCTGCATCCCAACTCAATCCTCTTTGTCGCCACCTTCATTCATCTTTGCGAAGCATATGGCGGCTTCTAGCCCCATTTCGATTTTTTCGCCATCTTTTCTGTCTGTGAAAGAAGGGAAGCGGCGGCTCGAAGATAGCTAGAGGTGTGTACCTCAACCTCCATGATGGAATGAAGCCCCAGTACCTACACTACCCATGGAACACGTCGCTTGACGACTGGTACAAGAAATGGTTCTACATCCGTGAAGAGCCGAACACGATCACACTATGCGACATGGGGTTCATTCCGGAGAAGAGGACAAGCTGGTCAGAGAAGCCCGAGCACCTAGAACAGATTCCAGAAATATTGGGGATGATCCCGTGGAAGAAACTGGATGGTCCAAGCATGGTCGGGAGCTTCATCAGCCGATGGATCTAGCCCTGCCAGAGGGGGGTACATCCTGGCTATGAGTACCAAGGTAGCACAGACCCGACGAGGACAAGGCAGGAGGCGCTTGACAAGAACGAAGTTAGAGCCAGAATTAGAGAGCTATTTAACTTAGCTAATCCAAATTATGTTAGATTGAGCAACATCGAGCACGCTTTCAAGCTCGCCTGACCTCCCCCAAAGGTAACTCATCTTGCCTTGTACTCGTAGTCTTATATTGTAGTAGAAACTTACTGTGTTATCTCCTATTTGTTTCCCAGATTAATGGTCGGGATAGAGCGACAGTGTTTGTGTCGCCACCCCCTGGTGTAGATTGGCCACAAGTTGCTGACCCAACCACCTAGGCCAGCGTCGGGGTCGAGGACGTCGATTGGGCTATGCTCAGAGTTGGAGAGGAGGCAGTGGCCAAAGCTGCTGGTAAGCGGCCGGTGGCCAGCAAGCGTTGTCAGGCAATCTTTACTTTGTCGGACAATGACACAGAGGAGGGAGAGGATGCAGACATCTTTCGACCCGTCCCTCGAAAGAGGAGGCAACTGGAGTCAATGGAGCAAGGTGGCTCCTCCGTGCCGGTGGGGCCTACATCGCCGACCACTGCATCATGAAAGACAAGTGGTGGAGGGGTCGAGCACCAAGGCCCAGCGGCGGTGCTAGATGTAGAGGGAGACTAGGTGCCACCCGCACAGCATGTGGAGCAAGCACGACCGAAGAGACACGCCTTTGCCACATCATTCCGCGCTTCCAACATGTAAGTATTTGTAACCTTGAGATAAGCTTGCAATTTGTATTGAATATGGTTGCCTTCTGAACTTATCTCGGATGTACTAGTTTGGCATCCACCGAAAATCCGGACGAACTAGCCAGGAGCGACGTGGCTCCACCAGCTATTTCAGAGAAGACTGCCCAGCAGCCGGCCATCGAGGAACCCGTGGCAGAAGGTCCGTCGGGGCTTCAACAAACAAGTAGTCAGACAACAGTCCCCGAGCAGGGGGTCGAGGGAAGAGCTGAGCCAAGCACAAGTGCTCTGAGCACTAACCCTACTGAGGACAACACCTCAGCACCAAGGGTAACGGAATAGACCGAGGAGCAGCAGTCGGAGGTGAGAGCACAGAGCACGTTTGTTGATGCTGCAGCCCGTGGGAAGGCCATAGTGATCGCAGAAGCTGCTAACTCCAGACCAGCATCGATACCCGAAGAAGAGCCCGAAGAGGATGAAGTAGAGGAGGTCCTGGACCATCCATAGGACAAGTGACAACATGTGTATGTGTCATGTTGGTGGAACGACCAATGGGTTGTTCATGAGGAAATCCTAGAGGTCGAAGAGACCAAGAAAGTTGAACAAGCAACAAAACGACTGGTGACAGAGGTCCAGGTATGCTTTGCTTCACCACCTGATTTTGCTATCTAGTCAAACTTTCTTACTTATCTTTTTGCACATAGGACTTAATGAAGACCGTAAGGTACCGTAAGAAATGCTTCGACCAGATCAAGGGGATCACTACAAGCAATAAAGAGCTGACGGCGGAAGTGGAACGCTTGCGCCACCAACTTGAAGCCACCAACCATAAGAGGATGGAGCAAGAGTGCCAGAACCAGAACCTGGTCATCCAGCTCAGTAACAAAGAGCAGGAAAGAACAAGTAAGTAGTCAATTTATCACAATGAGTGCATGACAAGTGTTGTTGCGTTTGTTGGTAGTAATAGCTGTAGTGCAGGCTTAGAAGCCAAAGTGGTCCATCTCTGAGAGGAGAACAGTCATGCGGT
The DNA here is from genome assembly GCF_019320115.1 of Miscanthus floridulus. Taxonomy (NCBI): domain Eukaryota; kingdom Viridiplantae; phylum Streptophyta; class Magnoliopsida; order Poales; family Poaceae; genus Miscanthus; species Miscanthus floridulus. The sequence continues at coordinate 52,461,240 of NC_089593.1, forward strand.
CGTGGAGTGTGATCGCCTAAAGGAGGACAACAGAAAGCTGGCGCATGACCAGCTGCAGCTCTGGGACCACATGACCAATATGAAAGAGGAACTGAAAAGTAAGTTTTCCATACCCCTTTGCTCACTTTTGTTGCCCGCCTTATCTTGTCATGGTATGATGTTTTAATAGCTTATGCGGTTTCTAGTTTTAAAAGTCAATGCCAAGAAGCATCTAGAGGCCGTGATAAAAGACCGTGATGGCTGGAAGGCGTAGTGCGAAGAGATCACCAAGGATCGGGACACATGGAAAAACCGGTGCTAGGAAGTGGCAACGGGCATTTTGCCGGTTCTTAACCTCATCGATCTAGCGCTTACAGAGGACATGCCAAGGACGCCATAGCTTGGACTGGTCGATAGATGCCGAAAGGCATAGGGATGGTTCCAGGAGTTTGTGAAGGAGGTAGGTGAGTACACAGGCGCACATGTGTTAAGCATGGTACGTGCTCACTACCCCTTGATCGATCTCAAGCGCCTGGAAGCTGGATACCCAAAGGAGGTAGATCCAAACAAGGCTGAGGAGCTTCGGATGACCCAGTTGGACTTGTCGGCAAAAATAATTGGTGACATTAACATGTGTGGAGGCGGGACAGCACCTGTACAGGGTATGCCATCAATAAGTCAGCTGGAAGGGCTGTCATTTTTAAGCCAACCGGCGAAGCCTGCGGTCTCGACCAGCCAGGCATCGGTGGGGCCATCTTCTTCAGCTCGACCAGTACAAGAGTCCCCAAGACTCGAGCATGATGGCCGGCCCAGCAAGCAGTAGGTGCCGCGTGACCCGACCAGCCAATAGTATAGGCTATAGCTATAGAAGATGTAGTTGTGTTATTGTAAACTTGGACCTTTTCAGGTAAGCTTGTAATAATGTAACTGTATATCTGCATAAGCTTGTTTGTTTTGTAGAAAATGTATTTAAGCTTGGATCTCGTGTTGGTGTAACTAAGTGAGAACATGTTAGCGTTCTGTTTAGTTGTACCAGTTTAGTCGACACGTCATCCTGAAAGGTTTGTATGGCCCTGGTTTGCCCTATGGTCGGAGTGTGAGGTGCGTAGCCTGTGCACACATAGACGCACACAAGTCAAACCAGAGGGGACCTGCCGGTCACCCATAGCATAGAGAGCAGATCCCATGCACACGTTGGGAGGAACCGGAGACAGGGCCTGCTCCGAAAACCCAGGAAGGAATGGTGGTCAATTTTGACTGGTTGAGTTAGAATAACAATAGACTTCGAAGTGACACATTAGAGTAGTCGGAGAAATCATAATGGCTTTATTGAATTAAATCAAAAGTACAAGAGGAGTACATATCTTAATAGTTAAGCATAGAAACGCCTAAGCTTGTCGATGTGCCATGAATTGGGTACGTCTGTACCATCCAGGTGAGCTAACCTGTAAGACGTTGGTCGTGTAACCTCCTTGATCATGAAGGGCCCTTCCCACGGAGTTGCTAGTTTGTGGACACCAGCCTGATTCGTCTTCCACTTCAGGACCAGGTCCCCAACCACGAAGAACTGCTCCTTAACATTCTTGTTGCAGTACCTGCGCAAAACAGCAAGGTATTTGGCTGTACGTACGTAAGAATCAAGCCGCTTCTCTTCTGCACTATTCACTTCCAACTCCCGCACTTCATTGGCCTTGTCTTCGTCGAAGTTCTCTACCCATGCTAATTTGAAGGCTATATCTGCTGGGAGCACTGCCTCAGCGCTATAAACCATAAAGTATGGTGATACGCTAGTATTGTGACTGGGCTGGGTTCTGAGGCCCTAGACCATGGCTGGTAACTCTTTAAGCCATCTTCTGGGAGCCTTGTCATTTTCTCTATACATCCTCTTCTTAAGTGCATCCAAGATCATACCATTTGCTCGCTCGACCTGTCCATTAGCTCTAGGGTGCACCACCGAGATGTATTTTACTACTATGCTCCTTTCATTGCAGAAGTCCCAAAAAGCGTTCCCGATGAACTGAGTACCTAGATCAGTGATGATGCTGTTGGGTATGCCGAAACGGTGGATGACCTGGTTGATGAACAAGACAGCCTTTTCTGAAGATGCCTGTACTAGAGGCATGTACGCTATCCACTTAGAAAATTTGTCGATCAGCACAAAGACACATGTAAATTTCCTAGGAGCCGGCTTGAAGGGCCCGATCATATCCAGTCCCTAGCATGCAAAGGGCTAAGAGGCTGGTATTGTCTAAATCTTGTGTGCTGGTACATGGATTCTCTTGGCGAAGAACCGACAACCCTCACAATGATGGACTATCTTCTCTGCATCGGCTACGGCTGATGGCCAATAGAACCCTACTCGGAAAGCCTTGCCAACCAGTATTCTTGAGGCCGCGTGGTTGCCGCAAGAGCCAGAGTGGATTTGGTCTAGGAGATGTTCGCCATCCTCCTGGGTTATACACTTCATCAAGATTTCCTCCTTTGTGTTCTTGCGCCACAATTTGCCATCGACGAGCAGATACTGCTTACTACGACGCATCAGGCATTCGTTTTCTATCCAATCGGTGTAACTGCTACCATCTATCAGGTACTTGATGAAAGGTACTCTCTAGTCAGGCTCCTTAGTGGTCAGAGGTGGTTCGATGGTGTTTGACACTGGAACCATAGCCACCAAAAGCTGGTCTGGAGGCTTGTCAACCGTGGGATCTTCTTCTTCGATGGAAGGCATGAGCAGGTCTTGAATAAATACGCCATGTGGGACTTTAGCTCGGGATGATCCTAACTTTGATAGCGCATCTGCTGCTTGATTTTTGTCCCGGACCACATGTGTGTACTCAATGCCATAGAACTTGCCTTCCAGCTTTCTGATCGATTTGCAGTATACATCCATCTTTTCGCTAGTCATATCCTAGTCCTTGTTGAGTTGGTTGATGACTAGAGCCAAGTCTCCATAGACATAGAGACGTTTGACACCGAGCTCGACCATAATGCGCAGACCATGCAGGCATGCTTCATACTCGGCGGCGTTATTAGACGCCGGGAAATAAATCCTGAGGACATATCGGAGCTGCTCCTTGGATGGTGACATGAAAAGGACTCCTGCTCCTGCGCCGTCAATGTTGAGAGAGCCGTCGAAGTACATCTTCCAATACTCATCGGACCCCTGAGAGGTAGGTGTGCTTAAGTCTATCCACTCGACGATGAAATCGACAAGTGCTTGAGACTTGATTATAGTACGGCTTGCAAATTCCAAGGAGAAAGGGCATAGCTCCATTGCCCATTTGACGATGCACCCATTCGCATCCTTGTTGCGAATGATGTCTCCCAGAGGGTACTCGGTCATGACCACCACATGATATCCGTCGAAGTAATGTTTCAACTTTTGGGATGTTATCAGTATGACGTAGATCAGTTTCTGAATCTGTGGGTACCTGGTCTTGGATTCATTAAGTACCTCATTAATGAAATAGATTGGTCGCTGTACCTTATAGACGTGGCCGGGCTCATCACGCTCAACCACCATGGCAGTGGAAACCACTCGATTAGTTGCCGCAATGTAAAGCAGGAGGGTTTCGTCTTCTCTAGGAGTAGTGAGGACCAGAGGTGATGTAAGGTATTGTTTCAGCTGTGTGAAGGCAGCGTCTACTTCCTCCGACCACTCAAACTTCTCGGATGCTTTGAGCAGCTTAAAAACGGTAGTCCTTTTTCGCCTAATCTTGATATGAAACGACTGAGGGCAGCCATGCATCCAATAAGCTTCTAAACATCCTTCACCTTTTTGGGTGGCTTCATGTCCAAGACAGCTTTGACTTCTCCGAGTTAGGGCATATGCCGTCGTGACTGACAATGTTGCCAAGTAGTATACCAGAAGGAACGCCAAAGATGTACTTCTTTGGATTTAATTTCCATTAGAATGTATTAAGGGCTGCAAATGTGCATTCCAGGTTGTCAACAAGGGTATACGCTTCCTTGGTTTTGACAACTACATCATCAACATAAGCCTCGACAAGGTCATCTTTTATCTCATCTTTGAGGTAGGCCTGTATGGCGCGTTGGTAGGTAGCCCCAGCGTTCTTGAGCCCAAATGACATGGTTGTGTAGCAGTAAGCGCCGAAAGGCATGATAAAGGATGTATTGATCTGGTCGTCCTTTTTGAGAGCGATCTGGTGATAACCAGAGTAGCAATTGAGAAAGGAAAGCAGCTCGCAACCGGCAGTTGAATCTATGACCTTGTCTATGTGAGGTAAGTTGAAGGGGTCTTTAGGGCAGTGTTTGTTGAGATCAGTGTAATCAACGTACATTCTCCATTCATTATTCTTTTTGTATACAAGAACCGGGTTGGCTAGCCACTCCGGATGATACACTTCTTTAATAAATCCAGCTACCAAAAGCTGTGTAACTTCTACCCTAATAGCCTCCTTTTGTCGCGAGCGAACCGTCGTAGCTTTTGCTTGATAGGTTTGGCCTTGCCATCGATATTTAAGGAGTGCTTGATCAAGTTCCGAGGTACACCAGGCATGTCAGCAGGTTTCCATGTGAACACGCTCATGTTGCTCCTCAAGAACCTGACGAGCGTGTCTTCCTATTTAGGATCCAGGTTGGCCCCGATAAGGGCTGTTTTGCTGGGATCACCATCGACCAGCTGGATCGCTTTATGCTCTTTGGACTTGACGTTCTTGCGTGGGGCCACGAGCTCTGGGATCTCTAGGTGGTCGGCTAGGGTCTTCTTGGTGTCGAGCGTGGTCTTGGCCATGCGAATAGAGAGGTCATAAGCCTCTGCTATTTTGAAGCTGTCATCCTCACAGGTATAAGTTGTGTACACGTTGCCCTTGAGAGTTAGAATCCCCTTCTCAGTAGGCATCTTGAGCACCAAATACCTGTAGTGAGGTATGGCCATGAACTTGGTGAGCGCTGGTCGACCAAGGATAGCATGGTAGGTGCCTTTGAAGTCGGCGACCACGAAGTTGACATAGTCGGTATGGAAGTGGTCTGGGGTACCAAATTGCACAGGTAGCATGATCTGCCCAAGAGGTGTAGAGCTCTGTCCAGGGAGAATACCCCAGAACTATGCCTCGTATGGCTTGAGATCCACCTGGGTTATCTTCAGGGCTGGCAGACTGTTCTTGAACAGTATATCGATGGAACTGCCGCCATTAATCAACACTCTATCGAACTAAACCTTGTTGATACAAGGATCAAGGATCAAGGATTAGGGGAAAACGTCTTGGCTTAGGTATTGCAGCCCATTGGTCCTTTCTGCTGAAGGAGATCTCACAGTGAGACCAAGGAGGGAGCCATGGATCGGCGATGAGGTTGTCAGTGTTGGCCACATTCAAGCAGGCGTGGGCGAGCAGCTTGTGTTCTCGTTTGGTCTCGATGGACACTTTGCCTCCAATGATGGTGTGCACGCGATCGGTTGGCTTGATGTACTTGTGATGGGGATCTATGTCTTCATCATTGTTGTCCTTATTACGCTGTTCTCCTGCATCGTTAGGCTTGTCGGACGTATCCGGAGCCTATTGACGCGTGTAGATAGACTTGAGAACGCGACAATTCTCCATGGTATGGTTTGACTTGGGGTGGAGCTAGCAAGGTCCTTTCAATGCTTTGGTGTAGTCTTCTTTGTAGTTGCAACGACCGCCACCTTTCTTAATAGTGTTGACCTCGCCATCGTCTTCCCGAGCACACTTGCCCCTATAATCATCACGGCGATTACGCTGGTCGCGGGGGTCAATGCGCTGGTTGCGGCGATCAAAATTGTCGTTCTGACTATGGTTGCCGCGGTAGTCGTCGTGGTGTGGGGGGTGGTCGGAGCATGGAACCCTTGCTGCTTCTTCGATGATTATCTTTTTAGCATCGTCGGCATCCGCATATTTCTTGGTAGTGGCCAGGAGCGCTGTGATTGATTCAGGTCTCTTGCGGAGGAGCTTGTCCCATAGGGCATCATGGAAGCGGAGACCAGAGATGAAAGCCTCAATTACCTCGTTGTCAGAGATTGATGGGACCTTGATGCGCATCTTCGAGAAACGCTGGACGTACTCACGTAGTGGCTCATCTTTCCGATCTCGAATCCGCTACAGATTATATTTGTTGCCGGGTTGCTCGCAAGTAGCAATGAAGTTGTCGATGAAAGCTTGCTTGAGCTCTTGCTAGGAATCAAAGTAGTTCACCGGCAAGCTGACCAGCCATTGGTGGCCTGCATGGCCGACAGTGACTAGAAAGTAGTTAGACATGACGTGCTCGTCAGCCATGGCTAATCTACACACAGTTTCGTAGAGCATGACCCATAATTCAGGGTTCTCCTTACCGTCGTACTTCTAAAGTTTTCGAGCTTGAAGTTCTTGGGCCATATGACTTGGCGAAGGTGCGGAGTAAACTGCTTCAAACCCGGAGGGCCGTGGGCAGTATCATATTCCATACGGCGATAGCTTTCATGGGATGCATGATCGTTGGCTCTTTGGTTAATGCGATCGCACAGATCGCATTCTCCGAGGTAATGGCGAAGATCGTTATTGCCATCACGGCGATCCTGGTTGCCACCCTGATTAACCCTACGACCGTGGTTATCGTGGCGATTATCGTGGTTGTCTCAGTGATTGTCGTCCCGGTAGTCACGGCGGTTGTCATCCCGACGGCGGTTGTCATCCCGACCACCATCATGGCCACCATTTCTGCCTTGACGGTTGTCTAATGGGTCATTGTTGCGCGAGCCACGTTAGTTGGGTGGCTGTGAGCGACTTGAGTACTGGCGGCTGTGGCTTGATTCGACTGAGATAGATGGAGCCCAGGCTTAATTTACAATCTCTGCGGTCTGGGCCATAGCAGCCATCTGGTAAGCTTGTATATCATCACGAACTGCCTGTATTTCTAGGGTATTGGGTAGTCGTTGCATTGTCGCCATAGCAACAGCTACGTTGGCGCTTGGAGTCCTGAAGACCTACTTGTCCCCCACCCTGTCAAAGGCATTGTTAAGGTCGTGTGGCTAGACCCTTATGCGTCGGGCCTCCTCTTCTACCTCGGCTTTGATTTGTCAGCGATTAAACCGGTCAATATTACGTGCTTCGCGTGCTAGCCTTTCTTGTTCTGTTTCACTGACTGCCGGTGGTTCGTCATTACTGACAATATTGATCAAGTCTCCTCGCCTTGGTGGGAAGGATGGGAATCACGGGAATCCCGGGGCGTGGTCTAGGATATCCAGATCATATTCAACGCCTTCATCATCATGATGCTGGAGCTCGATGTGGATGGAGGCTTTAGATGCGATGCCGGACAAGGAGCTTGAGCCACCCTTTTGAACTGTGTGGACCGATCCTTCTTGATAATCCTCAATCCGGACCATGTTGACAAAGTTGCTCAAGCCATAGGGCTGGCCCTAGTGGTTCTCCATCAAGGCTTCATACTTAGAGAGCCAGAGACCCGTCACAGGGGCTGGCCGGCGATGAACGGAGCACCCTTCAGGAGTAGATGTGACCACGAGATCCGTACCGAGTTGTGCAGGACGACTGGCCCAAGCTGGTTGGGTAGATCTATTGTGGGTTGTAGTTACCTGCTCATTAGGTTGACTTTGAATCGAACTTACTAGAGCCAGGGTTTCGGCGAGTTTGGTGCCGACCCGATCGATGGAGTCGAGTAGGTCGGTGTTGTCGATCTGCCTCCCTTTGTAGCGGGGAAGCGGACGACGGGTTGCCAACGTGGCTGAAGACGATGCTGGCATGGTCGGTGCTAGATCCACCGTGGTCGGAGCCGTAGCCGATGCAGATGAAGCAGTGGTCGACGCAGATTCAACCCGCGCCTCCTCCGGGGTCATGGCGATGAAGTCGTCGGAGCCAGTGGTCCAGGCGATCTGGCCGATGGTGAACATGAGGCAATTCGGCGTAGCCATGGAACCGGGGATGATGACCATCTTGTTCGCCTAGAGAGCAGTACGCATACCCCCTACCTGGCGCGCCACTATCGACGAAATATGGTCGGCAGTCTACCTAGAGGTATGCCCAAGGTAGTAGATTATCGGTAGACAGATGCACAAGCTACAAACAAGATGGTGACGCAAGATAGACACGAGATTTTATCCCGGTTCGGCCGTCGTAAAGGCGTAATACCTACGTCCTGCGTCTGATTGTATTGTTGTGTGTCAATGAGAGATGTTTTTAGAGGGGTCCCCTGCCCGCCTTATATAGTCTGGGGGCAGGATTACAGATCTGAAAACTAATCCTAGCCAGTTACAATTGCCATAGGTGGCTGGATAAGGATTCTTATTCTAACCGACCAGAATCTTGCTTGACCTCCAAATCTGCCTTGATTCCTTGCGCGGGATTCTGAACAGATTGGCCGAGCCACGCGTCGTCTTCTAGTGGGCCAGACCCCCTGATCCGGGCCGGCCCAAGCCTAGCCGTAAGGGTATAGGGGTTAATACCCCCACAGTCCAGGAGTCGTCTAAGCCGATTCTAGCTAGGTCAACCCCTGAAAAGTTGTTTTATTCGCTTGGGCCCCAAATGTGATGATCCAAGTATGTTTTCTAGCCATCTTGATGATAGAAACATGATGATGGAGTCCATTATATACTTTGGACACTTTTGAGTGTCGACAGTATGTATATGCTCCAATCAATGCAACAACCACTAGATTTTGATGATCGTCGATGCCAAGGAAGGTATCAAAACAAGATGGTCAGTAAGTCTCCATATACTAAGTTATGCATTATGTTCTTGCCAAAGTACATTGTATTTTCATATATAAAACATGATGCATCAACACAGTGCCACAAACAACGTAGCGAGAGTGGACACTGTGTATATTACATCTGCGAGTACATAAAGGTAACTGGGAGATACCAGAGAGACACCCCATGAGGATAAGTAATAACTGCATTCTTTTCTTCATCATATTAGTTGCAAGGTATACATATTATATTTATATTTAGGGTGCATTTTTCCTACTCCCGGAAGTAGTTACTCCCACCTTCAATAAACAATATTGTGTATGTGTGCGTACTCGTTTATCAATTTAAGTATGTTTATATCCTCATTTTATGATACTCCAAATCATACAACGTGAAATTTTTCAAAAGAATTCATATTTTTAATATGTTATTATAATACTACGACAGTAGTATACAAAATAAGTATAACCATATACTCAATGTATACTATAATCATATACTTCATCAACATACACTTCGTCAGGCCATATACACCTTAAAATCTAAAGATATACACATGCGAGTAACTACTCCCTGCGAGTAGGAAATAATTTCCCTTTTATATTTATATTTATATTTATATTTATATATAAACAATCATTTTGTATTCTGTTTCTTATAATTTATACATCTCGGAAAACAATTTAAAGAGATGTTACCAGCGGCGGCGCATGATGCTGCAGTACAAAAAAAAATCACAGCTCCTTTATTGGCTACCTCTAAGCTCATCCGCATTCCATCAGATACCTTGCGTTGCGCCTTCACGCTTATCCATTTGGTGTGAACTCAGTCTTGCAGTTTTGACAGATACTCCCCAGACCGACAGAGGTTGCCACGTGCCTGCCACGCCACAGGCTGGTTGCAGGCTTGCAGTTTTGACGGATACTTCCCAGGCCGACAGAGGTTGCCACGTGCCTGACACGCGACAGGCTGGTTGCAGGCCCGCGCACCCGACCAGCATGTGCCATTCAACCTGTTCCAAAAATTTTCAAGATTCCTCGTCACATCAAATTTTGTGATACATGTATAGAGTACTAAATATAGACGAAAAAAAACTAATTACACAGTTAGCCGAGAAATCATGAGACGAATCTTTTAAGCCTAAATAGTCGATAATTGGACAATTTTTGCCAAATAAAAATGAAAGTGCTACAGTAGCTAAAAAGCCAAAAATTTTCGGAACTAAACGGGGCCTTAGTTTCAGCCGGGGCTTATCAGTGAGCCAACAGTGTTTTTCTCTCACAACAAACCAGCATCAGTCGAGCTTATCAGCCCAGAAATCAACCAGCGAACAGGTTGATTGGCGCCAAGCCACCAACCGCGGCGGCGATAGCCCGAGAGCCGAGCCATGGTTTTTCGATAAACCATTCATGCCTTCCTGGCTCAAGGACGGAGATAAGGGTGATTCCCAATTGAGGTCGGGATTCTTTGGGCGGTGGCCATGGGACGACAGCGGCTGCTGAGGGGTGCCGCCGGCAAGGCCGCCGCCGCAGTGGGTCGTGTTGATGCAGCGACTTGCCTCGGCTGCCGTCATGCGGATGGAATCGATTGCTTCTAAAATTGTTCGGCAGTTCAATAATGATTTTGTCCTTATTTTTTGAACTTTATGAATTTGTCCCTATTATTTTGAAACGAACCATCTGTTTGCCTCAGGTTTGCACATCCATTACATGGGCCGCACTGAGTGAATTAAAGAAATCAAAATCCGAAAACACAAAGGCAAAAAGACTAAATTGGCCTTTATCTTATCTTCAGCTCATCCACTAGAGGCAAAACCACAAAACGCGTCGTGACTCAACGGGACTGGGGAAGTGTGTGTGTGTGTGTGGGGGGGGGGGGGGGGATCTCGATCGCCGGTGAGGTGCCGACGGTGCTTGGCTGCGGAGTGCGGCCTACACAGGGCAGCAGTGGTGCCCGCCCACGGCGCTTGGCGCACGCACATGGTGCGGGGCCCCTAGCAGTTGGGCTCGCCCATGACGCTTGGTGCAAGTGCCGTGTGGCTCGGTGCGCAAGACGGCAGCCGAGCGGGGGCGTCGATGGTAGATCCAGCGGCGGAGTCTGGTGTCGGCAATGTGCGGGGCGTGGGGCGGCGTCGGTGTGCGGCACACATTACGGTGGCGGTGCGTGGGTTGCAGAGCTTCTGCGGTGCGCAAGGCGTCGGCAGCACATGGGGTGGCGACGGGCGCGGTCGTCGACACCCCATCGCGGCGGTGCGACATGCTTGTCAGAGAGAATGTATGGCTCCCGGAGCTCGACGTGCTGCTCTCCTTGCTTCTTCTACAATACCCAATCTGATTTAAAATATTTCCAAATTGTGCCAAATTTATTTGGCCAAATCTAACCTTTTTTTGTTAAAATACAATATAAATGTCTTATTAAATTAGGGGTAAAATCATAAAATAGTATTAGCAACTAGGGACAAAATTATATGGGCATATTTTTCTATTTGTATAAAATTTAACACGGTTAGTGAAGAATGATTGAGCAAAGTGGTGCTTCATTTTAAAAATATAGGGGTAATTCACAAAGTTAAAAAACATAGAGGCAAAACTACAGTGTAGCAAAACAAGGGTAAGAATGCAAGAGCCCCTAAATTTTTCGTATTGCCCCTGCAAGGTTTAATCACACATTTACAGTCATGGAAGCAAACAGTTTCATTTCTTTTGCAGTGTACACCAATCTTGATGCATGAAAATGTTTTTACGGTCAGGATAGATCTGGTGCCTGTTCCCAAAATTTTGCAAAATTTTTCAAGATTTTCCGTCACATCGAATCTTTGGACGCATGCATGAAGCATTAAATATAAATAAAAAATAAAACTAATTACACAGTTTAAACGAAATTCACGAGACGAATCTTTTAAGCCTAATTAGACTATAATTGAACACTAATTACCAAATAACAATGAAAATGTTACAGTACCATTTTCTAAAAAATTCCACCAACTAAACTAGGCCCTGATAGCCGCACTTACAGGCGGAAAATCCACTCATCCGAAAGTCTTGCTGAAGAAGGAAGCGGGAGCAAGCCTAGTATAAATTTTTGCCGCCTCGAAGGTCCCTTTGGAAGTTTGATCAAGCCCAAAAGCAGCCAGCGCACCGCCCCTTCGTCCCCGCCCGTCGCTGCGAGTGGGCCCATGTCGTCGACTGCTACGGCGCACCAGAAGGCGGCGGCGCCTGAGCACGGGCCCTTCCCCATCGAACAGCTACAGGTCCGGCCCCTCCGCGCTCCAATCTCTCTCTCTCACCCCCCCCCCCCCCCCCCCCCCACCCCACCCCGCCACACCCCCGCTCGCAGCTCGTGGCCCGATCCTTCCAAGAACCGTTCCAATTCGAGGGCTTGATCGACGATTTGGTGCGTTCGGAGGGGGTGCGGCGTGGTGGTTTATCCCAATTTGGGCGAATATCGTACGGGACGATTTGGTCCCCGTTTTCTTCGTTTATTTTCTCCTCGCGAACTCCAAAAATGTTTAGCGATGAAAGTTCTTTAATTAGTTTTGTTAACTGACTCAGAGTCTATTTGTAGTGTATCGATCATGAGCATCTCTGCTGGTTTAATTGTGGAGCATAATGTACCATTGAGCAATGGTCAGTTCTTTGAGATCTGAAGGATATTATTTTGCCTTGTAGAATTGAATGCAGAAATTAGGTACACGTGCTACATTATTGAACTGTTATGGTCAAATAGACTTACCATTGCAGTGCACAAATGCAAAAGATATCCATAGTTTATTTAAAATATGCTTTCTTGGTTCAGCAACGTTCACTACCTTCCTTTGCAGAATTCGTTCAGGCTTTCGTGAACTGTTGACTAGGATGTAATGTGTTATCTCAGTGGGAATTGGGGGATTTTTCTTGTTAGGAAAAAAAAAGACAGGTGTTGACCTGAACCATCACTTGAATTCCTGTAAAATTTGCTGTGTAGGCATCTGGAATAGCTGCACTTGATGTGAAAAAACTCAAAGATGCTGGTCTCTGCACAGTGGAATCTGTAGCATACTCTCCGAGGAAAGACCTTTTGCAAATTAAAGGGATTAGTGAAGCCAAAGTCGACAAGATAATTGAAGCAGGCAAGTAATTATTTGCTTCTTTTTAGAGCACACGACCACATTTCTATTTGTATGAAAATAAATTTGCGCGTGAATCATTAAGTTCATAAACATCTGGCAGCTTCCAAGTTGGTTCCACTCGGATTTACTAGTGCTAGCCAACTTCATGCTCAGAGGCTTGAGATCATCCAGCTTACAACTGGATCCAGAGAGCTTGATCAAATTTTAGACGGTAATGTATTGGTGCCTATTGTTGACCTTTAACTTCCTTAATTAATGTCATAATTGTGGTATAGGAATAATAGCAAAACAGTGTAACTTGTGTTTTCAATCTTTAACAGGTGGAATAGAAACAGGATCTATAACAGAGATCTATGGTGAATTTCGCTCCGGGAAGACTCAGTTGTGCCACACTCTCTGTGTCACATGTCAGGTATTGGACTGAAAGACTAATTCTAAGATATGATACCACATTGCCACAAACAGTACCAGCATGATTTCTAGAATGACATACTTAAATAATCTATTTCTTTGCATGTTGGAACTGTTTACATATTTCCAGCTGTTTGGCAAATGGAAATATCCAGTTCTGATGTGATTGTTTTTGAGCTTACAAATGTGGTGGTGATTTATGCAGCTCCCATTGGACCAAGGTGGTGGTGAAGGAAAGGCTTTGTATATTGATGCAGAGGGTACATTCAGGCCTCAAAGACTTCTCCAGATAGCAGATAGGTGATACGGCACTACAAATTATTACTTAGTTACTACTATTATTCTTGAATTGTCAAACAAGATTCTTTTGCATTCAGGTTTGGCTTGAATGGTGCTGATGTACTAGAGAATGTGGCTTATGCCAGAGCATATAACACTGATCATCAATCAAGACTTTTGCTAGAAGCAGCTTCCATGATGGTAGAGACCAGGTGAGCTCGTTCATTTGTTGTAGTTAGCTTCTATCTGAACTAGTGAGTTATAGGATCTATCAGTTAGAAAAGGAGAAAATTGCTAAAAACATAGTACCTGAAATTAAGGAAGTATGTAACTCCACTTACCTCCTAGTATCACTTGGTGTTTGGAAGGTGCTGTAATAATAAAGTAGGAACAAATGTTCAGTAAGTGGCTATCAACAATTAAAGAAATTTCAGTTATGATCCCCATGGGCAGAGGCAAAGGATACTAAGCTGTGATCCCCAAACTGCATTACATTCAGAAGCATATTGGAGTCTGGCCGTCGATGATATGTTCATGTACATGCATCATTTGTGCTTTGCTGATAAATTTTAATAGAGTATCAGATGCTCTTTTTCTTACTAAAGCCTTTTAGCCTTTCATGATTAGGATATGACATAGTCACATTAATGTTGCATTAGAGAAGACCTATGTGCTATTCAAACTGATCTCTTACAGAACAGATTTGTTACAATTGCTTTAGATAGGAGGATCCTTGTCATGTAGCCCAATGTGAAAGCATTTTTGTATGATAATGTTGACGTAGCAAGTAACAAGGCATGTATCAGGTTTCTACATCTTGTCATAAAGACACTTTGATCCTGAATTGCTAATGCCTTTGTTATTTCACAATCTAGAAAATTCGAACTCCATTTTCTTTTGCCAAGCATATGCTCATAATCTTGGTTTATCATGTTTCCCATGCCAGTTTTTTTGAAGCGGAGCTCTATGTCTGCAGGTTTGCTCTTATGGTTGTGGATAGTGCTACAGCCCTATACAGAACTGATTTCTCTGGTAGAGGGGAGCTATCAGCAAGGCAGATGCATCTGGCTAAGTTTCTTAGGAGCCTTCAGAAGTTAGCAGATGAGGTAATCAGCTTGTCCTTTGATCACTCATGAATTATGAAATGTTAGATATATTGCAATACATACGTTTGGTCGTCGTGCAAACATTATTGCTATCAAATTACCGGACAACTATTGATTCTGCTGCAAGCTGTTTGATTAGTTAACCAAGTGTAGCAACAACACATTGAGTCTCATGCCTATTTGGTGCACATAGTATTTTTATTGTTTTTGGTCCTTTTTTTTGGCTGTCTCTAGTTTGGAGTGGCAGTGGTAATAACGAACCAAGTAGTGGCTCAAGTGGATGGTGCTGCAATGTTTGCTGGGCCACAGATCAAGCCCATTGGAGGAAACATCATGGCTCATGCTTCCACAACTAGGTGAGCTACACCAAGTAACATAACATCTCCATTTTATTTTTGTTCAGTTACTCATTGTCTCAAGTGTGTCGCGTTTCATATCAGGCTCTTTCTTCGCAAGGGAAGAGGGGAGGAGCGGATCTGTAAAGTAGTCAGCTCTCCCTGTCTTGCTGAAGCTGAAGCAAGGTTTCAAATATCATCTGAGGGTGTCACTGATGTCAAGGATTGAAAGCATCTCTGCATTTGCAGCCCATAGCATAACTTGCCCACTCGAACGAATCTCTGGTCTGCTGGATTCATGTTGGTCCCTTGTACAATCAAAATGCCAGTACAGGCTTCCAGAATGGGAATGCAAATCCGTTGGACTGGCATTGTCATCCTGTTGTCTCAGGTACCATCCAAAGTTGTCCTTGTTGTAAAGTGCATATCCTTAGTGTGTCCAAATGATATATGTACAGACAACCAGCCACAATTTAGCAACTCATCATGCTGCATGCATCCATGTTCTCTTTCAATGTACTTGCCTTGATGCCAATTAGTTGATTTTGTTTTGTTGTACTGCTCTGAACCAGAGATCACAAACCGTTGAATACCAACATTTGGCTTATTCGGTTCTTAACTTATGTAAATTAAGTTTTCAGGATACATAGAAGTATATGGTCATTTTTAAGGTACTGTTTAACTGTCTGCAATTAGCAAAAGTATTATCTCCTTGCATAGAGCTGTTGGCATTGATCATCAGAGTCCCAGTTCTATGGAGTAATTCTGTAATTCAACAGTTATCATCCTACCATGCATTACTATTCGTGCTACATTTATCTGAACTCTGCAGCTACAATGTAAAACTACAATGGTGAAAAATAGAGTAAAGTCCGGTTCACCCCCCCTGAACCAGTTGCTGAGTTTTACCATTTCAAAGTGCTTTCCTGGGTGTGTGTGGCCCGCCTCTCTCTCTTTCTCTTATATAAAAAACATAACATTTTCATATGAAGTCGTATGAATACATACTTTATATAGCTTGACACGATCTACAACTTTGTAGTTGATAACTTTTTAATTGAAGATCTTTTAGAGGCTCAAATATTCGTTTTAAGTTACTAGATTTTAAAATTCATTTGAATTTTTCAAAGGACCTCGGATGTTGACATAGTCTATACCAAAATTGTAGTTCCCAGTAAGATTTACAACTTTGTAGTTGATAACTTTTTTACCTGAGATTGTTAGAGGCCCAAATGTTTAAGTTCTCTAATTTTGATTTTTTTTTCAAACAACCTCGGATGTTGATGTAATCTACACTAAAGTTGTAGCTATCAATATGTTCTACATATTTGTAGCTGATAATATTTTTTAGAGCTCTACAACATTAGATAAGAGATCAGATCTTCGGTAACCTTCTAGAATATGGCGAGGACAGACCAATTTGTTTGCATAGTGGTGCTGCTGACGGCGCGGACATCAGTGGTAATGATGGAATGAGCTTGGCCGCAGAAGTGTTATGAGCAGCACGGAAGCAAGTCCAAGTGAAACACACGTTTACAGGCTTGGGCTCGAAACGGTGTTGCATTGGCTCACGGTTGGTTAGTTCCATTGTTTCTTGGTTGATGAGCGAATGAAGATTCTCCGCTCTAATTGCCATGTAGACGCGACCAAATTATAATTTCTTCAAGTATGTACCTGTGGTAGTTTAATTTATCACCGCAGATATATCATTTAGTAACCTCATGCGTCGGCTCTTTGGAATCTGGAATAGTGCCAATATTGTTTTTGCCTTGCATTGAACTGTTCGGATCTATCAATAGGCCAGATGCACATAGGAATACGAGGTTCTGAAAAATTGATTTCCATGATTTAGTTGTTTAGCATTATAATTTGATATGTTTTGAAGCACATATGCAGGGCATCCAAAGCTGCAATATGATGTTTTGTCACCTCCTATCAAGAATTTCTTAATCTGTATAGCCTGCTAGTTGTTGAAAATTCTAATGCTAGACTTCTGCTTCCCAGAAAAAAAGTGACAGTGGGGTGCACTAGCTTGCTTTGCAGAAAGCCTCGAGTAGGCTGTTGAAGTGGAAGTAGTCTGATATCACAACGGGAATGGAGCCGCCAAGTTGTGTGTGTTCACAAACCTGTTACAGCTACCAAGTTGGCTCCACTGGGATTTACTGCTGGTGCGCTAGCCAACTCCAAGCCGAGAGGGTTGAGGGCATCCAAGTTACAACTGAGTCAAGAGAGGCTTGATCAAATTTTAGAGGCTTGAGATCATCCAAATTGTATTCATGCTGTCCGCCCTTATTATCTTCAGAGCAGGAGTTCAAAACTGAGACGTTTTTTTCCCAGTCAGGAAAGAGCACTAGTGCAGTGATAGCCACGCAAGCACCGGGGATTTAATTTCTGATCATCGCTGCGCACTTGCCATCATCTTTGTGCGTGCGCCTAGCTAGCTTCAAAGCTCAGACTCAAAACTTCTGTGTGTTTCTTTTGATGGTCGGGGGGGGGGGGGGGGGGGGGCGGCGGAGGATCCCCACCTGAAAAAACTACGAGCACGGCACCACGACCCCTTGTGGCTGGTGCTCCACTAATTTAAACCTCGGTGTCCAAGAAACCTGCAATAGCTTGAGTACCAACCTGCTGTTCCCCTCACTGACATGCGATTATATTGGACCCATTGTGAGGGAACATCCTTGATTCTCTCTTCTTTTATTTACTCAAAGTTGCTGCCAGCCAGGTGCGTTCTTCCTCCCTACTCCATTGTGCGCTCTTCTTTTAATAATTATTATTATCCGATACCAAAGCAAGTCCATTCTCCCCTTCCACCCATAAAGCAGATTCGCTGATAAAGAAAAGGTTACTACTACTCGCATTTGTTTGTTCCCATTTTGCTCAGAACAAGTCTTGCAAGCCCATTCCTCCTCTTGCACCCTGCAACCGTGTTTCGCTGCACCCTGCAGCCAGCGCGTGTGTTGTGTTGAGAGTTGTAGGCGCTCCGATGGCTGAGCTGATGGCCACCATGGTGGTCGGCCCTCTTGTGTCCATGGTGAAGGAGAAGGCCTCCAGCTACCTCCTGGACCAGTACAACGTCATGGAGGAGCAGGACGAGACCCTCAAACGCAAGCTGCCGGCCATCCTGGACCTCATCAACGACGCCGAGGAGCAGGCAGCAGCCCACAGAGAAGGGGCCAAAGCTTGGCTCGAGGCGCTTCGGAAGGTGGCTGTTGGGGACCAATATTAGGGTACCTGAAGAGGAGGAGCTAACAACCGTCGAACGTTGACTCATCCGCACAATCAAGAGCGCGACTACACCGCTTACCGGGTCACTCCTCGTCCGTCCACTGGGACTATGAGCCCTGCCCCAAGCTAACTCCGCCTCGCCTGACGTCCGAGGGATGGGCAGACTCTGCCTCGCCCTACGTCCGGGGGCTGGCTTCGCCTCGCCCGACGTCTGAGGGCAGACTCCGCCTCGCCCGACGTCCAGGGGCTAGCTCCGCCTTGCCCGATGTCTGAGGGCAGACTCCGCCTCGCCCGACGTCTGAGGGCAGACTCCGCCTCGCCCGACGTCTGGGGGCTGGCTTCACTTCGCCCGACGTCTGAGGGCAGATTCCGCCTCGCCCGACGTCCGGGTGCTGACTTCGCTTCGCCCGACGTCCGGGGGTTGGCTCCGCCTCGCCCGACCCCCGGGGGCTGGCTCCACCTCGCCCGATGTTCAGGGGCTGGCTCCACCTCGGCCGACGTCCGGGGACTGGCTCTGCCTCGCCCGATGTCTGCGCGCTGCTTCTTCATAACTATGCGCGCAGATAAGGCAGGACACTCAAGTCAACCACAATACCGAGGACCGTACCTTGCGCGCCTACAGGAAAATACCATCAGGATATGACAAGACGGGCGCTTTAAAGCCCTTCCGGACATGTCAGAGCCCGAACAGTGTTGTGGGCGCCAACATTTGTCTTACAGTGTTGTGGGCGCCGCCATTTACCCTCGAGCGCGGATCCTGACGGGAGAATACGACAACCACTACGGTCCAGGAGCAGACTCACATCCTCTACAATGACGGATGTGCGGTCACTGCGCCGTCCATTCCCCGTAGGGTCGCGGATCCACACCCTGGTCCGTCGCGC
This sequence comes from Miscanthus floridulus, assembly GCF_019320115.1. Classification (NCBI taxonomy): domain Eukaryota; kingdom Viridiplantae; phylum Streptophyta; class Magnoliopsida; order Poales; family Poaceae; genus Miscanthus; species Miscanthus floridulus. The sequence continues at coordinate 52,480,229 of NC_089593.1, forward strand.
CGCCCGCCGGGGCGGGATGGGACGTGACCACTTGCTGATCAAGCCAGAGCACGGCATCATCAGCGGACAGACGCCCAGCATGGAGCTATCCCTGGCACCGTCTGTTGTGTCAGTAGGGTTCGCTCAGAGGAAAAGGAAGACCCGGCACCTTCGAAGGACATTATTTGCCTCTGGTTTTTCTTTTTTTCTCCCATCTGTAATCCATGTTTTCCCTTGGTCTATAAAAGGGAAGGCAGGGCACCCCACTGGGGGGACAGATCGAGAGAACACACCACGCATCACATAGCACACAGCTGAGCAGCAACCAAGCTCGTAGCGTCCTTTCAACCTTTCCATCAGAGACTTGGGACCTGTCCCTCTCTCGCCCATTTGTAACCCCTACTACGAACCTTTCAGTGCTAATAACACGAGCGGCAGCCGCAAACTGGACGTAGGGATGTTCTGCCTGAACCAGTATAAACCCTGTGTCTTTTAGCACACCATCTGGGTCCAACGCGTAATAATACAAATTTACGCGTTGGTGTTTACTCGAAACACCGACAATGGCCTACCAGGCGAATGATGTCTTCGATGAGTTCAAGTACGAGGCACTCCGCCGTGAAGCCAAGAAGAAGGGGCACTACAAGAAGCTTGGGTTCGATGTGACAAAGCTCTTTCCTACTCACAACCGTGTTGTGTTCCGTTACAGGATGGGCAACAAGCTCCGCATGATTGTGAATGCGATTGAAGTCCTCATCACAGAGATGCCATGCCTTTAGATTCAAATTCCGACCACAGCCGCCAATGCCTAAGAGCTGGAGGCACACGGAATCTGGCATCATCAATCTTAAGGAATTTGCTAGCCAATCAAGATACAAAGAGAAGAATGAGGTCGTTAACAAATTGATTGGTCAAGCGAGCAATTTGGAGCTAACCGTCCTTCCCATAGTTGGAATGGGGGGACTGGGCAAGACCACCTTAGCTCAGCTCGTGTACAATGATCCCGGAATTCAAAAGCATTTTCAGCTGCAACTCTGGGTATGTGTCTCTGACAACTTTGAAGTTGATACCTTGGCTAAAACTATAGTTGAAGCAAATGCAAAAGGGAAGAACAACATCGATACTAGGGGACAATCACCATTGGATAGCCTTAAGGAAGTAGTGAGCGGGAAGAGGTACCTTCTCGTCTTGGATGATGTATGGAACCGTGATGCTAACAAGTGGGGAAAGCTGAAGTCCTACCTTCAACATGGTGGCAATGGTAGTGCAGTGCTTACAACAACTCGTGATAATGTTGTTGCTGAATTGATGTGTACAACTGAAGCATATAGCCTCAAAAGCTTGGAGCAAAGATTCATAATGGAAATTATAATGGCAAGATCATTTAGTTCAAAAAGGGAACCAGATGCTAAGCTTGTTAAGATGGTTGGTGATATTGCCATGAGATGTGCTGGATCTCCTTTAGCAGCTACAGCAGTGGGCTCTCTGCTTTGTAAGACCAATGTGGAAGAATGGAGTGCTATATTAAGCAAAAGCACCATTTGTGATGACGAGACTGGAATTTTACCAATACTCAAGCTCAGCTATAATGGGTTGCCATCACACATGAGGCAATGCTTTGCTTTCTGTGCTATTTTCCCCAAGGATTATGAGATAGATGTGGAAAAGCTAATTCAATTATGGATGGCTAATGGTTTTATCCCAGAACAACATGGAGTGTGTCCTGAGATCACTGGTAAACAAATCTTCATGGACCTGGTGTCAAGGTCATTTTTTCAAGATGTCAAGGAAGTCCCATTTGAAGTCCATAAAACATGGCTTCCTAGAATTACTTGCAAGATTCATGATCTTATGCATGATGTTGCACAGTCTTCTATGGGAACAGAATGTGCTACCATAGTTACAGAGCTGAGTCAAAGTGAGAAATTTCCATATTCCGCTCGACATTTATTTATATCTGTTGATAGACCAGAAAAGATTCTGAATTGTTCTCTAGAGAAAGGATCTATGGCTGTGCAAACACTGATATGCAATGGATATGCAGATGAAGATTTGAAGCATTTATCAAAATACAGATCCATCCGTGCACTAAGTATCTGCCAAGGTTCATTCTTGAAACCAAAGTATCTACATCACCTGAGGTGCCTTGATCTCTCGTCTAGTGATATTGAAGCACTTCCTGAAGAAATAAGCATCTTATATAATCTTGAGACACTGGACCTTTCATGGTGCTGCTGTTTGAATCGACTTCCAAAGGAAATGAAGTATATGACTGGCCTCCGTCACTTGTATATTGATGAATGTAATCAGTTAAGGAGCATGCCCTCAGAGTTGGGACACCTCACTTCCCTACAGACGCTTACATGGTTTGTAGCAGGTACTGGCTCTGGTTGCAGTAAGGTGAGAGAGCTTTGTCAGTTAGACCAGCTTGGTGGTTCACTAGAGCTAAGGCAACTAGAGAATGTGACAGAAGCAGATGCAAAAGCAGCACATCTTGGGAACAAGAAAGAGCTAACCTTGTTGGCATTAAGATGGACGTCTCCTCTAGAAAAGGTGCTGGAGGCCCTCAAGCCTCATGAAGGGCTGATGGTTGTACGTATAAATGGCTATAGGGGTGGCACTTATCCAACATGGATGAATACATTGCAACAAATGGTGAAACTTAAACTACGGAACTGCGAGAATGTCAAGGAGCTTCCTCCACTGTGTCAGTTACCAGCTCTACAGGTTCTCAGCTTGCGGGGATTACAAAGTCTTAGTTGCCTGTGCAGCGGCGATGCACCTGTCACAGCATTTAAGAAACTGAAGGAGCTTTCATTGAGCAAGATGCCAAACTTTGATACATGGTGGCTCAATGAAGTACAAGGGGAGGAGTCAATATTTCCTCAGGTTGACAAGTTATTCATATTCGATTGCGAAAGGCTGACTGAACTGCCGAAAGCGTCACTGATTATGGAACCGCGACCACCATGTGGAATTAATACTGTGTGGCGCTCATCATTTCCAGCACTAAAGGAACTAGTATTAGACTAATTTGCCAACCTTTCAGAGATGGGAGGCAGTCCAAGGAACTCTAGGAGAAGAGGTGACATTTCCTCAGCTTAAGAAGCTAACAATTCAGTCCTGCAGAGAATTGTCTACTCTCCCTGAAGCACCAAATCTGAGTGAATTAGTGATCCGGCAAGGCAGTCAACAAATGCTCGTACAGGTAGGAAGATACGTCACTTCATCGTTGTCCAGACTGGTGTTGTGGATTGATTACAACAGAGAAGCTACATGGCTGGGTGGTGACAGCTTGATTCAACTGGTGGATGGCAATGAGAAACGGAGTCACAATAAATCCCCTTGCCCTCTCACAGTTATGGCGTTGTGCGGGTGCAACATTTTCTTCTCTCACTAAGTGCTCCGGCGCTTTGGGCATGTTTAGTGCACCTTGAAGATTTGAAAATTAGAGGATGCAATGCTCTCGTCCACTGGCCAGAGGAAGTGTTCCAGAGCCTGAAATCCTTGAGGAAGTTAGAAATTTGGGAATGCAACAATCTAGCAGGACGCAGATTCGCTTCTCCCAAACGGAGCAGTGTACTACTCCCACGCCTGGAGTCTCTGGATATACAAAATTGTGCAAGTTTGGTAGAGGTCCCCACCAGCCTACTGGCGTCTCTCAAGTCATTACATATTCGCGAATGTCCTAAGCTCAAGTCCATCGCATTCAGTAAGGAGCTAGATACTAGTACGAAGTTGGCGAGTGCACAAGGTGTTGCAGCAGAGGACGACAAATCAGCATTAGTTCTAGGGTCAGGGTCCTGCAGCGACGCCACGGCATCCACACCAGTTCCTAAGCTGTCATCATCAACCAAAGACCACTTCCTTCCTTGTCTAGAATCTCTAATAATAGAGTACTGCAATGGCTTGTCAGAGGTTCTTGATCTTCCACCTTCCATCAGTACTTTTGTAATCAGTGGGTGCTGCGATCTTCGAGCCCTTTCAGGGAAGCTGGATGCCGTCCAAAAATTAAGTATTGCGGACTGCAGTAGATTGAAATCACTGGAATCTTTCTTAGGAGAGCTTGCATTGCTGGAAGAGCTCCATCTTAATAGTTGCCAAAGCCTGGTGTCGTTACCGAATGGCCCTCAAGCATGCTCATCTCTCAGGCATCTTACTATCAAGTCTTGTCCGGGTATAAAGTTGCTTCCCGAGAGCCTACATCAACGACTGGGCGATCTCAAGGACAAGGACAAACGACTAGATGCCCGTTATGAAGGTAACCTTCAATTTCTCTTGTGTTTTTTTAATGATATATCGAAAAGATCAATTGGTGTAGAAAAAAACTACTCCCTACATTCTAATTTATAGATCATTTTAGCTTTTCTAGACACATAACTTTCACTACATATCTAGACATATCATATATTTAGGTGTATAGCAAAAACTACGTACCTAGAAAACAAAAAATGACCTATATTTGGGATGGAGGGTGTACGTACTAACTATTGACTTAATGCACTATATTAGCCACAAGTTATGTTATGCCTCAGTGGTGAAAATCAATGTGTGCATTTTTATTAGTATTTTGTTCTGGACTATTAGTTGAAATCATATAGTTAGCCCAACTTTATTTTACTCAATAAAACACGATGTACTAGATTAGTGCGGTCAAATTGTGTTAGTATGGACTGTACATATTCCCCAGAATATAGAAGTACAGGTGATACTTTCAGGTACTTTTATCTCTGATTTTTACTGACTGTCCATCTAAAATAGGTAATTAGTAAAACTAAACAGATGTAGCTAAAGGCAGTGTGGCAATTGCTCTTTCCCACAGTAAGAGCAAGGTCAATAATAGAGCCAATGTTTGGCTATAAGTTAAGTCATAAGAGTTAAGCTATACAATAGCTAGTCTTCTATTTGTCTATAAACATTTTTATTGTTATATGTTTTCATTCTCTTTCCTATTTCTCCTCACATACATCTCTATTATGATCCACTATTATCTATGCTTTCGTGCTCAGCTTATTGCTTGCATAAGAGACAAGCTCTCTTCTCTCTCCTCCCTTCTCTCATCCATCTAAGTGATTATAAGTCAATTGTTGTACTTTCTCTAACTACTACCAAAATGGCTCATGAGCCACACATTTCAAAGCTCGTGGACCCCACTTCTGGGCCGCATGGTGCTCTGGCAGTCTGGCGTGCTTGGCCTGTGTACAAACTTTTACATGACACATCTTTAATTTTCCATGCAATTTTTATGTGCATTTAATTATTTGTATGGGGCATCGGTTGTTATTCTAGAAAATTTCAAACAATTATTTTGGACGGAGGTAGTATTAGCTAGATTTGGCCAAGTAATGAGATAACCTTTAGGGCAGGTATGATCCAAGGTGTTTACATGTATTTTGGCAATCTGGCATTGGCTAACTAATGAGATAACCATTATAAGCTACTTATATTGCAAGGTTCTTAGACATAGGTCTTTTGGCAACCTATTAGATGGGTTGGCCAACTAATGAGATAACCATTAGGTCAAACATACTGCAAGATGCCTACACCGACGTTTAGCAATAATCTATTAGTTAACTTTGGCTAACCAGTGTGACACGCACATCGCAAGGTGCTTAGACTGGGATCTTTTCGGAGCATATTAGATGGATTTAACTAACTAATGAGATAACCATTCGGGGACGTACATTTATGGTGTTTAGAGCATCTTCAACGATATCAAAAAAAAAAAAAAAATTTATCCCAAAAATCTGGTTTTGCATCCTTTCTAATAAATATTAGAAAAGAAAAAACAACCCAATCATGCATAGTTTTCAATAATTTACTCCTATAATAAAAATAAAAAAATAAGACCCACTTGAACAATTTTTGTCGCCCCTGTGCCACACCGCCACCAGCTGCCCCATAGCCGGCCATCCTCGGCATCCAAGCATAGCCAGAACCTACAAAACATAATTTTCATTGTCTGCTCTATATTTCAATATTCTCATCTAGAAATAATAGTCAAATATTCAATTTCGGCAAACCTCCAGTTGGTGGCGGCCGAGGTGACAGAATGTGAGAAGAAGGAAAAAACAAGTGCCCCTCATGATAGGGAGTAGCAGTGGACCATGCATCTTTGCTCGTGGATTCCTCTCTTTTTCCAAGTGCGGATAGATTGAGAGTTAGGAGGGGTTAGGATAAGGAAAAAAACAAGTGCCCCTCATGATAGGGAGTAGCAGTGGACCATGCATCTTTGCGCGTGGATTCCTCCCTTTTTTCCAAGTGCGGATAGATTGGGAGTTAGGAGGAGTTAGGATAAACAATTGTTAGAGGAAGTTTTTTATTTCATCGTACCAAAAAATCAAGATTGGAAGTGGTTTTACCGGCTATTGGAGATGCTCTTAGACATATGTTGAACCTATTAGTTTTGCCTACTAACGAGACAAAAGGAATATTTTACTGGAATTTAAATCGATAATGGTTTGGCAACTCATAGACGAACCCAATTAATTTCAAAGATTGGAAATATAGTTTTGATCTTAGACCTATTTATTACCCAATCGTCCATCATGTCCTTAGCCATCCCGCCCATCAACCAGACCACGATTACCCTCACTTGGCCATCCAATATGTTACTCACGGGCCACGGGGAGCTCTATGCTCTGCAATTTTAACAGCACTGATGATAGGGGGTAAACAATGGACGTAAACAATAGAAAGTGAAACTATATCCAGCCTTCACTTTTTAAACAAAAATAAAATATTATGAGTACTACTTGCACGTTTTGATTCTGTACACAGATTTCCACTTTCTAAGAACATAGATATCCATTAATAGAAAATAAAATTATCTAAAGCTGTACATAGATTTTACAACAAATACAAGGTCTCAGGCCCAAAAGAAAAGGCTAGATAAACACCAGAGGTATTTAGCCAATTCTCCAATAACAGTTAATTTTATAGATGGATTTTTATTCTTATGATGTTACTCTTAGAGCATCTACAAGAGTACTTAATATTTTTTTTCCTAAAAACATAGAGTTTTATAAATCCTAAAAAAGTATTGAAAGAAATAAAGAAGGCTATTTCCAAAAGTTTCTAATAATCCACTCCTAAAATAAAAGACAATTTTACATCAGGAATCATATACTATTTCTAAATAATTCTAACCACTTTTATATATTCTTTCTCTCTTGTATATTTACATCAGGAACCATTTTCTACTCTTTATTCTTTCCACGTCCTTCCACCTTTAGATTGGCCGACAAACACGCGCGAGGAGAAAAGATACGTGCGACTCGGAAGCGCGTAACTTTATGCTGGACTGGGTGACTTTTTCCAAGTTCTAAAATACCAGGAGGATGGATTAGGAGTTGTAGGAGATGAGTTTTTTCTCATCTTGCTAAAAAACAAGGATTAGGAAGGGATTTAGGGAACTCTTGGAGATGCTTTTAAGGGGAAAACCTATTCAACTTGTCATTTCTCTGGTTACCATTACATTGTGGGACTGTGGGTTGGGTCTAAGACTGACCATGTAAATTCTAGAGCTTAGTTGCGATGAAAAATGACTACATCCTTGTGACCATTCTTTTTATAATGATATGCAACATATTCGGAAAAGACTTCCTCGTAATCACTTTGTGCTCGAGAAAGAAACTGCTTTTTTTAAGCTATACTTTACAACATACAGGTTTTACTAACTATTATGACCCATTATTTATTTACTGGATGAAAAGAAACATCCAAAAATCTGAATACAAGTTTCTCTGGAAGTACACAGTTGCTTTGCATATAGTTTCAATTATATTTTCCTTTTTATAATTTTTATGGCTCCTTGATTTGATTTTTATAAACTCAAACATTTTCTATGATCAGAGCCTAATCTACCCGAACCAAGGCCTTGGATATGCATATACTCTATCAGTAAGCACTTCTGTGCTTGAAGCAGCAGATTGAAGAGCTGATGATGGAAGTTGTATTATTTCAAGGTTTGTATTATCAACACCTAGAGGGTGTTTAGTTGGGTGAATTTTGAATTTTGGGCTACTGTAGCATTTTCATTTTTATTTGGCAATTAGTGTTCAATCATGGTATAATTAGGCTCAAAACGTTCGTCTCGCGATTTTCAACCAAACTGTGCAATTAGTTTTTATTTTTGCCTACATTTAATGCTCCACGTACGTATCGCAATATTCGAAAGCAGTTTTTTGGAATTTGGTCTGGCAACTAAACACGGGCCTAATTATAATATAAGTACAAGTACTACATGATTGGGTTCAGATGATGCATATCATGCTGAGTGCATATACGATACATGACTTCCTTGATTGTAGGGTTGTTGCCAATTATGCCAGACCTGAAATGATGGATTACTGACTCGTGGGAGAATGGATTAGTTACCCTTTCTGAAAGTGATCTCCAGCGGAGTCCTTCTGTTGAATGCTTCAATTGCAAGGGCTAATACAGAGGAAGAAATCGAACGCCTCAAATTGCATAAAAAATCAAGTCCTAGATACGATTACAATTAGCTGAAGAATGTAGCAGATAGAGCTACGTGATACACTGTTTGTCGTTCCTTTTTTTTATTTTGAACTTTAACGTGCATAAATTTGTTTGTGCACCAGCATAAGTGAAATGTGCCTAGCAGTCTAGCACGTTCTCTATATATGTACGATAGTCTATACGACCACAGAATATATATATTTCTGGTAGCTGTAGACCTTATTGACGCAGACCGAAAGTTTGAAGTGTATAACTTGATATATGATATTAATGGTGTGCAAAATTTGAAGTGTATAACTTGATATATGATATTAATGGTGTGTAGATGGTACTCCCTCTGTGAAGGACCAAGCAGGCGACTAGAGTCTAGAGGGGGATGTGAATAGGAGCCTCAAAAATTCTTCACAAGAATTGAAGCCTATGCAACCTCAAAAAAAAAAAGAAAGAATTGAAGCCTATGTCCCAAAATTACCCAACGCGTCCCTCTTCTAATTGTCAAAATCACATATGCGGGAAGCAAACGAGAAAGACCCAAAGAAACGAGTAAACAAAACTAATCTAACAAAAAGTGTTACTGCTAACAAGCTATCCAAACAAATCAAAAAGCACTCACTAAACTGAGCTTTGAATACTATTCTAAAAAACCTGAATATTCAGAAGCTGCACATGAAGCACTTAAGAGCTAAGACAGCTAGGAACTGTCTACAAAGAAATCTCTAAACTGACTGAAACACGAAGTCTGTAGCTGAGCTTTATCGGAGCTCTCCACTAGTCAGTTACTACTAACACTCTGAAATGCAGCTGCAGTGCACGATCTGAAAAACAAAAACAGAGGAAACGTTGAGCCAAGACAACCTCAACTGAACTGGAGTCAAAACCAGCGAACAGAGCTGCTGCTAAAGCCATCTTGCTACAAAAAAAAAATGCAGAGTAAAACAAATCGAACTTCCAGGTTCAGTGCAAACGGAAGGATTTAAACTAGAACCTGTAAGCTACTTGAAAGAATGTCGCAGAAACTACCACTTCGGTTGACTAGCCACAAAGGCAACAAGACTGAATTAGAGAGGCAAGAACCAAGGTACTGCACACCAGTTGCTATTTCTGAAAACCAATGTTTCAGAAACAGCACAGTAGGCAACCTGAGTGCCTCCGAAAAATAAAAAACCCATCAAAACGAGTTAGATTGAACTGAGATTTTGAACAAAGCTTCACGCCATCACAAACAATCCATCCCAACCAGAAACACCTCAAAAAAGGTTATGTCGTTAACACGAATTTCAGAAAAAAAAACATGAAAACCTAGAAAAATGGGGAATTTCGAAAGGAACTCAAATTCGTGGTGCTCGTGAGGGGAATCAAACAAACGATGGTCAAGCAATCTTCTCACAAGTTCTGGCACCAATAACCCGCAAGAAATCCGGCCCGATTCGCAGCCAAAACACAAGAACGAAAATCCCCAAGAAAATAGCCCGAAAATCACAAAAAGGGGAAAACTCAGATTTGAGAGGAAAGGGGCACGAATTCAACAGGAACAAGACTTTGATTAGATCACGAATTCATCTATACAAACAAGGACTAGCCACCACCCTTCATCCTGCCACTAATAAAGGTGGAAAAACTAGAGCAAGAAGTAATTAACTCTCTCTACCCTAATCTCCCTAGCAATGAACACTTAGCTAAGGGCCTTTTTGAATTCAATAGCTGCTAATAATTAGCTAGCTAATAGGTCACAGATAATATTAGCTGTTATTAGCTAGTTTGATCCAACTAGTGAAGTAGTTGTTAGTTTTTTTTGCGAAAAAAACAATTGTTAATTCGGTACATAGCTAACAATTAGCTAGACTTGTTTGGATCCAAGGAGATAATTATTAGCAACTAACTATTATCTCCTTGAATCCAAATAGGACATAAGCCTATTGAAAATGAAATTAGGGTTGCAATAATACTCCTACCACCAGCCACTTCTAGTATATACAGAGTCTTTGACTGGTTCTTAAAATAACCCATCTAGCTTAATACGGGATACACACTCCTGAGGAGCAAAACTGCCTAAATATTTCTCCGGGCTTCCGACGGCCTCGACGCCTTCACGACTCTGTTTTGCCTCGATGCAAGTTTCGTAATGCCACCACATGTCCGCCGATTCCCGGTTTTGAGGCCCAAACTAGCAAACCTGTCGCCCGCGGTTTTGAGGTCCAAACAGCCAAACTCAGCTCGAGTTGTATATCCGCTACGCCTCCTCCACGATCTCGATGCGTGCCACCGCTCGTCCTCAACCGTCTAATCACCAAGTCGCTTGCAATAAAAAGAAGATTACAAGGCCATCATGGCCGAGATTACGGTGGCACTCTCGTGCTCATGATGCGACATCCCACACAACTGGGACGTGCCGCGGATAGCGCGCACGACAGGTGAGGCGTGCGCAGCTAACTATGCTAACTGAGGAAAGTCTGAAAAACGAAAACAGCTAGCCTACTATACATATCCGGCAATAGGCTTATCAGCCAACAGTGTCATGTGTTCTAGGCGCTCCAGCGTGGCTGAGCTTAAGGCCACCATGGTGGTTGGGCCACTGATGTTCATGGTGAAGGAGATCCAAGACCAGAATAAGGTGATGGAGGGCATGGAGCAGCAGCAGCATGAGATCCTCTCAAATGTAAGCTGCCGGCGGTATCACAAGCGTTCTCTAACAAGCCGGCAGTTGCGAAATTGTTTTCTGTAATAGTAGCATGTGGCATCATCTAGATAGTGATGTATAGACCAACACCCAAAGCAATGTTATGTTACCGATCGTCCAATTGGCATATGAGATGTCATCTTCAGTGATACGTTTTTACGACTAATGATGTCCTGAATATATTTCTTTACTGTGATAGGACAAAGGAATGAACTGAATTATATCTGTTAGACCTTAAGCAGGATCTCTAGGCATAGAACTAGCATGTCTACTTGCTATTGAATAAAACCGTGAGTCCTAGAACATCTACTAGTGCAGTAGCAGTAGATAGAACGAGAGAAAGAGAGGGGTGAAGGGTGCACTAGTAGAGAACAGACCTTTCATCCGAGGTCAAAATGGGCTCTAGTCCCGGCATTTTTTGCGCCCGGGACTAGAGAGACCTTTAGTCCCGGTTGGTGTCTCCAACCGGGACTAAAGGTCCCAGTGGCAGGGGACCTTTAGTCCCGGTTGAAGACACCAACCGGGACTAAAGGTGGACCTTTACTCCCGGTTGGAGCCACCAACCAGGACTAAAAGTCCCTAACCTTTAGTCCCGGTTGGTAACACCAACCCGGACTAAAGGACCCTTTAGTCCCGGTTGGTAATACCAACCGGGACTAAAGGTCCCTGATGGGTTAGTTCAAAAGGAAAGCATCACATCCTTTGTCAGATGTGTTGTGTAGGTGGGGTGGTAAGCTACGCGCGAGGCAATGCATGAGGTCTTGGGTTCGAATCTCACGGGACGCAGCGGTGGGAGGGATTATTTTTTTTAAAGCTGGGAGGACCTTTAGTCCCGGTTAGTGTTACCCACCGGGACTAAAAGTCCCCCTTTAGTCCCGCTTCCTGACCCGGGACTAAAGGACCCCCTTTAGTCCCGGATGCTTGCTCCCGGGTGGGGAACCGGGACTAGAGGGGGTTTCCCACCAGGAGTAAAGCTTTGTTGTGTACCAGTGGTGCAAACCTTCGGTTGCCTTAGATGAAGATAGGCTCGCCATCGCAGTGCTTGGCGATAACCCGTTGGCAGTGTCGATTCGAAGTGCGGCGGCGCAGTAGCGGTTGCAGGGCAGCCCAGCGACGTAGCAGCCCCTCGGTATAATGCAGAGGCGGTGGCGACACGGCTGGTGGCTTCCCGTCACTGGCTGCGCCCCTCTAGATCGGATTAGAGATTTCGGTGGGGAACTATAGCTCAGGCGAACCTCATGACTTGAGCCGCCGGCCCCTACCTCTATTTATTACGCAGTGTGACAGGGCCCTCCAACCATAGTGGGCTGGGCGCCCCCAATCAGGGCGCGAATCAAAGGCTCAACTGGGCCGTTGGGCCCAGTTTGGGATTAGAGATCAATCTAACAATCTCTCCCTTGATCTCCTACCATCTTTCAATTTCATATCATTTACTTTTGTTCATTCCATTACAGATTAGCGCATAGAGCATGTTTCATCGTCACGGTCAATTGCCGATAGATTTAACAGCTACAACACACCACTCTGTTCTGAAATAGATACTTAACTTTGGGCATTCTTTTGTCTAGGAATTATAGGCTTTCCCTTAAACCCATGCCGGTTACATGTTCTCTGAACACGTTGGGTGGTAAGCCTTTTGTAAGTGGATCCGCGAGCATCTTTTCAGTACTTATATGCTCAAGACTTATGACATGATCCCGGACTTTATCTTTCACAACATAATACTTTATGTCAATGTATTTGGCAGCACCACTTGACTTATTATTGTGAGCATACTATACTGTCGTATTATAATCGCAGTATAACTTAAGTGGTCTATAGATGTCGTCAACCACCTTCAAATCGAGTATGAACTTCTTTAGCCAGTTCACCTGTCCTGTTACCTCATAACACGCTACAAACTCAGCATACATTGTGGACAATGTAGTGACGGTTTGCTTTGAGCTTTTCTACGAAATAGCTCCCCCTGCGAGAGTGAATACATATCCAGACGTGGATTTTCTATCATCTCCCACATAATCAGAATCTGAATATCCCACTATATGGAGTGAATCAGATCTTCTATACGTCATCATGAGGCTTTTCGTTCCTTGCAAATAACGCAAGACTTTTTTTACTAATTTTCAGTGTTCTGTTCCAGGATTGCTCTAGAATCTGCCAAGTAACCCAGTAACAAATGCCAAGTCAAGGCACGTACATACTTGAGCATATTGTAAGCTTCTGACAGCTAAAGCATATGGAACCGCTTTCATTTGATAGATCTCATATTGGTTCCTGGGCATTGAAAATCTCCATATGTGTCGCCCTTGACTATAGGAGCAGGTGAGGGACTACATTTGTGCATACTGAATTTCTTTAAGATCCTTTCTATGTATGCCTTTTGTGATAGTCCTAATACCCCTTTACTTCTATCTTGGTGAATCTCGATCCCTTGAACGAACGAGGCTTCACCAAGATCTTTCATATCAAATTTTGAGGACAAAAATTTCTTTGTCTCTAGTAGTAGACTAACATAACTACTAGCAAGTAAGATATCATCCACATACAGGACAAGGAAGATAAACTTCACATTCTTTGCATAGACACAATTATCCTCTACATTCTCTTTAAACCCAAAATTCCTTATTGTCTAATCAAACTTCAAATACCACTGTCTTGGAGCTTGTTTTAATCCATATATGGATTTGTTTAGGCGGCATCCCATTCGTTCTTTTCCTTCCATGACAAAACCTTTCGATTGTGCCATGTAAACATTTTTCTCCAAGTCTCCATTGAGAAATAACGTCTTTACATCCATCTGATGTAATTCTAAATCGTAATGTGCCACTAATGCCATTATGATTCTGAAGGAATCCTTACATGAGACTGGAGAAAAGGTCTCATTGTAATCAATCCCTTCTCTTTGCGTAAAGTCTTTTGCCATAAGTCGCGCTTTATATCTCTCTAGAGTCAAGTTTTGTTTTGTAGACCCATTTACAGCCTACTGTTTTGGCTCCTTTAGAAATTATTTCTAAGTCCCAAACTTTATTGGCATTCATAGATTTCATTTCATCTTCCATGGCCTTAAGCCACTTTGATGAATGATCACTTCTTATGGCTTCTTCAAATGAGGTGGGATCATCCTCCATTTGAAATTCCTCAGTGTTGTATACTTCAGTCAGCAAGAATAGCTGATTTTCTAACTCTTTGAGACCTTCTAGGGGCCTCCACATTTAGCACATCTTCTGTTTGAGGCTGTTGTTGCTCCCCCTCATGTGTGGCAATATGTTCTACAGCATCCCGAAGAACAGGTTCCTCATTGTCATTCATTGTTGCCACAGGCGGAATAACAACAGGTGCCGGCACCACAGTATCTTGCACTATCGGTGCAGCGATAGCAGGTAGTGAGAAAAATGACTCATGAATCATCGGAGTGGGCACATACACCCACTTCTCTTCAAGGTCAATTTCTCGAGCTACCATGCTCCCCCTTATCATTTCATCCTCTAGGAAGATAGCATGTCCTATTTCCACAAACTTTGTATGTCTGTCTAGACAGTAGAAACAAAAACCTTTTGACTTTTTTGGGTAGCCAATGCAATGGCAACTCACTGTTTTGGGATCTAGCTTCCCAATGTTTGGGTTAAATACTTTAGCCTCAGCAGGACTCCCCCACACACGTAAGTGGTTTAGTGAAGGTACTCTTCCTGTCCACAACTCATACGATGTTTTGGGCACTGACTTACTTGGTACTCTATTGAGAATATGAATGGCGGTTTTTAACGCCTCCATCCATAGGCTCAACGGTAAGGTGGAGTAACTTATCATACTGCGCACCATATCTATCAGGGTACGATTGCGTCTTTCAGCTACTCCATTCTACTGAGGTTCGCCTGGTGTAGAATACTGGGCTACTATGTCATTCTCCTGTAAGAACCTTGCAAAAGGTCCAGGAACTTGGCCATATGGGGTATGTCGACCGTAGTACTCCCCCCACGGTCGGACCTGACTATCTTAATCTTTAAATTGTGTTGGTTTTCAACTTTTTCCTTAAATATCTTAAATTTATCCAATGTTTCTGTTCTTTCTTTGATTGGATAAATGTAGCCATAACAGGAGTAATCATCTGTAAATGTTATGAACGAATCATAACCATCCATACTCTTTACAGGAAATGGACCAGATGTCTGTGTGAATAATCTATAAAATTCCTATGCTTTGTTTGGCATCTTTCTTAATTTTCTTTACATACTTTCCTTTTATGTATTCTCTGCATTGTTCTAAATCTGAGAGCTCTAATGGAGGAAGAATATCATTCTTAACTAGTCTCTCTATTCTCCCCCTCAAAATATGGCCTAAATGATAGTGCTATAATTTCAACAACGCATCGTGAGCTCTCTTTCGTTTTCTATTTACATCCGCAGACGAGGATACATTCTCATTGTCACACACAACGTTCCCATCATCGCATACAACATTCACATCGTCACGCAGTGATAACAAATAGAGCTCATTTTGTAAGATAGCAAGACCAACACATGCATTATTAAATGTTATCCTACATTTGCCATTTCCAAAATGGCAATCATATCCATCATTGTCCAAGCATGAAACACTAATCAAGTTTCTCTGTAAAGCAGGAACATAAAGTACATCTCTAAGTAAAAGTGTGAAGCCATCAGCAAGCTCTAGAGAAAGATCACCAACAGCTTCAACATCTACTCGGACTCCATTTGCAACTTTAACGTGTCTTTCCCTTCTTTGCGTAGTCCTCGTCGAATGGAATCCCTATAAAGAATTAGCAATATGAATAGTTGCACCTGAGTCAATCCACCAAGTAGAAAGGTCCTAATGGCTAGAGGGGGATGAATAGCCTAATAAAAATTTCTACAACAACACTTAGCAAACCGGTTAGACAATTATGAGGCGAAGCAAGTGTTGCGCTAGCCTACTAAAAATACAAGCCACCTACCACAATTCTAGTTTAAATAGTTTCTATCCATACAATAGCTATGTCACTACACTAAGTTAGTGTGCTCTCAAAGGCTAACTAAAGAGCCACACTAACCAAACTAACAAGCTCTCACGACTAGCTACACTAAAGAACTTGACAACTAGTTTGTGGTAATGTAAAGAGAGTGAGCAATTTGTTTATGCCGCCTTGTCGAGGAGTGAACCAATCAATCGCAAGAATGAATACCAATGAAAACCAATCACCTCGGAATCAAATGATGAACACAATGATTTTTACCGAGGTTCACTTGCTTGCCAGCAAGCTACTCCTCGTTGTGGCAATTCACTTACTTGGAGGTTCACGCGCTAATTGGCATCACACGCCAAACCCTCAATAGGGTGCCGCACAACTAACACAAGATGAGGATCACACAAGCCACGAGCAATCCACTAGAGTACATTTTGGCTCTCCACCGGGGAAAGGTCAAGAACCCCTCACAATCACCACGATCGGAGCCGGAAACAATCACCAACCTCCGCTCAACGATCCTCGCTGCTCCAAGCCATCTAGGTGGCGGCAACCACCAAGAGTAACAAGCGAATCCCGCAGCGAAACATGAACACCAAGTGCCTCTAGATGCAAACACTCAAGCAATGCACTTGGATTCTCTCCCAATCTCACAAAGTTAATGAATCTATGATGGAGATGAGTGGGAGGGCTTTGGCTAAGCTCATAAGGTTGCTATGTCAATGCAAATGGCCAAGAGAGTGAGCTTGAGCTAGCCATGGGGCTTAAATAGAAGCCCCCACGAAATAGAGCCGTTGTACCCCTTCAGTGGGCACAACACGGGGTGACCGGACGCTCTGGTCATATTGACCGAACGCTGGACCTCAGCGTCTGGTCACGCGATGCACGCCACGTGTCCCTCTCTTCAAAAGTCAATCGCCTGATCTCAACGGTCAAGAGGACGACCGGACGCAGCAGCTAACAGTGACCGAACGCTGAACCCCCATCATCCAGTCGTTTCTAGTAAGCTTCCAGAAATGATTTTTCTCGACCGGACGCGTCCGGTTATGCTTGACCGGACACAGCCAGCGTCCGGTCACACGGTGTCTTCCTCTATGCTGCCATGTCAGCATGACCGGACATAGCCTTCTAGCGTCCGATCGCTGAGCGACCCAATGTCCGGTCATTTGACTGACGCCAGCGTCTTCGCTGTTACAACTGACCGGACGCGCTGTTCCCTCTGAGACCAGCATCCAGTCACTTTGTGACCAGCGAGACCAACTCATTTTCACCTCTATCTTCTTCACCCTTGCTCAAATGTGCCAACCACCAAGTGTATCACCTTGTGCACATGTGTTAGCATATTTTCACAAACATTTTTAAGGGTGTTAGCACTCCACTAGATCCTAAATGCATATGCAATGAGTTAGAGCATCTAGTGGCACTTTGATAACCGTATTTCGATACGAGTTTCACCCCTCTTAATAGTATGACTATCAAACCTAAATGTGATCACACTCAAGTGTCTCGATCACCAAAACAAAATAGCTCCTACAATTTATACCTTTGCCTTCTTTTTGTTTTTCTCTTTCTTCTTTTCTTGTTCAAGCACTTGATCATCACCATGGTATCACCATCATCATATCATGATCTTCATTTGCTTCACCACTTGGAATGTGCTACCTATCTCATGATCACTTGATAAACTAGGTTAGCACTTAGGGTTTCATCAATTCACCAAAACTAAACTAGAGCTTTCACAAGTAGATTTTGAATATTGTACATACAGGGATTCATTTATGAACGTAATAATGTTCTCACCTTTCTTTGCCATGATCATCTTTGAGTAATCGGGATAATCTTTCTTATAATGTCCTGTCTTCTTGCAATAGAGACACTGGTCTTTCTCTACTGTAAACTTGTTCTGTTGAGGCTGATGCAGCATGGGACCCTTTCCCTTTGGCTTTGAGGAGTTAGCATTATTATTCTTTTTCTTGTTGTCTTTCACATAATTGATAGTGCCACCATTGATAGCTTTCATTCTCTTCTCCTCTTGCACACACATAGCCATGAGCCTCTCTAAGTCCCACTTCTCGGGCTGTATGTTGTAATTGACAATAAAAGTGTCAAATTCTTTTAGCAAGGAAGCAAAAATTAGATGGATAAGTAACCCTTTCTTGAGAGCCAGATCTATTGGTTTTAGCTTGGATGCCAAATTGCTCATCCTTAGTATGTGCTCTCTTATGCCACCATTTCCAGAGTATCTCTCTGTCACCAGCTACTTTATCAGTTGGGTAGCATATGTCTTTGAAGAGCCAGTAAACTAAATCAAGATGCAAGTGGATGTTTTGTAGTGCAAAACGCACATGCTCTCACATGGGTCGGTTAATCTATGTGCCCCGATCAGTCATATGTCCAGCTGTCAGCGTGATACTAGTTGTCACTAAGCAAGGTCAGAGCTCACATTAATTATCAGTTCCAATTTTCCTCAAAATCAGTTGCTGAACCCATCCTCATCTTCATCTTCATCCTGCAACCACACTTCTCTGCGTACACCCTGCCCTCGCATGTGTTGTGTGTTCTAAGCGCTCCGATGGCAGAGGTTCTGGGCACCATGGTGGTCATGCCACTCGTGTCCATGGTGAAGGACAAGGCCTCCAGCTACCTCCTAGACCAATACAAGGTGATGGAGGGCATGGAGGAGCAGCACGAGATCCTCAAATGCAAGCTACCTGCCATCCTAGACGTGATCGCTGATGTAGAGGAGTAGGCCACAACCCACAGGGAAGGGCCGAAAGCTTGGCTTGAGGCGGTCCGGAAGGTGGCCTACCAGGCGAATGATGCCCTCGATGAGTTCAAGTATGAGGCACTCCACCAGGAAGCCAAGAAGAAGGGGCACTACAAGAAGCTTGGCTTTGATGTAATAAAGCTCTTTCCTACTCACAATCGTGTTGTGTTCCGTTACAGGATGGGCAACAAGCTTCGCCAGATTCTTGTAGCACTTGAGGTCCTCATCACAGAGATGCATGTATTTAGGTTCAAATTCCGACCACAGCCACCAATGCCTAAGGACTAGAGGCAGACAGAGTCAAACATCATTGACCACCAGGAAATTATGAGCAAATCCAGAGGCAAAGAGAAGGAAGAGGTTGTTAACAAATTAATTGGTGATCAAGTGAGTGACTCGCAGCTTATGGTCCTTCCCATCGTTGGAATGGGGGGCCTGGGCAAGACTACCTTAGCTCAGCTTGTGTACAATGACCCTGGAGTTAAGAAGCATTTTCAGTTGCAACTATGGGTATGTGTCTCTAACAACTTTGAAGTTGATTTAGTAGCTAAAAGTATAGTTGAAGCAAAAGCAAAAGAGAAGAGCAACAGTGATAAAAGTGAAAAATCACCACTGGGGAGCAGCAGTGATAAAAGTGAAAAATCACAACTGGATAGACTTAAAGAAGCAGTGAGCGGGAAGAGGTACCTCCTTGTCTTGGATGATGTATGGAACCGTGATGCCAATAAGTGGGGAAAGCTGAAATCCTGCCTACAACATGGCAGCAGCGGCAGTGATGACAACAACTCATGATCAAGTAGTTGCTAAATTAATGGGCACAACTGATGAACCCTATAGTATCACAGGATTACATGAAGACTCCATCAAGGAAATTATTGAGGCAAGAGCATTCGGTTCAAAAAAGGAAAGGGATGCTAAGCTCGTTGAAATGGTTGGTGCTATTGCAAAGAGATGTGCTGGATCTCCTTTGGCCGCTACAGCCGTGGGATCTCTACTTCATACCAAGGCCAGTGTGCAAGAATGGAAGGCTATATTGAGCAAAAGCGCCATATGCGATGACGAAACTGAAATTTTACCGATACTCAAGCTCAGCTATAATGGGTTGCCATCACATATGAGGCAATGCTTTGCTTTCTGTGCTCTTTTTCCGAAGGATTAAGAGATAGATGTGGAAAAGCTAATCAAATTATGGATGGTTAATGGTTTTATTTCAAAGCAGCATGGAGTGAGTCCTGAGATCACTGGTAAATAAATCTTCATGGACCTGGTGTCAAGGTCATTTTTTTAACATGTGAAGGAAGTCCCAGTTGAAGTCCATGACAATAAGGCTCCTAGAGTTACTTGCAAGATTCATGATCTTATGCATGATGTTGCACAGTCTTCTATGGGAATAGAATGTGCTACCATATTTACAGAGCCAAGTCAAAGTGAGAAATTTCCATATTCTGCTCGACGTTTATTTATATCTGATGATGTACCAAATGTAAAGTAATCTGTTGCTCCCTCACCTGTACACGCGGCAGGGGTAGGCGCCGAAAGGCTCTCCTGCCGCACTGTAGCCACAGCAGGGGCAGGCGCCAAAGTTAGCCCTGCTGTCACATCTAGTAACTGTAGCAGCATGGGTAGCCTAGCATGTCTATGTACTAGGAATATATGGGTAGAGTTGTATATATAGCTTCCCACTGCAACTCAGTAAAGTTGAGCGAGTTCAGTTTTGTCATCTCCTCTGTAGAGCTCCGACCAACGCTGGTGCTTGTGTTGTGTGTGTGCACGCTCTGTTCTCCCTCCCTTCTTCTACCTCCAGCCGTAGTGTGTGTGGTCAGCAATGATGGTGAGCGGTCGGCTCACCCGTACCGGAGATCTCGAGACCAACAAGTGGTATCAAAGCCGTACAAGCGCCGTCGCTGAACTAACTGCTAGCGATGATGGATGGTTTGGAGATGGGCGATAGCAGCGGCGCTGCTATGGCTGCCCAGCCACGACAGGAGGTCATCGTGCGCATGGTGTGGGAGGTTAGCGGCACCAGTTGGCCAACGCTGACTCGCACCAACTATGGCGAGTGGATGGTGACCATGAAGATCAAACTCAGAGCCCGACGACTCTGGAATGCCATTAACAAGGGCACCGACAACGAAAAAGATGACATATCAGCATTGGAGGCTATCCTCGCTGCTGTGCCAGCAGAGTATAGGGAGTCGTTGGGGGCAAAGAACTCTGCTAAGGAGGCGTGGGAGGCCATTGCAGCGATGCGCGTCGGCTCTGACCACGTAAAGAAGGTGATAGCCCAGTTGCTGAAGCAAGAGTACGCCACCCTCAAGTTCAAGGATGATGAGTCAGTGAAGGACTTCTCCCTCCACCTATAGTTGCTCATCAGCAAGCTAAGGAGCCACGACGTCAACATCGACAAAGAAGATACGGTCTCCAAGTACCTCCACTCCGTTCTAGTGAAGTACATCTAGATCGCTCTGTCCATAGAGACGTCGGGCGATGGATGAGCGCATGGAGCAGGCCATAGCAATGATGGACAGCGGCAAGCTGCTACTGACAGAGGAGGAGTGAGCTGCCCAAAAGAAGTCTAGGGATGCCTCCTCCAGCCGTGGTGACGATGGCAAGCACCATAGCAAGGCTTCTTTGGAGAAGAAGAAGAAGAAGATCGACCCTAATGCCTACCGGCACTACGGGAAGATGGGCCATTGGGCAAAGGAGTGCCCAAATCACAAACAGGAGAAGAAGGCTTAGGCTCATTTAGCATAGGCTGATGAGGATGATGAGGCCACTCTCCTAATGGCGATGTTCTGTGCACTGCACGATGTTGAGGCCAAGGAGAAGGGAGAGGTGATGGCGGTGAAAGGGCACGACAACGCTCTGAAGGCTGTCAACCACGAGGAACCACGCACCCAAGTCCACCTCGGATGTGTGGGTGGCAAACAGGAGCAGCGGTGGTACCTGGACTCTAGCGCCAGTAAACACATGATGGGCTCCAAGGAAGCCTTCTCCGAGCTCGACGGTAACGTGACCGGCACGGTGAAGTTCGGTGACGGCTCAAGGGTAGCAATCCGAAGGCGTGACACCATCATCTTCAGGTGCCAGAACGTTGAGCACCGCATGCTGACGGATGTGTACTATATCTCATAGCTACGTTCAAGCATCATCAGCATCGGGCAGCTGGACGAGCGCGGATGTGAGGTACTGATCAAGAGTGGGATCCTAAAGATTCGAGATTTGGAGCGGGGTCTTCTCACGAAGATAAAACACTCACGTAATCGATTGTACCTGCTCGACTTGAAGGTGGAGTAGCCAGTGTGCCTAGCAGCACGACACACCGAGGAGCCATAGCTGTGGCATGCCTGGTTCAGCCATCTTAGCTTCGACGTGCTCGGTCGGCTGGAGAAGATGGTCCAAGAGTTTCCCCACATCAAGTACAGAGGTGAGCTGTGTGACAGCTACCTGGCCGGGAAGCAGACGAGGCTATCGTTCCTAAAGGTGGCCAAGTATTGTGCGGTGGATGCTCTCAAGCTCGTCCACAACGATCTCTGCAGGCCAATCATGCCAGCCACAAACGGTGGCTGGTGGTACTTCCTCCTACTCGTGGATGATTGTAGTCGCTATATGTGGCTGCAACTCCTAACGAGTAAGGACGAGGTGGCAATGGCGATCAAGAAGTTCAAGGCACGCGTGGAGGCAGAGAGTGGCAGGAAGTTGCGCATGCTGCAGACTGATTGTGGCGGTGAATTCACTTCGATGGAGTTCGCTACGTACAGCGCGGATCAGGGTGTGGTGCGACACCACACCGTGCCATACTTGCCACAGCAGAATAGCATGGTGGAGCGGCGAAACCAGATGGTAGTTGGCATGGCTCGATCCATGATGAAGGCCAAGAGCATGCTGGCCAGGTTTTGGGGTGAGGCGGTGACCACGATGGTGTTCATCCTCAACCACACGCCCACCAAGGCCCTCAAGGGCAAGACGCCGTTCGAAGCTTGGTATGGGCGCAAGCCGAGCATGTCATTCCTTCAGACATTTGGCTGCATTAGCCATGTTAGGAAGACAAAGTCGGTCCTCACTAAGCTAGAGGACAGGAGCACACCAATGGTGATGGTGCTCCTAGGCTACGAGGAAGGTACCAAGGTATACCAGCTCTACAACCCACGCAGAGGCAAGGTGGTTGTCTCACGCGATGTCGTGTTCGATGAGAAGGCGGCCTAGGACTAGGACAGTCCGGGCATGGGGGAAGCTGGCGGCTTCACTAGCACCTTCGTCGTCGAGCACTTGGTCATCCATGGTGGTGGAGACACTGGAGAGGAGGTGCCAACCACTCCAGCAACAAAGCCAAGCACTCCTAGGGCGGTGTCGAGCACTTCGGGAGGGGTATTGAGCACTCCAGGAGTGGTGTCGAGCGGTCCTACAATGGTGTCGATCACTCTAGGATGGATGCCAAACGCTCCCATAGCAGAGCCAAGAGGTCTTGTAGTGGTGCCAACCACACCAAGACTGGTGCTGAGCACTCCTGCAGTGGTGCCAACCACTCCAGGAGTGGTGACGAGCGGTCTAGGAGTCGTGTCGAGCACTGCAGCCAGGGTGCCGAGCACTCCAGGTTGAAAGCTCTAGTTTAGTTTTGGTAAATTGATGAAACCCTAAGTGCTAACCTAGTCTATCAAGGTAGCACACTCCAAGTGATGAAGCAAATGAAGATCATAGCATGATGCTGATGATACCATGATGATGATCAAGTGCTTGAACTTGGAAAGAAGAAAGAGAAAAACAAAAGCTCAAGGCAAAGGTATAAACCATAGGAGCTATTTTATTTTGGTGATCAAGACACTTAGAGAGTGTGATCACATTTAGGATTGATAGCCGTACTATTAAGAGGGGTGAAACTCGTATCGGAATGCGGTTATCAAAGTGCCACTAGATGCTCTAACTCATTGCATATGCATTTAGGATCTAGTGGAGTGCTAGCACCCTTGAAAATGTTTGTGAAAATATGCTAACACATGTGCACAAGGTGATACACTTGGTGGTTGGCACATTTGATCAAGGGTGGTGAAGTTTTGGAGCAAGGGTAAGAAACTCTACTGGCGGAGTGTCCGCCCGTAGAGTGCGGACAGTCTGACGGTGCCACCGGCGCCCTAGACAGAAAAGACAAAGGTCACTGGGAGTGACTGAATGCTGGCCTCGATTGGACCGGCGTGTCCAGTTAGATGTATCAGTGAAGATGCTGGTGTCGGTCAAACAACTAGATGTTGGGTCGCTCTGCGACCGGACGCTGGCAGGGTGTGTCCGGTCTGTGCTGATGTACGCTGACGTGAGGCGCACAGAGGAGACGTTGAATGACCGAACGCTGGGTGAATCCGATCAGGCATGACCGGATGCGTCTGGTCGTGAAAATTCATGTTTGGAACCTTACTGGAAACAACCGGACGCTGAGGTCCAGCGTCCGGTCACTTTCTAACTGACGCATCCAGTCAACTGATGACCTTTGAAATATGACGAATAGTATTTGAAGCAGGGGACACGTGGCGTGAATCACGTGACCGGACGCTGAGGGCCAGCGTCCGGTCGATCGGACCAGAGCATCTGGTCACCCCACGCTGTACCCAGTGAAGGGGTACAACGGCTCTATTTCATGGGGGCTTCTATTTAAGCCCTATGGCCGGTTGAAGCTCATACCTTTGGCAATTTTCATTGACATAGCAACCTTGTGAGCTTAGCCAAAGCCCTCCCACTCATCTCCATCATTGATTCATCATCTT
Organism: Miscanthus floridulus; assembly: GCF_019320115.1. Classification (NCBI taxonomy): domain Eukaryota; kingdom Viridiplantae; phylum Streptophyta; class Magnoliopsida; order Poales; family Poaceae; genus Miscanthus; species Miscanthus floridulus. The sequence continues at coordinate 52,504,846 of NC_089593.1, forward strand.
TGTGAGATTGGGAGAGAATCCAAGTGCATTGCTTGAGTGTTTGCATCTAGAGGCACTTGGTGTTCGTGTTTCGCTGCGGATTTCGCTTGTTACTCTTGGTGGTTGCCGCCACCTAGATGGATTGGAGCAACGAGGATCATTGAGCGGAGGGTGGTGATTGTCTCCGGCTCCAATCATGGTGATTGTGAGGGGTTCTTGACCTTTCCCCGGTGGAGAGCCAAAAGGTACTCTAGTGGATTGCTCGTGACTTGTGTGATCCTCATCTTGTGTTGGTTGTGCAGCACCCTATTGAGGGTTTGGCGTATGAAGCCAATTAGCGTGTGAACCTCCAAGTGAGTGAATCACCACAACGAGGACTCGCTTGCTGGCAAGCAAGTGAACCTTGGTAAAAATCATTGTGTTCATCATTGATTCTGAGGTGATTAGTCTTCATTGTTATTCATCCTTGTGATTGATTGGTTCTTTCATCTACACAGTGGTATAACCTTCTTGATCACTCTCTTTACTTTACCATAAACTAGTTGACAAGCTCTTTAGTGTAGCTAGTTGTGAGAGCTTGCTTGCTTGGTTGGTGTGGCTCTTTAGTTAGCCTTTGAGAGCACACTAACATAGGGTAGTGTCATATCTCTTGTGTGAATCGACACTATCTAAACTAGAATTGTGGTAGGTGGATTGCATTTTGAGTAGGCTAGCGCAACACTTCTCATAATTGTCTAACTATTTTGTTAAGTGTTGTTGTAGAAATTTTATTAGGCTATTCACCCCCCTCTAGCCATTAGGACCTTTGAAGTGGTATCAGAGCCGAGGTCACCGTGATTTGAGGCTTAACAACCTTCAGTGTAAAAATAGCTCAAATCAACAACACCAAGAAGCCACCCTAATTTGATAGCATAAATTATCCTTATTGGAAGTCAAAAATGATCACACATATCAAGTCAATCAATAGAAAGGTGTGGAAGGTGGTAGAAACCAAAATTGAGATTGAAGATCCAGAGAATCCCACCGTGGCCGAAGAAGTGCTTCTCCAAAACAATGATATTGCTCTAAGTGCCATTCATGATGCAATTGATGAAAGAACATTTGAGCAAATCAAGAATATTGAGATGGCACATGAAGCTTGGAAGAAGTTGGAAGAATCATTTGAGGGCACTCAAGCCATAAAGGGTGCTAAGGCATACATCCTCAAAGAGAAGTTTGCAAGCTTCAAGATGAAGGAGGATGAGAGTGTGCCGGAGATGTTCCATAGGCTTCAAGTGCTTGTCAATGATCTCAAAGCACTTGGAGAAGAGGTGAAGGACAAGGACTTCTCCCATAAGTTCTTGAGGTGCTTACCTTCAAGATTTGGCACATTGGTCACCATTCTAGTAAGAAGCGGTTTGGACACCATGACACCAAACCAAG